>NW_026575052.1:69455000-70055000 GCF_905146905.1 Nyctereutes procyonoides | reverse complement strand
CCACAGGTCAGACCAAACATTGGAGTTGAGAATAATCTTCAAATTCCCTTTCTTCCTTCTCTCTCCTGCTTTCTTTTTAGTCTATATTGTCTCAATCAAGAAAGCTTTGGTTCTTGGAATGGACAATAAACTCTCACTCTCTGGGTCTCTCACTCCTTCAGCATTTTGTGTATCATGCAATGAGTATGTGATTTTCTTCTGATGTGGTTTTACGTATTTTAAACTCCGGTTTGATGAGTAGACATTTGCTATTACTGCCCAGATTGCAAATGGTAGGAAGGTGCTATAAAAATAAAATGTGGTTATTGTAGCAAATATCCACAGATAGAGAATGAATGCTGATTCCCACCTCCATTTCCTTTCCTTCTCATTTACCGGCTACGTACTTCGCCTTTTAAAAACCTTTCTGTGCCAGTCAATATGTAAAATATTTGCTGCATGTGTCCAAACTGAAAGTTAATGAATTACAAAACATTCTTATTTTGTGAAATAGCATTTTCAATCCCTTTCTGTATGAAAGACACAGCAATACACAGTGGCTGTAAGTGTGGTGATGGTCTTTACAAAGCAGAGATTATGTTACTTCTGTGAAACTTCCAAATCCTGCTCTACCTCCAGTAAATCTCCCTTTGGACTAAATAAACAGAACCTATTACTCTTTCTTCATACATTGTCTAACATGGAAATAAACTTTACTATCTTGTACTTTCTGTTCTCTTAAAAAAGGTAAGAGTTCTCTTTGTAAAGAAAGATCATATTGATTTATTTTAGACACAATGCCAAATCTTTTAGCAAGAAGAGATGGCTCTAAAACTGGAATTTTTTTTTCTCCTTATTTAAAACAATCTGTTCCTAGAAATTGTGGAGTGCTTGCGAGATTCTTTAATAATGAAGGTGTAAGTCTCAAATGACCAATATAGAAAAGGGGAGACATTCACTCATTTTGAAGTTAAGAATAAACCTAAGAATAGTTTTGTTGGGGGAAAATAAAAAAATCCTTGAACGTCCAAAGGGCTGACTTAACTCAGAACTTGCCTGCTGGATGCAAATGCACTGTGGTTGGGCTGCAGACCCCGTTGTCAAATCATCAACTGTTAGCCTCAAGATTGGCCCATCATAAGCCTTTTATCCTTTCCACCGTGAAGTCTGGCTGTGGGGCTGTCTGGTTCACTCTGGGGTTGATTGACTACAGCTGGTCTTGGGAGCAAATGTCCCTTCATATAACATTAAGGATTGCAAATTCCTACACCCTAGGATTCACCACCAGCTGAAACAGCAGCCGGGAAGGGGTTAGTTTATGCTTTTGAGGGTAAGAACGCAACTTGTGGTTATGTCAGTCTGCAATCTTATTCTGTGTTTTCTAGAGACTTTTAACTCTAAACACTGGAAGTAATAAAAGCATATACTGTGGTTGCGTAGAACTGTACTTCTTTTGGAAGGAGCTTGGAACTTTGCATATTGCAGATGAGCTACTCATTTTATTTCACCTTGGTTTTCAGAATGAAGTGATATAAATAAACACACACATGATTTATAGAGATGGGGATACTGAGCCACTACAGCTTTAAGCAGCGGATTATAGCCAGATGAATCAGGACTGGGTATTGAATGAATTCCACTGACCTGTATATTGTTCTTGGAGTTCTGTTCTCTCTTTGCTAGGTCACTGGCTTTTCATTGAATGCATTGTTATCCGGTTATAGTAATGGAAAGATCAAGGCTTTGGACCTAGCTGATCGATGTTTCGATCCTGGCCCAGCGATTTCTTAGCTGTGTATATAGAGCTCCCCAACAAAGCCTTAGTTTGTATATCATTGGGGGGGGGGGAGAATAATCCTTCCCCTCTGGTTTATTGACAGAATTAAATGGAATAAAAGAAAAACACTTAGTGCTGCATGATGTCCTTATGTGACGCACCTAGAGTGGTCAAATTCTGAGAGACGAGAAGGACGATGGTGGTTGCCAGGGCTGGGGGCAGGGAGAGTGCGGAGTTATTGTCTGTCTAATGGGTACAGAGTTCCAATTTTACAAGATGAAGAGTTCTGGAGATGGACGGTGGTGGGTGCACAACAATGTGAATATACTTAATGCCACTAAACTGTGCACTTAGAAATGGTTTAGTTAGGATACTCTGGGTATTGTATTCTTCCGCAATAAGAATCGTAATAAAAAGCACTAGTGCTTTGCCAGGCAACTGTGGTTAACCTGCCATTTCTGCCTCCTTTCCTAGTCTTACTTGTTGGTGTTGATGAAGGGCTGACAGCCCCTGGAGATCTGACCGGGTTATCTGGAGCTCTTGGAGCTGGGCAGGTCCACAAACCCTAAGGAGTGAAGCTGGTCCACTGGGTAGAAGCACAGAATCACACATTATCAGAGATATGAGCTCAGAGAACATCGAAAGCCCATACTTTCCTATGATATACAGGAAAACTAAGGCCTAGAAAAATTGAGGGTTTTTTTTGCCTAAAATAACAATAAATCAGTGACAGAGCTGGAACCTAGATCACTAACTCCTAGTCCAGTTTGCTTTCCAGGAAATCTTGGACCTGCAGGAATCCCGGGCCACTCTGTGACCTCAAATTGGGCTAAGAGTTTTCTATCCTCTGATCAGATAATTTCAAAGACTAAAATATAAAACATTCCCTCGACAGGCAGTTGTAAATAGCTTTATCAACGAGATATAAATGGCCTAAAGGAACTGCACACATTTAAATCGCTATGTGAAAACATATGGAATATTCAACTCTTTATGCAGTCAAACTCATCAATCTTCTCCTCAGTGATTTGTTCTCCCACTTTGAAGTTCAGAAAATTTTTCTTGACCAGAAACTATTAAAGATATATTTCATCATCAAAAACAATGTACTATTTGATAAGCCTCAATGTATGTATAGACTATGAAACCATCATCACAATCAAGATAATGACAGGTCCACCACCCTCAAAAGTTTCCTTGTTCCTATTTTTTGTGTGTGATAACAATCTTAGGATCTCCTGTCTTAACAACCTTTCTATACATGACACAGCAGCATGAGTCATCATGCTGTACATCCCCAGTACTTATTTATCTTATCACTGGAAGTCTGTACCTTTTGAGCACCTTCCCCCACTAACCACCACCCACCCACCCACTCTCCTCTCTGCCTCTGGTAACCTCAAGTCTGATCTCTTTTTCTATGATTCTGGTGTTTTGGTTTTATTTTTTAAAGATTTTATTTATTTATTCATGAGAGATATAGAGAAAGAGAGAGGCAGAGACCCAGGCAGAGGGAGGAGCAGACTCCACACAGAGAGACTCGATCCCAGGACTCCAGGATCACTCCCTGGGCTGAAGGCAGGCACTAAACCGCTGAACCACCCAGGCTGTCGTGGTGTTTTGGTTTTAGATGTTACATATAAATGAGATTATACAGTATTTTTCTTGCTTTGACTTATTTCACTTATATAATGCCTTCAGGGTCCTTCCATGTTATCACAAATGGCAGGATTTCCTCATTTTTTTATGCCTGAATAATATCACATTTCATTTATATCCATCAGTAGACAAGTTGTTTCCATGTTTTGGCTACTGTGAATAATGCTGCCATGAACATGGGGGTGCAGATACCTTTCTGAGATAGTGTTTTCATTTCCTTTGGATATATTCCCAGAAGTGGAAGTACTGGGTCATGTGGTAGTTCTATTCTTTTTTCTTTTTTTTTTTTAGATGTATTTATTTATTTTAGATAGAGAGAGTGTGTGTGAGCTGGTGGGAGGGAAGCAGAGGCAGAGGGAAAGAGAGAATCTCACACTCCCCACTGAGTGCAGAGCCCAACGTGGGACTCAATTCATGACCCTCGAAACCAAGAGTTGGACATTCAGCTGACTGATCCAGGTGGCCCTGGTAGTTCTATTCTTAATTTTTTGAGGATCCTCCATTCTATTGTCCATAGTGGCTGCACCAATATGTAATCACACCAATAGTGTACAAGGGTTCCACATCTTTTTTTTTTTATAAATTAATTTTTATTGGTGTTCAATTTACCAACATACAGAATAACACCCAGTGCTCATCCCGTCAAGTGTACCCCTCAGTGCCCGTCACCCATTCACCCCCACCCCCCACCCTCCTCCCCCTCCACCACCCCTAGTTCATTTCCCAGAGTTAGAAGTCTTTATGTTCTGTCTCCCTTTCTGATATTTCTCACACATTTCTTCTCCCTTCCCTTATATTCCCTTTCACTATTATTCATATTCCCCAAATGAATGAGAACGTACACTGTTTGTCCTTCTCCGGTTACTGTGGCCAAGTTCAAAAAGGGTGTTGCCTGAGTTCTCCTCTGGGATTTTGATGGAATCTTGTCTCACATTTAGATCTTTCATCTATTTTGAGTTTATCTTTGTGTATGGTGCAAGAGAGTGGTCCAGTTTCATTCTTCTGCATGTGGATGTCCAATTTTCCCAGCAAGGGGTTCCACATCTACACTAGCTTTGTTCTCGCATCTTTTTGATGATGGCCATTCTAAAAGCATGAGGTGATATCTCCATGTAGTTTTTTTTTAATTTTTTTAAATTTATTTATGATAGTCACAGAGAGAGAGAGAGACAGAGACAGAGACACAGGCAGAGGGAGAAGCAGGCTTCATGCACCAGGAGCCCGACGTGGGATTCGATCCCGGGTCTCCAGGATCGCGCCCTGGGCCAAAGGCAGGCGCTAAACCGCTGCGCCACCCAGGGATCCCTCCATGTAGTTTTGATTTGCATTTCCTGAATGACTAGTGATGTTGAGCATCTTTTCTTCTATGTGTTGGCCTTCTATATATCTTTTCTGGAGAAATATCTATTCAGATTCTTTGCCCATTTCTTTAATTGAGTTACTCATCTTGTTTTGTTTTGAGTTGGATGAGGTTTTTTTTTTATGTTTTGGATATTAACCCCTTAGATATATGGTTTGCAAATATTTTTCCATTCCATAGGTTGCTTTTCACTTTGTTGATGGTTTCATTTGCTGTCAGAAATTTTCAGTTTGATGTAGTCCTACCCATTTATTTTTTATTTTGTTGCTTGTGCCTTAGATGGTATATCCAAAAAAAAATCATGACCAAGACCCATGTCAAGAAGCTTTATTCTTTGTTTTCAAGGGGTTTCATGGTTTCATTAAGTCTTTAAATCATTCTGAGTTAATTTTTGTGAGTGGGTATAGGATGTGGGTCCAGTTTCATTGTTTTACATGTGAAAATCCAATTATCCCAGTAACACTTGTTGACAAGGCCATCTTTTCTCCATTGGGTATTCTTGGCTCCCTTATCAAAGATTAGTTAACTATATGTGCATGTGTTTATTTCTGGGCTCTCACTTCTGTTCCATTGGTCTGTGTCTGTTTTTTGCCAGTACTATAATGTTTTGATCACCACAGATTTTATATATAGCTTGAAATCAGGAATACATCCTGATTTGTTCTTCTTTCTCAGGATTACTTTGGCTATAGTGGTCTTTTTGTGGTTCCATATAAATTTTAGGAGTATTTTTTTCTGCTTCTATAAAAATTGCTATTGGAATCTTGATAGAGATTACACTGAATCTATAAATGGCTTTCAGTAGTATTGACATTTTAACAATATTTATTCTTCCAATACATAAACATAGGACAGTTTTCCAATCATTTCTTTCTTTTTCAATTTCTTTCATCAATATCTTATAGTTTTCAGAGTATAGATCTTTCATAGCATTAAAGTTATTCCTAAGTATTTTATTGTTTTTGATGCTACAGTAACTAGAATCAATTTCTTTATTCTTTTTCATAAAATTCATTGTTAATGTATCCTTGTTTCTATTTTTTTAATTTTTAAAAGTTTTTATTTATTTATTCATGAGAGACACAGAGAGAAAGAGAGAGAGAGAGAGAGAGAGAGAGAGAGAGAGAGAGAAGCAGAGACACAGGCAGAGGGAGAAGCAGGCTCCATGCAAGGAGCCCAACATGGGACTGGATCCTGGGACCCCAGGATCACACCCTGGGCCAGAGGAGGCACTAAACCACTAATCCACCCCGGGATCCCCTGTTTCTATATTTAATATCATTCTCTATCGAACCTCATCACAGGCAACCACTGATCTGTGTTTTGTCACTATATAAATTAGTTGGTATTTTCTATACTCCATTTCTGTCCCCTTATTTTACTCAGCATAATTATTTTGAGATTCATCTATGTTGTTGCATTTATCAATACTCCATTACTTTTTATTCCTGAGTAGTAGACCATTGTTTGGATATGCCATAATCTGTTTATCCATGTAGCTGTTAGCATGTATTTGGGTTGTTTTCAGTTTGGGACTGCTACAAATACAGTTGGTATGGTCATTCATGTGAAATCTTTGTATGTATATGTGATTTCTGTATTAATCATATGTGTTCAAGTGCACCTTTTATATACAAACTAACCAATATAGAACCCAGACTCCTCAGCTTCCTCTCCTTTGGGGCTCTTATACTCCAGACCACTATCCACCTGCTCTAATCATCCAGGGCTATGTATCAGACAAGTAGAGCAGCCCTAATCCTAATTAGCTTGCTTACCCTGACTTGCCCATTCCTTCCTACAAAAACCAAAGTGAAGGCTTTTGCCTATGTTTCCCCTTGCTCCCTCTAACATCCTAATTGACCCTGGGCTTCCCCTTGTGGTGCCCCTGTGGGTGTGTCATGCCTTCTGTTTCTAGAGAACAGTGAGTAAAACTTCTTCCTTCATAACAGTCATTTCTGTGTCTGTGTGTCTTACTGTACCTAATTAAAACAAATCCTAGGTACATTTTAAAGATTTATTGATTTATTTATTTGAGGTGGGGGAGGGGTTGAGGGAGAGGGAAAGAAATCCTTGAGCAGACTCCTTGCTGAGCACAGAGGCCACCACAGACTCAATCCCAAGACCCTGAGATCATGACCTGAGCCAATCTCAAGACCCTGAGATCATGACCTGACCTGAAATCAAGAGTAGGCCACTTAACTGACTGAGCCACCCCGGTGTCCCCCGAGATACATTTTGAAACACCTTAATTGCTCCTGAGTATATCCTAGTTACAAAACGGCTAGATCACATGGTAAATATGTGTTTAAGAAACTACCAAACTGTTGTCCAAAATGTTTGGGCCATTTTACATTCTCAGTAGCAGCATATGAAAATTCCAGTTCCTCCTACCAACACTTGGCATGATTCATGTTTTTCATTTTAATCATCTTAAGCACAGTGTATCTCAATGTGATGTTACTTTGTATTACCTTAATGAATAATTATGTTGAATTTTTTTGTGTGCTAATTTGCCATCCTTATATCTTCTCTGGAGATGCATCTGTTCAAATCCTTTGCTCATGTTTTATTGGGTCATTTTTCTTATTGCTGATTTTTGAGAGCTCTTTATACATTCCAGCATAAATATTTTGTCAAATATATGGCTTGCAAAGATTTTCTCCCCAGTTTCTGGCTTGTCTTTTGGTTCTTTTAATGATATCTTTTAAAGAGCAGAAATGTTTAATTCTGATGAAGTCCATCAGAATTTTGCCATTTTGTTCTTCGGCAGATCTTGTTTCTGGTGTCAGACTTTGCCGTCCCAAGGTCACAAAGATTCTTCTTGTTTTCTTCTTTAGGTTTTATAGTTTTAGAATTCACATTTAAGTCTATGATATATGTGGTATCATTTTTTTAATCTGATGCAAAATACCAATTGAAATTAGTTCTTTTTTTTTGCATATGGATATTCAATTCTCTCAGTACCATTTGTTGAAAAGAGTATTCTTTCCGATAGAATTGCCTTTGCACCTTTGTCAAAAATCAGTTGTCTTTGTAGGTCTATATCTGTATTCTGTATTCTGTTACATTGATATATTTGTTAATCTTTCTGCTAATTCCACACTGTCTAGACTGCTATAGCTTAATAATAAGTCATGAAGTCAGGTAGTGTTAGTCCTCCAACTTTGTTTTTCTTTTTTTCTTTCTTATAGCTCTTTTGGCCATTTAAGGTTCTATCCATTTAATATGCATTTTAGAATCATTTTTATCAATTTAAAAAAAGAAAATCCCTGGGATATTTGTTAGAAAACATTAATTTGTGAAATTTGACATCTTAACAGTAAATATCTCAACCCATTCCTTTTTTTTTTTAAAGATTTTATTTCATTATTCATGAGAGACACATAGGGAAAAGAGGCAGAGATACAGGCAGAGAGAAAAGCGGACTCCCTGCAGGGAGCCTGATATGGGACTTGATCCCATGAAGCCACAAGCTGCAAACGCTCAACCACTGAGCCACCCAGGCATCCTAGGGTCTTAACTTTTCTGAACAATATTTTCTAATTTTCAGTTTACATGCTTTACACATTTTTTTGTAAAATTGATCCTTAAATATTTCAAGTTTTTGATGCTATGTGAATAATAGTCTTTTTAATTTCAATTTTCAATTGGAAAAAGCCTTGTTTCATCAAACTTGGATGCTCTGTTTCTATAGAGAACAGACAAACAATGGCTTCCCTGTTCTATTTTGGCTCTTACCTCTTGCAAAAAGTCCTACAAATGGATTTTCCTCTTGGCCTTTCAAACTAAATGCCAAGAGTCCTATAATGAGACTGAAAATGTAACCATATTGCCCTGAAGGAACTAACTGTGCTGTCCTCTTTTGCAAATGCAGCTCAGCAAACTGAGTATGTTAGAGACACAAATTTCTACAGCTTGTAAGGATTCTGTCAAGAATGTGTAATGGGGATGAATTACTCTTGCCATGAGAACTTCAACTTTTGCACTTCCTGGCTTTACTATGGGTAACATTGAAATACTAAAGTGGTCCCCAAAGTGCTTGAATTTAATAGCATTAATTACCAGGCCCCCACAAATCTATAAATTCTTATTTAAAAATTCAACTATTCTATTTGTAATCCCTGTGAGTGCTTAACATTTAGTGCCCTACCTGTAAATTTTTCAAAAAGCAAACAACCTCACCTCTGACATCAAATCCCTATAAGAATGAGTGAACAGCTCTGGCTCCCCAGAGACATAGCTGTCCTCAGGAGGTGTCTCTTGGTCTAAATTTGGCTGGATCTTATCTCCCTTTCTTCCATAAAACGTTTATTCTCTCAGAACCCTGAGGAGACATGTCTGGTAAACTACTTCAGCATAAAATATTAAGAACAGAGAACAGGTAAAACTCCTAAGAGTATTTGTATTTCAGAAGCCTATAACTCAAATGCAAGGACTTCTATTGTAATGGAAAATTTGAGACATTGCAGGAGGGAAAGAAATAGGGGGAAGAGAAAGCCTTCTGACATCCCCTCAGATCTCCTTGTTTGTCATACCTTTTAGTACTTCTCATCCAGCCCTCACCTCTCACTATGTGAGGATTGGACTCTAACTCCTGAAAGACATTACTAATGCACAGGAGACTTTTTGTCTTGATATCTCAACTATGTAGCAGTGGGTCATGGATTTGTGGGTTTTTTTTCTTTTTTTGTACTTCTTTCATGAGAAGGTTGAGAAGATGAACATGATATGCAAAGTCACACTAAAGAAAGTTCATGTCTAGGTTGAGTCGGTATTATACCATTATCCAACTTTTTCCTTAGCATGCCAGCCTCTTAGGCATTGGCAGTTTTTTGGTGACATTTATTAAATCTTTTTGAAGTCTTGAATGTCCTTGAATTCAGAGAATCAATGTGGGGTACCAGGAAAGAGACACACAGAGACAAGGGAAACACAGAGACAAGGGAAACACCAATCCAAGCTCAGTTGTACTCGTACAGGAAGACTAGTGGTATAAAGGTAATGGGCAAGAAATGATACTAACTAAACAGAATCACCTTAAAGACACTTTATAAATCTAGTGAGCTCACACATCACTCTGAAGAAGGAAAGAGAAGGTCTCACAGAGAAACAAAGGTGGGATGACTCAGGTGCCAAGTGGATCATCATCATAAGTGTATCCCTCATGCTAAATCAGAAGTATTTTAATGAGCCCACATTCCTGGAACTGGTTAAAAAATATGAAATTAGAGTTCACTAACATCTTCAAAAGTTCTCTCTACCAAATTCTAGGCAGGAAAAGGGCAGAAAATTTTGAGTTCTCCTAAAGCATGAAAATAGCACCAAAGATTGTGCATGTTTAAAGGAAGTCTGCTTAAAGCCATGCTTTGTATTCACTCTTCTCTGTGAACATCAAACTACCACCATGCCTTTGTTCTAGATTTTCCAACAAAAGCTTAACACAGGCTAACATCTGCCATGCATTATCCTTGAGGAGGCGTGGTTGGCATTTGGCAGGGCTACCCTCCTCCCTCTTCATCCCTGTTGGCAGAGACTGAACTGAGGCAGGTCCTTGAACAGAGCAAGTATCTGTCTCTACCCTGCATGAAAAGAGGTGAGAAAATGGAGTTGTCTCTGAGTGATGCACCCCATCACATGGTATCAAAGGTGATTTAAAATAATTAAAGCACTGTGCCTGTATTAGTTATCTATTACTGCACACAAAAATTAACTCCCCACAATGTCAGCCTAAATAACAAATAGTTAATATCTTATAGTTTTTCTGTATTAGGACTCTATTTAGCTCAGTAGTTCAGGCTCAGGGTGTCTTGTGAGGTTGAAGTTAAGCCATCACCTGAAGCTAGGGTCACATGAGGCTGGAGGATCTGCCTCTAAGCTTACTAGCATGCTTGTTAGCAAGACTCAGTTTTTTTCTAGTTGTTGATCAAGTATCTCATTTCCTCACTATAGGCTGTTTGAGGATCCTCACAACATGACAGCTGGCCTCCCCAGAGTAAGTGATCCAAGAGAGACCAAGATGGTAGCCATAGTCTTTTATAACCTAATCTTGGAAGTAACATACTATCGCTTCTGCAATAGTCTATTGGTCATACAGACCAATCGGGCTATAAAGTAGAAGGAGACTACATGAGGGTGTGAATATCAGGAGGCATGGTTCATTGGGCACAAACTTGGAGACTACCAACCATAATACCTCTAATCTAACTATGCTGAGAACATAGCTGGCTCTGGTCTTCGACATAATGTATATCAGGTAGTCTTAGCATAGAGGTCCTACAATGTAGTGGCAAGACTAGTAGACTGAGAGTAAATAGGTTTGGATTCAAGTTCAACTCTACAATTATGAATGTTATATGATTTTTGGAATGTTTCTTAGCCTTTTGGATATCTTATCTCAATTATAAAATGATAAGGTTGTTATTAATGATCTCAAAGATATCTTTCAACTCTAAAATTCCATGACACTAAGAAATATGCCACTTGGGGCATGAATATTATAAAGGCAATTTTGTGTAACAAAATGGGCAATTCCAATGAGCTTTCTCTTATTTCAGAGTAATAAACCAATGAGAGAAATGGCACCCTTGAGCTTTCTCGGACCTTATTTCCTTTCTCTTCATTATACATACTTTGTTCTAGTAGGCAAGCCTCACAATAACATATATTTTAATTATATAAGGCTCTTAGGTGTAACACACATTTTAATATGCAAGTGTATTCATCCATAAATCCCATTAGGAAGAAATTAGACATGGGAAGGAAGACTTCTAATTCTATACTTCCATTGCCTGGTAGCTGAGGTTTCCATGGGTGGTAATTTGGCCAGAGTTACATCAGCTTTCTGATAAGAATTCTCCCAAATACATGACCCACATAAATGAGTTAAAAGGCTCCTTCATGTCTCAAACCCTTAAGTCTAGAGAGACAGCCACAACAGCCTAGCATATGCAATGTGGACTAGCAACAGAACCAGCAGTGGAGATCTTTATCTCACAAACTAGCCTGGAGCAAGCAGAGGAAATAGAAATGCATCTTGGGAGGTTTAACTCTGAGATGAGAATGGAAAAACCAATCATTTGCTTATCTTCTAATTCCTTGAAACAGGCTCCCACTTGAAGGCCTTTGCATTTGCCCTGCCTTACTCCAGTTCAGGGATCTTACCTTCAGATAAGCCTTGTCCAGACATCAGGCTCAAGTGGTGGCCTTCCCTTGCACTCATCCTACTCTGCATTCTACTATCTCGGAGCACTTAGCACCATTTCAAATCATCTTGCTAGCATGCCTGTCTAAGGTAGTCACCTCCAATAGAATGTAAACTGTCTGAGAAAGGTAAGCCTATCTGTCCTATTTGCTGCCATATCCCCAGTGCCCACAACAGTTCCCAGTACAGAGTAGGCACTCAAGAAATATTTGTTGAATAGGAGTGCCTAAGTGACTCAGTTGGTTAAGCTTAAGCTTCTGCCATTAGCTCAGGCCATGATCTTAGGACCCTGGGACTGAGCCCCTAGCTCCCTGCTCAGCAGGGAGTCTGCTTCTCCCACTCCCTCTGCTATTCCCCCTGCTTGTACTCTCTCTCTCTGTCAAATAAATAAAAATCTTTTAAAAAGAGAAATATTTGTCAAATGGATAAATGAATTGGTCAGTTTGGAAAGACTTCTGGTTTGACAGAGATGAATTTTAGGAGATGTTGGGAATTGGCAAGTAGGGACTAAAACTGAGATCAAGGAGGTTTCAGATCTTGCACATTAGCAATAACCCCCAACAACTTGGGGCAAACACCTTCCCCAAAGGTCTTAGAAGAATTCGCCCTGCTACTGGAACCGACAACAATGCCCCAGGAGGGCGAAAAAAAGGATGGGAGTTTCTTGAAATAATTGGCCCCACACCATGACTGCAGTGTTCACTGTAGCCAGGGAGTCTTTTTGTGGGGATAGTAGGGCTGCTCTCCCCTCTTGAAGCCAAGAGAAGATTGCCTTGAGGGAAAGGTGCTAGCAAGAGGAAGAGAGTGACACATCCCTTGCTGGCTGAACCTCTACTCAGGTAGCAGACCAGCAAGTCAGTTCTTGTGCCCTGCTGATTTGGGGAAAGGGAATAGGAGAAAGGAATGGCAAAGCAAAGAACTGGTTATGAAGCTGAAAGTAGTAAAGGTGGTGGCAAGGATGGATGAGATTCCTGCATGGAACAGGCGTGGCCTGGCACCATGTTGAGAGCTCTCCACTAGCACACAAGGGTTCCTGAGTTTCTAAGAGAATGCTTGGGCACGACCTGGAGGGAGAGTGCTCCTGGTAGGGGAAGCTGTGTTGGAGTAGGAGATGTTGACCAGGATTCTGATGGTTTGCCTCCAAGAACTGTATAGATCCTCCAAAACCAGCCAGAAGAGAAGTCAAACATCCAAGGGCCACATTTAGATCCTGTCACATAGTAAATGCCAAGAGCTTGTCAGTGTTAGCCTGAGAAGCAAAAGGAAAAAAAAAAAAAGAGCATCCAGAGAGGACTCACCTGATACCTCCTCACGCCCCAAACCCACTGAGGAGACAGATTTTGGAGGAGGATTGAAAAGAGGTGCCCATGGACATCCACATGCAGAAGAATGAAACTAGACCACTCTCTTGCACCACACACAAAGATAAACTCAAAATGGATGAAAGATCTAAATGTGAGACAAGATTCCATCAAAATCCTAGAGGAGAACACAGGCAACACCCTTTTTGAACTTGGCCACAGTAACTTCTTGCAAGATACATCCACGAAAGCAAAAGAAACAAAAGCAAAAATGAACTATTGGGACTTCATCAAGATAAGAAGCTTCTGCACAGCAAAGGGTACAGTCAACAAAACTAAAAGACAACCTACAGAATGGGAGAAGATATTTGCAAATGACGTATCAGATAAAGGGCTAGTTTCCAAAATCTATAAAGAACTTATTAAACTCAACAGCAAAGAAACAAACAATCCCATCATGAAATGGGCAAAAGACATGAACAGAAATCTCACAGAGGAAGACATAGACATGGCCAACATGCACATGAGAAAATGCTCCGCATCACTTGCCATCAGGGAAATACAAATCAAAACCACAATGAGATACCACCTCACACCAGTGAGAATGGGGAAAATTAACAAGGCAGGAAACCACAAATGTTGGAGAGGATGCGGAGAAAAGGGAACCCTCTTACACTGTTGGTGGGAATGTGAAAAGGTGCAGCCACTCTGGAAAACTGTGTGGAGGTTCCTCAAAGAGTTAAAAATAGACCTGCCCTATGACCCAGCAATTGCACTGTTAGGGATTTACCCCAAAGATTCAGATGCAATGAAACGCCGGGACACCTGCACCCCGATGTTTCTAGCAGCCATGTCCACAATAGCCAAACTGTGGAAGGAGCCTCCGTGTCCATCGAAAGATGAATGGATAAAGAAGATGTGGTTTATGTATCCAATGGAATATTCCTCAGCCATTAGAAACGACAAATACCCACCATTTGCTTCAACGTGGATGGAACTGGAGGGTATTATGCTGAGTGAAGTAAGTCAATCGGAGAAGGACAAACAGTGTATGTTCTCATTCATTTGGGGAATATGAATAATAGTGAAAGGGAGTATAAGGGAAGGGAGAAGAAATGGGTAGGAAATATCAGAAAGGGAGACAGAACATAAAGACTCCTAACTCTGGGAAATGAACTAGGGGTGGTGGAAGGGGAGGAGGGCGGGGGGGGTGGGGGTGAATGGGTGACGGGCACTGAAGGGGACACTTGACGGGATGAGCACTGGGTGTTATTCTGTATGTTGGTAAATTGAACACCAATAAAAATTAATTTATTAAAAAAAAAAAAAAGAAAAGAGGTGCCCAGAGGCAGATGATGTCGGATCCCAATGGCACATCCCTAGAACCACAGTCTGTGCTAGAGGAAGGAAGGGGATGAGATTTAAATTGGATATGAGATTAAAGTTTTAAGCTGGGGGGATCCCTGGGTGGCTCAGCGGTTTGGCGCCTGCCTTTGGCCCAGGGTGGGATCCTGGAGACCCGGGATCGAGTCCCACATCAGGCTCCCTGCATGGAGCCTGCTTCTCCCTCTGCCTGTGTCTCTGCCTCTCTCTCTCTCTCTCTCTCTCTCTCTCTCTCTCTCTGTGTGTGTGTGTCTGTCATGAATAAATAAATAAAATCTTTTTTTTAAAAAAAGTTTTAAGCCGGCCTGGACTTCCATAACTGAAGGTGAGCAGAAGTTTACAGGATGTAGCTGAGCTGTCATTAAGGGACGAAAAAAACGTATTTGACAGCATGGCTGAAGGCAGTAACTGGGAAAAATAAACCATTCTGTGTTTTCAACACTGAGTTCAGACTATCCAGTCAGCTAGTTACAGGAGGAAAAAGGCAATTCAGTGGCCTTTCAGTAAGCAAGTTTCTCAGGCATTTGTTTTTTTCTTTGGGGGATCTATTGCTGGTTTTTGTCAGAGTGTAAGGTGACAAGACAGTTTATAAAATCCACGATTCAAGACTCACCAAGTCCTGCAGACTCAGTTGCCCTTTTTCCTTCCTTGTGCCTCCTGTGAGAGGACTCAAAGCTAATTTTCTGTAACTCATTTTCTTGAAACTTCAAAGGACTTTTTTTCAACCTTTGGGCAAATCATTTTTAAAATTTCAAAACTACTTTTTGCTAAAACTGAGTGGCTGGATGAGAGAAAAAACACCGTCTGCATAGCCTTACTTGATAAATAAATCACTAGGAAAACCTGTGAGACTATTCTGAATTGGTGGACATCCTGAAAAGGCATTTTCTGTTGCTGCTGAAAGCTAGCTCAAGGGAAGACCTGCTGAGATCCATGTTCAGTTCAGAAAAGCCTACATCAGAAGAAACAGTTTAGGGGTTGGTAGCTGGAGGAGAAAAGTTTGGAAAGGAAGGATATTGATTAAGTTAAAAGAATATAGCCTTGAGTTTTACATAATCTATTTTTAGAGAAAGTATGAGGCACTTGACTGGCTCAGTTAATGGATCTTGGAGTCATGAGTTCAAGCCTCACTTGGATATGGAGCTTACTTAAAAAAGAGAGAAAACAGATTTCTTGAATGGTAAAAATAAAACAAAACAAAACAGAGAACACACTTTTAAAAGAAAAAAAAAGATACCTAATGAATAATAAACTGGTAAAACCCTGCCTTGCTTGGATCTCTCTAAATTTTAATGATGAATCTGCTCTCAAGAACTCCCCTCATCTACCTTATGATAGAAAGCACTGGATAACAGAATAACATCCACCTAGAGATATTAGAAAGGCTCTGTGTGTTTGTGTGAGTGCATGTGTGTTCATGTGTGTGTATGTTTCTTTAGATAAAACAAAAAGGTAAGAGAAACCAAAGTCTTGTATGTATGTGTCCTGAAAATAATATTGTGGAATTCATTTGTAAAGTCATTTGTTGGTTGACATCCCAAGCATGTTTATCTTCCCTAAAGTTCTATAGAGCCTACCCAAAACCTAACCTGAGGTGGAACAGCCTCTGACCCTCTCCAGCAGTCACACAACTGGGTAGGCCAGGCCATCTCACTTCCAGGGGCCTGAGGATTTTTCCACTTTTGCCCAATCCTAATAACTGTGGAAAACTCATTGACCTTCTATTATATAATTATATCCATCTACCAGCCCCTTTCCTCATTCACCCTACTCCTTTCCCTTACTTTATAAAAACACTATTTTCTCATCATCATTAGACCAACTATAGGAATTAGGCTTTATCTCCATTTACAGTTGACATCTATTGCTAAAGGATGCCAGAGGTACTGTGTTAAGAAGGATTCTGAGCAGGATTCTGGTCTGGACTCAGTGGTAAAGAGGAATATGATGGATTGACCAGATCCTAGAGCAGAGTGGCAATATATTTAGGAAGTATTTGTCTTTTCCTGACTAGGCACTATCTCTTCCCTTAAAACCATGGCCTTTGTTATAAAGAGGATATGATAGATATATATAATAGAATATTATTCAGTCATATGAGAGTGAAATCTTGCTATTTGCAATGACATGGATAGAGCTAGAGGGTATAATGCTAGGAGAAATAAGTCAGTCAAAGAAAGACCAATGCCTTATGATTTCACTCATATGTGGAATTTAGGAAAGAAAACAAGCGAACAAAGGGGTAAAATGTGAGTGTGTGTATGTGTGTGTGTGTGTGAGAGAGAGAGAGAGAGAGAAACCAAGAAACAGACTCTTAACTATAGAGAACAAACAGATGGTTACCAGTGGGGAGGTGGGTGGGGAATGTGGGAAATAGGCGATAGGGATTAAGAATAAAACTTATCATGATAAGCACTAAGTAAGGTATAGAATGTCTGAATCACTATATCATATACCTGAAACTAATATAACACTGTATGTTAACTATACTGGAATTAAAATTTAAAAACTAAAATTAAATAAATAAATAAATAAATAAAATAAATAGCTGGGTGCGTGGGTGGCTCCGTTGGTTAAGCATCGGCCTTCAGCTCAAGTCATGATCCTGGAGTACTGAGATTGAGCCCTACATCAAACTCCTTGCTCAGTGAGGAGTCTAATTCTCCCACTCCCTCCCCCAGCTTCTCCCCATTGCTTGTGTGCTTGTGGGTTCTCTCTCTCTCTCTCTCTCTCTCTGTGTCAAATAAATAAATAAATAAAATCATAAAAAAAGAACCTTGACCTTTGACCTTTGTTAGTGGATAGAACATTAAGGTTCTAATTCTGACCCTGATTCTGACAGATTCTTTACTCTCAGTCCGCTGCTGAAATTGAATCCTGGATATTTCAGGGGTTATGTAATACAGAGAACTAAAAATTATAAGATTTGAATTCCTAATAATAGTAGAAAAAACCATAACCATCAATAATTAACATTCTGCTAGATGCTAGGTAATATGTAGATATAGGTATAGATACAGGTACAGGCACATAATTCCCTATCCTTAAAGTGTACTTTATAAGTTGGGAATTATTCTTTTTTTCAGATGAGGAAACAGGCCTGAAGAAAGTCTGTCATTTGCCCGAGGACACATGCAAGTAAGCAGATAACCTGGGCTTCAGTCCGGAGTTTGTCTGCCTAGAGCATGGCCTCGTTCCAAAGAAAACTTGTAAGCAGAAGCTGAAATATCGCAGGGCCATTTCCTCTGTGCCACAGAGACCTTTTGCAAGGGGTGGGGGTGAGGAGAATTCCTTCCCTCAATGATCCCTGCATTTTCTTGTTTTAGGAGAAACATGACAGAAGAGCTGATTATTCAAGAATTAGGTTCTTTTCTGCATGATAAAGTGAGGTGGGAAGAACCAGCAGAGTCGCCAACATGTTGGAGGATTTCCTATGTGGGAGGATTTCCTGACAGTCCCTGCGGCAGCAGAAGGCATGGCCCGGTTTAGCACTCAACAAAGTCTTGGGCTCTCCAAGAGCAGTGTGGCCACTGCTTGACATTATCAGTGTTCCCATGTGTGAGACTCAAAGGACACCCTCCTTTCCAGAGCACCCCACCTCCAGTTCCTGGAGAAATTGCTTTTCATTTTTTAAGCAAAAGCAAACCCCACAGTTAAGAGATCATTTTTCATCTGCATCATCCAGCAGTGGTTCTGAAGTTGTTCCCACACTCAGGTGTGCTTGCCAAGCAAGAGATCCAGGGGCTGGAGGGGCTCATCCAGGGCCATCATTCACGGAGATGCCAGCTGCCAACAGGGCCTGGTGAAGCAGGCAGGAAGGTTGGCTGCCCTGATGAGTTTAGTTAACTCCAGAAGCATGAGGTACAGCAAAATCTTCCACACATCACATTTTCGTGCTGTGCCCACTATTATCTTTATTTTTCTTTTAATTACCAACGGCACTGAAACTCAGAGCTTTGAAGCAAGATGGCTCTCAGTAAATGTATCATCACTTTTCATCATTCTGGACATAAAATTTTATAAGACCCTAATGGTTTGGCCCATACCAGCCCTTCTTGACCATGTTCTAATACTCTCCCCTTTATTTCCTTTGCTCTTCTGGAGGCTTCTTGGTGCTCTATTTATCAGACATGCTTTGCCTCAGGATGTTTGCACATGTTTACTATTCCTTCTACCTGGAATATTTTCCTCTGGGTAACTGCAGGACTCCCTCTACCCCCTCATGCAGGTCCCTAAGCATCAATATTAACTCATCAAAGACACCTTCCCTAATCATCATCCTCCCATCATTGAAATAACACTGCCAACACTCTCTATCCCTTGTCCTGCTTTTTTATTTCATTTACCAGTCTTTGTTTCCTGTCATCTCTGCTACCAGAAGGCTAGCTCCACAGGGTAAAGAAATTAGTTTTGTTCCCTATTATATCCCATACCTAGTAGTTATTCAATAAATCCAAAAAATGATAAATTAATAAATGAAATATAGATTTGGAAAAGATGGTGGTAATCAATTAGCAAGTCAGTCAAATTTTACTGAGTACTTAACCTGTCCTGGGTTCACTGTGCTAGGATATATACAGCCTTCAGGCTCCCAGGGGGCCAGGACCCTTCCAAGAGAAAGGGTGCTTCTCATAGACAGGATAGGTTTGTCTTCTAGGTTTGGTCACTATCTTGCTTTCATGGCAGCCCATTCATGGTGCTTGTGATGTTGAACAATTTATAGGAAATAAAGTAACCTACATTCATAAAACACTAAACATCTAACTACATTACTGCTTTGGAGTATAATTTACTAATATTCAAAAAGTTTGAAGGGATTTTTTTTTTCAGAAACAAGCTACATTTAATAGCAATAATTGAATATATTATGCCAGTCCATCTCTCTTCTAAGTAAGGAAAATGCACAGATTTTGTCCTAGTATAGGGACTATTGGACCTAATTATCTACACATATCCATGCATTACACAAAAACTCAAATTAAGAATAACATTTTCCAATGCTAGTTTGTCTCTGTCCTAAATACAACAGCATTGAAAAGACTGTTTTGTGTTCAATATTTTGCAGCATTTGCTGCTGCTCATTGCTTAGTAGCAAGTTGAGACTTTAGAACAGGGAAATAAAGTTGCTCCTGAAAGCAGGAGAGGAAGGTAGGAGTCCCAGGGGGACTGGGCTTTGTGTTTGATGAATGAGTCTTTTTCAGGTGTCTGTTCTTTGGCTTTTAAAGGAAACATAGACACTCCTCTTCTATCTGTCCCCATGTCCATTGTATGAAATTTGCCTCGTTTGGGGACTCCATTATTTTCTTGGCTGTGAAATGGAGAGGGAGTGGGGTTTGCAGGAATGTGCTGCCTGGATGCATCCCCAGGGGAGGCTCTTCTTTGGCAACCTTCCTCATACTACAGTCTGGGGAGGAAGACTTAGTAAGTAAATCCAAGTTCTATGATAGAGAGAGGACAAAGGAGCAGTGAATGGATATGGTGGTCAAAAGACCCTCACCACTTCTGACTTTCTGTTCGTATCCCTGCCACCTCTACTGTCTATGTAACAAAAGATTGAAGTTGGCTCCATCCATTTCTATTCTGAATTGACTGGAATTGTGTGACTCTAAAAGATAATCTATAAACTTAAAGAAAAGTCTGCATGAATTGAAAGTTAGAAAAATTAAAAATAGTATGGTTTGTAGTTGCAAGATATCCTTGATGGAACTACCTGATGGGTAAAGAAGCTTCATTTCCTCTGGGTGCTCTGGCTATAAAATCCTCTGAAGGGGGCATTCCAGATGGACATGCTTGTTACAGGGCAGCATTCTGCCCAATAAGGATTCGTGGAAAAGCAATGTTCAAATGTAGTTTATAAACACTCTCATCTCTGAACTGCATCAGCAAAACTGATCCTTACCAACCCACGTGGGATAGCTCAGAGCTCAGATCAGCAGGCTCAATCTGCCAAGAGCAAAAAACATAAAGCATAAAGGCATAAAGCATTTCATTCACTCAGAGATTTCATTCAATCTGAATTATCCTCATCAAATTAGGCATCAAAGTGATGAGGTTGGTCATGGGCATCATCATCATCATCATCTTCATCTTCATCATTTTGTGGTGAATTTATAACACCAAAATATACATCCCTGATGAGAAAAGTTCTAAGACACATTTCCACTGAAAAGATCTCACAAATAAGGAATATGACATGACTGGAAAGGACTTCACTAATCTAGATATTTATAAAGACCTCATGGCATGTTTTTAAAATACATGACCTTTAAAAAATCTTAATAAAACCCACTGAAACAATTTAAAATAAAATACTCTTTTTCCCTTCAATAATGCTGATCAACACTACAATCCAAACTAGAAAATAGCTAGGAGTTACCGAAAGCTTCCTGCAAACCAAGAGCTACAAGGAGCAGTTTACATACTTATTTTAATATAATCCTCATGATATCCTCTG
The DNA here is from genome assembly GCF_905146905.1 of Nyctereutes procyonoides. NCBI lineage: Eukaryota > Metazoa > Chordata > Mammalia > Carnivora > Canidae > Nyctereutes > Nyctereutes procyonoides. The sequence goes on along the minus strand of NW_026575052.1, from coordinate 70,033,883 downwards.
AGATTAGTGCTTTTTTTTTTTTGAGGGGGTGGGGCAGGGGAGAGGCAGAGACTCCTGAAGTAGTCTCCAGGCCCAGCACGGCCGTGATGCCCAGTACAGGCTCAATTTTATGACCCTGAGATCATGACCTGAGCCAAGATCATGACCTTAGCCAAAATCAAGAGTCAGACACTTAACCCACTGAGCCACCCAGGCACCCTGAGGTCAGTACTATTTTTATTCCCATTTAACCAAGGAGGGAACAGACTTTGAGAGGGCAAATGACTTGACAAAGGTCATCTAGCTGATAGGTGATGGAAGTGGAATTTAAGCCCACAACTGTGGGTCGCTGTACTGAATGTGTAACACACATTGGGGGGAACAGAACTAAATAAATTAGAAATTTTGGATTTCTATTGAGGCAGCAGCCATTTGAACAGGAGCTAACCATTTGCTGTGACTTTCCCTCGAATAGTGAAAAAGGAGAAAAGCTTTAAAGGAAAAGCTGTCAAATAATTTGCCATTTCTAGAGGAGCCATTTTCCTACTACTGCTAGACCAGGAAGGTATCTTTGTCCTATCCAGATTCAAGGACAGGATAAAGAACCTGTTCCAGGATTTTGAAAGATGACTGCTCAGTCACAATTTTGAGAGGCAGTCTGTATAGTTTTTAGTTTTGGGTTTTTTTTGTTTTTTGTTTTTTGGTTTTTTTTTTTTTTTTTTTTTTTTTGAGAGCAGGCACATGTGCTAGTGGAGGTTGTGTGGAAGAGCAGAGAGTGAGAATCTCCAGAAGTCTCTCCAGTCAGCCCAGAGCTTCACAACCCTGAGATCATGACCTGAGCTGAATCAAGAGTCAGACGCTTAACTGAGTCACTCAGGTGCCCCTCTGTGTAGTTCTTAAAATCACTCATTCTCACAATGGCTCAGATAAATAGGTGCTATTATTTCTTTTTTTCTACTGATGAGTAAACAGAGGCCCAGAGGAGCTAACTTTGCTAAGGTCACACCTTGTATGTATTAGAGCCAGAACCTGCACTCAGAGAGTTTGACTTCAGCTGTTGTGAGAATTAGAGTCAACACTTGTCCAGTGGTTAGAGCACACTTGGCACACTGTACAGTTGGCCTCTGTACAACTTGGGTGTTAGGGGTGCTGACACCTGGTGCAGTCAAAAATCCATGTATACCTTTTGCTTTCCCTGAAACATAACTACATTAGCCTACTGTTGACTGGAAGCCTTACCAGCGGTATAAACAGTTGATTAACACATATTTTGTATATTTGCATGTTTATATATACATAAAGCATACAAATAATACAAAATTATATAATGTATATTATATACTATATTCTTACAAATAATAGGCTAGAGAAAAGAAAATGTTATGAGGGGCACCTGGGTGGCTCCATGGCTGAGCAACTGCCTTTAGCTTAGGGAGTGATCCTGAGGTCCTGGGATGGAGTCCCACATTGCACTCCCCGCAGGGAGTTTGCTTCTCCCTCTACTTGTCTCTGCCTCTCTCTGTGTGTCTCTCATGAATAAATAAATAAAATTTTAAAAAGAAGAAAATGTTATTGAGAAAACTATAATAAAGAGAAAATACATTTACTATACTGTATTTATGCACCAGAAAAAAAATCCATATATAAGTGGACCCATGCAGTTCAATCCATGTTGTTCAAGGGTCAACTGTAAGTATTTTATAAACTATTGGCTAATATTAGTGCCCACAGGGAAATAATCCTTGTTTAAGACCCAATAGTTGACCAAAGAGTTCAGTGCCATTCATGTTTCCCTTCTTGTCCACAAGTTCAAACTCAGGCTCTCCATGCATATTATTCTAAAAGTGTTTAAGGTATATTGTTCACTCCTGCTTTCCCACTTTGATCTGATGCATCAGACCTGCTCTCACCTTCCTAGCTCACTCTGAAATGAACATGGACTTTTACATTGTTCTGCATAACTAAAAAGGTAATTCACCTGCCTTATGACCTGACCAGCTCACCCTTCACCTCAGGGTGCCCCCCGGGCATCTCCATATCTTAGAATCCACACCATACCACCAGCCCCTAGGGGAAAGGAAGTCATTCCTCCCCACCACCTTCATCATGTGCCTGTACACACATGCACACCTACATGCCCAAGACTAAAGCTATACCTTAAAACCTAATTTCCTATCCTATCACAGAAGAGGACTCTTCCAGGAGATTGAAGAGTGAGAAGTCCATGTTCTTCCTGGGGCAACCTGTACCCTTCCAAAAAGAGGGTGTTCTCTCCTTCTTGGCCACCAAAGAAAACAATTCACATGAGAACACCTTGTTCTGACATAGTGCATTTGGGGTCACACCTCCACTAAAATATTCAAGTTACATAATCAGGTCCCTAAACACCTTAATCTGAAATATCTACATTCTGGCACTACTTCAGTACATTGTTGCCTTTCCCTTGCTTACATTTCATTGATTAAAAAGCCCAATGTCTGCCACAAGGTTAAATCCAAGTCTCTAAGGAACTATAAAGGGCTTATAACTTTAATTGATTGAATTAATTTGATTATTAAAGCTTAGGGTATAGTCTCAGGGAAACCCTTTAGAAAGAACAAACTGATATGTACCCACCAACTTGCACACAGACGCACACAGAATGCATAAATTAAGGAGAGAATATTGATGACTTGGCATGGTGTTCTTGACAAAGGAGTCCCTGTAAACTTACAGGGACATGGGTTACAGGCTCTTCCAAAGGCTTACATGGGAGGAGATGGTGACTTTGATGAGGTGGGAGCAAAGAGAAGGAGTCAGATTTGGGATCCATTTTTGAAGTAGAGTGAAAAGATCTCTGTAAATTGTACTCTATAAATTGGATATGGAGTTTTAGAGAAAAAAGCAATTCTGGTGGAATGTTATTCAACCATAAAAAAAGAAGGAACTATTGCCATTGTGACAATATGGATGGACCTTGAGAGCATAATGCTAGGTGAAATCAGTTAAAGATACGGTATGATCACTTATATGTGAAATCTAAAAAGGCTGCACTCAGAGAATCAGGGTTTGTTGGTGGCTGCCAGGGGCCAGGGGATCGTAGAAAGGAACAGATGTTGGTCAAAGGGTCCAAACTGCCAGTTAGGAGATGATCTGGTGTATGATCCAGATCTGAGGATCTGATATAGAGCACAAGGATGATAGTTAACAATACTGTATTGTATACTTGAAAGTTGTTTAGAGAATAAGGCTGAAATGTTCTCAATACAACAACAAAAATGGTAACTATGTGAGGTAATAGATGTGGTCATCATTTCTCATTATATATGTATATCAAATCATCACAGTGTATACCTTAAACATACACAATGTTGTGTGTCAATTTTAGTTCAATAAATATGGGAAAATGTAAAACAAAAAAACAAAATGTAATTTAGGGCCTGAGTAGCTCTAATCATGGGAGTGTCACAGACCTAGGTGGGGGCCCATAGGTAGACCAGGCTTGGAAGGGGAGGGGCTAGGAGTGGGAAATTAGGAATTTTTGTTTGGGGCATGTTAAGTTTGAGAAATCCATTAGATATCCAAGAGGAAATTTTGCAGAGGCAAATATGCAAATATGGGGCTCAAAGGAGAGGTACGAGAGAAGCCTGAGGAAGGGATCTGCAAGGAAAAGAAGAAACAGGTGAGGGTGGTGTCCCAGAAGCCAGTAAAGAGAATGTTTCAGGAGGAAATAGGTGATCAAGCCCCTCAAATGCTCCAGAAGGCCAATTGAAGCCACAGCTGAGTTGACTTTGTCAGGGTGAGGTTGGTCACACCTCAAATGAGAGGGCTTTCAGTGGTGGGGGGTGTAGATATAGGAGACTGAGGTCAAGACTGTGGAGGGACCTATGTAGTTTTCTTAGTGGAGATTGCTCTGCAGGTTCTGACTAGAATTCAGGACTGAGAAAGCACATAGGGTCTTAGTGTCTTTCGATAATCCTGGTCATCTTGAATATAGGTAGAGCTTTTATTTTTTTTTTAAGATTTTATTTATTTATTTGAGAGAGAGAGAAAGAGTGAGCATGAGCTGTGGGGAGGGGCAGAGGGAGAAGGAGAAGCAGACTCCCCATTGAGAAGGAAGTCCAAAATGGGGCTTGATCCCAGGACCCCAGGATCATGACTTGAGCTGAAGGCAGACACTTAACCGACTGAGCCACCCAGGTGCCCCTAGATAGAACTTCTAAACATAGAGGAGGTAGTTTTGTTGTCATCAAATCACATAAAATATATAATTTTCTGAAATATTAGGAATAAACATTATTACTGAAACCTCAGAAGTGAGGACTTAAGTGAATGGCCATGACGATGCTGTTAAACCCATCACTGTACACATAAGCATTGGGAAAGTAGACAGTTTGAAGCCCTTCAAAAGGTAATTTCCCACCTGCCCACACCCCCTCTCACCTGGCTAGGGCCTGGCTGGTTCCCTTTGTGCAGGAAGGAGGGGATCTCACACCCCTCGGTGCTGGCAGAACTTGGTGTGCTGGGTGGAGTAGGGGGACTAGGTTGGCTTAGGGTCTGGCTGGAAAGCTGAGCTGTGGCCCAGTGAAGTGGTGCTTGAGAGCAAGGGTGAAGACATGCTGGGGTTGATCACAGAGGTAGGGATTGGGGACTAAAGAGTGCAGTCGAAGCCAGGAGAAAAGTGGATTCACAAAGAAAGGAGATGGTTAGAAGAGATTCCTGGGATGGGAAGGAAATGTACAAAGAAGTTTTTTGTTTTTTGTTTTAAGATATATTTATTTATTTATTAGAGAGAGAGAGCATGAGCATGTGGAGGAGTAGGGAGAGGGGCAGAGGGAGAGAGAATCTCAAGCAGACTCCCCCCTCAGTGTGGAGCCTGACATGGGGCTTGATTCCATGACCACAAGATCATGACCTGAGCCGAAATCAAGACTCAATTGCTCAAATAACTGAGCCACCAGGCACCCCAGAAAAGGGTTATTATGAGCATCAGGTCAGTATTTGAGTCAGCTGGGCCCACTTCAAGGAACCCGAGGATGATCCCCCATAGTAATAGTATTGGTAGAAAAAGCTCACAAATGCCTAACAGAGTTATCTCATAGGCTCAGATTTGTTCTGTTTAGATATTGTGTGCCCAAAAAAAGGGTACACTGAAGCCCTAGCTCCCATCCAGACCTGTGAATGTGACCCTATTTGGAAATAGGATCTTTGTAGGTATAATTAGGTTAAGATGTGGTCATACAGGAGTACAGTGATCCCTGATCCCATATGACTGGTGTCCTTTTCATAAGAATAAATTTGGATGCAAACACAGAAGGGAGATGGCCAAGATTGATTGGAGGGATGTGCCTCAAGAGCTACCAGAATTGGGAGGAGGGAAGAAAAGATCCTTCCTTAGAAGCTTAGGAGGGAGTGGGGCCTTCCGAACAGCTTGATATCAGTCTTCCAGCCTCCAGAAGCACGAGGAAATAAATTTGTCTTCTTTTTATCCTGTTGCTTTTTAAAATGTTTATCTTGTTTTAAGCCATTCAGTTTTCCATACTATTATAGCAGCCCTAGGAAACTAAAATAGAAACTATAGACATTTTTTGACATATACACATATCTGTACACATAAATCTGTATAAAGAAAATATTCTACTACTTTTGCAAATGTCTAAGGGATGAGGTTTTAAAATTCTCAACTCAGGAATAAACTGCATAAAATCCAAATCAATGCCTGTATTTATTTTCTCCCCAAGTAATTAAACAAATGTAAGGTGGTGGCGGAGGCTAGCTTCACTTGGTTTCCAGTGAATAGTGTTGATGAGTCAGGACCATTACTTCTCTCAGAAAATGCCCTGTAAAAAGCAAAATCTGAGTGTTGTGTTTACGAAAGTGATACCATATGTTGGTTGATTAACAAGTTGTCAGAATATTAGAAGTTCTTGGCTGATTGCAAGAAGGAGCATCTGTTTGCTGAATCTCTTATCTAATGTGTATACAGATATCGCCAGGTTTGGCATTTTTCCTAAATATCAGATATAAATTCCTGCAGTATTTAGCCTTTGGAGAGTAACATTGATGTACTTCTGGGGTTTAATATGTTTATTCTCAGGAAAGCAAGTGAAGTGAGGCCAAAGAGATGACATATATACAGAAGAATGTATGTACCATTCAGAATCATTTTACCACTATACCTTGTATCATCTACAACAACTAATGTTTACTTGAATGTCACTTGCGTAGAAACTTAAGAAAAAAATGAAATCAACTTAAGAGCTATTTATTGCCTTATTGATAGAATTTCACAATGCTTTCTATGTATAAAGTAACTTAGAGTTCACAAATGCTTTCCCTACACAACCCTGTAAGGATGGCGAGAAATTGTATCTCCATTTCACAGATGAAGAATGTGCAGTTGAGCAGAGGATAATCCACCTGGCATTGAAGTGTTGGAACCAGGACATAAAGCCAGCTCCTTTCAGTTCTATTACCTCACCACCTACACATTCCATACACTCGGGAACTGGTTGTGGGCACTCTGACAGGATCTTGTCGGGGTGAAATTCTGGGGTTTTCCTTTGTTCCTTTTTAAAATATTTTATTTATTTATTTGAGAGAGAGCACAAGCAGTGGGGTGGGGCTGAAGGGGGGGGGAAGCAGACTCCCCACTGAGCAGGGAGCCTTATGTGGGGTTCAATCCCGGGACCCCAGGATCACAACCTGAGTGAAGGACAATTCACTGACAATTAACCAACTGAGCTGCCCAGGTGCACCCTCTTTGTTCTTTTTCACAATCCCTGTTCCATCCAGTCAGCCACCATATGTTTTGGGTTGTGCCATTTGAGCTTCAGCAAGTAGATTCTGCTGGGGAGGAAGAAAATTTTCCTCTGGTGTTCAGCATATGGAGGCCTAACAAATTTAATTGATGAAGAACAGATTAACAGGAGAATATTAACAGGAGAATATTAATTTCATTAATATTTTACATGGATAGGAGTTGTCAGAAAAGAAGTGAAACTCAAAAAGGTGGTTAGTTTCAGGGGTTAATATACCATTTAACCACAGCTCTTCTTTGGGCTTCAAGGGACAATAAATTGTGCAGAAGCAACTAGAAAGTAAATGGGGGTAGGGGTGCCTGGGTGGCTCAGTAGGTTAGGTATCTACCTTTGGCTCAGGTCTTGATCTCAGGGCCCTGGGATCAAGCCCTGCATTGGGCTGCCTGCTCAGCAGGGAGGCTGCTTCTCCTTCTCCCTCTGCCCCCACCCCTGCTTGTTCTCTCTCTCTCTCTCTCTCTCTCTCTCTCTCTCTCTCTCCCTCCCTTCCTCCCTCAAATAAAGAAATAAAATCTTTTTTAAAAAAAGAAAAAATATATAAAGGGAACTAGTGGAAGATAAGGGTTATTTTAGTAAGATGTGTTTATGCGGACTCATCTCAGTGCTGACTCTGTCTCCAGTGATAAGAGTTGTTCCTGGAACAGGTGTGGGGCACACCTTCACAAAGGGAAATTTATGCCCTGCTTTTAAGCAGAAAGGAGGAGGACAGAGAGTTTCTCCTGGGTCTGCTGTTCCTTAATTGCTTTCAGCTCTAAATAATCCTTATGCCAAAGTGGAATAGTTTGGGGAAGAATATCCTGATCCCTTTCAAGCTCTCTCCACTGCTCATCAAAGCAGACATAAAATAAGTAAGGTAGAAAAGGACTCCTCTTATGTTAACTGAGTTCACAGTTAGACTTACATTTCAGCTGTTCCGTTTTCCTTGAAATTCTTCAGCACTCATGGTCTTAGAACTAAGTGCCTCTCTGACATGATGTACACACCATCTTCTTTAGCCTTAATTCTTTGTCCTATATTTTTACAACTCACGTGAAGTCTACATTATGGAGAAGTCCTTCAGTACATCAGGAAGGTGGGGCATACTATAAAAACAGAGGATTTTTTTTTTAAGTATCTCAAATTTAAGCCCTTTATTTAGATTGCAAGTCAAGTATTACCTTTGGGAATTTCTGGCTGTCATTCCTTTGCTTAAGGTAGGAGAAGGAAAAAGAAAACTTCACCTCTACCTCTTATCTTCAGTGACTGGGACCTGTGAATTAAAGTGACAACAGGCAGAGATTCACAGGAGAGGAGGTTTATTTATGCACATCAGAGACCTCACCTAAAAGAATTGAGAGCCCTAGGGTGCCAGTCTGGCTAAGTGGGTGGAGTATGCATCTCGGGGTTGTAAATTCAAGCCCCATGTTGGGTCTAGAGATTACTTGAAAATAAATCTAGAATAATAATTGAAAATGCTTAAAAGTGGGTAGACCTGGAAGCTTATACTGTTTTAAAAAAAAAAGTGAGAAGTGACAGGACAAAGGAAAATAGGTTTGGGCTTCTAGAGGAGTTAATTGTAGGAAGGTAAGTAAATATATGGGGGAAGCCAAGAAGAGGTAAGGGTTGAGTAAGGTAAGAATTTTGAGTTCTGTTATGCAGATTCAAACTGACTGCCCTCTCCAGTGAGGAGAGTCATCCTCTTTGATAGCAGAGAGGGGAGGCAGGACACCTTTACAGAGAGAAATATATGCTCTCCTTTTAGACAGAAAAGAAGAGTTCTCCCTGCATTTACTGCTTCTCAGTGGCCTTCACCTCAAAATAATCCTTATGCCAAAGTGGCCTATTTTAGGGTGGCATATCCTGACTCTCCTCATTACCTCTCCAGTCAGACCCTTCTCTATATTTCTAATCATATTCCTAGCCACTCAACTTCTGGACTTTCAAGCAAAGTAGTTCACTTCTTGCCCTCTACCCTCCTTCCTCTAATCTCATGCTCTTGTTATCCTTCTGTAATACCATTTCTCCCCATCTTCTCCCCTCCAACCTCATTCTCAAATTTATTTTCCTGTTTTAACAACCCACACCCCCCCACACACACACACAGACCTCCAGCCACTCCAGATGGCTTCTTCTTCTAAGTGTGTTGGGCTCTCATTGTCTGAGGATTTCATTTGACAATCTGTCACGTAGTCCTTCAGAGGTTCAGTGGTTGTTTGAACAATTACATAGATCTCCTATTGTTATTTAATTTCTCACATTTTGCTCCCTTTGTTTAATCTCAATTCTGCTTCTCTCCCTACCCCCACCCACCTACCCCTGCTGTCTGCATCTTGGAGTACTGCTCTTCAGAGTGTGAGCCAAGGGAAATCTATACCAAAATCCTCCAGAGCTCTTGTTTAAAAGGTAGATTCCTGGGGCTGATCATGGATCTGCTAAATTGGCTCCCCGGAATTCTTCTGCATAGTGAAACGTATGAATCATTGATTTAGACAGCACATGTCATTCATTAATGTGTTCATTCAACAATGATTTGAGCACAAATTAGGTGCAGGGTACATGGAATACAGCATTGATTGAGGCAGACATGGTCCCTGTTATCTAGACATTTCTAACCTCCTTTGGGAAGCTGACAATGAATAAGGACTGGAAAGTATGATGTGGACTACAAGGGGAGATGATAAGAGCTGTGGGAATATTTAAGTGGGGGTCTGATGTAGCAGTGGCAGGTGTCAGAGAATGTTTCTTTGCTGAGATGGAGTTGAGAACTGAAGGAGGAGTAGGACTTGGCTAGGAAGGGAGATTGGAAGGGAAGGAGAGACAGAGGAAGAGCATGCATAAAGCTCTGAGGCAGGAAGGAGTATGGCCCCTTCTTGGAAGGGACAGGGAGCAACAGGACTTGAGTCCCCAGGCTACTTCTTCCCAGTTAGAGAAGTAGCAAGTGGTCAGATCATTCGGGGCCTTGTGGCCAGGCTGAGGAGTTTGGAACGTATCCTAAGGGCAGTGGCTTCCGTCGAAGGGAAGTAGCATGATCATTTTTGTCTTTCGGATTGTTTTAGCTCTAGATTGGAGCAAAACATGTACCTGGAGAGACTAGCTGGGAAGACTTTGCAATTGTCCAGAAGAAAGGTGCTGATAGGATGAATTCAAATAGTACATAGGAGAGTAATTAGGTGGGCTTTAGTTATTAATTGCATATTGTGGTGAGAGAAAGGGTGGTGCCAGGAATGTCTTTCATGTTTATTTTGCTAACAGTGGTTGGATCCATGGAACCCTAAGAAAGGACCAAGTTCTTTTCTTCCTGCATGGAGCCTGCTTCTCCCTCTGCCTGTGTCTCTGCCTCTTCTCTCTCTCTCTCTCTCTCTCTCTCTCTCTCTCAGTAATAAATAAAATCTTAAAAAAAAAAAAGACAGAATCTAAGTGGGCTTTGAAAAGACTCTGGAATTCAGTTTAGCACCAGTGGGGATCCAGTTAGAAGACCACATACATGCTGATCCTTCTTGGTGGGGTTTTTTCTTGTTTACTTGGTATTTGGTGATCAGCTGAGTTCACAGTTCTGTATTCTTAAAATCCATCTTCAAAAGTGACTCTTTCCTGTAAGGAGATTGTGATGGCTTTGTTTGCTTGTCTGTTTGAATTTGGTTTTGTTTAGGAAGTAGGTTGGGTCTATAGGGCTCTTTGCATGTACTTATGTTTGTTTGGGGAAGGGGAGCTTAGTGGAAGTATGCATGTTCTTTAAAGTTAATCTGTAAACACAACTTGTGTCATCCAGCTATGGATGAGCTCAGATGTACTGGAAGATACCAGAGAACTTCCATGAAGAGGACAAATAAACACAAGAGCTATGTTATTGTATATGGACATTGCAGTGCTGCTGGTGAAAATTCACATCTAGTGAGAAATTTTAGGGTGAATTGGTCTTTGATGAAAGTGCACTCTAGGTGTGCAGTGGTTCTCATTGGATATGACCCTTCCAATTTAGCCTAATTTCCAAGAAAGAGCAGGCTATGGGAAGCTCTGGATTCTCCTCCTACCCCTCTTCCTGTGATTTTCCTTCCTGTGTGTGTGTGTGTGTGTGTGTGTGTGTGTTCATCATCTGCTTGTCATTCATCTAAACAAAAGAGAATAATGAGTAAAGAAGCAAAGGGGCTACATCACTGTGTCCTAGAAATACCCCAATCATTGTTCTCTGAGTTTCAAGAATTATACGAAAAGCTTTATAACCAAGCCCAAATGACAGATTGTAAAAGCATAGTCATTGGCTTGGTCCTACATTCTATTTTATTTTATTTTTCAGATTTTATTTATTTACTTGACAGAGCAAGCACACAACGGGGGGGGGGGGGCAGAGGCAGAGGGAGAAGCAGGCTCTCCATAGAGCAGGGAGCTTGATACAGAGATACAGACTCGATCCCAGGACTCCGGGATCATGACCTTAGGCAACTGAGTCACCCCGGCACTCAGTCCTACATTTTAGTATGAGAAACCTTCCGCTTGACTCTACTTGGTTCTTCTGAGTGGCAGGGAGCTCCCCCTCTATTTTAAGAATCAACCAATTGTGTTACTAAATCTAATTAGACAGAAAGGTTTCCTGTAACGAATCAAAATGAGCCCACTCGCCAACACTTGACACTTGTTCTGCACCTCACAGCAACACAGAATAAATCTGTTCTATATTCTGTGTGACAGCCTTCCAAATGTACTAAGACAACTGCCGTGTCTCCTCCAGCAGTCTCCTCCGCAAACTAAATGTCTCCAGTTCCCTTGGATGCATTTCTTATAGGACATAGTTTCTGCATTCTTCACCATCTTTCTAAAAATGAGCCTCCTCTGGGCCCCCTCTCGGAAGCCAGTCGCCCCTTTCCGAGTGACACCCACACCGACCAGAGCCCTGCATGGCAGGATGGCTGCCTCTTGGTCCATCTTGTGTTTCTTTCTATGACAATCACTTCATTTTAAGTGGGGGACAATGAGTGAAGACCAAAGGAAGGGTGGGATGTGTGTTGTGTTTAGAGCCCTGAGATATTCCCAGCTTGGTGGAATATTTAGGTTTGCTTTATAACAGAGCAGTTTTTCACTTGCAGGACTTGAAATGTACTGAATCCCAGTGAAATGACTGGCTAGTAAACAGAAGGGGTTTTAAATTCCTTCAGAGTAGAATGGAAAGATGTTCCCCTTTTTCACTTTTCATGTGACAGTTGTACCTTAATCTGTTTTTGGGAACAGCTGTGGGAACAGATGTTATTTTAGATGTAGTTTTCGTGTGTGTGTGTGTGTGTGTGTGTGTGTGTCCTTTGGTTTTTTTGTTTTGTTTTGTTTTGTTTTGTTGTTGTTTTGTAGTATACCCAGCAAAATCCTTTTCAGGAAGAGATGTTTATGAAAGCCCAGATCGTTTTTCTAGTGCAAGTAGGCTACCACTTGTATAGTACATTCACACTGTCACCCACACTGCTAAGCTCCTTCCAAGGGCACGGGCCTCTGCTCCATGTTCTGTGTGGTTTTGCATGCAGCCGCCACCCCTTCCTTGCTTCATGAGACTCCCAGTGCAGGCTTACAGCTGACGTGGAGGTCACTGGTCAACAGAGAGTGTCTGATAGAAATAGGAAGTTGACCCTTCCAGCTGGCAATATTAGATTTAAAACCAGGAGCAGCAGAAGATTGCTCTTCCTGTTTGTCCTCAGTACGATCATCATTAACACTATGAAATCACAGACGTGCTGGCAAATCCTGGTCTTCGTTGATGCAGGGGCAATAACTATTATCTCAGAAAAAAAAAAAGTTATTTCTCTCATTAATATAGCATAACCTAGATATGTGTAACACTGATAAAGTGCTTCTGTATGTAAAAAGAGAAAGACACAAAATGCTGAAATAATAGTTTTCACTGATCTTAAAGCTTGACCTGCAATGAAAGAGGAGACCCTCAGGAAGAGGCTCCCTTTCCAATATGTTTTCCATTTATCTATGAACTGAAAAGAGAAATTCTTTGCTAAAAAGTGAACTCTTGGGAACACCATGTACACAATCATCGCTGTTGTAAGTCTTCCAACTTTCTCTGTGTACCCTGTAAAACCACAGGTAACATTCCAATATCTGAGCAGCATCGATGCTCCAAGATGCCTCATGTCAACCCTGCCATATAAGGAATTCCAGCTGAGGTACATTACAAGTGCATGTACCAGGTCACCACGGTACCACGGTTCTGAGGGTTGGTTGATAAATGCTTAATAAGAATCTCCTCCAGGGGTGCCTGGGTGGCTCAGTTGGTTAAGCGTCTGCCTTCAGCTCAGGTCATGATCCTGGGGTCCTGAGATCGAGCCCCACATCCGGCTCCCTGCTCAGCAGGGAGCCTGCTTCTCCCTCTCCTTCTGTCATCTCCACTGCTTGTATGCTCTCTCTCAAATAAATAAAGTCTTAAAAAAAATCTTCTCTGTGATGCTTTTTAGTATCCTCTTGCAAGACTTCTTCCTTTTTTAAAAAAAAATATTTTATTTATCCATTCATAGAGACACACAGAGAGAGAGAGAGAGAGAGAGAGAGAGGCAGAGACACAGGCAGAGGGAGAAGCAGGCTCCATGCAGGGAGCCCAGACATGTGACTCAATCCCATGTCTCCAGGATCACACCCCAGGCCCCAGGCTGCAGGCAGCGCTAAACCGCTGGGCCACCAGGGCTGCCTGCAAGACCTCTTCTTTTGTTGCAACTAGGTTATTTTTTTTTCTGGTTATTTTATTATTCTTCATTTATTTTAATAAGTATACCTGTACATGTGATTAAAAAATGGCAATACTAATTCATACTTCTATTACCTGAATAACCAGCTTTCAGGAATGCCCCGCCCTCATTTGAAGAATTAGGAAATCAACATACCTACTCTAACTTCTATCTTCCCAATACACGTTAGCAATATTGTTCTATTTAAATGTCCACTGTTCATAAAATTTCAGTTCTGAAATTATAATGTCTACAGCTGTCTTGGTTTTAGTACAAATGGTGCTCTGTCCTCATGGCAGCTCTTTTCCTCCAGCTTTTTAAATCTTCTCTTGGATGATTGGCCTTTGGTCTTCCAAATTTTTTTTTTAGAAAATCTGATATTTCTTCAAGAAGGTTCACAAATTATTTTCCTGAGTTTTTTTTTTTTTTCTTAAAAATGTTATCTATTCGTGAGAGACACACAGAGAGAGGCAGAGACATAGGCAGAAGGAGAAACAGGCTCCCTGCAGGAAGCCCAATGTGGGACTGGGGACTCAGGACTCGATACCAGGACCCTGAGATTACAATTTGAACCAAAGGCAGATGCTCAACCACTGAGCCACCCAGGTGTCCCTTTCCTGAGTTCTTAAAATTAAAAATCCTTTTCCTTTTTACCTGAATGAGTGTGAAGTATAGAATTCTTGAGTCACACTTGACCTCTCTGAAGACTTTTACCGTGATACATTGCCTTCCAGAGTTGATTTTTTTTTCCTTGTATGATTTGCTCTGTATCCATTTTTGTCTTAGTCTATATTTCAATCTGTAGATTCAAGTCTTTTATTTCAGGAAGTCTTCCTGAATTAGCTTTGGATATAATCATATCTTCTTCTCTTATTTGAGATTCTCCAGAGATGCCTATTATTTAGAAGTTGGGTCTCCTTAGTTTTCCTCCCATGTAAGTTCTTATTCATTCAATTTCACTTGTTTTTTCCCTCCAAGCTCATTTTACTTTGTTTCCTCAACTCTACACTCCCTGACTTAGATTGTGCTTCCAGCATCATTTCTCCTCTTTTCCTCTTCCAACATTGCCTCATATCTAAGCTCACTTTATTTTGGTGCCTTTGAAATGTTCATCACAACCCTAACCCACAAGCCCAGCCCATGTCTTTAGATTTGTTCATAAGTGATTTCTGAAGACCTAATTAGGGATCCAATTTTCACTCAATTTCCCTTAACCTGAGCTTCCTCCCTTGTCACAATACCATGGGTTCATCGAATCCCTTTTTCTTCTTTTTTCCTCTTTTATATTTGTTCACATAACTTGTGAACTGACTAACCATAGTAAGCTCCTCACAGTTTTACCCTCTATCCTGCCTCCTAGATGATGTTTCCTTTCTCAGTTTCTAGAAAATACCACTGTCTGTGTGTGTCTGTATCCCTTCACTAACACTTTCTATGCTTTTACCCAGTTCCCATCTCATTGTGAAGCAGCCTATTATCAGCACAGAAAAGGGAACAAGTAACCTTGGGAATTTAAGGGGGTAACCCTTAGGGAGTTGACCTCATGCATGCAATTTCTTAGAAGTTCAGTGTTTTATCTTTAAAAGAATGCACTATTTTTGTTTAACTCCATGATTTCTGTGTTTGCTTAAATGTTTATGGGAAATGGTCTAAATTACTTAGCTATCATTACTTAGTTTAATTCCCTCACCTTACCTCCAATCTTTGAGTAAAACTGAAGCCTTGAAGAGATAAGCCACAATAATAATGAGGTTTCAAGTACTTTCTAGCAAGCCAGTGGGGATCCTCAGGGATCTGAGGATCTCAGCCTCGAATAAACCACATACATGTTTAAAAGGGCCCCTCATTTCCATCTTTGAATCTCTGGCCTCTGGCACAGTACCAGGTGCATATTTGTCATTCCATAATTGTTTGTAGAATTGACTAGAATTGTAGTTGCGATATTTCTTCTCCATGTTCAATAGGCCACAACCTATTTTGGCTTATTGCTGGTGCATTCTAACCAAAATTCAATTGTTCTTTGTACTGAAGGAAGGATCAAGGTGAGGCCTTAAGGAATTCACTGTAATGTGTGTTTATGCAGTGATTGCCAAGACTCAGCTCTTGAAATACGTGTTTCTGGTCATCCCCTCCAGCCTCAAGGAGACCAGACATTTTTCTTAAGCCTCAGTAAGGAAGTACAGTAAACTGTCTGGGAGCACAGGCCCTGCAATCAAACTGCCTGATTACAAATCCTGGTATCACTCTTGATATTTGTATGTCCATGGCTTGTTCACTGACTTGTCAAGGTTTCCTTTTCCTCCTCTGTTATATGGGAATGATAATACCTACCTCGTTGGGTTGTTGAGAGGAATACATGTCATGTATGAAAATATTCAACATAAATCCTGAGACAAAGTGTGTCCTCATTAAATGACATCTATTGTTACTACTAAATGGTTGACTGAAGGAATAGATTGATGAACCAAAAACATTCTGTTTAACACAACTTTGAAAATGTGACCCAAAGACTGGGTGGCACCTCTTGACAATAAGTAACTGCCTTTGTGTGAAACCCCATAATTCCCACAATGAATGTAACAATTAAAAATCTTGTCCCAGTTCCCCCTCACATATACATGCACATATGCTGTCAGCCAGTAATAATAAAATAGAGGAAGAAGGTTTAGCCTATATAGGTCTTATGCTATATTCATTTCTCACCCTTACTTCTTTTTTTTTTCTTTTTTTTTTAAGATTTTATTTATTTATTCATGAGAGACATGCAGAGAAAGGCAGAGACACAGGCAGAGGGAGAAGTAGGCTCCCTGCGGGGAGCCTGATGTGGGACTTGATCCCCAGACCCCAGGGATCACACCCTGAGCTGAAGGCAGATGCTCAACCACAGAGCCACCCAGGTGCCCCTCTCACCCTTACTTCTTTCTAAAGCCTGAACTTCCCCAATAGCTTTGTGTGCTTGAGGCCCCGAACCACCTACCTCAGAGTAGAATGGTAAGCAACCTTGGACTCCCACTGAGCTTTAGAAGTTAGCTTTTGGGCTTTCCCATTGCAGGATTGCCCTGGTTGACAAACATAAGGAGCCCAGAAGTTTCTCCTACCCACAGATTCCCCCAGTCCTCCATATGTCCTGGGAGAGCCCAGTGCTATCTAGGAATTCCAGGATTAGAACAAGCCATTGAGAATGTCATGTTTAAGGGTAGGCAGGCTGCTGACTAGTTATTTTCTTAACATCTTCTCATCCTTTGGCATCCACTCCAGGAAACGCCAGCCAGAACTCTCCAATTAGCTACCATATGGATAGCATCTATAAGAAAACAATGTATAATCTATATCAGTTACATGCTCTGATGAACACAATTTCATGGCCCAGAAAAAGGAACAAGGAAGTAGGTTTGTCCTACTGTCCTCTTAAAAAGTTATCAGGCAACCTGTTTTTTCAAAGCACAATTTTTTTTCTGCTTAATGTGATGTAAAGACCCACATTCTTACTGATGGATTTGGTCAAGAGTAAGAAACATTTAATGGGTAGAATAGGAATGTTCTCCATCCAGGAGAAATAGCTATGGTTTTGTAATTCCTGTGAAAGAAGTCCAGATGAGGATCAAAGTCCAAAGCATGAAACAATCATTGTGACTTTATTTTCCAAAGCCGTTCCCACATGGTTCAGTGCTTCACATCCCCCTCGTTTAGGCTCCTGGCTTCTAAGAGAAGCACATTTGAGACAGATGGTGTGGGGCCACGCTAGGGCCCTCCAACGCAGAGCTAAAGGTCACACCCAGATAAGGACTAGAGAGATCTCTAATGGGCTGGTGAAAAGCACAGGGTCCAAGGATTCCTTCTTGTATAGGACCAGAAGCGACATTAACAACATATGGGGTGATGCTTACAGCAAGAACAGGAAAGCTTATATTGAAAATATAAACGCTCTAGCTTCAAAAGTCCCCTAAGGGCCTCCTGGGTGGCTCAGTCGGTTGGGCATCTGCCTTCAGCTCAGGTCATGGTCCCGGAATTCTAGGATTGAGCCCTGGGGTCCCGTTCCCTGCTCAGTGAGGAGTCTGCTTTTCCTTCTGCCTCTGCCCCTCCCCTTGCTCATGCTCTCTCTCTTTGCTCTCTGTCAAACAAGTAAACAAAACCTTAAAAAAAAAAACACACACACAAAAAAAAAAAACAAAACTCCCCTTAGGTAACTTTTTATTTGTCTAGAACAAATCTTATAGCTCTGGTTTTATTGGAATCCTATGACTTCTCTGGACAGAATATTTGCTGTGAAGCAGTCACCGAAACAAGATTTTATGCCAGGATCCAAATGATCCAAATGGTGAGTCCTGTGCAGACGGTAAGGTCTTTGCTGCCACATGCTTTGCCATCCATCCTGCTGAGTTATAAATACAGTATTAGGGACTTCTTCATCTTCTCCCCAGCCAGGTCACATAATACTTGTCTTCCTTTAGCTAGAAGGGAGAATTCTCTAAATTGTTACTATCTCACCTGAACAAGAACGATGGCTTAAATTGTCTCTCCTTGAGGAAATAAGTGAGCTGCTAGGTGTGCTAATCCAGAGAGCTCTATCTATGTCAACAGTAGATGAGAAAAAGTGTTCGATTCTTAACATTTGAAGTGTTAGAGCAGATCTCAGCTCTCAGCAAGGGCATTGGTTTTTGTCTTGGTGTTTTCTCCTTCAGCATTTATTTAACAAAAAGAATAGTCACACACATGTACTTCGGGTTTGTTGATTTAAAGAGAATTTAAAATAACTCGGTTAGAAAAGCAGGAGAGGATTAGACCACAAAAGAAAGCCGAGCCGAGGCAGCATAGCCTGGAGGCAGTTTCTGGGCTCTGCAGCCTTTCAGTGAGTTTGAATCCTGGCTTCTCCCCTCCTGAAATGGTGACCTTTGTGGAGTTGATGAATATATTGTTTTCTCATTTGCAAAATAATAATAAAGCTTTCTTCCTACGAGGCAGTGAGAATTAAATACATAAAGAATTTAGAATAATGATCCACACCTACCAGGAGATAGTTTGTGGTTTTAAAAAGGCCCCACCTAAATACAAATCAAAACCACAATGAGATACCACCTCACACCAGTGAGAATGGGGAACATTAACAAGGCAGGAAACCACAAATGTTGGAGAGGATGCGGAGAAAGGGGAACCCTCTTGCACTGTTGGTGGGAATGTGAACTGGTGCAGCCACTCTGGAAAACTGTGTGGAGGTTCCTCAAAGAGTTAAAAATAGATCTGCCCTATGACCCAGCAATTGCACTGCTGGGGATTTACCCCAAAGATACAGATGGAGTGAAACGCCGGGACACCTGCACCCCGATGTTTCTAGCAGCAATGTCCACAATAGCCAAACTGTGGAAGGAGCCTCGGTGTCCATCGAAAGATGAATGGATAAAGAAGATGTGGTTTATGTGTACAATGGAATATTCCTCAGCCATTAGAAATGACAAATACCCACCATTTGGTTCGACGTGGATGGAACTGGAGGGTACTATGCTGAGTGAAATAAGTCAATTGGAGAAGGACAAACATTATATAGTCTCATTCATTTGGGGAATATAAATAATAGTGAAAAGGAATAGAAGGGAAGGGAGAAGAAATGGGTAGGAAATATCAGAAAGGGAGACAGAACATAAAGACTCCTAACTCTGGGAAAAGTACTGGTGGAAGGGGAGGAGGGCGGGGGGTGGGGGTGAATGGTGACGGGTACTGAGGGGGGCACTTGACGGGATGAGCACTGGGTGTTATTCTGTATGTTAGCAAGTTGAACACTAATAAAAATAAATTTATAAAAAAATAAAAATAAAAAGGCCCCACCTATAATATCACTTTTCCTATCCAAGTTTGAAGCAAATTAAGAGGTAAAGAGAAAGAAAGAGACTAAAACATCAGTTTGGATACTTGACAAAGTCAATGCTAAAGTATAGTTTAGGGTCAGGGGAACAGTGGGTTGCAGCCTGGAATTAGGCTAACTTTCTTTTCTTATTTTTTAAGATTCTGTTAATTTATTTGAGAGAATGGCAGGGGAGGGGCAGAGGGCCAGGGAGAAAGTACTCCAGGATCCCAGGACTCCAGGATCATGACCTGAGCCAAAGGTGGATGCTTAACCAACAGAGCCACTCAGGCAACCCTAAGGCTAACTTTCCTACTCGTTCCAGATACATATGAACCACTACAGGCCTCCCAACATGGGGTCCCAGAGAGAGACAGAGACAGAGAGAGAATAAGTTGGACTGTGCCTCTCTTGGAAAGGGTAAGGGGAGGGGCAGGAAGATTTGGAGGAGGGGGGAACCTGTCCTTTGGAAGGTCAAGGAATGGGAAATAAGTGCCCCCTGCCAACACGATCATTTATTGTGAGCAGTTAAACTGTGGGCATTTCATGCTTGACCGGCATCGTTCCATAGTTGACCTGGGACAATAGGAGACCCTCAATAAGTGTTTTGGAAGGACGGAAGGAGTGCTATGTACTTGACTATTTGTTTTTATTAAATATCAACTCCAAGGGGTCTACAAATAACTTGCCAGTTCTGTGAAACTCCCCTGCCAATCCTGGCCTTTCACTTTCTGCTCAATTCTCAAATGGGGTGTCTGTACAGCTCACTTGGTCCTTAGCTCAGGCAACCTGTCTTTGTATAGAGTTTACAGACCTGTTAGTTGTCTCCACCCATCTTATCCCTCCAGGATCCTCAGCACCCTGTACACTGTGGGCTTCACAGCATTTCCCCAGATTTTGTAACACTTCTTTTTCTGTGCAGGGGGCAGAAGGAGTGGAAAACCTGATGATACCAAGTCAGCAAATGAGTGTTCTCCTCCATGGTGTAGGTGAAGAAATGGCAAAGCAGGGAGGGCAAAGGAGGAGGGGGTGTAGTGCTTAGAGCTAGGGCTTTGCTGGTTATATTATTTTTAAAAGATGTCACTGTGCTGAGTTTCTGCTGGGATAGCTTCTGTGCTAGGCACAGACACAAAGATGAACAATAAGCAAGTCCAGGCCCTGCCGTCAAGGGGCTGGTAATCTAGAGTGGTGGTTTCCAACCTCGCTTTTTTTTTTTAGATTTTATCCATTCATTTGAGAGATACCAAGAGAGAAAACATGAAAAGGGGGAGGGTCTGATGGAGAGGGAGAAGCAGACTTCCCACTGAGCAGGGAGCCCCACACGATGCAGGGCTCCATCCCAAGACCCCAGGATCGCCACCCATGCTGAAGGCAGACGCCCAACCATCCAAGCCACCCAGGCACCCCATGCAACTTCGCTTTTGCTTTCATGGATAGGAACCTGTGGAGTCAGCGCTCCTCCCAGGTGATTCAAATGTGTCTCCTCCCTTCTGGCCCCATCTGAAAATCACTGATCCCATCACACACACACACACACACACACACACACACACACACACACACACACACACACACTACTCTGGAAAGCTAGGCCAGCGTGATCAACACTACACCGTTCAGGCAACGTGGCTCTACAGAGCTCTGAAGGGGAAGCAGGAGGTAACCATTCAGCCAGACCTTGACTAAGGAGTATCATACGGGGAGCGATGTGATTCCTGAAGAGCATTCCAAACAGGGGAGGCCTGAGGAAAAGGCAAAACCATGAAGTTTCCAGGTCCAAGAGCAAGCATCCTTGTGCCCCATGCAGGGAGGGTTGCCAGATTTTGCAGATAAAAATAACAGATTACATCCCCAATTGGGGCAGATCTATGTATAAAAAGTATTCATTATTTATCTGAAACTCGAATATCACTGGGCTCACCTGGCGCCCTTACCTGATGACGCGTAGGGCCTTGGGGCATACCACCTGGCTGCTCTAAGGTGCACACCTGTGCTCACAGCTTGGAGCAGTTGCACAGATGCTAACAGCTCATGGCAGTAGCCTGACCAAGCCCTGCTTGGTCAATCTTGGGAAATTTGCCTGATTGTTTTCTGTCTTCGCTTACAAATTATCATTAGGAGGGAAAAAAAAAAAGACAAAGGTAGACGTTTGCCAAAGGTAGACATTTCAAATTTCTCGAAGGGCGAAATTGTACTAGGAGTCCTGCTGTACCAAGTATTGGGGACCTTTAGAAAAAGGAAAAGCTGGGACGCCTGGGTGGCTCGGTGGTTGAGCATCTGCCTTTGACTCAGGTCGTGATCCCAGTTCAGGGATCGAGTCCCACGTCAGGCTCCCCGCAGGGCGCCTGCTTCTCCCTCTGCCTGTGTCTCTGCCTCTCTCTCTGTGTCTCTCATGAATAAATAAATAAATAAAATCTTTAAAAAGGAAATGCTAAGGATGCTGCAGGAAGGCTGGACGCTTCCGCCCTGCAGAGCAGCACGGACATTCATTCCGAAGCAGGCTTGTGACTCTCTCGCCCTCTAGCGGCCGAATGCCTCAACAGGGATTTCAGTTCCTACTTCGACTCTGTCCTGCCCTGGGACTGGGCTGTGGCTTTGACTCTCCCTAGGCGATGTAATTAAGAAAGACACAAGAAGGTGCAGGTGCAGGTAGACGCTGAACCCAGTCTGAGGGGCACTTGGGTTCAGGAAAGAGATGTAGAATGCTCTGCTGTCCTCCTGTGACCTCTTGCTTCTTCATGATGCTCCAGGGCCAGGCTTCCAGTCCCCTTGGGTCCCCCCCCCCCCACCCAAAGGAACTGTCTTTACTTTCATTCATTTCTCCAGCAAATGTTCCTAGAGCGGCCACTATGGGCCAAGCGCTGTGCTGGCTGCTGGGCCTAACACCTCAAACCTAACAACGTATTTCATCATGATCTGGAGTCAAACCAAGGACTTTGCCCAGTTCTGGACATTGTACCCAGGCCAAATTGAACACCTCGGTGGGCACCGGAATTTTAGAATTGTGGAAGTGTCTACGCGAATAATAGAGTTTTAATTTTTCTGCCACTTCTCTGCTTCCTTACTCATACATACAGTGTCACTTTGATAAATGGTTATTGGACTTCTTGACAACTATTTACAATTTCGCACATAGTGATCAATCAGATTGCATGTAATACAAAATTAATGCCATGTGCCCAGAGTCATTCCTAACTATGAAAAAATGAGGGGCTTGGCAAAACCTTGACTTCTCTCTGTTTTCCTAGAATGCGCAGGGCTGTACCTAACATCGAATGAATATGCCAACAGTAACCTTTTTGGGCAATGAAGTTATTTTGGGAATAGTTGGGTCTGTTTGTGGTAGAACTGACCAAACTAAAGCTGCATAAAAACCTTGGCAGGGGGCAGCCCGGGTGGCCCAGGGCCTGATCCTGGAGACCCGGGATCGAGTCCCACGTCGGGCTCCCTGCATGGAGCCTGCTTCTTCCTCTGCCTGTGTCTCTGCCTCTCTCTCCCTGTGTGTCTCATGAATAAATAAATAAAATCTTAAAAAAAAAACCTTGGCAGGATGTTGATGTGTTACCTGAGGCTATTTAGCTGCTATGGGGTGATCTTCCCAGTTTCTGTCACCCCATATTCAATTAATCTGCACAACATTCCAATCTTACCTCCCAAGTATTTCTCAAATCTGCCCAGTCTTTTCATCTTCCCTAACTCCTTACTTCAGACTCTCACATCTTTTTTTCCTGAACTATGACCATGGACACTGGAGTGTAGTCCCCTTTCCTGCTCCTTTCAGATCCATTCTTCCACCCAGTTCATCTAAAACACAGATGTAACTGTATCATTGCTGTTTTCATCCTGCACATGAGTCCATGGCACTTATAGGATGAAGTTCAACCATGTTGTGTATCGAGTGCATAGGACTGCCATCTGTCTAGCCATGTCCACCATCACTCCATCATCCTTCTCAACACGACCCTGCTAGCGTCTTGTGGGCGCTCTGAATTGGCTTGTGGACCTATTCAGTGACTGTCCAGACACATTAATCTATTTCTTTCGGTCTTCATCTTCGTTTACTCCTTCGCAAAACCAGAGCCCAGAGAAGACCAAATCCCATTCTACACATTATGAATCTGTATTGACTGTGTTTTAAGAATCCCAATATCAGTGGGTAATATGCTTATCAGATTCCAAAGGCTCCCTGCCCATCCCTCCCTCATGCCTCAATTGTGTAGCATTCTCTGACTAATTCTCCTTGGTGTTAATTGGATTTTGACCTCCACGTAGAGTAGAAATACTTTGGTTACAAAGGTTCATTCATTCATTCTTGAAATGTTGTTGATGGGGTGAGAGTGGGGAGTTTCAGGCTTTCTGAGGGAGCAAGATCTTCCCTGGCAGATGCTTCCTACACTAGAAGGCAGTTTCTCCACATTCTAACTTTCCCAGCCAGTCGTGCAAACTTCATGTCACTGGGCATGCCTCATCCAGATCTATTATGTTTAGATGACTGAGGTTACTGTGTTTTGTTTTCGTTTAGAGCACTGCAGACATTGAATAAAAGTGCCCAGTTAAATTCCCTTTAGAGTCAAGAGGACATGTCACCATGGAGGAGTGAACTGATGAATACTAGAGGGTCTTGCTCATCTGTCCAGCAACAGCACTTTTGACTTATGTCCAACAGCTTTAATCACACGTCTGGATCCCCTAGAGATCGTGACCCACTTTGGGATGGTAGAGGGCGGATGGTCATGTTGTGACCGACATTGATAGAATTGCCTATCACATTATTCTGTTCATTTACTCACCATACTTACGTGACACTTACCATGTGCTGGGCATTGTCTTCCTTTTATCCTCCTGGAAACCCTAAGGAGAAGTTACTCTTCTTATTTCCATTTTGCAGGTGGGAAAACGAAGTATCTTGCCCAAGGCTGTCCAACAATTAAGTAGTGAAGCAAAGGTTTGAGCTTGGACTCCAGAGTCTGTGCTCCCTCCACACCAACATTCTTTGAGAAATATTAGCAGTTCAAGGCTGCTAAACCATGTTCTTCCCGTGACTTTAAAGTGGTAGCCTTGTCTATGCAGTCAGTATTTGGACAAAGGAAGAACACAGAATAAGCATAGGTAACCTTCTTCTCCCTTCCATTAATGAAGTTGGCAGTGTTGCTGGGGGAGGGAGTGGTCCCCAGGGTGGGTTCTCCTGCCTTACCAATATGGACCTGGCCTGTCTGCAAAGCTATAGAAAAACTGGATAGAATGTTATAATTGACAGCAGGGTATGAGTATATTTAGCCTAGAGCCTTCATTTCACAGGGCCCAGAGAGGCTAAATAACTACTCATCCAGGACCACCTAGCTCAAGAGCAAGCATGAGGTTGTTTCTGAATAAATTGAGAACCTGAATGAAATAGCACTTTGTTGGGGTACCTGGGTGGCAGTTGGCTAGGCATCTGCCTTCAGCTCTGGTCATGATCTCAAGGTCCTGGGATCAAGCCCCATGTCAGGTTTCCTGCTTATCAGGGAGTCTGCTTCTCCTTCTCCCTCTGCCTCTCCCCTCACTCCCCTCCGGCTTGTGCTCTCTCTTTCTCTCAAATAAATAAATAAAATCTTTAAAAGATGAAAAAAAGAAAAGAAAAAGTGGTGGCTAAGTGGCTCAGTGTTTGAGCATCGGCCTTTGGCTCTGGTCGTGATCCTAGGGTCCTGGGACTGAATCCTGCATCAGGCTCCCCTGCAGAGAGTCTGCTTCTCCCTGCACCTATGTCTCTGCCTCTCTCTTTGTCTCTCATGAATAAATAAATAAAATCTTAAAAAAATTTTTTGTAAAAAAAGAAAAAAAGAAAGCACTTTGTTAATTCCTAGCTGTCTGCCTCTGTTTTCTTACCTTTTGATTTTTAGCTCCCCAGACCACCTTTGATGTTGTTTATTTTTTCCTCTGATTGGATACACATAGATCGTACATGATTTCTGTGTAAAAATGACTCAGACTTGTGTGTAATGGATGAGCTTGAACTTAGGAAAATATTTAAACCAGGGTGGCAGGTTGCAGGGCATCTGCCCTTTTGAGCAAATAGGTGGGGGAAGGTGGGAAGGAGTAATGGAGGGACATTGACCGTGACTCCCAGATGACACACACCGTGAAATACCATGCGTGTGTCACAGTTCCTAACGGCACGGCTGCTCATCTCCACCCCTCCCCTGCCACCATTCAGTACAGCCAACATTATGCCAACAGAATCCTTTTTCTAAAGTACAGATTTGGTCCATTCATTCCTCATTGCCTAGTGGATACACTTTAAACTTCCCATTTGAAATGCAAGAACCCAGGGCACCTGGGTGACTCCTAAGCATCTGCCTTGGGCTTAGGTTATGATCCCTGCATCCTGGATACAGCTTCACGTTGGACTCCCTACTCAGCAAGGAGTCTGCTTCTCCCTCTGCCCCTCCTCTTTCTTATGCTTTCTCTGACTCTCTCTGGCTCTCAAATAAATAAAATTTCTAAAAAAAAAAAATGAAAAAAAATTGAATTCTGAACCTTCAGAATTGCTCCTTACCTTTTTTTTTTAATCCATCTTCGGTCAGTCCCAATCCCAATCATTAATTTTTTTAAATGTCTTTACTTTCTGCCATTACTTGCCACCGCCAGTTACTCCCCATACTCCCAACCACACACATCCCACTCATACTCTCCCAGGCATTGGCCATTGCACTTGGGGTTCCTTGGATTGAACCGCTCTTTCCTCAGTGACACACTTGGTGAAACTCTATTCATTCTTTGAGACCACACATTACCTTGTTACCTTTTCCCTCAAGCTTTCCTGTTCTTGACCAATGTGGCTGCTCCTCCTTCCATGCTTTTTGTTTATATCTCAGCTAGACCTCTACTTTTCTTTAATTAAGTGAACATAGACATTATCTTCTTGGTCTACATGATTTCATCATTCCTTCATTGATCCCACCAAGCAAAAACACATTTACTCAGCATCTCAGTGCACACAGGGCTATGGTAGGGGCTGGGGTTCCAAAATGATTGAAACTAGTTTTTTTTCCTTTGTGACTTAACAATCTCATGAGAGGCTCATGTATTAGCAAATACTATGCAGGGCAATGATAAACATTCACATATCTATGCCTTGTCTTATTCATGCCAGCATTCTTTGCACCCCCTCTACGGCAAATTAGTGCTCAGTAATTTTTTAAAGATTTTGTTTATTTTAAAGATATTATTTATTTATTAATGAGAGACACACACAGAGAGAGGCAGAGACATAGGCAGAGGGAGAAGCAGGCTCCTTGCAGGGAGCCCGAGTGGGACTCAATTCCAGGACCCCAGGATCACGACCTGAGCCGAAGGCAGACACTCGCCCACTGAGCCAGCCAGGTGCCCCTAAAGATTGTATTTTTAGGCAATGTCTGCACTCAAGTGGGGCTCAAACTCACAACTGTGAGATCAAGAGTCACATGTTCCACCAACTGAGCCAGCCAGGCACCCCTGTGCTCAATAATTTTTTTTCAATAGTATTTTTTAAAAAGAGAAAGGGGTTGAGTGAATGACAGGATGGCTGGATTGGTTACAAACACTAAACTAATACTCTTCAGGCTGCAGTTGTTTTGTAAAGCAATTACAAGAACAAATATTTTACTTATTAAAAATTGTTAAATACTTATATTGTAAGAAAAGTCAGAAAATACATCCTTTTATCAAACCCATAATTTTAACAATATTATCAAGGACAAAAAGCTTAATCTTTTTAAGTGAGTCAATATTGAGTTAATACTAGTATGAAGTGTGACAACTTGATAACAGAAAACAAATTGCTGATGTTTGAGAAATACTGACTTGAACTAGGGAATTGTCAGTTTCCTTTTCCTTCATTTTTTTTCTTTTCTTAATCCAGTCTACATTAATTTACCTCTAGAATTTTTGGAACTTCTTGAAATAAATCATTTTACTGTAAAATCCTGCAGTCAAAGGCAATTATAAACTATTTAGTTTCAATCTTGAAAAGGGTAGAACAAAGAACACTGTGTTTTGAAGATGAACCAAACCATATTTAGTATTTATCTCCATCTCCAAAGTGATTCTGCAAACTCTCCACTTCAGTGTCCTGCTTTTCACAGGCCATAACCTACACAGATGACAAAGAATAGACCTATCCCATAGGTTGGGCTATTATTTATATGAGGAAGCAGGAAGATTAGGAAATGGTTTCCCCAGACCTCTTGAGCAGCTGAACATGGTCCTTTGACATTTAGGATAAAGCAATAGTTACTCTGGGAAACCAACAGAAATCTGTCCTTGTCCTTCATTTAGCCACTCCATCCCTGCCAGCTTCTTTCCCTATTGCCACTACTGCTTGCTGGTTCACACTCTGCTCTCTCCCACCCCCCATTCCTTTCTTTTGCTGCTTCTTGGCTTTGCTTACTAATGTCCGTCCCTTTGTGAGGCTCTGCTTTGGCCGCCATATTGCCTGCACCTGGGGTGACCACCTGTACCTACGTGGCCTAGAACTTTCCTGGTTTTAGCATAGAAATATATGCATCCTGGTAACACCCTAAGTCCTGGGCAGACCTGGCCCATTGGTCACCCTAATGCCTTTTTCTCTACACCTCATTCAAATTCTGTAAGAAAGAACAGGGGAGATGTGACTGGGTCTCTGAATCCTTCTCTAGCCCAGAGCACCCTGAACTCTTCCATGGAGAGCACTCCAGCTTGGTTCCTACTGATTTGGGGTGGCACAGAGGAGCTCCCCACTGCCTTCCTCAGAAGGCACTTGTGAGTAGGGCACACTTGAGATTTTATCAATTCCTCACTTGTCTACGTTACTACATCAGTTTGCCACTTATTAGGGTCTTGGGTTCTTTTTTTTTTTTTTTCGTTTATTTACTTTAGAAAGGGGGGGAGGAACAGAAGGAGAGAGAATCTCAAACAGACTCCCCACTGAGCACAGAGCCTGACCTGAGACTTGATCCCACGACCCCAAAATCATGACCAGAGCCAAAATCAAGAGTCAGATGCTCAACCAACTGAGCCATCCAGGTGCTCCAGAGTCTTGGGTTCCTATGCACATGGGTTGGGGGTGCATGTAGAAGGAAGGAAAGAAGTGTGTGTTGGGGCACAGAAGCAACTAGAAACTACTTACCATTTTCTTCTTTTGCTTTTATGAATTCAATCACTTCACATAAACTAGACTCCTCATAGAGTGTTGTGGAAAACTTGGCCCAACCTCTAATTAAATATTTCATCCCACTAAACCTTGCCCAGTTGAGTGATTGTAAAGTTTGAGAAAGAATGTGTTTCAAAAGCAAAACAGTATAATCTGAGAAAGAACATTTTAAGCCCTAGTAGCACATGAGGAGGAGCACAGAATTTACCTGGCAGGGTAGGGGGGAGAAGCAGAACCACAGGACAGGGGATAAACACTACCCAGGTCTTCTTCTTCCTCCCATTTGGCTCCTGAAATGAGGTCCCTCATTATTAAAACTGTTTCTTTCCATCTGCAAGAAACACAAGTTATCCCCTCTCCTTCCATTCTGAGGGCTGGGGTGGGAAAAAATGAAATCACTGTAAAAGTACTTAAGCTCTGAAGCACATGATTGGTTTTCAAGAATTGACTATAAAACCTGAGGGGTGTTGCAGCTTGGTGGAGAAGCTGGAGCGTGGCCCACCCTCTGCACACCCCGGGCCTCTGGAGCACCTGCACCGCCCCCCCCCCACCACTGCCCTTATTCCACTGGCACAGTGTTAGCCTCCTGTGGCTGAGATAGAAGAGCAGCAGCGTTTGCACTGAACTGATCCTTCTGTTCTTGGTTGTCTGCGGCTCTCACAAACTCACAAAAACCGTCTGTGGCTGTTACTCAGTAAAACTAAGAACTGAATGGGGCACCTGGGTGGCTCAGTGGTTGAGTGTCTGCCGTGATCCCAAGGTCCTGGGATTGAGTCCTGCATCAGGCTCACCATATGGAGCCTGCTTCTCCCTCTCTCAATGTCTCTGACTCTTTCTCTATGTCTCTCGTGAATAAATAAAAATCTAAAAAAAAAAAAAAAGAAAAGAAAAGAAAAAGAAAAAAAAAAACCCAAAACGTAAGAATGAAGAAAATGTGGGAAAAAAATATTCAGGTGCATTATTCAAACAAATTCTAGGGACACCTGGCTGGCTCAGTGGTTGAGCATCTACCTTTGGCCCAGGGCATGATCTCAGAGTCCTGGGATCGAGTCCCACATCGGGCTCCCTGCATGGAGCCTGCTTCTCTCTCTGCCTGTGTCTCTGCCTCTTTTTCTCTCTCTCTCTCTCTCTCTCTCTCTCTCTCTCTGTCTCTCATGAATAAATAAATAACATCTTAAAAAAAAAAGAAAGGAAAGAAACAAAGTCTAAGTTGGTGTTTATTTGACAGAGAAGCATATGGACACAATCCAGTCTCACATGTTTCTCCCCTGTCTGGTAGGGAAGATGAGGCGCTCTGAGTTCTAGGGTAGGAGGCAGGGGGGAAGGAGAGCAAAGGTTCAGGGGGAAGCGGTAAGGATACCCCCCCTTCAGGACCCTAGGAGGCATGTCGTGAACCTCTCTTTCTGCTGTACCAAAGTCATCTCTAGGGTGGGGCTCTCAGAGGTTGCACACCCTACCTCTGTGCTATACCCTAAGGCCACCAGACTACGGGACATACCTGTACCCGCCCCCACTCACCTCACAGGCTCTTTCCACTGTCAGACCATGTTCAGGCTTCTCCTCTTCATCTCTGATGGCTGGTCCCAGCCTCATCTGTCCCATGTCCTGGGATGTCCCTGGCATTATAGAACTGGCACATAGGCAAGCACGTGCAGCACACACAGCGTACGCTGCATCTCAATGAGCAGAGAAGGCACTAATGCCTAATGCCACGTGGCCTGTACAGCAAAGATCCTGACTTTGCTGACCCCAGATAAAACCAACCTGACTTTATTGTCTATGTCAATATAGCAAAAGGAATGAGAATAATTGAGGGGTCCCTAGGGAAGTTGGGAGAAAAGAATACAAAAGCTCCTAAGTATTAAACAAACTCAACAGAGTGATGACTGATGGCGGAGGCTGACAGGTGCTAACCCTGCAGGCCTCTGTTTGCTCATCTGTGAGATGGGTGAGGGCAGTAGAAGCTAACATCTGATGGCAATCTTCTGGCTCTGTGATTGGCTCCCTGCAGTACCTGCTCCCCCAACAGTTCGGAGCAGCTTTGCAGAGCATGTGGATTAGCTCAAGGGCAGAAGTAGGCCAGGGAAATGCCTTCCCAGGGAGGCCTCACCAAATGCTCTCTAATGAAAGGGTTCACAATAGCACCATTGGGTAAAGCAAGTAACAAGCAGAGTGCTCAGTGCTCATAACTGTGGGAGTGCTCACATTCTCCTGGGTTCCTCTCTAGCCTGGAGGGACTCTATAGACTTAGGTCACGGTTTAGCCAGCTCTGGGATAAAAGGGGTGAGAGCATACAAGTTGCAATTTTTGCTTAAAAGTTGCCACCTGGAATCCAGACCTGGTCTGCAGTGACCACCCAAATTAGAGCTGAGCGTTGGCTTCTCCCTGATGAGCTGCACACATGGCAGCTCCGGCTACACTCTTTGGCACATGTGGGTCTTTGCTTTCCAGCGTCTTCCAATTTAAAAGAGATTAAAAGAAACCCCGATAAAAATGAACATCAGTGGATTCTCTTGAAAAAAAAAAAAAAAACAAATACGCTTAAAGCATTAACACATTGGGTCTAAGTGTAGTTCATATTTCTAACTGCCTGAAGAATTTTATGGGGAAGGGGAAGAAAGTTATATGACATGGAAATAGACTTGAGTGGTGGGGGAGGCTGTTGGCTAACTCCCTTCTCCTAGGCAGGCCAGATTTCCTCGGAGCCGTTGGGATTTTCAGGACTCAAGTGAGATCAGGAAGATTGGTTACCCTGTAAAGGGAATGCTGGAGATATAAATGGTGATATGGTCACATCTGTGAGATCGTTGCCCTAAAGACAGGAAAATTCTGTTTTGATGGATGAATCATACCAAATATATCATATGGTAGAACTTGTATTCTCCGATGTGAAATTGGTGGTGGGGCTTGTAAAACAGCTCCGATGAGGTTCACACTTTTAATTAATGCTTAAATGTCTTGCGAGCTCCACATAGGGAAACTCGAACAGCATTATTTATGCTCATTCTGCATTTCGAAACCTGAGGAGCACATGGGGCTTATCTTGGCCTACCCACAGGTGACCATCTGTGCTGGTTTGCCAGGGACAGTCGTGGTTTCTGCATCTTGTCCTGTTGTGATCATGAATAGTGTCGCCTTTCCTTGTCACAAGTGCTCTGGTTTATATTTAAGTATAAGGTCACCCTCGCCAGCTGACACGCTGCTGGCAAGAGTGGAATTAGAGAGCCTACATTTCATTCACCAGATCGTCCACTTAAGCAAATGTTTTCCCAATTGTCAAAAGTCTTTTACTTCTGAACTCCAGGGTGACGCACAGCAGCGTCCCCTTGGGAGAGGCGATGTGCAGCACGTCAAGGCATGGGGGCTCTGGATGAAACATTCCTGCTCCGTCTTTCACCTGATCTTGTTTCGTCTCACTTTCAGTTACCAGTGCCTTTGAAAAGTGTCATTTTATGGCTTACCCGAGCATTAATTATTTCTTTCGTGTGCTGATGTTGAACCGCTGTAGGCTCTCTTGTTCTTAATAGGGTTTATAATAAAAAAAAAAAGAATTTGAAAACATATCAATGCAGTTTCACGAACGCTGGATTTTAGCAATTCCTCTCTTGAAGAACTTACACCAAGAGTTGACATGCTTTTCGCAGCCCTATAATTAAAGAGGACCACTAAGAAGTCACATGTAATAGTTTCTGACCCTTGTGAATAATGCCCATCGTGGCAGCTGTCTAAGTTGTGCTATCAAAATCAGTAGTGGCCCAGTTCTGCAACAGGTTAGCTCCGCCTGCAAAACCACCATTTGCCCCCTTATGGCCATCACTTGTCTTTCCTTTGAAATGACACTTTGTGTGTGTGTGTGTGTGTGTTGGCTCACTCTGAGGCATGAATTGCCAACATATGGAGCCATTAACGAAGAAATAGACTTGCACCTTCGCTGGTTAACAGAAATGGAGTTGAAAATTTAGCCCCCTGGTATCATTATTGTAGCTCTCTGTATGACTGCAGGAAAATCACATTTCAAGTTCCTCCCGCTTTCCTTCTGCCTTTCACAGCAAATTTCAAAGTATGGCAGTAGGCAGATTGGTTTGTAATAGCAATTTTTAAACCTAGAAATTAAATTAAACCTAAAAGCACGGTGTGCTTCTAGTTCAAATAGGGTTTCTCCCAGAAAGAACATTTGCACAGTAACAGCAATGACAATAATAGTATTTTCTCATGAAGATCTGAGTTACAGAGCTTACGGAGATTGCAGAAAACAGTCAGCATTTTCTAGAGACCCCTCTCAGAAAAGCTGACAAGCAGCTGAAAGGTCCTAGCAAGGTCTGTGCGCTTTAGAGGGAAACGTATAGAATAGCCAGTGCAAAGGCATTAATACAGTGCTTTCTCGAATTGTTTTCAGTTCTCTTTCTCAAGGAGAAGGAACAAAGGGTCAGTAACTAGTCCGGGAGAAGCTTCCCCGATAGAACGGTGAGAAAGTTTCACCATTCAACAGAACATGATTTACTGTAAATATATGTCTAGATTTCATGATTTAATGATTTATGTTAATTATCTTCAGTGGTAATGCCTTTTTCTTTTGTGCATTCCACAAAGAGTTTTCTTGGAGGAATATCTACACAGCCCCGCAGTCGGCCTTGCCTGTGGGGGAGGGGAGGGTCCCAGCAGCTGGGACACGTGGTGGGCAGAGGGGCTTCCTTGGGCTGCCTGGGAGCTAACCAGAGTTTAGAACTGGTGGGAGAGTTGCCCCTATTTGGCCCATTCGGGGGGATCCACTGGCCCAGAAAGGGCTGCTCTCATACTTTCCAAACAGCCCCAGGAAAGTAAAATCTACGTGAAAAAAAAAAATTAAAAAAAAAAAAAAAGCAAAATCTACATTTTTTTTTTCTTCCTGGATTGAAAGGCTTCCTAGCAGGCAGGGCGCTGTTGGTTGTTACGGACTGCTATTATTACAAGTGTGCTATTGTCTCCTTCTTTCTGGGGGTTTTGCCACCAGACTGTGTCAAGCGGCAGGTAGGAGCTGCTAGGAATAGGCTCTTCCCACACCAGAGCCCAAGGACGGCTGGTCTAGACCAGCACTCTGGCTGTGGTGTGTCTCTGCCCTCTCCTCTCCCCACCCCAGTCATTTCTGGCAGTAATAATGTGAAGACGAAGACACAACAGCTACACACAAGGATCAGAATGATCTGGACCTGGGGGCCCGAACACAGATCCCTCCTTCCTGAACATTTTGTATCTGAGAAAATTGTAAGGTTAAAACAAGATTCATCTGGCGTTTGCCCGCAGGGAACCAGTACAGAAACTGTGTAAGATTAGTTCCTCCTTAAAGCAAGATTATCAGGTAATTCTGTTGCAAAGTCACAGAGACCTTGAGCTCTGTCAACTCAACTGCCTGTATTCATGCTGCCAGGCGCGGCTTTAACTTTCTAGAAGATTCATCACCTCCTGTTAGGAGTTTCAGGGTCTTTTCTTCCCTTCCTGGCTTAAGTTTGGCTCCTTCTCTGGAATGGCCATTTACCTTTTGGTCTATATGGTCTTGTCCATTAGGAGTTTCCAACATCTTTTTGCCCTGAAAGGCCAAAATATGTCCCCCACACTGCCAAAACACACAGGTGACTCAAGGTCAGAATCTGGAGGATGGGCCAACCATTGTTCTGCATGGATTCTTTATTTTTTTTTTTAATTTTTATTTATTTATGATAGTCACAGAGAGAGAGAGAGGCAGAGACACAGGCAGAGGGAGAAGCAGGCTCCATGCACCGGGAGCCCGATGTGGGATTCGATCCCGGGTCTCCAGGATCACACCCTGGGCCAAAGGCAGGCGCCAAACCGCTGCGCCACCCAGGGATCCCCTTCTGCATGGATTCTTGATCTAAATTAATCTAAACCTTGCCCCAGTGGGCTGTTCGACTGGGTCAAGGTATGGTCAGCAGGCTAACCATTGTTCTTTTTTTCCCTATGAAAGATGGGGCCGCTGCAGATGAAAATATCACACTCTTCCTACTAGTGATTGTGTTACTTTTGGATGGCTGGAATGGCAGAGCTAACGTTGCTTAGATTATTTTCCCATCTTTTTTGTGTGTATGTGTGTGGACATTGTGTCTCCTATTTTCACTTTCTGGGAAATTTGCCAGTTTTTCAAGGACTGGGTAAAGAACAAAATAAATATTTGTAGATGGTTTAAAAGGAGAATGAGTATGTTGGATGCCACTCTGCCCATCCGAAGAAAAGCAATCGTATTGCCTTTCAGATATTTTAAAGTAATTAACTCGAGAACTTCAGAAGGTTGATTTGACTAGTTTACTTTTCAGATTTGTGACCGTGTGTGTGTGTGTGTGTGTGTGTGTGTGTGTGTGTGTGTTGGGGAAAGGGGAGGTGTCAAAGCCTAGGCGAAGGAGTAGAAACTCTTTTTAAAGTTCAGTTTAAGTGATTGAAATTGTGTGAAAAGTAAACAACCTCTTTGTATGTGTTAATCAGGCTCTAAACAGTTGTTGCCAGAAAGCGTTTACTTAACAACATTCGGCACATAGGATTTCTTTTTCTTTCTCCCTCTCTCTTTTTTCTTTTCTTTCTTTTCTTTCTTTTCTTTCTTTTCTTTCTTTTCTTTTCTTTTCTTTTCTTTTCTTTCTTTTCTTTTCTTTTCTTTTCTCTTCTTTCTTTCTGGATTTCACTGAAATTTGGGATGTTCAGCAGTTGGCTGCTTAGTAATACGCAAATCAGCCTGTTTGGGGAGGTTCATTCTGTGTCTGAGATTAAAGAAACCAGAGAAGTGGCTTCCAGTGCCTGCCGGTGACCCTGTGTGAAATGTGTCCCTTCCCTGGCTGCGGAACCGGGGCAGTCTGCAGCGGTGCAAACAGGCGGTCTGGGTCCTGGGTGGGGAAGCCCATCACCTGTTGGGGCCTCGGGCGCGCG
The DNA here is from genome assembly GCF_905146905.1 of Nyctereutes procyonoides. Lineage (NCBI taxonomy): Eukaryota > Metazoa > Chordata > Mammalia > Carnivora > Canidae > Nyctereutes > Nyctereutes procyonoides. Next base: position 69,998,528 of record NW_026575052.1, on the reverse strand, counting down.
CGGCGCAGGGCGGGCCCGGGGGCAGGGGCAGGGCCCGGGGCAGGGGCAGGGGCAGGGGCAGGGGCGGCTCCGAGCACAGCACCCCCCCCTCCCCCCTCCCCCCCCCCCCCGCTTCCTCCGGGACAGTCTGGCGGGCGGACGGACGGACGCCGGGACGCAGGCACCGAGGGACGGGGGCGGCCCGACGCTGGAATGCAGTTTTCTCGGGCTTGGGAGACTTTGCACCGGAGTGGAGAGTAGTTTGGGGTGGGGTTTCGCACGGTCCCCTCCTCCCCACCCCACCCCCGGGCCCCCTTCCAGGCGCTTTCTGGGAGCTCTCAGAACTGCGCTCTCTGAAGTTTAAAGAGCAGCGAGGAGCTTGTGCCGCAGGCAGGGACAATGGAAGAAAGCGAAAGCCAGAAATGTGAGCCGTGCGTCCCGCGCTCAGCAGACGGCAGACAGAAGCAGGGTAAGTAACCGGCTCAGCCAAAGATGGAGTTAGGGCCCCGCGTGCTCGCGCCGCCCGCCGCCCGCCGCCCCCCCCCCCCCCGCCCTGCCCGCCGCCCTTTAGGGCCCGGGGGCGGCGCGGTCCTGGGGCGGAGCGCAGTCGGGGCCGAGGGCAGAGCTGGGACCCCCGGGGTCCGACTGCGTCTCCGGCAGGCTCTTCTCCAGCAGCAGAAGCGGTGGCGTGGGGACGCCACCTCGGTGGCGCAGGGAGCAGTCAGTATGTGTGCAGTCTCCAGGCGGTGACAAAACATACCGCCCCAAGCGGCTTGCGGTCCTCGCAGCTCCGGCCGCGGGGGAGAGAGGAGCCGCGTCTGGGAAAAGCTGTCCCCGGCACGGCGGCATTTCCATTCATTGATGGGGGCGGGAGGGAGTCCCGTAAGGCAGATGCCTGCTGGATGCAAGTTTTGCGGAATTTTCGAGTTACGTTACACACCGCAGGGATGTTTTCTTTTCCAGATCAGAAGTGCAGGGCGCCACTGGTAACCTCCGGATGATAGCTGGGACTGTGCGAATCTCTGAATGCTCTCATTCAAAAGTTGGGAGTTGTAAGACGATCTTGGTAAACTTTCTGCAGGCAGTTTTCCTTTAATTGTGTTTGTGATCGGCTTGTCTTTTCCGTAGGGAATTTCCAGAAGCTTATGTTGTTCCAAAGAAATTGCACAGTGGGGCTGGGTGGCGAAAGGACTCCTCTGCTCTCCGGTCTCTGACGTCTGTGATGCCAGAGCCTGTCATACCGGATCATATAGGCAGCACGTTCGTAAACCCGCACAATCCGAAACCATCCCCGCCCACGCCACCCCAGGTTCATGCAGCGGCCAGATAGCAAGAGGAGCGCTTGCGGGGCGGCAGTGCTCCGAGTGGGAGTAGGGATTGATTATGCACAGGGGAAAAGGTGTGTGTTTTAAAAAGGCCAAAGGGAAGTAACAAATGACTCATCTACACTGAAAATGCAAAACTAAGCTACACAGAAGAAAATGGAATTACAAGACATAGAACACCCCTGCACTCCACCCCCCACCCCTTACTCCCTCCCCCGTGAAACTCAGGAAACCTTAAGCTTAGTAAACCCTGAAGAATCCCCCGGTTTTACAGTCACCAGTCTAGGTATCTGTGTTTGTGCTTCTAAAACAGAGCACTCTCCTCCTTGAGGGCGCCTGGTCCGAGGGGTCCAGTGGAAGATAAGGTTTCCCCTTCCACCACCACCCCCAGTTTGATAAGAGGGGATCCTACAGCAGGGATTCAGTCTTTGGGCCTCTGTTGAAATAAATGACACAGAATATGGAGGGGCAATTAGAACGGGACCAATTTAAGAAATGACTTTCAAGAAAAAAAATGCTGCAAAGGCTGGAGATGGTGGGGCTGAGGGAGTGTGATCACTTTATTCATTTACTCATTCATTCAGTGACTATTGAACATCTGTTATGTAGTAGTTACTGTTTTAGCTGCTGGGGATCCAGCGGTGAACAAAGTCGTTGGAAAATACTTGCCTTCATTGAACTTATGTTCTAAGAGCCCAGTCTGGAGGGGAGAGGGTAGTAGAGAGAGGCAATGGTAAGCAAAATATATATATAGCATGTTAGATGGCAGTGTTGCCAGATTTAGCAAATAAAAATTACAGGATGCCCAGTTAAATTTGAATTTCAGATAAACAAGGAATAGGTTTTTTTTTTTTTTTTTTTTTTTTTTTTTGCATAAGTATAGCCCATGCAATATTTGGGACATACTTCTGCTGAAATTATTCATTATTTATTTGAAGTTCAATTTTAACTGGGCATTTCCTATTTTATCTAGCAACTCTATTAAGTGGAAATAAGACTATAGGGAAACATAAGGCAGGGAAAGGGAACAGGGAGTACACAGGGTTGCAAGTGAAACTGTAGTAGACAAGGTTATCAGGGAGATCCTTACTCGTGTATATTTGAATAAACCTCTGACAGAGGCAAGGGAGGGAATAGGCAAGAACATGTTCATAGAACAGCAAGGCCGGGAGAAAAGAGGTTAAGAGGTAATGCCAGGCCGGGTCACACAGGGCTGTGAGACTATGGTAGAGATTTGAGCTTTTATTTCAGAGGAGGTAGGGAGCTGCTGGCAGGCCTGACTTGTCACGTAAAAGGGAAATACCGGGTGCTATCCTGAGAATAACCCAAGTAGGGGTAGGGGAAAGGCGGGAGGCCATTTTGGAGGCTTCTGCAGTAAACCAGGCAGTAGCTTGGACCAGCAGGTAGTAGAACAGGTGGTGATCAGAAGACAGATAGGTTCTAGATGTATATCGAAGGTGAAGACAAGGAACGCCTGGGTGGCTCAGCCATTGAGGATCTGCCTTTGGCTGGGGGCCTGATCCTGGAGTCCTGGGATCGAGTTCTGCATCGGGCTCCCTGTGAGGAGCCTGTTTCTCCCTCTACCTGTGTCTCTGCTTCTCTCTGTGTCTTTCAGGAATAAATAAATAAAATCTTAAAAAAGAAAAGACAAGAAAGCCAAAAGAATTTCCTTAGAGATTCAAAGTGGGATATGAGAGAAAAGGAGTCAAAGATGGTTTCAGAAACATTGGTCTGCCTTGATGGAGGAATGGAGCTGCCATTTATGTAAATGCAAAAGCATTGGAGTACAGTAGAGGAGAGGGTGTTTATGGTTTGGAAGTGGAAGGGGAGAACAGGAAGGCCTTTGGATAGGTTACGACCTAGATGTTTATCTCGCACCTAAATGGAGATGCTGATTGCTGCATGGATATTCTCCCCTGGAATTGAGGAGAAAGGTCTAGGGTCTGTGGCAGGTCTGCTAGGATTGAGTCTGTGTGTACAGGACCCAGAGGTGCTCTCTGGAGCACTTGAGCATTTAGATGTCTGGGAGAAGAGGAGGGGTGGTCAGAGAGATCCTAGGGGTGAGAAGTATTCAGGTTAGATGTGTAGGGTCCTGTTGAATTCTGGGTGAAGCGAGCCTGAAAAGGAGAATGGCTTCTGTTCCAGTTCTTTGGCCAGCACGAGGACCATCCAGAGAGGCCAGGCTTCTGCTCACATCACCCATAACACCCCATGCCTGTTCCTAGCCTGGCATCCCTCGTGGTGTTCGTTTATGTATACTTCACTCAATTACAGCGTGGTATTCCAGGGCAGACGAGGCCTTCCTCATCTGTACATTCCCTGCACCTCACAGAGCACCAGGCATGTAGAAAGCACTCAATAAATATTTCTTGAACAAAAGGCTAATTATACCACCCCAGGGCTTGGAGTTTACCAATCTATTATAGATAAGGATCCCCAGGGTGATCATGTAACTTACTGTCCAGACCAAGGCTCTTTGGGAGAGAAAAGGAGCCCTATAAATAATTTTACTGGGACAGCAGTTGTAACACACAACTGTTTTTGGCAAATTGGGGCATATGGCTGCCTCAAGAATAGCTCTAATCAATGAGGCTTCCATGGCTGAATGGGCAGCCTACTTAAGTCAACAGCATGAATGCATACTTCGGGTGAGCTGCACCGTGCAGAGGAGGCACTCAGTAGTTACTGGCTGAATTGCATCTAAGAATCTGACACTCCCTTTGAAGGCCATGGGCTCCCCAGAGTGATCCTGGGGCTTTCCTTGGGATGCATGGGCCCACAGCAGCCCCAAGATGCCTGCTTTTTCTCAGACCCCTAAGCTCTTGAAACCCCTGGGCCGGCAAAGCGTTATCAGCCCTCCTGCTTGCCTCCCAACCCCTGAATCCTCAGTGTTTCAAGATAGTATTTATCTGCTTTGGTGGTAATCATTTTGCAATAAACAGATGTATCAAACCCACATACAGTACACCTTGAGCTTGCAAAAATAGCGTTGGCAGTCCCTGCAGAGCACAAGCTTGGGGAGTCCCAGATACTCAAGTCTTTGCCCAGAACTCTAAAATTGCCCCATCAGGCTTTGCCCCTTACCCATTTTATCCTTCAGAGTACTCGTTACACATTTGTTTATTGTCTGCCTCCCTGATTATAATGTGGATCCTCCGTGAGGCAAAGGAATTATGTCTATCTTGATCACAACTTCAGTGCGTTTCCTAACTCCTTTCCGGGTATGGAGGAGGCATTCAATAAATATTTTTTGAGAAGGAATAAATGAATCATCTGACCATGAGAGGTGAGATGATGAGACTTTTCTGGAGAGTGGATAGGCTGTTCCTCTTATGTCTAAAACCTATACCAGAAACCTTCTTTATCACTTACTTAATTTTTAAAGCTTTTAAGGTGAATATATATAATGGTCTAATTGCAGCTGTAATTTCTTTTTTTTTTTTTAAAGATGTTATTTATTCATGAGAGACTAAGGGGGTAGAGAGACAGAGACATAGGCAGAGGGAGAAGCAGGCTCCATGTAGAGAGCCCAATATGGGACTCAATCACGGGACTCCAAGATCACGCCCTGAGCCAAAGGCAGACGCTTAACCGCTGAGCTACCAGGCGTCCCTCAGCTATAATTTCTGTGCCAACTGGTGTATGATGTATGGTGTATGTATATCCTAATATCTGTAGGATATTAATGCAAGAACTGGCCAACCAAGGAACCCTGCGGGCCCCCCAAAAGAATATGTGGTATGTATTAGATAGGCTAATTGTAACAACCCTGAAATCTCTGTGGTTTAGCTCAATGTTAATTTTTTTGAACACAGTGGAATGTGGACATTCCTGGCCAGTTGGATCTCCTGAGGGCCCCTCTTTAGGCTGATGGGGATCCCATTCCCCAGGGCCTTGACGGCTTCCACTGGAGCTTTTGCATTCACCCAGCTAAAGAAGAAAGAGAAGGAGCACAGAAGATTATTCAGGAAGCCTGGGGGCCAGGACTAGAGGTGCCTGACATCACTTCTACCCACCCTGCATTGGCCAGAGGAATTAGTACAAGGCCCCAGCTTGATGAAGGATACTGGAGTAACAGTCTTTCCCTGTGTGCAGCAGGAGGACATTATGGTTTGGAGACATAGATGGACAAAATACTGTCACTGCCACAGTAGGTCCGCGTAGGTAGTACAGCCAGACAGTGACTCCTCACAATGTCTCCATGACAAGAGGGGATCTTGGCCTAATTTTAAAAGCCATACCTTAGAGATAACCACCAAAGAGCCACTCTAAAGAAGTGAGGAGGTGGCTTCTCTGATCTTCACTGGGGAATAAAAATCTCAGGGAAGTGCTGTTGCTGGCTCTCAGGGTAGAAGGCAGGTGTGGGATGTCTGAACCATGCAAGGTCTCCTATCCCTCCTGTAAGTCCGCCCACCTGCCTGGGGCAGCCTGACTGGGGCCCGAGGCCGCCTCGCAGCTCCTGTGGTCTCCTGCCTGTGGGAGAACTTGCTGCATCTCAGCCAGGAAGCCCTTTGAAACTCAGAAGATTCTCTCTCCGGCACTTGGGCCCCGCATTCCTCCCGGCTTCTGCTCGCAGGAATGCTGGATGGGCTGCTCTGTGCCCGAAGCTCCTGTTTTGCTGCAAGTGAGCTGCAAGGAGGAGTGGCCCTGGGCGCGGCAGGAAGGGGAAGCTGGAAGCCTTGTCTTCATGCTACAGCTTCATTATTTGTTTGACACGGATTCCCAGAATAGCAAGCGGCCCACCACACCCATCGTTACATGTTAGCACCCAAGTGCATTCCAGGCAAGAAATAGAACTGTATTTCTGTGTTGATGGCTTTGTGGATAATGAGGACTTGGCGGGGCCCAGCTCTCTGACTCTATGGCTGTGGAATTGTGACTAAATGCCCTTGGCCTGGTCCCCTTCTTGGTTGTTTCTGTCTCTGCTTAGTCGTTCCGCCCCCCCCCCCCCCAAAGATCGTGTTCTCCCCAGATGACTGGAATGGTGGACTTGTCCCTTCGGCTTCCAGCGTGGGGGTCGGCAGCTCCCGAGGACTGCACCTGACCGCACCTGACCGAGAAGGAGAGGGCTCAGGGGCCGGGGATGCCTGTTCAAGTGGCTTTTCATGGAACTTGGGGCTGGGTGTGGGTGCCTGCAAGGGTGGAACAGGTGCCTGGTGGTGCGATGGGAAGCAGATGGGGCCCAGAGCTGAGGGAAGCGTGAGCTCCGCCGGGATGGGCTATTTGCGCGGGGGCTGTGCATCTGGCTGGGGGTGCATTAGCCATTGGGGCCCTTTGCTGCTTTCTTCCAAATGGCATTAAACCTTGTTAGGTGGGGATCCCTGGGTGGCTCAGCGGTTTGGCGCCTGCCTTCTGCCTGGGGCCTGATCCTGGAGTCCCGGGATCGAGTCCCACGTTGGGCTCCCTGCGTGGAGCCTGCTTCTCCCTCTGCCTGTGTCTCTGCCTCTCTCTCTCTCTCTCTCTCTCTCTCTCTCGTGAATAAATAAATAAAATCTTTTTTTTAAAAAAAAAAACCTTGTTAGGCAACTGGAGACATTTTAAAGATTTATTTATTTATTTATTTATGAGAGAGAGAGAGAGAGAGAGAGAGAGAGAGAGAGAGGCAGAGACACAGGAGAAGGGAGAAGCAGGCTCCATGCTGGGAGCCCGACGTGGGACTCAATCCCGGGACTCCAGAATCGTGCCCTGGGCCAAAGGCAGGCGTGAAACCGCTGAGCCACCCAGGGATCCCCAACTGGAGACATTTTAGAAGAATCCATGAAAGAGAGTGAGAAAAGGGAAAGTATCATAAAGTTGACCTGACCTTCCAGCGCAAAGGGTTAGGAACAAACGGGTTTAGAGAGTCAGCGAGTCGGAGCTGCTCCAAGGTGACTGGTGGCAGAAGATTGACTCTGAACCCCGCCACTCCCCCTCCTGTTCCTTTCCCAATTTATCTGAAGGAAGGAAGCGGAAAAATCTTTTTCTGTCTCCAAGGGGCTACTGTTCTGGATGTCTTGACCTAATCTGAGGATCCTTGAAGGAAACCAAATAGTTCTTATGAGTCCATGTGTCAGAGCAAGGCAGAATGGAACTTTCTGGCCCTGCTAGTAGCAGAGGTGCCTGAAAGTTTAGTTAGCCACATGGGTGTCTGTGTGTTTGCCGGTGTGAAGAAGTCTTCTTTCCTTGGGATTCAATCTTGCTAATGAATCTAGCTGTCCCGGATAATTTTAAAAATATGTTAATGATGTCAAAAGTAATCTTAGAAATCTGTACAAAAGTCAACAGTGTTATATCAAGTATACAACAGGTTTTTGACTAATAGAAAACTCATGTGCACACATACACGCTCCAAAAGCGAAAGCTAAACCAGATTGCACACATATTTACCAATCTGACATATGGCATTTTCTGCCTCTAGCTTTATTCAGTGGGTCCTGTCTTCTATTTTTTTTTTCCAAGAAGACACCACAAAAAAGGGAGCCATTGTGTGAGTCCATGTAATGAGAAGGGAACCAAAATAAATGATAGTTAATCCTTCAATATCTTTAAATCAATAGTTTCATCTTCTTCCTCTTCTAAATTCACTGCTGAAACTAATGAAAAGTAGGGGAATTAACCAATTTGGCTATTTTTTCCTCCCTTTCCTCATCGGTGTCTGATGGAGATGCTATAATTAGCAACTTAATGAGAAGTGAAGGGTAAACAAGAAGAATTATTCCCAGAACACTCTTCTAGGGATGGAAAACCAGAGTAGGAAAACCAGCCTGAGTTTAAAATGTTTTCTACGCCTAACCAAAGAGTGTTGTACCTAGAGTTCTGTACAAAGACATTTCTAGACAAAGAAGCGGGAAATGCATTGGTAGCATTGCCTTTAGATGAGCTAGTTTATGCATAAACTGGACACTCCGGATATCACTGGTGTAAAGTTTTGTTTCTTTATCTAGACTCCCATCTAGAACTTGCAAATACTGGATCTCTTTTTCTACATGTAAATTTTTGAGATAAGTAGTTAGCAAATGAGCTCTTATTGGAAACTACTTAAAAAAAAAGTTACAGGGATGCCTGGGTGGGTGGTTGAGCGTCTGCCTTCAGCTCAGGTCGTGATCCCGGGGTTCTGGGATCAAGTCCCACATTAGGCTCCCTGCATGGAGCCTGCTTCTCCCTCTGCCTATGTCTCTGCCTCTCTCTGTCTCTCATGAATAAATAAATAAAATCTTTAAAAAATAAAAAAATGGGTAGGTTTTAAAGGACTTAGAGCTAGCAGACTGCATATCTCATACTAGTCCAACCATCTCTGGTTTATTAATGAAGATGGTGAGGCTGAGATAGACCACATTATATAGTCTAAGTCTAGAGTAAAAAGCAGAACTCCCGAGACCCTGCTCTGCTTTTCCCTGGGAATTCAGGGAACAGGGACACGTTATTCCACCTGCATCCATGTAGTATGTAAGAACTGCTCCTTATGAAGAGAATCTGAAGGCTTCTGAACATTCATAACCTTCTCTCTCTATTCTCATTCTTTAATAATAATTGCCTGTTTTTCAGGTAACTGGAGAATGCAAACCTGAGACCCTATTTGCCAACCATTGAAAATGAATACAGATTCTCTATTCATGTCCTGTAGGTGAAGCACTGTCATTGCCTGACTCACTTGCTCCCTTCTAGATAGAAATCAGTTTGTTCCTAAAGGCCAGGTCAGAGGCAAGGTCAAAGCCAAGGGTCTAGGTCAAGGCTGTCAGAATGATATCAAAGCTCTTCCCTTTTCACTGTGTGTTTTGTTTTATTTTATTTTATTTATTTATTTATTTATTTATTTTTAAGATTTTATTTATTTATTCATGAGCGAGAGAGAGAGAGAGAGAGAGAGAGAGAGGCAGAGACAAAGGCAGAGGGAGAAGCAGGCTCCATCCAGGGAGCCCGACGTGGGACTTGATCCCGGGACTCTAGGATCAGGCCCTAGGCTGAAGGCCGGGTGCTAAACCGCTGGGCCACCCGGGCTGCCCTTCACTGTGTGTTTTACAGACCCCTTCAGGTGAAATGTGTCCAGGCCTTTACATCCTCTCCATTTCTACCTGATAATATTAACCTAATAATATTTTATTTTTTTATAAATTTATTTTTTTTGGTGTTCAATTTGCCAACATATAGAATAACACCCAGTGCTCATCCCATCAAGTGCCCCCCTCAGTGCCCGTCACCCATTCACCCCCACCCCCCGCCCTCCTCACCCTCCACCCCCCCTAGTTCGTTTCCCAGAGTTAGGAGTCTCTCATGGTCTGTCTCCCTTTCTGATATATCCCACTCATTTTTTCTCCTTTCCCCTTTATTCCCTTTCACTATTTTTATATTCCCCAAATGAATGAGACCATATAATGTTTGTCCTTCTCCGATTGACTTATTTCACTCAGCATAATACCCTCCAGTTCCATCCACGTCGAAGCAAATGGCGGGTATTTGTCGTTTCTAATGGCTGAGGAATATTCCATTGGATACATAGACCACAGCTTCTTTATCCATTCCTCTTTCGATGGACACCGAGGCTCCTTCCACAGTTTGGCTATTGTGGACATTGCTGCTAGAAACATTGGGTGCAGGTGTCCCAGCGTTTCATTGCATCTGTAGCTTTGGGGTAAATCCCCAACAATGCAATTGCTGGGTCGTAGGGCAGGTCTATTTTTAACTCGTTGAGGAACCTCCACACAGTTTTCCAGAGTGGCTGCACCAGTTCATATTCCCACCAAAAGTGCAAGAGGGTTCCCCTTTCTCCACATCCTCTCCAACTTTTGTGGTTTCCTGCCTTGTTAATTTTCCCCATTCTCACTGGTTGGAGGTGGTATCTCATGGTGGTTCTGATTTGTATTTCCCTGATGGCAAGTGATGCGGAACATTTTCTCATGTGCTTGTTGGCCATGTCTATGTCTTCCTCTGTGAGATTTCTGTTCATATCTTTTGCCCATTTCATGATTGGATTGTTTGTTTCTTTGCTGTTGAGTTTAATAAGTTCTTTATAGATCTTGGATACTAGCCCTTTATCTGATAGGTCATTTGCAAGTATCTTCTCCCATTCTGTAGGCTGTCCTTTAGTTTTGTCTTTAGTCTTTTGCTGTGCAAAAGTTTTTCTTTAGTCTTTTGCTGTGCAAAAGCTTCTTCTTGCAAGATGCATCCATGAAGGCAAGAGAAACAAAAGCAAAAATGAACTATTGGGACTTCATCAAGATAAGAACCTAATAATATTTTAATGCTTTCTTAGTTTATGCTAATGGGGGGACTGGAATTTTTAGGTGGTTTACAAATCAGTGATTATAATAGCTACTTTTGGTCTTGGGGATGAAATAAATGTCTCAGAAACCACCTTCAGATTATAGAAATATAAAAGTCCTGTTACCAGCATGACATTGTAATTAAAAATAAAGAAATAATCAGAATCACTGGAGTTAACTTTTCTGTAATTACAGAGGAAGGTAAGGGGTAACCCAGTTGCCTGCAAACTAGTGTGACCAAGTGTTCTCATTTTGAATAACCTCAGAGAAAGAGTCAGAAATAGCCCACCTTTTTCTGCAACTTATTTTAGTGTGATTTTTTTTCCTATTTCCTTTGATTGTTGATTTTTCCCCCTTCTTTCCCCCCGGAAAATACATCTGCTAGGTGACACTTAAACATTAAAAGCTGCCACAAACCCTCTTGGTATTCAGTAAATGAGATTTGTAGTGAAATCATTCATTGTGAACCATATTTTGTTTTTCTTTTGTCTTTCAGAACAAGGAAAAAGCAATCTACATGTAACGTCATTAGAAGATGCAGAATGTCGCAGAACCAAGGAACGCCTTTCTAATGGAAACAGTCGTGTTTCAGTTTCCAGATCTTCCCGCAACATCCCAAGGAGACACACTCTAGGTGGACCCCGAAGTTCCAAAGAAATCCTGGGAATGCAAACATCTGAGATGGACAGGAAGAGAGAAGCTTTCCTGGAACATCTGAAACAGAAATACCCCCACCATGCCACTGCAATCATGGGCCACCAGGAGAGGCTGAGAGACCAGGTAGGAACATGTTGCCACTTTGCTGCACAGAGCTCATTCTGAAATGAACATGAGGGGAAGCAAAGTGACCAATAGTTAAAAGGGAAAAAATAGTTGAGTGGCTTTTGCCCACCTTTGAGTTTTTCCAGATCTCTTTGGGGCCTTGGGAGGAGGAGGCAGCCTGCAGTAAAAGGTTTGACCTGAAGGCTCAGTTCTCTTTATCAGCATGCTAGAGAGGAGAGACCCAGAGAGTATACAGTTCCCCCAAAAGGAGTGTCCAGATGTTCAACCAAAAATATATCTAAAGTGCAGGCAGTGAAGTGTATTACTTTACTGAATGAATCCTGGGATCAATTGCTGTGCACCCAGATAACTCTTGAATGCTTAGCACAGTGAATGAATGAATGAATGAATGAATGAATACATACATACATACATACATACATAAATACATTTTTCAGGGTAAAGTGGAACAGAGAGGGACAGACTTATGGTCAACCCCTTTTCCTTGGGAAGCTGACAGGCTTCTGTTTCTTCTCTCTTTTTTTTCCTTTTAATCACAGATGTTTACCTTTTGCATTCTTGGCTTTCTGCTGTCATCAGCTACCTGTTTTCTCAGGTTATCTTGACAGCTACACAGATTATTACCCAACTGCGGCTTGGGATGTTTTTGTTTCTTGGCTGTGTGCAATGACTTTTTTAGCAGATAACACAGTTTTGGAGTCGCAGGAGAGGGACAACCTCCTCTGTAGCCCTCACAGACATGTTATCAAATTGACCTTTAAGGATAGAGAACATGGTAAAGGAAGCAGAGGCCACTATGCGATATACGTGGTTGGGGAAGAGGACAGACTGTTATGGATTTTGACACTCCAGGGAGAGAGGCACATTCAGTATTTTCAGTCTTGCCAGTTATCTGGTTGCAGAAGTGATGTCTAGCTAACTCAGCTTTTGATATCCATGGAAATGGAATTTGGCATTAACCTGAAAACTTTGAACCTATACTTCATCCTCAATCTCATTGCTTACATTTAAATTCAACCTTCACTTCCCTTAAATCTTTACTAGAGTGCCTAAAAATATCAAATGAGCTTTATGGACTGTATGTTTGCTTCTTGTTCACCTTGCCAAAAGGCGGCAGACCCAGAAAAGGAGAGAAGAACCAGGAATCCTGGTTGATGTCCAGCAGATAAATTCTTTAGTAATTAAGAAAAGGAAGGCTGTTTTCATTTCAAGCATATATAGAAAAGACACCCTATTTTATTTATTTGTTTGTTTATTTATTTGTTTATTTATTTATTTATTTATTGTTTTCTTCTGCAGTTTTATTGAGATATAATTGACACACATAAAAATATCCCTATTTGTTAGTTGCTAGTAGGATCAATATCCATATAAGTAATGTGTCATGTTTTTGTGAGGTGCCATTCTTTATCCAAAGAAGTTCAGGCTGAGGAAACTCAAACTCAGAATAATTATAATTACACAGTTTCCTAAGGAAAAGTTGGATTTTGAATCTGGTTAAATCTGAACCCAGAATCCTTGGTTATTCCACTATTACGTGAGTTGATCGTTGCCTGTAGAACAGATAGTATAGTGAAAACAAAATTCCTTCTAACCTGCTAGTTTTTGACTCATCTAATAATTAAATTGATATAAGATAGATTAACAGGAGAAAAACAAACAAAAGTTTAATGATATGTATACCTACTATGTATACATGGGAGAGACCCAGGAAAACTGAGTAACTCCCCAAAATGGCCAAAGCCATGACCTTAAATATCATGTTCAGCAAAAGACCAAAGAAGATGTTGGGGATGGGAGTCAGTTATGGGAGGTTACCTGGCAAAGCAAAATAAACAAGGATAAAGTTGTTATGACTCAAAATAATTAAGATAGTGGGCCTGGCTCAAAAAAAGAGCTACTACCAGAAATTACTTTTTTTCTCTGAAAGACCTATCTGTACAGCAGGGCAAACATCTATCTAATTACTGACCATCTCTTCTTATTGTCCTATTAATTACCCTCCTCCCCTTTGAAATCCCAGACCTCAACCGCATTCTTTAGCTCAGGATGGCATATAAGTCTCAACCGACCCAACATGTCCTTGAGTCTCATATTTACATGGGGCTCTCATATGTACATAGTTAACTTTGTTTTTCTTCTGTTAATATGCCTTATGTCAGTTTACCAGCCGAAAAACGTGGAAGGTAAAGGAAAATATTTTTCTCTCCAACAGTCTACATGGGGCATAAGGGACATGGTGTGTGTGTGTGTGTGTGTGTGTGTGTGTGTGTGTGTGTGTGTGAGTGTATGACTATGGGGAAAGGGCTGAGGGCAAAGGAGGTTAGGAAATGCATAGTGTGTTGAATGAGAAGGGAAAACATTTTTTTAAAGTGAGAAATGTATTCATTTTGCTGAGAAATTGAGAAATTAGTATTTCAAAATGGTATTTTCCATGTTAAAAATATCTGTTATTATCATTACTGTTACTGTTTCTGATCTCATAATTATTGTTACTGCTTTGATGGTGGTTTTGGCTAAAACTCTCACATGGGGAGCCTAAATATAACCTGAAGGGTGCATGGTATCAGATGACTGGGAATAATGACTACGGCTTAGTGGCTTCAATCTCTGATCTCTTATCACATACATCTCCGCCACAGGTGTCCTCTGCCATGGCTGGTCAGCTGTCCCTTTACTGGGTAACTCAGGATGAATTCTTGTGTATTCCAAGCTGCAAAGAGGAAAAGATTCTGATGCGTGGATTTGTATATACATTTTTTCATTCCATTGTCATGTCATAGATGAACCCTAATCAGCTTTGTGAACAGTAGAGATAAGCTCAGATAATGGTTTAGGAAATTTCTATGGACAGCGCTTCAACTTCTGGCTCTCCCATTCTTTTTCTCCCGTTTCCTCTTTCCTGTCCTCTTCTCCAGGACACTCTTTGTTCCTCCCTGACCTTCTTTAAAATGGATTATTCCAGGCTTCCTTTGCAGGAAGATCTTATGACTAGCCATAAGGAGGAATTCAGATAAACAGGTCTGACCACTTATCTATTATTGAGGTTCTAAATACCACATAGTCTTCTGGTGGCTGTTTTCCTGGCTGCCTCCCAGAGAATGGCCTTAATGAAAAGAGTGCCACTGGAGGAGTTTAAGAATTAGGTAGTAACCGTGCTGCATCTAGTAACTTACATGAAATACCTGGGTACTAAGGGAATCTCAGTTCCAATTCCTTGGTATTAAACATAAGGAGAATTAGAGCATACTTTGCATTCCAAAATCTGAGTTCAAACACTGGGAGATTTGTGGTTGAAAACTTGTATTTGGGATCCCTGGGTGGCGCAGCGGTTTGGCGCCTGCCTTTGGCCCAGGGCGCGATCTGGAGACTCCGGATCGAATCCCACGTCAGGCTCCCGGTGCATGGAGCCTGCTTCTCCCTCTGCCTGTGTCTCTGCCTCTCTCTCTCTTTCTCTCTCTCTCTCTCTCTCTCTGTGTGTGTGTGACTATCATAAAATAAATAAAAATTAAAAAAAAAAAAGAAAACTTGTATTTGAGCCTTTGAAGGTAAGTCAATCAAGAATTTTCTTCAGTCTCAATTACTGAAAAGAGGTTTCCTTAACCCCCTTCTACTGTCTTCTAAAAATGCAGATGACCATTATTGCGGCATAATGCTTATCCGCAGAGTAGTAGCTGTAATGGCCCTGACCCCCCCCAACATACTTGTTGAGGCAATCAGAGTATGAAGCTACAACACCTGGCAGCTAAGGGTTTGGCAATGGGGCCAGGCAGAGCTGGATTGGAATCCGCCTCTACCATGGGCTAATCGTATGATCAGAGCTAATGGTTTCATCCTTTTCTGTTCCAATTCCCTTATTTGTCAAAGGACAATGACAGCAATATCACATAGGGTACTGAGAAAGAGATGGATCCTCTTACTGTTTCAATGACAGCTCCCAGCATTACAATATTCTTCTTTTCAAATTAGTGTTTAAAGTCATTTTACTTTTTTTTTACCAACATGTATTTGAACGCCTGAAGATTTTTTTTCCATTGTCAGAACATAATATTATTACATTTCTGAAGCTATTTGTACATTTCCATCATTAAAAGCTTAAAATTTGGATTTCTTTCACTTACTCATACCATATATATTTATTTGGCACCTACCATGTAAAGGCGTGACGAGGCACCATTAAGTCAGTGAAAGAAATAAGGCATTCGTGTACAGATACTGATCCATCAAGGGACACCTGGGTGGCTCAGTGGTTGAGCGTCTGCCTTTGGCTCAGTTCATGATCCTGGGGTCCCAGGATCGAGTCCTGCATCAAGCTCCCTGCACGGAGCCTGCTTCTCCCTCTGCTTATGTCTTTGCCTCTTTCTCTGTATCTCTCATGAACAAATAAATGAAATCTTAAAAAGAAAGATAATGATCCTTCAAGATCTGGCCCACTTGTCACATCTTCTGAGTTGGTCACAACATCTTGCAGTAGTCATATTGTAGTATCTAATCATGCCTTTACTGTACTTCTCTTTGTTTTTCTTTCTCCTATATAAAATTTGCTTCTGGAGGCCAAGAATGCTGCTTTAATTACCTTCATAAAGTCAGCATTCAGAGAGTATACAACCTAAATGAAGCATGATCCTTTTTCATTGAATGAATGAATGGTTATCCAATGTATTTTTTTTAAGATTTTATTTATTTATTCATGAGAGACACACACACACAGAGAGAGAGAGAGAGAGAGAGAGAGAGGGAGGCAGAGACACAGGCAGAGGGAGAAGCAGGCTCCATGCAAGGAGCCCAATGCGGAACTCGATCCTGGGGCCCCAGGATCACACCCTGGGCTGGGGTGGCGCTAAACCGCTGAGCCACCCGTGCTGCCCATATTTCTAACATGATTAGAATGTGATAGGTCCTATTGGAGTGGTACAGACAGAAGGGTGGAGAATCCAAGAATTAAGACTTTGGGAAGTCAGAAGAGACTGAGGCTAGGAAGCTAAGATAAGAGAAGCAATTTCCTTCAAGTCAAGAATCCACTGTTTGAACAAAGTCAGAGTTCCTCAAGTCTGTGGTCTTCCTCTGTAACTGACTTGGGTGTTTATTTCCTCCACCCTTACTTTTTCTAAAACTTTGGTAACAAAATTATGTATATCACAGTGGGTCAAGCAGTAGAGACATTCCGTTGCCATTTCTTTAAAAAAGTTAAATCTTGGGACACCTGGATGGTACAGCGGTTGAGCATTCAACTCTTGGTTTGGGCTCAGGTTGTGATTTCGGGATCGTGGCATTGAGTCCAGAGTCGGGCTCTGCACTCAGCAAGGAGTCTGCTTAGGACTCTCTTCCCCTCTCCCTCTGCCCCTCCCTGCAGCATGCACATGCACACACTCACTTGCTCGCTCCCTCTCTCCCTCCCTCTCTTTCTTCTTTCTTTCTTTCAAACAAATAAATCTTTAAAAAAAAAAAATTGGGGCACCTGGGTGGCTCAGTCAGTTAGGTGTCTGCCTTGGGCTCAGGTCATGATCCCAGGGTCCTGGGATGAAGCCCTGAATCAGGCTCCCTGCTCAGTGGGGGGCCTGATTCTCCCTCTTCCTCTGCTGCTCCCTCTGCTTGTGCTCTTTCGTTTTCTCTCAAATTAATAAATAAATAAAATCTTAAAAAATAATAAGAAATAAAAGGTAAATCATTCAATTCCAGAGCATATGAGATAACCATAGAAAATAGATTCTTGTATATTTGACATTGAAAGAGTTACTTTTTTTGAAGTCGCTCTTAGTTCAGAAAGGTCTCTGGGTCAGCAGTCTCTCAGCCATGGTCGCTGTAACTACACAATTTGGAAATGCTCTTCTTTTATTCCTCCACTGATAAGCAAATGTCCAACTAGCTCTCACTTAAGAAACCAGCTCTCCACTCCTAGCCTCAGAAACTCTTCTGAAAGTAATGTTTTCATTTTTATTTCCAGTTACCCACAGAATTTCTGTTCAGTTAACTAGGTCTAGAGTACCTGCTTTGTGGTTACAGTTCATTTATGTGTATTTCTATATTTCTATATCAAATGTAGTGGAACTTTAGTCGGAAAGGGTAATACATTTTAACTTGAAAGTTTACTGTGTCCTTCCATTCAGTACAGTGAGTAAAAGAGATATAAAGGTGTATTTTCCTTTGACAGGAACATTGTGGAGGGCTAAAATAAGGAGAGTAATAAAGAATAATGAATAATAAAACTATCTGATATGGGATCAGGAAGGCCTCCTGGCCAGGGCCAGGGCTGTGCTGCTGTCTGAGTGCCCCTCAGGGCTTCCTAGTGCCTCCTCACCAACCAGCCTCACCTTTGTGCTTGTTTGGAAACAGCACTGGAGAGATTTTCTCAGTGCCTGGTTGGTTTGGCGCCACTGACCGTTTTCTCTCCCAAAGTCCAGTCCATCTGGTGCTCAAATGTATGCTGCCAATTGTGAAAATGAAAATAAGGAAAATATTTATTAGTCTGTTCATAAATACCCCAAGTTCTGGTTTACTCTACTCTGTTTTTAACAACTCTAAGAAAACATGATTTATTGGTGAAGAGTTGTTCTAAGGAATTTGGAACGTAGGCTTTGGATCAGACTCAACATTATCTGTTCTTTTGACTGACATCTCCTTTTCAGAAGGTATATACTTGATTTTATCAAGAATCATTGAAAGTTACCCAGTTGAAGACAGAGGAAAAGAGCAGTCTTAACTGCATTTGAATCAGAAGAGCAGGTCTTAAGAATCAAATACTTGAGAAGCAAACACTACCCCCTGTTCCCTCAAAAGTCACTGAAAAAAAGTTAAGAGCATTAACAGTGGAAAGAGAGAGAAACATAATCCATCTGGAATGAAACAAGGAAATGATCAGGACCCATGGAATGGTTTTGGGAGACTAGGGAATGTCTTTGTGGAGGCTCGTGTACACAGAATGTAGAAAGTGGAAGTAGAGTTGATGATGAAGGGAAGTTTGCTGCCAACAATTTGTATGATCTTGACCTCACCTTCCACAGAGAAGAGCTCTCTGGGCAGAATAGAGGGTTAATAATAGAGAGGAGACAGTAATTACCAGATCACAACACAGCCAGTCACGGAAGGCCTGTGATTTAAAGAGCTTTGCTGGGGCACCTGGGTGGCTCAGTTGGTTAAGTGGCCGACTCTTGGTTTTGGCTCGGGTCGTGATCTCAGGGTTGTGAGATGGAGCCCTGCATCAGGTTGAGCACTCAGCAGGGCATTTGCTTGAGATGCTCTCTCTGCCCCTCCCCCACTCTAAAAATAAATCAATAAATCTTTAAAAAATAAAATAAAATAAAGGGCTTTGCTTTATGCCACCCAGGCTGTGAATCCTACAAACTGTTGAGTGAGGGTGGCACACTTTTAGGGCAAAGCAAGTAACATATTTTTGTGGAAAGGGCATTTGATGTCACAAACCAGAGATGAGGGTGCCAGCCACTTCTCCTAATTCTTCCCTTCTGCATGCTGTTTTCAATAGCTAGCCCACCCCTCTTAAATTGGAGTTATAATTCAAAAGAAGCCAATAGGAGATGTATACCTTTAGGCTGATGTATTAGCCAGGATGGTCATGATTATGCTGCATAACAAGTAAACCCTGTAGGGACTTTTTGTGCCATGACACAAAAATAACTCACTTCTAGCACATGCAGAATGTATTGTTTGGGCATCTCTCTGGAGAAGCTGCCCTTATAATGACTTAGTGATTCAGACTACTTCCAGCATGTAATGATGCTGTCTTCACACACAGATTCCAAGTCTCCATGGCACCAAAGGAAAGAGCCCTAATGGTCTGCACCGACTCTTAAATATGTTGGCCCATATGTCACTGCCCTTCATTCTAGCATCTTGGTTTTACTGGGAAGTTTGATTTATCCAGATTTTGGCTGTGGAATCTGACTTAGAAAGGAAAGTCCTCCTCACTTTCATATATCAGCTTCCCCAAATGTAATGAATGGTTTTATCAGCACATAGCACATCCCATATATAGTGATTTTATACTTATCAGTACAATAGCATTCATCACATTTATATCTAACAAAAATATATTAACACATATTTACACCTATATGTAGTGGCATTTTTTTACTTACTTTTTTAAATAAAGGTTTTATTTATTTATTAATGAGAGGCACAGAGAGAAGCAGAGACATAGGAAGAGAGAGAAGCAGGCTTCTTGCAGGGAGCTCCATGCAGGACTTGATCCCAGGACCCCAGGATCATGCCCTGAGCCAAAGGCAGATGCTCCATCACTGAACCACCCAGGCGTCCCTTCTGACTTACTTTTGATGAACTTCACAGTATTATGACAGAGTTTCAATCACACTGGGTTACTCCTCATTCAGTAGATCTCAGGGTATCAGGGTGTACCTTTGGAAATTGATGTAATCCCTCTGTCATGTGTGAAAACTCCAAATTATTCAAATTTCATTCTTTTCTTTAAGGTTTTAAGTAATCTCTACACCCAATGTGGGGCTCAAACCCTGAAATCAAGAGTCACATATTCTACTGACTACACCAGTCGGGTCCCCCAATCAGATTTTTTTTCTATCACATGTGTTCTAACTCGATCATCCTATGTATGCGAAATGTTCGAAATTCCCAAGTATGCGTCTACATTCATGGATGTGTGGGTCAGTGAAGCCTGGAAAGTTAGATGAATTGGAATTAAAGGCACACTGGGCATAGACCTGCATTAGTGAAGCCTCAGGCCATGGTGAATGTGTAGGATAAAAGGCTGAAGTTGTAGAGGAAGCAGGTTTTAACCATTATACATGCTTTATAAATAAATGAAGACAAATGAAAAGTTTAGAAATTATACTGAAGCAACAGACTCAGTTAAGAAATTCCTCTTTAGAGCTATTGATTTATTCTAATCCCAAAAGAAAAAACGGTGGGCGAATAGCCATGTTCAGTAGCAAGAACCTGTTAGCTTTCGGAAGCAATGACGGAGTATGCATTTACCAGGCCAATTTCTTGCCTAAATCGTAAGGAAAAAAGAAACCATTTCTTGGCAATTAAGAAATCTGATACAATGTATATGGAATAAATACTCCTAACAAGCCGCAGACACGCCTTTACTCTGATGACTGTGAACATGGAGAATGTTAGTTAAAGGTTCCGCGTTTCTTTAGCACTGTTTTCTCAAATACTGTTTATAGTGGTGAAAAAGTGGAAAAGACTGCAGGGAAAACATATTATTGGCATCAGCTAAAATTGTGACACTCTTGCTCTTTACACATATTGTCGTGTTTTATACTCCCAACAATGCTATGGGACAGGCAATATTACTAACTCCTCAACAGAATGCAATACTGAGGCACAGTGTAGTTAGCTATTGTTCAAGGTGACACAGCAAGTCAGTGTGGCAGTAGCAGGATTTAAATCCTGTGATCTGGCTGTGGGGGTTCTTGCTCTTTACCTCCAGATCACACCATCTCTCTGTTGAATGGCAAAACCGAAAGACTTGTATCTAAAATGTTGAGAAAATGGGGAAGGACTAAAATGGGGGGACCAATTTGGCCTAGTGTCCAGAACTATGACATTTGATCCAAGAATGGCTGAAATGCCCACCTCCTAATTAGATTGGCCTTCAATAATTCCTGGCAGAAAAGGAATTTGGCA
Source organism: Nyctereutes procyonoides (assembly GCF_905146905.1). Classification (NCBI taxonomy): domain Eukaryota; kingdom Metazoa; phylum Chordata; class Mammalia; order Carnivora; family Canidae; genus Nyctereutes; species Nyctereutes procyonoides. Next base: position 69,977,578 of record NW_026575052.1, on the reverse strand, counting down.
CCAAAGAAGCAGTGACATAAATAGTGATAAATATCTACACAACGTAAATGTTGAGATTTTATTTTTTCCAGTGCAACACTTCCAAATGGAAGGATTGTGGTGTCATAACAAAATTACAAGTTGTATTTAGAAGATTTATATCAGTGTATATGTGAGTATGTGTTTAATGAAATGCTAGAGCGTGTGAATAAAGACTATGATAAGATTGAAAGAATCAGTACCAAAAAAAAATTGTCCTCAGAAATTTCAAATCTTCACTATGTTTAAGAGAAGTCAGAATGTGATCAGAAACAATAGTCATCCAAATTTGGGCGTGATGAAAAACATTGGGGAAAAAAATAAGCAGAAAGAGCAGTCTAATATTTAACAGATGATGTTACTCAAGGGACCAGATGAAGGAGCTAGCTGGAAATGTTTCCCAGAGGACTGATATTTTGATTGTGTCTTAAAAGGGAGGGAAGTGCATTTCCAAAGGTTTGGAATATTACATAATAGGACATCTTGTGGTGGAGGGTGGGGGGGGTGCTCGGTGATCAAAAAGACTAAATTCAAGGGGTTCCAATTTTACTTGCAAAATTGACTTGAAGTTGACATTAATCATAGAGGATGCAGAAAAAGAGAAAAAAGAATCCTAAATGGAGATCATTCATAACACACAGCTTTTGATCCATGCTTAATTGGGTGCCACCAACCTCTGCATTAGCTTTCGTTTTAATTAGTGTTGTGGAAGAGCAAGAGAACAGTGCTATATTAAGAGGAGCTCTGAAAGAAAAATCAAAATAAGATTCTGCTGGAAAACCTGCAAAGGAGTGTCTGGGACAGCAACGGGGAGTCAGAAACCAGAGTGTAACTGTGTGGTGGCAGGAGACACCTGGGATGTGGGGATCAGCAGAACCTAGAGAAAACTGCCACCTGATTAGATGCAAATTTTCAGTATTGAGGAATCCAAAAAAGACCAGTGTGATTCAGTCCAGCACATCGATGCAGAACTCATATTGCAAGTGTCTAAATTGTCCTTCTCCTTCTCACGCATCAAGCTTACGTCTTTGCCATTATTCATCCTTCCTGCAGGTGTTTTCTTGGATTAATTCAATCAGATGGTTGTTTATCATCGACCTACGCCATGAGCTCGACATCAGGCAGTATATATAGAGTGCACAATACCTGCCCTGCCAAGGATACATCTGTTTAGTGGGAAGAGTACCAACTTTGGGGTCCCATATAAGTGAGTTTTTTATTTGCTGGGACACTCTTAGCTGTGGAGTGTAGGTAGGTGAATCATCTGTTTTCCTGAGGCTTTTTCTTAACCGCAGAAATGAGAACGACAATACTGTTGTGAGCATTACATGAGATGATACGTCCTATCAAACAGCAGGTGGGCAATGCATGTCAAAACCCTTCTTATTAAAAAAAAAAAAAACCCTTCTTATTAAGGAGAGCATCATCACTGAGAAATGAGGGCAGTACACTTTAGGGCAGCCTGAAACAGAGCCCATTCTAAGGTGCCATGATTTAGACCAGCATTTTGTAGAAATAGATTCTACGCAATCCTAAATCCCCAGACTTGTTGGTAGCTGTTTGGGGAATGGAGAGAAAGTTTCTAATTTGGGAATATTTTTGATTAAACAAAGTTAAATGAATTTCTACACTGCAGGACCCACCGATCAGATCTTTTAATATGCTAAAAGGCATTGCAATTCGCATTTAGAGATTTGGGAGCAGGTCCATAAGGAATGAAACATGGAATGTTTCCCAAGCCGAATTGACCACAGAATTATTGTTCTGAGGACTCTTCTTTTGTGAGACACACTAGGAAATGGTAGGATGTACCTCAGAAGCTTACTGGAGTTCAGGGCCACCTGGGTGGCTCAGTTGGTTAAGCATCTGCTTTTAGCTCCTGTTACAATCTCAGGGTCCTGGGATTGAGCTCCCCCTTTCAGGTCCCCCCACCCCATCGTGTCATCAGGTTCCCTGCTCAGTGGGGAGTCTGATTCTCCCTCTGTCCCTCCCCCCCTTTGCTCTTGTTTTCACTCTTTCTCTCAAAATAAATAAATAAGATCTTTAAAAAAAAGAAGAAGAAGCCCAGAGCATTGAGAGAGCAGAGATCTCACATGAAGATCGAAATTCAAATGGTGTCCCTTGGAATGACGGAGGTCTTTTGGAGACAGGAGAGACTTGTCCAGGGCACAGTAGGTGTTCAGCAAGGATATTGATGGATGATAATGTGAAGGAATAGAATGAAGCCTTGGAGGCATTATGATGGAGGATGGGGGACAGGCAACCTTGAGACAAGAATAGGGCCCCTTGTGAATCAGTGGGTAGGCCAGTGGAAGTGAGGTGGCGGTGTCATTGGCAGGAGGGCGATGTCAGTGGAGTCAGGTTGAGGAAGGCCAGGTTGCATTGGACCCGGAAAGTCAGCAGAAGGCTTGGATGGGCAGGTGCAGAGCAACCCTGTAGCCTTGAGTTCAGAAATGGAATAAAATCAAAGTTGCAAGGTTAGGTGCTCATGCTAGGTAGAGGGACTAGGAAAAGAGCCTGAGTCCCAGCCTGGCAGTGGTTCCAAGTGTCCAGAACGCAGTGCTGGCTTCGGGAATGGAGCTCAGCCAGCATCGAAGGCACCACCTCAGAGATTTGAAAGAAAAATGAGAATGACTTGGTGTCTGACCAAAGAGGGACTAAAGTGGAGAGGGCTGTGGCTGGGGTAGCGGGAAAGGAGAGGACACCCGGTGAGGACCCCATGTTCTCATTCAGCTTCCACCTGTGCCCAGACCTCGAGCCAGTCACTACGCTCTCTGCAACATCTGTACAGAAGTCACTGAAAGACAAGTGGACTGCCACGGAGGCATGGTGGTCATCGTCATGAGAGGAGTGGGTGGAAAGGGACCCACCAGTGTTAACTCCTGGAATCAGCTCATAAGAATGGGATGTGGAGGGGGAAAAAAAACTGCTCTGAGCTCAGTGGGTTTTTCAACCAAATTCTGTAGGGTCTTCCTTTTAAAATGCTCTCAAGCTTGAGCACCAGTGTCCTTTTTTTATTTAAAGATTTTATATATTTATTCATGAGAGACACACAAAGAGAGGCAGAGACTAGGCAGAGGGAGAAGCAGGCTCCCCACAGTGAGCCCGGTGCAGGACTCCATCCCAGGACCTGGGATCACACCCTGAGCCAAAGGCAGAGGCTCAGCCGCTGAGCCACCCAGGCGTCCCTAGTCCCAGTGCCCTCTTGCATTCCTCTCTCAGCATCTTTGTCTTCTCGAGCCTGTCCTTCCCTCTTCCTTCTGGGCCCCTGATCCAGGGTGCATGCTGCCGCTGCTGGGCAGGTGTGGAGGTGGATAGGGCCCGATGGGTAATGTGGGGGTAGCGTGGGTAATGTGCATGGAACTTTGAACTGAGGTGGTGCTTTTGACGGCGTGGGGACAAGTGCTACTTCCTGCAGTGAGTTGTGTCATGTTTGCACCAAAGGAGTATTTTTGGGGTACTGGAAAGTGCAAGGACTTTCCGCCACGAGCACCTCTTGAGGTCACAGCTGAGGCAGTCGCCAAGCTTGCTCAGACAGCAGGGTGCTGAAGGGCGAGGAGCAGGTGGGTGCAGGGGTATGGGGGTAGCGCTTGTTCCTGAGACACAAACAGGCTGTATGTGTTATCATACATACCGCTGACTCGGTCCATCTTTTGGGTCCTTTGTCTTCCTTCTGTCCCTCCTGGCCCCCCTCCCTTACTTTAACCTCTTTCTGTCCTTTTTGTTTTTAAACATTGAACTCAACCAGAACATTCTTCTATAGGAATGTGTGTTGAATATTAAGAGGGCAAGGACCGTAACACCTGGGTGGCTCAGCGGTTGAGCATTTGCCTTTGGCTCAGGGTGTGATCCCGGGGTCCCAGGATCGAGTCCCGCATCGTGCTCCCTGCATGGAGCCTGCTTCTCCCTCTGCCCAAGTCTCTGCCTCTCTCTGTGTCTCTCATGAATAAATAAAATCTTTAAATAAATAAGTAAATAAATAAAAGTGTGAGGACCATTGCTCTCCAAGCCCAGTGAGCTCTTGCCCCATGTCCCTGTTCTTTCTCCAGTTACTGCGCACAGCATCTGTTTTACTGCCTAGGTAAGAACCACGACGTTTAGGTCTTCCATAAGTTTTAAGAGCAAATGTCATTTTTGTACTCTATTCGGTTTCCGTTTTATTGATTTTTTTTTCAAAGAACCAGTTTACATTTTTGAAAAAGATTTTATTTATTCCTGAGAGATAGAGAGAGACAGAGACATAGACAGAGGGAGAAACAGGCTCCTCACAGGGAGCCCGATGTGGGTGGGACTCGACCCTGGAACTCTGGGATCACGCCCTGAGCCGAAGGCAGATGCTCAACCGCTAAGCCACCCAGGTGTCCCAGTTTACATTTTTCTTCTCCAGATTATGGTTTGCTGTCTCCAGGCTTTTAGCTTTTTTCAGAATTACCTGCCTTTTCCTGGTCTTTACAGTTGTCTTGGTTGTCTTTTGTAATTTCTTAAAATGAGTATTAAGTTCATTTATTCGCAGTATTTCTTAATAATGAAGGTATTTAGGGGCATTCATATCCTGACACCAGATTGGGCTGTGTCTTGCTGTTTTGTATGAAATATTTCCTGTTTCATTGCTTTAAAGAAAATTCAAAATTTCTATTTTGATTTTTTCCTTTGATTTAAGGGTTTTCCAGGAATATTTCATTTCCAAATAGTTGAAATTCTTCTTTATTTATAATTTTATTAGGTGTGATCAAAGAATGCAGTCTGTAAAATTCCTCCTTTTTAATTAATTTAAGGACTTGTTTACATTTTTTGAAGAGTCAAATACACAATGTTTGTAAGTAGTCTATAAATATTCTTTAAAAAATACCTATTTTATGTTTATCATATATATATGACGCATGTACACACATATATATCAGGTTTCTTCTTTGTTTCATTTATTTTGTCTTGATCCCTATTTTTCTAGTGTTGTTTCGATTTTGGGGGGTTTGGTTTTTTTTTTAATATTTTATTTATTTATTTATTTATTTATTTATTTATTTATTTATTTGAGAGAAAGTGAGAGAGAGAGTGAGCAAGTGGTGACAAGCAGAGAGAGAGGGACAAGCAGACTCCCTGCTGAGCAGGGAGCCCAACTGGGGGTGGGGTGGGGGGTGGGGGGCTCCATCCTAGGACTCTGGGATCCTGACCTGAGCTGAAGGCAGATGCTTAACAGCAGAGCCACCCAGGTGCCCCTGTGCTGCTTAGTTTCAAAGTATCCTATAAAGTCTCTCACTATCAACATATTTTTGTCCTCTTCTTGCATTCCTAAGAATTTTTTCTTTACGGTTTTTTAGTTGCTTTATTTGTTGCAAACAAATTTATGATGACAATTCCTTTTTCATAAATTGTCTCTACCAAATGATCTCTGTATTCTCTGTATTAATAAACTTTTCTTATTATTAATACTGTCACTTTTGCTCTGTGTTTGTTTGCATTTGTCTGATATGTCTTAACCCATGTTTTCAAATTTTCATTATTAACAATGAGTATGTTGATTAGAAATTACATATAAATTGGTTTTGCTTTTTTAGCTCAATTTCTTAGTCTTTTTCTTTTAATGGAGGAATTCAGTCCATTGGTATTTAGTATAATACTCAGTGAACTGTATATTTCTTCATCTTAATTTGACAGCAGATATGTCTCTTCTTTGTTAAATCCAGTTCACGCTCAGTAAATTCTAAACAGTTACTCAAGTTTCAGTCTTGACAAGCAGTATTTGAAATGACAGTAGGTGCTCCAAGTAGAAACGAGTATCAGACAACAATATGGAGGTCAGAGAGGAGTGGAGTCTAAGCCTGGTCAGATATGTGTTGGCATTACCCGCTCCACTAGTCGGGGCTCTCCAGAGAAACAGAACCAATAGGTTGGAGAGAGAACAAGAGCAAGAGTGAGAGAGAGAGATTTAGTTTACTTCAGTTTAAAGGATTGGTTCACACAGTTGTGGGGACTGGCAAGTCTGAAGTCTGGAGGGGCTGGCCATCAGGATGGAAATTCAGGGAAGAGTTGATATTGCAGCCTTGAGACCGAGATCTGCAGGCTGGAAACTCAGGCACGATTTCTATGTTATGATCTTGAGGCGGAGTCTTTTGGAGGAACTCTGTTGTTGCTCTTGAGGCCTTCAACTGATTGGATGAGGCCCACCCACACACTAGGGTCACAGTGTGTTGACTCAGAGCCTGCTGATGTAAATGTTAATCACATCTTAAAAATACCTTCACAGCAGCATTCAGACAGGTGTTCAACCAAACGGCAGGGTACTGCTGCCTAGCCAAGCTAACACATAAAATTAACCGGCACCATGGCAAAAGCTGACCAAATGTAGCTGGATAATTTTTAAAGCAAACAATGACTACAAACAAAAATAGAGCCTGTGTTCGAGCTTTAGGGAATTACCACAACTGGTCTTCATTGTTTTGTTCAGAAATCAAAGTGCCCTTATTCTTTTGGTGATGCATCCAATCTGTGCTTGACTTGTGAAGTGTATACTTGATTTTTTTTTCTTTTTAATGTTTGTCAGTTTTTCTTTAGACCAGAACTTTAGGTTGCAGATCCTTCTTGAGAGGCTGCTGTTTCATTAGCCTTATCTGCATGCTCCTGGTCTGTTTGTCTTGGGGTCGACAAGCTATGGTCCATTAATCCTCCTCTGGGCAGTCCTCCACGCAGCCTGAAGCTAAATAAACGCACGGCTGTACCACCGCTGCTGTGCCAATGGGCCACCCTGTCTAGACCCTTCTAGCCTCCAGCCACATCTGTGGATGTGATGTATCTGGGAGGATCTGCAGAAGGTCTGTGTTTACCCTTCTCGGTCCAACATGCACTTTCAGGTTAACCTACTTAAAAAAAAAATCCTTTTAGCGTGGTTTAAGTTACTTAGGATTTTAGTATCCCCAATTATGAGCAATTTTATGAAACCAGGATAACAGTGCGTAGTGGTTAAGCACATGTGTTTGGGATTCCAATCTTGGGTCAGCCTGCCTGGATTAAAATTGACACCCCCACACTTAGTAGGCGTGTAAACGTAATCAAATTATCTAAACTCCTGAGGCTCCCTTTCTTCATTTATAAAATAAGGATGATAACCGTTCTTGTATCATTTTTTGTCATGAGATTTAAATGAGGTAAGAATTGCTCATTTTAATGATAAAAAGTACTGCTTTTTCTACCCAGAGAAGCATCCCTTTTCTGCATGACAAAGTCTAACTCTTGTATTTTAAACAACAAAAACTCAGGTCATAACCCAACCTCTTCCACCCGTATTCTTATATTTTCATGGCCTTTTTCAGGAAGCAGTTTCTATGTCTATTATAAAAGGTTTCTTGAGGGACGCCTGGGTGGCTCAGTGGTTGAACATCTGCCTTTGGCTCAGGGCGTGATCCTGGGATCCGGGATCAAATTCCACATCAGGCTCCCTGCATGGAGCCTGCTTCTCCCTCTGCCTGTGTCTCTGCTTCTCTCTCTGTGTCACTCATGAATAAATAAATAAATCTTTAAAAAAAGAAAAAGGTTTTTTGAAACAGATTCAGAGAAGGAATCTTAATTTGCTATCCAAATCAATGGTGGATACCTCTGATGTGGCTAAATTTAGAAACAAAATAGCCTCCCTGCCTTCATTAGGGAGCTCTGACTTGGTTAGTGTGCTGCTGGGTTGCTGCCAGACAAATCATGATGCTATTCTAGTCCAACTGGACATGTTCCTTGTTTAGGGACAGTAGGAAAAACTCGTTACCAGATTGGTCACCTCTAAGCACTCCTTGGCATTTCTGCCCAGCCTGTGTTGTCCTCATTGCTGAGAGTAATGTGTTTTAAACTTTCTCCACTCTAAAGTACTTCAAGATTCCCCATCATCGTGGTGATGCTGTTGCTGGTTGCCAATTCTTCTGGCAGGGCTTACCTCTCTGCCTGCCTCCGGACCGGTGGGGTAAGCGGGTTGCCTTCACATCTGAGTTATTTCTGTCACTGTCTTCATTTGCCTCACTCTCGGATTCTAACTCTTCTCACTCAGTGTATTTTCTAAGCTTGAATTCGGTAAGTAAAAGCTGAGATATTGCAATTTCCTAAATAACCCAAAGGGAAGCTTTGGCATAATTGATAACCGCCTGACTGCTGAATCAACTTTCTCATGCTCCTCTCTCTAATGGAACTTGGAGGAATAACCGTGATTGAAGAGTGCCTCCACCCATCTTCGGATTTCACTGAACGAAACAGCCTAGATCTGGTTATATCTCATATTTGTTTGTTTCCTGCTGTGGGTACTGCACAGGCATGGGCTTCATCTGGATGTATTTTCATCTGGCAGTAATTGAATCTCTGACAATAGTCTTGCCTCCGAGGAGTGTTCCAACTCAGGCGGTTATATTAAACCAGGGTAGCTCTTGGTTCCCTTGGAAGGTAACATCCCATCTGTTGACCGGGAACTATGGTAATGCACAACTCTCAGCATAATCAGAGGAGGGGATCCAGGGCATTTACAATTCTTTCTAGGAAATGAGCCATTCTGAGTGCTTTTTACCCATGAATGCTCTCCGTGCAAACATCTAGGTAGGCTCAGCAAGGTGTGGGAGTTAAAATAGGCTCTTTGACCTTTCAGAGACGCCACTGGTTTTCTTGCACTTTGAAGCAGGCTGTGTGGTAAGTTAAAGCAGGCTGCACTTCTTTCCATTGCTGCTGCTTCCAAGACGCTGCAGTTTATGGTAGAAGCTTCTGCTGGAGGCTGCCTTCAAATCCTTCCCAACTCCCTGCAGCCCCACTGAAGAACTTTCAGCAGTAGCATTTGACAGCCCGTCTGATAACATCATTGTAAACTGTCATAGGTTTGGACCAAGTCCCATTCAGACCTCTCTGGTACCTGAGGGTCAGCAGTCTTAGACTTGAGATTGCAAGGTGTGTCCGCAGTAAAGTGAAAGGGCGAGAAGAAAGAGTGCTGAGCCCAGTGTCACCAAGAGGAGCTGGGCACAAATTGGGCAGAAATTTGTCCAGAGCTTTATGTGAACATTAGGGATGGGACTCCTGGGTGGCTCAGCGGTTGAGCATATGCCTTCGTCTCAGGTTGTGATCCTGGGGTCCTGGGATTGAGTCCCACATCGGGCTCCATACTGGGAGCCTGGTTCTCCCTCTGCCTGTGTCTCTGCCTCTCTCTCTGTGTCTCTCATGAATAAATAAAATATTTTTTTTCAAATGAACGTTAGGGACTCTATAACATTTGATTTGACTGATTGGGATGTTATTCTTGTAACTTATGTAAGTTAGAACAAATATATGAAAGATGCGAGTTTGTTATGAAAGAGTTAAAAAATTCTCAACACCTTCTCCTACCTCCTCTGCAAACATAGGCCAAGAGAAAATGCAAACACACACACACACACACACACACACATTCCAGCAAAGAACCTGTTTTGCAAGTTTTGCTGCTAAAAAGCAGGAAGGGGGTTGCAGGAAAGTGGAAAAACCTTAGAAGTTTCAGTTGAAAGTTTTTCAAAACCTGCGCTGAAAAGTGTAACTTTATCCTGCAGAGAGAGGCATATGTGCCACTGTAGGTTTTTCTTTAACCGATTAAGTGCATTGTTAGACAGGGAGGGGCAGATTAACGAATGCCTATAATTTTGATCATTGTTTTGTGCAAAACAGCTCAGGCTTTGAAAATGAAGCCATCGTTCTTGGCTAAGTTTCTGCCAACAGCACAAATTATACTGTGCAGAGATCCAAAGCCCCTAAAAAGGTTTCATTAATGAACAGTTTAGAGGGTTGTTTAAGTCTCTGCCTGACAGGTAATGTTGGCATGTAGGCAGGTGGGGTTAGGGTTTCCATGGAGATTTATGATGTCATGCTTGAAAGAGCATGTCAAGACAGCCAATTTAACAAGTAGCTACTCAAAAAGTCCTATAGGCTAGAAGGAGGCTTTATGCAAATGACAAGAGTTTCACTGGGAAAAACTGCAAAAGAAAACAGTGGAGACATGGAGGGGGGTTTACCTGACAGCTCGGAAGGATGACCCCGGAGTCCATTAGAGACGGAAACCTCCAGAAGACAAATTAGATTTTTTTACTTTAACTGCTGCTTCACCTGTGGAGCTCTGGGTACAGGTAAATATGAGGCTTTTTTTTTTTTCCTTCTGAGTTATTGCCAAAAATTATTTGGAAGCATCGCATTCTATTTCTCTGCATTGTTCTCTTGGCAGGAAGAACTGAATCAGTTAAGTGCAGCTTTCCCACACTGAATATTCGTGTTTCAGGGCTGTGTTTGCAGGATTTTTTTATTGAATGAACTGAGATTTTTGAAGAGATCTGAAAAACAAGTAAAGCATTATGCATTATGTTGATTGTGCCCTGCAAATAATGCTATAAAGTCTCTGGATAAGGGTTAGGAAGATCTGAGACAGTCTATGTATTCGTGGAGGAATATTCACAGATCTTGGTTTCTTCTTCTTCTTCTTTTTTTTTTTTCTTGTTTAACTCTTAGACCAGACCTGAAATTGGGATTATGTGTATTTCTGTGTTTTCAAATTGTGAAATGCCAGAGATAAAACCTATGCAATATTACAGAACGTCTTTAATTTTGAGGGTGTCTGTGTACTTTTCACACAGAGGCATTTTACAAGGCTAGAAAAATTTCCTGTTTGAGATATCAGAGTTTCTGGACTTTAGAGAAGCAGGATATGTAAATTCTTCGAAGACAGGTAAAGGTTTCTAGGGTAGGAGGAATGGTTGATAAATGTGGTTTTGAAAGCATGCTTTCAAAAGGAAGCCTGGCTCTGGTGGTAGGGGACTTTCTGTTTGCATCATCGGTTCCTAGTGAGACAGAATAAACAGTCTTGCCTGAGATGCGGATGTGATAGCGATCACTAAAGGTAGCAGTGTTCCTGCAAAGTTGACTTAGAGGGGTTAGCTTGGGGACACCAGGCGGGGATGTAAGTAGTCTGGTCCCCCCAGCTTAAAAAGAAATGAAAAACAGTTTTAAAGGTTAAGGCGCAGAGTTAAGAATAAGTGCAAGATACTTTTGAATTGGGGGAGTTGGGGCTTTTGAAACCCAGACTATTTAGGTGTAAATGGGCAGGCATTAAAAGCATTTTTGCAAATGTCTGAGATCAGAGAATGGAAAGCTCCTGAAAACTTGCAGTCAGATCACGTGGATTAGCTGCAGAGCCGCTCTTGGCTCCTGTGATCCTGTGACACCATGGTTGCCGTGGAACGCTTTGACAAAGAGCTGTGACCCCCGAAGTCGAAATGCCTGGGGTTTGAGTCCTGGCTTCACCACTTACTACCTGTATTCACTTCGGGGAAAGTAGATTCTTGTTATTTGGCCTCAGTTTTCTCCTCCATAAGATGGGGCTGACAACAGCGGTGCTGTGAGGCCTGACTTGACAAAATCTGCAGTGTAGTCCTCAGAACTCCCACTCCACATGCTACCTGTTGTTCTTATTCACTGCTAACGTGATACCTGAGTTGTTCATGAAGTGTTTTTATAGCCTTCATCTTATTGCAACAGTCCAGGAAGATTAGCAGAATCTTTTTAGTCCTGCTTCACAAATGAAGAAATCGTGGCTCAGAGAGGTACTGAAATCTGCAACACGAGAAACTGTCCTTTTACACTTTTCTGCTTTTTTTTTTCCCTCACCTAAGGGGTCTAGGAAAAAGTTAACGTGCTACTGAGATAAGGCCCAGATGCAACAATTATTTCTATAAATTAAAATACAAAGTGTGAAGCGTATCAAAGGAGTTGGGATACTCATGTTTTTATATGAGTTATGCTTGTGACACTTTTTCTGGGCAGGCTAGAGAAGTTACATTGATTTACTTTTTTACTGGTACCTGTTGATGGGAGCTCAGATCATTTTGAAGACTTACAGGGTTTTTTAAAAATATTTCATTTATTCATAAGAAACACAGAGGGGGAGAGAGAGAGAGAGGCAGAGACTTAGGCCTCTTAGGAGCCTGTTGGGGGACTCATCCCAGGGACCCCGGATCACACCCTGAGCTGAAGGCAGCAGATGCGCTCAACCGCTCAACCTCAACAGCTGAGCCACCCAGGCGTCCCAGAAGACTTACAGTTTTAACTCTTACCTGCCTCCAATGTTTCTTGGCCCTGCAAGAAGACTAAGATTTGCTGTCACAGGTATATCCTGTGCAGGAAATCAAGTCACCAGGGGGCTGTGGGAATCGCCACAGGGAGTGAGGGGCTGGGCACAATGTCTTTTCTCCTTTTGTGTTCTAGACTTTGGCAGCTCCCTCCTGAGCCTATATCCCAGAGCAAAACAACCCATAATTATGTTCTACATCCATTGTATGTAAGAGACAAATATGTTTTTCATTGTGTTATTTTTAGCAGCAGTGTTTCTAGCCAGGGAAAACACTCTATTAGTTCCACGGTTTTCCTAATGACTTTTCCAATTTTTCCAAATTTTCCACATCAGACCATTCAGGATTGCTCGGGTCCCACACTCCTGGAAGAGTTTTCTTAACAGGAATGTTGGGTAGGCTCAGCCAGTGGGATTATAAAGGAGTTCTGATCTCTGAGCTGCTGAGGTTGAGCTCATTCTGTGCCAGACAATGAGTAAATTAATTAAATGTGGTCATCAGACTACATTGTGGCCTGCAGTTCCCAGCACTGGTTTGGGGCATCCGGAAAAGCTCTGGTTATCACAAGGGCAGATCTGTGAGTCTGAAAGCAAATATTTATTTCATTCAAAGTTTCAATTCCAAGTCTGAACCACAAAGCAGCAAGTTTAAGGTAGAAAAGAAAAGTCATGAAATCACACTGCTATAGGATGCCAAAATTCCAAATAGGCTCAGAATCACTAATGCATTTTTTTTTTTTTACATTTTTCTACCTATTTTTGATGGACTTATAGAAGTCCATTAAAGCTTTTTATTACACTTAATTGTTGTATTGTTCAGAGATTATCTGCTGATTAATAAGCAGTGATTGCATCTAGAAGTGCATTTTACACCTAGTGGGTTTAGGGAAGGTCTGTTAAGTCACAGGAGCTGAGTGAACAGGGATTCAGAAACCACATGGCCTGGATTTGAGTCCTGTCCGGATTACTTATTAGTAGCTCAGATTTCCCACTGAAGAACAGACATGGGTCTATTCATATTCCAAATAAAATATGGCATCCAAGCTTAAAAAGCCTCTGAGTAAAGGAATTGGTGGTCTTTAAATGTTTTTCTCTTGAAAAAAAATTTTTTTTGGAATTTTCATGGAAATTATTTCTTCAAAAAGAAAGACACAGGGCAGCTTCGGTGGCCCAGCAGTTTAGCGCCGCCTTCAGCCCAGGGCGTGATCTTGGAGACCCGAGATCGAATCCCACGTCAGGCTCCCTGCACGGAGCCTGCATCTCCCTCTGCATCTCCCTCTGCCTCTCTCTCTCTCTCTCTCATGAATAAATAAATAAAATCTTAAAAAAAAAAAAAAGAAAAAGATACCAAAATCTCCCAATTTAGGAAATGGGAGTAGAACTTCCCCCAGCCCCGATCCATCTTGGAGCTCTCCTTAGGGCAAGGGAAGCTCTATCTAGAAGCTGTTTAAAGCTCAGGCCCTTGCCATTACTATTTGTCAATGTTACGTCATTAGAATTGCTCTCAGGAGCAGCATTTGAAACTGGTTTGCAGCAGTTTTCAAAAACCTATTTTTAAAAAACCTCGTCCTGAGAAATGGTGTCATCTCAGATGACATGGCTTATCTTCAGGTGTGTGGCTGCTGAGGGTTGAGCCGGTGGAGTGGGAAGGGTACTTTCTTCTTCCAGCAACCAAGCTTCCCTCTTGGTTTTCTTTTCTCAACTTTTTCTTAGGTAGGTAGAAAAGTAATTCACTAGAAGCTAAAATTCCCCAGAGAACCTGAGTTTGGGATCTGTTTTGTTTTTTCTCCCTGCAGAGTTCAGTGTGCAAGAGAGAAAGAGAGAAAGAGAACATGAGTAGTGTGTGTGTGTGTGTGTGTGTGTGTGTGTATTTATTTATTGAAGTTTAGTTGATACTGGGGATCCCTGGATGGCTCAGTGGTTTAGTGCCTACCTTCAGCCTGGGGTGTGATCCTGGAGGCCCGGGATCGAGTCCCACATCAGGTTCCCTGCATGGAGCCTGCTTCTCCCTCTGCCTATGTCTCTGCCTCTCTCTCTGTGCCTCTCATGAATAAATAAATAAAATCTTAAAAAAAAAAAAGAAGTATAGTTGATACTATATATTGAACACAATGTTACTTTAGTTTCAGGTGCACAGCCTAGGGGTTGGACACCTCTATATGTTATGCTGCACTCACCGCAAGTATAGCTGCCATCTGTCCAGGATCTGTTTTTATTATGAGTTGTGAAGCAGCACGGCTGGATTCTGCTATGAATTTTGGCCATTTTGTATTTCAGAGTGGAATTTCCTCCAAGATCATTCTAATATCGATCACCTTCTGGGAGAAGGATTTTGCTTTTGCTTTTGTTTTTGTTGGGGGTGGAGAGAGTCTGAGGTTACTAAATCTGCCATCTTCTATAAAACCAAACTTAATTCTTGGTTTGTGGTGACAGTTGTGTGGCATCAGGACAACCAGAGGCCATGGTACCTGTGGAATGCAGGGCAGCCTTAGATGGGGGAAGGACCAGGGAGGGAGGGACAAAGAGTGGAGACTGGGATGAACGCTATCCTAATGACACAGAGCTCTGCTGCTTTCGCTTGCAGACAATAAACTTACAGGTAGCAGAAAGAATTTTGAATTACTTATCTGTATGAAAAGAGCAATTGTGAAATATTATACATTTAGAGAATTTCTTCTCTAGAGATCATACAGTAAGGGGTGCAAAGATAATTTTTTGTGAGGATGTGAGTACAGTCAGTCCAAAGTGAAGGTGGGTGGTAGCTTTGTGGCCTTTCCAGCCCTAGGACTCTGTAATGTGGTCTTACTTCATACCCCTGTGTGCCTTTGCCTGGTACTCCTCTACTCTTGTCTGCTTGGTCATGATTAAGCAATGGAAGTGAAAATACTGTTTCCCACCATTGGCTTCACTAGGATTCATAAATGCACATGCTCATGTTGCCCCCATAAGCCCAACAGTGGGACTGTCCTCAGAGCCATGGATCTTGCCTGCCTGTTTGCCTTGCTCTGTGCTCTCCTCAGATGGTACATGCCAGAGCACAGCCCTCATGCATGAGATGTTGCTGATCCGTCACATGGCGTGCAAACTTTCCAGAAAGGGCCTTCTTTGTCTTACTTCTTGCCACTCAAGCAAAGCAGGCTGCTGCCCCACATATTTTTGGAATGGCTAAGAAAACAGATTTTCGGCTGGACCCTGGGTCATTTTCAGTCTTCGATATTAAGAACCTTTGTAAACACCCTTCACAATGACACTTGGAAGTCAGATCATGTTTGCACAGCCATTGTTAGTAAGGTACATGTGCCACCACCATCTTTCAGCCTACTGTTCGTTCCAGAGGGACAGTTTTTTTTTTTTTTTTGAATCATCTGCTTGAATTTTGCACAAAGATAGGTTGCATGGGCCGCCTTCACTTTTGATTGTAATTTTATTCGAATCCCTTTTCAAGGCAAGTCTTAAGGCTGCAGAAGAAGCCACTCTGGCCAACTGCCTTGTAAAGGACAATTTTCAATTCATTCTGTGTGTATGTCTGTGTATCTAGTGTTTGCGATGAGAAGAGCACAAACTCTGATTTAAAACTCTTCTTTCTTCAGAGCAATGATAGTGGCCCCATAGTATGTTAACTTGACCCTTTTAAATTGCTGTTTCAGTTGCTTATTTTCTCTCCCCCTTTGATGAACAATGCTGCAGTGACCTTTCTGTATCTGTGCACGTGTCAGCAAATATGAAGAATAAATTCCTACCTGGCAAATTACTAATTTACTACTGCTAGTTTGCTAGGATTACTAGCATTGAAAGGTATTGTCTAATTTTCTCTCATAAAGACTCACCAATTTATTCTGTCACTAGGGATATTTGAGAGTATGTTATGATACATACAGATACTATAACTCATTGCACTCACAATGATATATGAAATAGATCCTATGTGCAAATATGAACCCATTACCAAGTTATGTAAAATAAGCAGGACAGTTTACAGAGCAGTATAGGTAGCATGATCTCTTTTATTTTAAAAAGGCTGGATTCAAAAAAAGAAAAGGCTGGATTCTACTTGTGTGGAAAAATCATATCCATTTTCTGTGTATTTATCTATACATGAAAAGTTTCTAAATGATGCCTAATAAATTAGAGAGAGGAGCTAGTGTGTGTGGAGGGGGAGATTTATTTATTTATTTATTTATTTATTTATTTATTTATTTATTTATTTATTTACAGAGCCCATCTGCAAGAGCAGGGGGAGGGGCAGAGGGAGAGAGAAAGAGGAAGAGAAGCAGAGTCGGATGTGTAACTGCTTAACCGCTTAATCGCTTAACTGACTGAGCCACCCAGGCACCCTGAGAAACTTCTATTTTTAACTTCTGGACCTGTCTACTATTTATATTTGTATCATATGCATATAATACTTTACAATTTAAAAATAGTTTACAACAAAAGCGGATACTCTAGCATAGGCTGTGTTCTTCTAGAGGCAGCTGTAAGTTTTCAGGTAGTCTGAAAAAGTGACTTTTTCTATCCCACACACCAGCCCAGAAGCACATTTGTTTTTTGATGTAGTTGTCCCTTGAAGAAGGAAGTGATTCTTTTTTTTCTTCTTTTTTATAAGAACAGTCATTTCTGAAGGTGTCATTTCTAGCAGAATCTTCCCTCAATGAATGTATTTCAGTTAGAATCCCACCTTTCTTTTTTTTTTAAAGATTTTATTTATTTATTAATAAGAGAGAGAGAGAGAGAGAGGCAGAGACACAGGTAGAGGGAGAAGCAGGCTCCATGCAGGGAGCCTGACGTGGGACTGGATCCTGGGACTCCAGGATCATGCCCTGGGCCAAAGGCAGGCACTAAACCGCTGAGCCACCCAGGTGTCCCGAATCCCACCTTTCTAAATAAATGTTGTTTTGGTTTTGAACACCAGTTATATTTGGATTAAATACACTTAAGTTGCCTAAACTTTTCTTTTTTTAAAAAAAAATTAATTTATTTAAATAGTCTCTATACCCAACATGGGGCTTGAACTCAAAACCCCGAGGTCAAGAATCAAGTCGCATACTGTTCCAACTGAGCCAGCCAGGCACCTCTGAACTTGTCAACAGAAGCAGTAAATTCACCCTCCTAGGTCAGGCCATCCTCAGACCCATTGTCTAAAACGTTCACTTCAAGTTCACATGAGTGTACTTTAAACCTCACCCCTAGCCAAGTTTGCCGGAGATCAGTTTTGGATAAAAGGTACTTCGGCTTTCATGCTAAGTCTGTAACTATAGAACTATAATTCAGTTTCATAAGTGAAAAATCTACAGAACATGTAGATTTGTAAAGACTTCTTTTACAGCCAGACAAGAATAGAAGACAAGAAGACATACTGTCACAGGATACCTTTTGGAAGAAAAGAAATGACACTTTTTATACTCTTAAATCATTGAGGAAGCTTTAGACATTATTTTAAACTCTAAATCCTTTTTAATTCAGATGCACATAATGCATTTGAGCCACAAGTGTGGTAGATTTATGTGTTCCTTTTGTGCAAATTGGTAGATATCTTTGGTAATTAGATTTTTCTTCATATCTCCCTCTCGAAAGCTGCTTTTGAAACTTCACTTTTTTGTAGTTTTTTTTTTTTTTTTTTTTTTTTACTTCATGAGATATCTCAGTTCTGTAGCTAACTGCAAATGTTTGCAAAAGGGAACCAACATAAAACAAATGCCTCTTAATATGGTATTTTGTGAATAAACAAACACCTGACATTAGTTGGTTAACCTAAAAAAAAGAGAGAAATAACTATGTTAGGGGAAAAAAAGGGTAGGATCATGGTTGTGATTTGGAAAGCAAGGAAAGCTGTGATTTAAGCAATTTCTTTTTTTTCTTCTACCCAATTTCATATAGGTA
Source organism: Nyctereutes procyonoides (assembly GCF_905146905.1). Lineage (NCBI taxonomy): Eukaryota > Metazoa > Chordata > Mammalia > Carnivora > Canidae > Nyctereutes > Nyctereutes procyonoides. The sequence continues at coordinate 69,959,589 of NW_026575052.1, read as the reverse complement.
ATATAATTATTATAGCCTCCACGTGGTGGCATGTCACTTTTAAAGCTAATTGAACTTTTTTTTATATCATTAGAAAAATGGACCAAACTTCCTATATCATGGAGTAAATACAAGATTTCCTTCTTCCAAATATTTAATACCAGTGGTTTTTTTAAGACAGTCATGGTACCTCCAAATCTCAAATGTGGTCAGGTATGCTGTCGACACAAGGCAATAAGCAGTTTCTCTGGATGCATTCAGACCACCACAGATAAGAACTAGAATGCCCACAAGTGTGATTACTTACTGTAGGCTGGAAACTTTCACACAAATTATCTCATATCACCCTCCAGAAATCCCTTAGGACAGCATGCCTAGAAATAAGAGTCTCAGAAGAGTCTAGAGACTTGGTTCTTCAGGCAGCAGATCAGTTGTGATTCAGGCCCAACAGCATTTTCCTGGGATCCCTGAGGTGTTCACTGTGAAAACTGTTGTTCATTTTATAAGGGAGGATTTCCAAACAACATCATCATGCAGAGAGTGATTTACTTCTTACTTCTATTGCCTGAAGTCCTCATATGTACCTCCTCTCCCACCCCCCGCCTTTTGTTTTGTTTTGTTTTGTTTGCCATTTCAGTGTTACCCCAAAGGGTGGACTCAAAGACGCCGAGGAGGTAGGAACAGCAGTCGGTTTGCTCCTTGTGAGCAATACCTCTTAAGTCAAGCCTGGAGCTAAGTTGTCAGGAACGCATTTATTAAGCAACCTTCTTCCCAGCATCAGAGGAAGAAAGCTGCATGCGTTGATCAAATCTCTTCCCTCAGTGTGCTCTGGGAGCAGACCTTTAGAATTCACCCCAGAGAAAGAATACTTTGTGATTCATAGAAAATGCTTCACAAAATGGCTCTTGCTCACACATTTTGCATAATAACCCCCAAACACACTACACTCCCATTGCCAATATTTTTTCTGTGTGATTGCAAAAGTTCTTACGAGAATTGAAGGGACAAATTGGGCAACTTTTCACAGGTAATTCCTTGTGCGGGCCAGAGTAAAGTATAGGTCAGAGGCGCCAGACCTGGGCCTCTGCTCTCTAAAGAGGCCTGCATCATGGCTTCTGCAAATCTTGATAAGCCACCAGAACTTTGTAGAATTGGGAACTTTCACAGAAAAATCAAACATCTCACATTTTGAGGGGGAAAAAAAATCAGATGATCAAGAAACACTGGACTCCAGTTTATTTGTTAAAAGTTGTATGAGAGCTAAGTAGCAGCTGCCCCATTAAGATGCGGGGTTCTGGTTCTCAGGTTCCCCCCACCTCCCCCACTCCCTCTCCCACACCTGTCTCCCTTACCCGCCTAACTCCTGTGGTAGCTAGCCCTGCCGTGTTTGTAGGCCTGCTCCATGAGGCACTGTGGTGAGGTGGGAGCCATCTGGCTTTTGTTGTTGGACAGACTAAAGTTCCAGAACTGGTTCTACCACTTACTATTTACGTGGTCTTGGGCAAGTCACTCAGTTGAAGGAGTCTTCCATTTCTGCAGCAGGTAGTTTACAGATCCAGGACAGAATAAGAGAAGTACTTAACCCACTGTCTGGCTTAGTGTACTCAACACATGGAAGCAGCTATCATGGAAACATCTCAATAAAAACATTTCATGAGCAAGGATCAGTGTCTTCCAATCAGGGTCTTAAATGTTCATGGTTGTTCAGGGTGGGAGGGGCCTCAGAACTGCAGAAAACACCTTAGTTTTATGGAGAAGCAATTGAAAGCTAGGAGTTGACCAGTCCAGGCTTACTCAGTTACTTCAAGGCAAACAGGTTCAGAGCCAGTGACTTGCCACCAACCCAAGAAAAGGCCTCAGAGGGGAGCCTTGAAGTGCTTTTTTTTTCTAAGATTTATTTATTTATTCATTCATGAAAGAGAGAGAGAGAGAGGCAGACACACAGGCAGAGGGAGAAGCAGGCTCCATGCAGGGAGCCTGATGTGGGACTCGATTTCGGGTCGCCAGGATCACGCCCCGGGTCAAAGGCAGGCGCTTAACCGCTGAGCCACCCTGGGATCCCCCCCCCCCCCCCCGCCGTGAAAGTGCTTTTTGAATCAAGTGTGAGCACAAGGTAATTTCAGTTAGCATAAAGGTTGTACAGCTACATGTGATCGCTGGATTTAGAGAACCAACTGTCATTCACCACTGAGCACTGAGAGTCTGGTTTGGACAGGTCCTGCCGAGGCAGCGGGGATGGAGCCCTGGGCCGTAGTACTGAGGAGGCCACTGGCCCCCCCCCCCCCCCGCAGAGCTCGGTCGCTAGTGGGGGGAGCCAGGAGAAAACCGGTGTACAGATGGCTTCAGATCCAGAGAAGTGCCACGTGGGCGATAAAGAGGATTTTGTGAAGGATCCCTGGGTGGCGCAGCGGTTTGGCGCCTGCCTTTGGCCCAGGGCGCGATCTGGAGACTCCGGATCGAATCCCACGTCGGGCTCCTGGTGCATGGAGCCTGCTTCTCCCTCTGCCTGTGTCTCTGCCTCTCTCTCTCTCTCTGTGTGTGTGTGACTATCATAAAATAAATAAAAATTAAAAAAAAATCTTTAAAAAAAAAAAAAAAGAGGATTTTGTGAGAGGCAGCCAGTCTCCCAAACAGCCAGGCAAAGCACAGGCAACATTTTTCTCAGGAAGAGGAGTAGTTAAGTGCAGAGAGTCCAGGGCAGGAAGGGGCTTGTCTGGTGAGAGGTGGCTACAGGCTAGGGAAGCCACTAAAAGGAATTTGGATTTTATTCTCAGTATGTGAGTTTTAGAACATTTTAGAATATTTTTAGCTTTTGTTCAAACGTTGTTTTACACAGAAGCCCCTTTGTGGCAGGCGGAGCAGAGGCTTTTAACTAAGCCAGTCCCCAAAGTGTCCTTGGGCACTCCAGGGCTTGATGGTCACTGTGGAAACCTCCAGAACAGGCAGTTTACAGAATCCTGAGAATCTGTGACTTGCTTACCAGGGGTCCCATTCCTGGGGTCCAGAAAAACCCATCGTTCTTGTCATTAACCCAAAGGCCAAATGTTGGTGTTTTTGTTCTTTGTTTTTTCCTAATTGTTCACACTTTCATTAGGTCTCACGTTTGCAGAGTATCCACTAGGATGTTTCATCTTGACCACAAAAAAAGGACATACGTCGATGCCACAGTATCTGAAACGGGATACACATATCCTGTGTCTCTGAGTTGGGGTTTTCCCAGTGGCATTGGGATCCATGTAACCTTTGCCTTTTCATCTGCTCCACAACTCACAAAAAGAAATTGTTAATTTGTTTTCCAGCCCAACCCAGTGTTCTTCGTTTTGGGGTCGTTGATTTGAGGTCAGGTTTTGGCAGCAGATGAATCCACCAGTTCACAAAGGGAACCCACCGGAAGCCCCTCCCCCCCCCCACACCTTGCTCAGGCCGGGCCTTCTGATCACACCCAGCGGATGTTGGCTGACAGTGGAGCATACGGGGCGCAGGTCCCACCAGTACCTTTAATACAGGGCATTGCTCATTGTGGGCCGGCTTGCAAACATTTTGGCCATGTTGGCAAGATCAGAGGATAGCATTCACCTCCCTTATTTTACAGATGGAGAAACTGAGCCTCAGAGAAGAGATGTGCTTTGGATCAGTGTCAAGGCTTATGATCGCAGGGTGGGTCTGTGGTCCTGGTGTCTGACTCCCAGTGCCCGGGTGACCCTTGTATACCAGCACCACATTCTCTAGAGTGTGCTGCCTTCAGAGTGCAGTCTGGTGGCATAGGTAACACAAGATACGCCATCAGGAAATCGGAGGCATGTTCTCTGGGTGGTTCTCAAGCATTTGGCCATCATAGCCCTACCTCCACCCCTTTCTTCTGCTCTAGAACTCTGGCCTGGTGGGTTGTGAGGCAGCTATGCATTCACCATGACTGCACTTTTCAGGATGCAGCGAATTGACCAAACACTGGTGTTGAGACAGCTGGCAGTTTGGCCTTCGCCTCATGATGTGAGAAATAAGTTTTGATATGAACTGAGCAAAAGCAGTCTCTCTTTAATCTGCAAGGGCGCGTGGACATGAGCTGCCCAAATGTGCGTGAGCCCCTTCTCACGCAGTGCGACTCAAGTTTTCTTTAATGAGAGGTGCGAGGGCCGAGCCCAGTTAGCCAAGTGAGATACGTGGAAAAGAGCATTCTCACCCTCCTTTGCAGCGTCCACATCCGGATTTGCCTAAACCCCACCCAGGCTGCATTTGCGTAGCAGTGAAAAACCGGTATTTTCTATCCATGAATCACACTGCAAATCCTGGGCCTCTGTCCTTTGGGTGCGTCAGGCCAGCTTCTGGGAAGGATGGGCACAGCTGAAGGCAGGCTGAGCATGGAGGAGAGAGGACTCTGCACCCGGGGGTCGAGCAGGTGACTGCTGTTGTCTACCTGCCCCTCTGGACATGGAGCCATCTCCGTGCCCTCCCATAGAAAGACCAAGAGAGGAAGGCGGAGTCCTGAGTTTCTGCTGTCGGGGGCTCTGCAGCGTAGCAGAGAGGAGCAAGGTACAGAAGTGGCACGATTCTGGGGATTGCCGTTCCTCCCCGAGGTCTCTCCTCTGCTCTGTAGTGTGTCCCTGGCCACCTGGACCTAGCAGCTCCTGGCCATTTATTGCCAAGTGAGGGCCAGAGAGGGCTGGGGTGGGGGTGGGGGGTTGGTCCACTGTGGTTTCTTTTAAGTTAAATTATGCTTCAGTGCAGGGGATGATTGCCCACAGCAGTTAAACGTTGTTTAATGATAATTAAATTACTTTTCTTTACTCCGAAAGACCTCTTCATTTTCGGGACAGAGGCGGGAAGCATTGTTCTTTGATTATATACAGAAGGTCTCTAGGTAAGGTGTAAACCATCTATTGTGCCGGGCTCTCAAGTCATGAATCTAGGGGATTCTGATGTGGAGAAGGCGCAAAGATTAGCAAACCAAGTGCTTCCCAGTTTAAGAATCTTGTCAGAAACCGAAAAAGCTGCCTTTCCCTCCTGCCTTCCCCTTCACACTCTGGCTAGGAGTCTCTTAGAACACGCACGGCCACTCCTGAACTGGTCTGGATCATCCCTCCAAGCATGGAGGAGGTTTGGCATGTCCCGTCCTGTTCCTTCCTGGCTTTAGTTCCTCCTCAGACTGCGTGGATCTGCCCAGGAGCCCACAGAGCTTTACCAGGAGACAGCTCCATTCTTCCTGGGGCTTGGGAATTTCACCAGCTTTCTTCTTGGGAGGAAGACACTCTCATGCAGTGGCAGGAGCACAGGGATGTTGGCTGGAGCCCATTGCAAGAAAAAAAGAAAGAGAGAGAGCCTTCAAAAATGAAAAGCTCTATGACAGGATATTCATTTGATGAGTCTTTGTATCAGATCTGTTATGTCATGTACCTGATGTCCTGCCGCCAGAATTAAGATGTTCTAAAAAGAAACCTTTGGAAATGTATCCCAGTGATGGAGTTTGATGTAGGAATAAAAGGGAGGGGAAAAATGAATCTTCCTGTTGGAACTGAACTGGCTGTGATTGCACAAAGCCTGCGTTTTAAATTTTAATAGAAATGATTGGCAATATGAGGATTTGTGTGTGTGTGTGTGTGTGTGTTGTTTTGTGTGTGAGCCTTGGAACATTTTGGTTCAGACTACTTCTGCTTTCTCAGTCTTGGGTGTCAATTCAGTGGCCTGGCGTGCTTCGTTTAGACTTTTTTGAGCTCGGGTGATACTGAGCTGGCAGCAGGAAGGCTGCAGGTCAAGGTTTGGGTCCGTAGCAAATAACTGCAGAATGAGACACACCAGCTCATAGGCCGGAGAAAGCAGATGCTGGTCATTAGCAGGACAGGAAAAAGCCTAGGGACCAATGACTGTAACGTTTGGACTGGGCAGAGCAGAGCAGTCTGGGCACATAGCAGGGTATTTAACCAAGGTGGTCAGCAAAAACCTTCTTTCAAAGGAGCTGTGAGTGGAGGAAGGTGAGGAAAGGCACAGTCACGGTGTTGGTGGCATGATAAAGAAGGACAGGGTAACGATCTCCACGTGGAGACTTTAATTCTGTCCTTCCCAGAAGAGAGAAGGTAAGAGCATTCCATTTCGGAGAGGCTCCTTCAAGTTATACCTGGGTTGTTTCCCTTTCTTTTTTTAAGATTTTATTTATTTAGTTGAGAGAGAGAGGAGAGAGAGCATGAGGGGGCGGGGCAGAGGGAGAGGGAGAAGCAGACTCTCGGCTGCACAGAGAGCCAACATGGGGGCTCGATTCCAGGACCCCGAGGTCATGACCTGAGCCAAAGACTAACACTTAACCGACTGAGCCACCACCTAGGCACCCTTCTACCTGGTTTTCTAGTGGCTTCTTGAAACTTGGGTCTAGAGGATGCGGAAAAGAAGATCTCCTTTATTAGAGAAGTGACTGGCAAGCAGTGCTGGGCTCGTTCTTAGGGAGGACAGTGTGGCATGGAGTGGGGAGCGCCCTCAGCCACACCCAGAGTTCCCCTGAGCCAGTCAGACCCTGGACTGGATCCGTGAGGCCCTCACACATTCCCAAGACCCTATCCCCTGGTGAATCTTGGTTAATCTTCCTAGTCTTGAACTGCGAATCAAACCTCACTCAAGATCAAAATCTAACTCAGAATCAGAGAACCCAGGAGCCTCGGGGAATATCCAGCCATCCTCAAATGGGACATGAGGCCACTAGGGCCAGAAAATGTAGGGGACTTATTCAGGGCCACGTCAGTCTTCCTGAGAATAGCCTCCCCACTGCTGGCTCATGCTTCTTTTTGGGGAAGGGCAGAAGGATGTGGATAAGGCAAGATAATCTCGGGGTTGCGTGTAGCATGGGCACATGCCCCCACAGCTTCCCTGCATCCCAGGGCCCTGCTCTCTGACATACCCGGCCTGGGCTCCTGACCGGTCTTCTTGCTCTTCCTACAGTGGACAGCGCCAGGTAGCCTGGAGAAGCTGAGTGGTGTCCCTCCCAGGCAGCATGTTTCCCATTGTCCAGATGTCACCCGTGAAAACCTCCAGTGACAAGAACTACCTCTGACAAGTGCTGTATGCCAGACAGATTCGGGAGAGGGGAAGAAAAGTGATGTATAGGTAAAAAGGAGAATGTTAGACCTGATTATTTATTGTGTCATCCAAACCCCAAATGCAGAGACACACACAAACACCCATACACACAGTGGACAAGATCTTTCAGATCCTGACCTGGCTTTGAAAAGCTGGAGCTAACAGTTGTACTAAGCAAAATCTAGATGAGAAAAAGCAAATTTGGGAACGATCCAGACTGACGGTGGGGACCTGTGACTTGAAATACAGTCTGTGGAAGTCAGGCATGAGGGAGACTATTCTTGGAGCCAGCTCCAGTTGCAAACAATGCTCAGAAGCATTTCCTGTCATCCAGGGTTTTACATTTTAATGAGCCTGTAGATGCCCATCAGCGCATCACGAAGGTGATCGCTTTTTCCAGCAAGCTGTTTCCCCTCAAAGCCCAGGGCTCAGGGGCAGCTCTTCAAAGATGAACCACTCTCTGATTCTAGCAGAGGCAGATGGAGGGAAGTTAAGCTCCCTCTGCCCTGTTCAGTTGCACCAAGATTTCCAGCTAAAGTCAGTAATCAACGCACCCTACTTGGTGAGGGATGCTGGTATCTTTTAAAAATAGAGGGGTCCCTTTGTGTGTGTTTGCGAGCTTTCTTTCAGTGGGAAATAAGAGTGCAGCTTTTTTTTTTTGCTGTTGTTCACAAATTAAACTTTGGCTGTTCCACATAGGCTTTCTTAACTGCAAGTACGCTTGCCAAATCACTTGGAATTACCCTAATAGGAATTTGGTCAAACTGCTTAGTGCTAAAAATGAGCCCTACTTGGGGGTCCCTCCTGGAAAGTCCTGGAGTCTTGGAGCTGAACTGTTAGCCTCGTTCCCTTCTTCCAGGAGTCTGAGCACCCCTGAAGATGGTAGCCTCACAAGGGAGTCTGGCCATGGCCCACTTGCTGGGGTTCCACCTCCAGCAGCCCCGTGGAGGGGTCACTTCCAGACCTAAAGCAGAACATTCTCAGTGCTTCCCACTCCCCTCAACATGAGAGGAGTAAGAGCATGAGAGGAAAAGCAGACAAACCTTCATTTGCTTCCCTGCTTCCAGGCCCAACCCCCAACTCACGTACACACACACACTCACACCCCAAGGTTGAGATTCTTTCTCCTGTGAAACTGGATTCTGAAACTCTGAACCATTCTGTCTGTGTTTTGGCTCAGTTGCTCAGAAGGGCTCAGGTGTCTAAAATCAGGATTTTCCCATGGCTTTAAGATTCGGCCTGCAGATCTGTCCCCTGTAGGAAACTGAGGGGCCTTCGTTGGGTTTGTTTTTCTCACCCTCTAAAGAAAACAGAAACATTAAGATCTTATTGACTGTGAGAGCCTAAAGACATTTAAATCAAAGTACTCTTGTTGTAGGACCATAGGCCTGGCTTCCATGTGTGTGCTGTGCTAGCTGCAAAAATGAAGCTGAGAGTCGACTCTCTGAAGGATTCTTCAGATCCTCTGAAGGAAGGAGATGCATAAAAGAGCAGTTACATTTTAGGCAGCATGTTTGCATACAGGTTCCTCAGACAGTCTCCCTCAGACTAGTCAGGGAGCCTGTAACTAGGAAAGACATCACGAAAAACAAAGTACTTGTTAGTTCTAGTAATATTCATTCGTGCCATGATTGACACTTGACTCACGTAGTCAGCACACACAAGAAAGACACAAGCATATTTAATTTTTTTTAAAGATTTTATTTATTTATTCATGAGAGACACACAGAGAGAGGCAGAGACACAAGCAGAGGGAGAAGCAGGCTCCACGCAGGGAGCCTGATGCGGGACTCGATCCCGGGTCCCCAGGATCATGCCCTGAGCCAAAGGCAGATGCCCAACCACTGAGCCACCCAGGCGTCCCGCATATTTAATTTTTAAAACATTTTTGAGATATAGAATAGTCCACTAACTGTTTAATCTAGACTATTTCCTTTCATCTAGACTCCACTGAAATTGGTAAATACTGGAATGTCATATTATATACCCTGCCTCACGTGTTCTGTCTATGAATAGAGATGTCCGCCCTTTACGTCGTTTGCAGGACTATCATGAGGAATGATGAGGAAATGATAGATTTAGAGTATTAGGGAGAAGGGGGTCAATATGCCCTTCAGAAAAGAGAGTGACAGGTCATATGAAGTAATCATTTAATGTCAGTTCCAAATGGGTGTTCTGAGGGCCCCAGAATAGGTGGTATCAATACTTCTTTTCCATTGTACGTATGCCCTTCTGCAAATGACTGTTTATGGCTATAAGAATTAATCTTCTAAGCTCGTGCTATGGAGTGTGCCTTCTAAATAGTCCTACAGAAGTTCATTTAATTTGGAATTTTGCTGACCTTCTGTGCTCTGATTTTCTGTTGTTGCAGTGGAAATGGGTTCTGGGTTCTAATTCTGTTTCTGGGCCCAGTGAGCACTTCTCTCCCAGGCCGCGATGGCCCGAGAGGGGATTCTTTCCCCTGTGCTGTGGGTGGAGAGGCTGTGTTCCGAGTGAGGGCCTTCCTGGGGATATACGATGGGGTGAGAAGAAGAAATTTCCCTAGTGGTCTGTGAGAGGTCCTGGGGAGGAGTCACAGGCTGCCCATGAGTAGGGATGGCTGGAGCTGTTGTGTGGAGGTTGGGCTGCAGTGGCAGCCTGGTTACTGTAACCAAGACCGTGAGGAGAGACTCAGGGACAGTTGGTGGCCGGGAGGAGTTGTGGGTTCTGCTGCCATGCATATTGCATAGAAAGGATGTTTGCCTGAGCTAAGCCATGGGAAAAAATTTAAATTTAAAGACCTGAGCTCCTTTTGGCAACTGAACCAAGATAGTAGATACAATGGTTTGACCTTTGAGAATCCAGTTTTTGACACACAAGGGGATCCAGTTTCATGGGAGAATAAAGTTCCCAACTTCCCAACTCTTGTGTGTGTATGGGGGGGAAATCAACATACAAGTCTCATTACAAAGAACTGGACCTTGGTCACTGTCTTGAGTTCCATTCTCCTTACCACGGAGGATCCAGGGAGGAAGAGGCGACAAACACTAGAGTGATGGGAGAATGGAAGAAATGGTATGATACTGAAGAGAAGGCTGACTGTGATGGGTTTGTTTTCTGGAAGTACAGAAAGGGTTGCCCTGAAGAGGGTCCTGACATTATTTCACTGCGCAGAGAGCCACACAATGAGCCACACATAGAGAAAAAGACCTTGAGACTAAATACTAGTTGACCAAGTTGTGACAAAACTTTGGCCTCTGTTACCAATGAGGTAGGTAGGTTGTTGCTGTTGTAGAGACTGGATGGTTAAGAGCAAATATTCAAGGGAGCCCTAATTTAAGGGGCTAGGGAAGTGGGAGCTCTTTCTGGGGTTTCCTTACAGATAAAACACTAAAGAGCTACTAGAGAACTCTAGAGTAATATCTGTGCTGGGGACCAGGGCAAAGACCTACCCACATACATAGTGCTCCCCATAGTAAGACTCTTCTGTCTGTGTCTTGACCCCTCATTCTGCCGAGGTCACCCATTCTGGTCTACCTGCTTCTCCGTCCCAGACAACTATGATACATGTGTGTGCATGTTGGGTGTGTCAGGGCTTCACCCAAAGCCTCCCTCCCTCTTTCCCTGTCTCCTTCCTCCCTTTCTCTCTGTCTGTATAAATACTCACAAGAGATGAGAATCTATTTATAAATTTTCCCACTGTGCCTCCTTTATAATGTATTCACTGCTACTCCTGTTTGTCGGTGGCCAGGAGGGAAGAGTCCATATGAAGGAAGTTGAGACTTGAAAATGTGCAAAATGCGGGCACCCGGTGGCTTAGTCAGTTAAGTGTCTGCCTTCTGCTCCGGTTATGATCCTGGGGGCCTGGGACCGAGCCCTGCCTTGGGCTCCCTGCTCAGCACGGAGCCTGCTTCTCCCTCTGCCTACCACTCCCCCTGCTTGTGTGTGCGCTCTGTCTCTCACAGAAATAAATAAATAAAATCTTAAAAAGAAGAAAAAATGTGCAAAGTGTTAGTCCATGTGAATGGGGAGGGAAGGCTTGAAAAAAGGTTTGGGTCATTCCAGTGTACTTAGCTCTTGTGGGACACACTTGCCACATCAGGCCACTGCATCGCCTCCTGTCTGGGTTTCTGTCCCTTGGGGAGAGTCTGGATGGTGGCTTCAGTTTCATAGAGGAGGGATTCTGGGTTCTTGAAGGCCAGTGTCATGCCACTTCCACCATCCCTGACTCGTCTTGACTCTGATAAGGCATTTTAACCTCTCAGTCCCTTGTTTTCTAGCCAAAGGTGGCTAGTCTTTTGTTTGCCATGTGTGGTTGTGAGACTAACCACTAAGCATTTAGTTTTTTTAGTTTTGAGAGACTGTATTTTTCTGAGATTGGAGTTGCTGACTGGTCTTACCTAATTGAATGACCTTATGTTTACACGTCTGGGTGGAGCCTCTAACATTTTTATTATGAAAATATTTCCTTTTTTTTTTTTTTGTCCACTGAATAGTAGGTTTGCGAAGAGTATTATTTAAAATTTTGTAGGGTAATTACAGATTTAGTGCTAGAGGCACTCCCAATCACACACCTCAAATCCATATGGCAGGTATAGAGTGATTTTTCTTTCTTTGCTCTGAGGTGAGTGGGCCATGTACAACATACACAGGAACGGTCACGACTGTGTTTGAGTGCTTGAAATTTGGTCTCTCCTTATTTTGTTATATTTCTGAGTCTTAGAGAGGGCCAAGAAAAAGATGCCTTGTGGAATTCCCTGCTAGTCAACACAAACCCAAATGGTAATTTCGGAAAGGAATAGTCAAGAAGAAACAAAAGGTTCACATTTTATCAGGTTGACACAGTTGTGAAGGAGATGAAAGTTGAGGTCTGTGTTAGTGTGTTGAACTAGTAACGCCAGTTTTAGAGTTCAAAGAAGAAGAAGGGGAGGCGAGGGGGAGGAGGACCAAAAGCAGGAGGAGGAGAGAAGGGGAAGAGGAGAAGGAAAATGAGAAAGAGGAGGAAGAAAAAGAGAAAAGCACACACATGAAAGGAGTGGCACAGAACATTCCAGAAGATCACTGAGCTGTGGGCGATGACATGTTTACTTCTCTCTTCAGAAGTTTATTTCACAGGAGAGCTGGGACAGGACTCGTAGGATGAAAGCAACGTGGGGGATCTGTAAAGAACAGGAAAAGCAGCTGTCTGACAGGACACATATCACCAGAGTTTTTCTGAAGTTATTTTAATCTGTACTTACTACTGTGTTGGTCTTGATAATTTAATACAAAGACATTTGCCATGGCCTTCGTAATTTATTTGGACGTGAAGACCTCGTGTCTTCGCCCATAAGTAATGCTTCAATTCGTCCTATACAGAGTCTCAGATCCACGTACACTGCGTTTGGGTCAAATAACTGTCATCCTGGTGAAACCACTCCATGTGACTGGGGTCCTTCAGAAAATATTTAAAACATCTTTTGTAACTGATAACACCGTGACCTTCGCCTTCATATTAGCACATGGACCTTAACCCCATAAGACACACTGCTCCATAGTCAGCCTTCCCCTTAGCTCTCTTCCTTAAGCTCTTGTCTTTATCTTAAGACTGAACAAAAACTTCTTTCTCGAAGAGTCAGAAGAGTGGAGGATGAAGAGACACTGGCCGGCCAGCCATAGCTGTTTCACATCTTTTTTTTGTTGTTCTTTTAAAGATTTTATGATTTATTTGAGAGACAGAGAGAGAGAGAGAGAAAGAGAGAGCACGCGCACAAGCAGGGGGAGGGCCTGAAGCAGACTTCCCCCTGAGCAGGGGGCCTGATGTGGGACTTGATCCCAGGATCCTGAGATCATGACCTGAATGGAAGGCAGATGCTTAACAGACTAAGCCACCCAGCCGCCCCTGTCTGTTTAATGTCTTAATGTCTTTGTCTCACCTGTATTCCTCTGAAAGTTTTTCTTTTCCCTCCTTCCTCTTTTGCCTCCATTCACTGAACAGAGTATGCACTTTGTACTGGGTACTGTGTGAGGCATGACATACCATGGTGAGCAGGATGGGCTCCCTCTAAGGGGGGAATCAAATATAAAATAATTACAACTGTGGTGAGTAGTGGGTTATTTTTGTTTTGTTTTGTTTTGTTTTTGAAGATTTTATTTATTCATGAAACACATAGAGGGAGAGGCAGAGACACAGGTGCAGGGAGAATCAGGCTCCCTGCGGGGACCCTGATGTAGGACTGGACCCCAGGACTCCGGGATCATGACGTGAGCCAAAGGCAGATGCTCAACTGCTGAGCCACCCAGGTGCCCCTGTGGTGAGTGTTAAGAAAAGATTAAGGAAGTTCAATGGGAGGGGGGTACTGACATAGTCTGTGCCTGGGATCAGGAGTAAAGTGTGAATAAGCAAAGCCAGAGAGGAAATGAAAGGACTCCAGAGTTATCTTTAGAGGACAGGAAGGAGAAAGGACAAATCCAAAAGGGAAAAAGGCAAAAGGTACTTTGTTTTATGCAGAACCCTGGAGACCACATTATAATTCAGTTCTCAATCTGTGGATCTGTGAAGACTGATCTTTCTTTTGAAAAATCTTTTTATTAAGTTTTTTTTCATTTTAATTCCAGTAGTTAACATATAGTGTTATGTTCGTTTCAAGGGTACAATGTAGTGATGCAGCAATTCTCTACATTACTCAGTGCTTGTCATGCTACACGTGCTCTTTAATAGGACTGACCGTTTTCTTTTTAATTTTCAAGTTTGACTTTTATTATTGGTATTGCATTGTTTTGTTTTGTTTTTAACATCATGCTCCTTCACTTGGTTTTATTTTTTTTTTTTTTTTAATTTTTTTATTTATTTGTGATAGTCACACAGAGAGAGAGAGAGAGGCAGAGACACAGGCAGAGGGAGAAGCAGGCTCCATGCACCGGGAGCCCGACGTGGGATTCGATCCCGGGTCTCCAGGATCGCGCCCTGGGCCAAAGGCAGGCGCCAAACCGCTGCGCCACCCAGGGATCCCCCTTCACTTGGTTTTAAACCATAATCCCCAAGGGACTCCTCAGTTCTGAGTAATCTCAGCCTCCTCATCCAGAAGATGATGATGAAGACACAGCCCATGTCTGTGGGTGTTCAAGCTCGGTCCCAGCTTGAATTGTCTGGGGCCTTTCTTCTTTCTGAGAATCTCAGAGCAGAAAGGTGACTTAACTCCCTTTCCCCCTCATTGTGCAGATAAGAATGACTACATTCTTGCTACAAGGGGTTCACAGCTCACAGTGGGAAGGAGGGCTGGCTCCGGGCGCAATCACCCTACCTGGACTGTTGGGTCATTTTAGATCAGCCTGCTATTAACACTGTATCCAACTCTAAAGGGGTTTGTTTGCAATGAACCCTAACCTAAAAGTGATTTCCTACATGATTAACAGGATCAAGGACTGATTTTTTTTTTTTTTTTAGATTTTATTTATTCATAAGAAACACAGAGAGAGGGGCAGAGACATAGGCAGAGGGAGAAGCAGGCTCCCTGCGGGGAGATTGATGCAGGCAGGACTTGATCCCATGACCCCAGGATCATGACCTGAGCCAAAGGAAGACATTCAATCACTGAGCCACCCAGGCATCCCAAGGACTGGTCATTTTTTATTGATTGTCCATATACTTCATCTTTTCTCTTTTTCTGATACCATTACTTTTGTCGATCATGCGATTATGCTGTTCATCAACAACCCCTCCACCCCAGGACTGGATGACAGAAATCAAACAAAAAACCTGCCAGGATGCTTTTGTGATCACATAACTAGCTGTAATGCAGGTGAGAAGTTTGGAGTAGAAATTTGTCAGTTTTGATTACAAGGAGATTGAGTTATTTAAACTTTATGCTTCTCCTCTTCTCCATAAATATAATAATGAATTCTTATTAAGCATCCACTAAGAGCCAAGAATTCACGAAGCTGACGGGAACAGAAAGATTAATAAAGATGGTTTGTGTTCTCAAGGATCTCCAGTCTAGTGGCAGACATATGTGTATATATATATATATATCTGCCTGTATAAGACAGATGGAATAAATCTTCTGTGGGGAATATGGGTAGGCATTATAGGAATCTAGAGGAGGAGAGTTCTTCCTGGATGAGAGAACCTGGAAGCCCTTCAGAGAGAAGGAGTATTTGCATTGATCTTAAAAGTGTGATAGACTGCTACTACAGCCAAATGGGCTCTTTTAAACAATCAAATTATTTTAGTGGTTAATGCTTCATATGTTTGATAATGCCTTAAAGAGAGAAAAAGCGCCTGTTGAAGCAGACCTGTTTTCCTTTTATCTGGGCATCCTACCTGGCACATGTTGATTTAGAAACAACTTAGTATTCTGCTCACGCTGCTGAATGGTCTGCCTAATGTGTCGCAATAGAGGGAGCCTTGAAATTTGGATGTAGGTTGAATTTTCATAAATCAGACGCATTTCCCATTACCTTACATTTAATTAAAGAGACAGTGTGCTTTCTGATTCCCCGTAATTGGCAGTGGTAGCTAACCCTCTAGCTCTCTTCTCTTGCCCTGAAGCTCCCTTCCCTAGCAGTTAGCTAATTATCAGTGCACTTAGAGTAACAGTGAGTCACCAGAGGAGACACAATTAAAAAAAAAAAAAAAAAAAAAAAAACGGAAACAAGATACTGTCTGTGAACAGGGATGGGTCCTGGGGCAGATCATCCCTTCCTAGTTCATTTCGGAAGAAAGGTCAGATTTCCTATATTTTGATTTTCATAAAACTGGGCAGACCAACAGTTCCCTGCGAACTGTATGTCAACAACCTGTTATATTTGAAATTACTCTTTAAAATGAGGTGTAAAACTGCACTACACTTTCTCCCTGCCAATTAATTGACTTGCTAACCTCCTGCCAAGTTTCGTCCATTTTAAAAAGAACTGCTTTAAACATTCATCAAAAAGCAGACAGCAAGTTGTACTTTGGCAGAAACATGAAGGCTAATATTTGGATCTGAGCACCCACTCACTCAGGGCTGATCACACTGAAGGCACAACGCATGGAGTTGCTTTTCTTTTAGAGAAATGTTGCTTTGGGACCAAGAGACCATGGTCTTTGTTTTGTGCAGCCTATCAGTAGAGGATGTGTTTGGTTACCTCTAGAAGTTCTGCGATACATTTAGACAATGCAGATACTTATTAAGGGGCCCTTTGAGGAGTAGCAGAATGATAAAATCTACCCCCCAGAGTTTGGGGCCCCATCCTATATAAAACACTAAATAAATCTCACTTCTGTGGTTTTAAGAGTTGGTGAGAGGGCCCCTCATTCTCTTCCCTTCATCTCCTCATCTGCCATAGACCACACTCAAATCAGTGCAGGTAGGGAAGTGTCCCCCAGCTGAGGGTGGGGCAGGGGTGAGGACAGGGGAGGAGTAAGTAGTGGGTGATGGAAATAGATTGCTAAGCTCTGGTTTGAAGTCTGCCCATCACTGGTCTGGTCTGTTTCCCTCTCTACAGAAGGAAGGTGCTGGTAATGGAAGATCCTTAGTGCATTCCTTCACTTCCAAAAGAGAACAGTTTTCATCATCTTTTTAAGTAAATCTTTCACATTTTGAACAATGATCTTGGATTAATACCCAAGATGGTTGGTTGTTGGTGTAAAGAGTAAGTGGAGTCCCTGAACACTGTGTTCTGTGATACTTCCAGTTCTGTGACACTTGGATGAATAGACGGCTCACCTTTACCCACTGACCAGGGTCCAGTGACACTCTTCTCTTGTTACAAGCGGGCTGCTAAAATACTTATAGACTGTTCCTCTATCATCATAAAGGCAGTCCATGTGCATGCATTCCAGTGAAATAGAATATACTGTCTCTAAATTGCAGGAAGAATGGCATCTTTGTTATTTTTATCTTTTTGCAAGCATGAAAAATAAAGGTAATAAATGAAACTACTGCATTGAGAAGTGTAGCTTAGATTTCTTGCTTTTGAAGACACTCAAGAGTAATCCTGGCATGTGCCACCCCTAGCCCCCGCCTAGCTCCATTTTAAAGCAATATGTCTTTGAACGACAAGCCACAACATATAGCTTATTTATTCTTCTGAGGGAAAATGGGTAAGATTGCCAGATTTCTATGAGAATTATAGGGTTTCCAGTCCTCTTGGAGAAAATGACTGAGGTTCAGTGTCATTGGAAAAAGCATATTCTTAATTTGCCTATAATTTTTCCTTTAATTAGTACTTTGGTTCCACTTTCAAAAGCACTTTTAAAGCTTTCTTTTCTCAATTTGGTATCAAAATTGCCCAAAAAATGCCATTTAATTCTAGGATTATTTTCTGTTTTGATTGACATAAAACATGTCATTCTTAAGGGAAAAATATTAATACATATTTTGGTAAGGGACTCAGTTAAATAGGGTTTTTGTAATCCTTTCTCTAAGAATGATGTTTAGTGGCAATAGATAATTGGGAAAATCTCTCAATATAACCACCATGCTGTCTGAATCTTGGTTGAGATTCCAGGTCACTGGTGCTAATTTAGGTTCTAAGGGTAACCGTTCCATCAGTTATTACTTGCATTTGATTAAGGGAATAAAGAAAGGGATAATGAATGATTTGTTAAAAGGCCTCTGTGTGTAGGCCTTTTAACAAATATTCCCCCATGTGCATATGTGATTCTAACTGCTATATCTAACTGCTATATCTAACTGATATATTCCTTGGATAATCTCCTGCCTCAATCTCTTCCATGAAAATTGTTTTATTAAAAAAAATATGACTTGCCCTCACACAAGATGAAATAGTGCTCATCATCAGGTTCATGCAGAGCTCACCTCTGTTTTAGGCTGGCCACAAGAAACACAGAGAGACCAGGGCTCATGGGGACACTCAAAAGAGTAAAAAATATGGTGATGGTGATGGTTGTGGGAAGGTCTGGGTGGGAAAATAACCTGGCATTTCTCTACCCTTAGCCAAGTGATGACACTGGAAGTTCTCTCGGGCTCCTATCCCCTTCTTCCTACATGATTAGAGTCCCATTCCTGTAACAGATGCAATGTGTTCAGGCAGTAAATAATTTTATCTGTTGGAAAAGATGTTCAAGTTGCATACAAGATGAAATGATGTCTGAGGTTTCTTTAATGCCAAAATTCCTTGAGTGAGTGACCCACTGAGAAGAGTGTGAGTTTCTAGAGCCGCGCTCAGGGGAGCCCTGCCTTCACCAAGTCGCTCCATTGTTGTTGAGCATTAAATATGGAGGTTGATTGTCCAATTCCAGTCAACTCGAATATACATTTACAGGTTCTTGCCACATTGCAGCCAAATTGGAGATAGCTATTAAAATAGTAATGGATTTATTTAATAATTGTCTTTGAATTTATTTTTTTCTCAAGGCAACCATTAACAGCCATCCTGGAATTTCATCCAGAGATCTGTTTCCACAGTGATCCCTGTGAAATAAATCAGATTGAAGGGGTTTTTTTCCCCCCTTCTGAGTTATTTGCCTAGAGGAAAAATTCTTAACTTTCCTTTTCTTCTAAATGCATATTAGAATAAAGTGTTCTTTGAAAAGTCTTAATGAAAAGAGCAAACATGGGAATAGCTTTCAGTCTGATTGTTTCTCCGGGATCCAGGCTCTGAAAAAAGAAGTCTGCAGGAGGAATGTCAGGGGACTCCCACCGTGTAAAAGTCTATGCCCTTCTGCCCTTTAGACAATTGGCCTGTTGACGATTTATGGAGAGCAGCCTTTGTGGAGAAAAAATATTACAAATTAGTTCATGTTCTGAGTTATTTTTGCCACACTAAATGCATAAGAGAGGGAAGCTGGCTTTTTTTTTTTTGCATGTAAGATGCCTTATTTTGTCCAACTCCAGGGAGTGAGGCAGTAGAAATTATGTTGAGAGATTGGTAGAGGTCCCTGTGGTTACTATCAGGAGATCAGACTCTTATTAACTTTTGCAAATGTGAACAGGGAAGAACACTTGAAAAATAAACATCAAACTAAGTATTTCTCTTTCTCCCGTTCCTCTTTCTCTAGAGAGATTCTTAGACCACGCGAGGCACTAACCATCTTCTCTGAAGCAAGATACACTTTGCAACTTCCCTTTCGTAGTTGTTTTCAAGTTCTTCCTTTTCGAGTACTTGAGGCAAATGACATGACTGAGTCTCTCACATCCAGCTTGCTACCCCAACGCAGGGAGGCTCCCACATGAAGGCCCTTTGCTTCTCTCCGGATACGACTGTCCTGTGCCACATCCTTAGGTAGAACCCCATGTTGTCTTTGAAAGTGACACAGTGTGTCATCTTCATTATCTTAATTCAAAAACGTGGATAATACTCCCAAAAAGTAAAAATGTAAGATCTTGAGCTCAATTATAGCAGACACCTAGTGGGCCACAATTTCCAATACAGTACACATGAATTAGACATACGTACTGTAAGCGACATACGTACGTAAGCCAAGAAACACAACTGTAATCTCTTAAGTAAGAAGGTAAGGGTCTGTGGGCCATGTATTATCAGGAGTAATTCTAACAACACACATATCTGTGAATCAATCTTATGCAAATAGCTAGAAACTTTATTTATTTATTTGTTTGTTTATTTATTTATTTATTTATTTATTTATTTATTTATTTATTATTTAGCTAGAAACTTTAAAGTCAGGAGAAGACCCGAGGTGACTGATGCTTATTTTCAGATTGGTCCAATATTATTGGGTGATTTGGGGGGAATAATGAATGCTTCCTAAGACTTGGTGATAAGAAAATGAAACAATTGCTTTCTTTTAAAAAACTTGGAAATAGGGATGCCTGGGTGGCTCAGTGGTTGAGCGTCTGCCTTTGGCTCAGGTCGTGATCCTGGAGACCCGGGATCGAATCCCACATCGGGCTCCCTGCATGGAGCCTGCTTCTCCCTCTGCCTATGTCTCTGTGTGTCTCTCTGTGTCTCTCATGAATAAATAAATAAAATCTTTAAAACAAAACAAAACAAAAACCCTTGGAAATAGACTTAACAGTGTTAACCAAATCAGACCAAAGTAAATGGTGACAGAGGTGTTAACATTGTGGTAACTTAGTCTACATCAAGAGGATTTCTCTGGTTTTCTCCTAATAATCTAGTTGTTGTGATTTAGATTTCCATGAAAAAAATAGGTCTTGGATATCAGAGGTCCTGTGGCCTAGGTTGGGTAAGGACGGAATAAGCGCACAGCTCCCATTTGAAGCAGCGGCGTAACATTTTATATTGCTTTAGGTGAAGAGCAGTTTTGCAAAGTCAGCATGTACTGTTCTTCATCTTCAGAATAGATAAGACTAGATTTGAAATCTTGAAATCTTAACTCCCCAGGGAATGTGAATGGCACACCCGTGAAATTCTCATTTCGAAGAAGACAATTTTACAGATGGTGTAAGATAAAAATATACTTTATGTTTAGGAGTTAATTATAACAATCATGACTGATATCTAATAGAACAGTTTAGAGGACCACATAAGTATCCAACATAAACCCGCGAGCAGAAATTGTCAAATTCAGAACTCCGCAAAAAAGTAAAAACAATGAGCCCACTACCTGTAAATATCCTTTGCTTTCCCCTTCCAAGTCTTAT
Source organism: Nyctereutes procyonoides (assembly GCF_905146905.1). Lineage (NCBI taxonomy): Eukaryota > Metazoa > Chordata > Mammalia > Carnivora > Canidae > Nyctereutes > Nyctereutes procyonoides. The sequence goes on along the minus strand of NW_026575052.1, from coordinate 69,939,016 downwards.
TTTACATGACTGGTGATGTTTTTGCTGTAATTTGAAAACACAGCAGATTCCTGTTATTTGCCATAGTTATTTGTCCAGTTAAATGGCTGGAAACACAGACTTAATGAATACTGAATTTATTAGTGAATACTGGATTTCCTAAGGGGAAATACAAGGTTAGGTTCCTGTGAGCCTCTGGTCACAACATTCTTGCCAACCAGTCAACACAAAGTCTTGCTTTATATGTATTTCTTACTTTTTTATAAAGATTTTATTTATTTATTCATGAGAGACATACAAAGAGAGGCAGAGACATAGACAGAGGGAGAAGCAGGCTCCTCACAGGGAGCCTGATGTGAGATTCATTCCCTGGACCGGGGATCACAACCTGAGCTGAAGGCAGATGCCAAACCGCTGAGCTACCCAGGTGTCCCACTATGTATTTCTGTTTGAAACAACCTTATGTAATGTGCATTGGTGATTCATTGACATTGAACCTATGGCCGACAGCACTATAAATCCTGCCTGAATGAAGCTTATTATCTAAGACAACTCTCTTGTCTGTATACACATCACAAGTCTTTTTGCACTTAGGAACCTAGACAGTGCTTCCACACATTTGGGGGACATTTTAAAAAGTGAAGTCACCAAAAAAAAAAAAAATGTGGGAAACATAGCACTAAAGCAATCTGCAGAAAGGATTTTTTGTTTGTTTTGTTTTACAGTATGAGAGTTAAAACAAGGCAGAATGTGGCCTTGTTGGACATCAGCCATTAGCGTGCTCATTCTTCGTGTGTCAGTGAATGACTGCAAAAGTGCTGGGATTATTAATGTGGAGGGGGTAACAAATAAATTTCACTAAGTAGGTGAGTTTGCACATATAGAATCTGAATAATGAGGATTGGTTGTGTAATAACACAGTAGTTTCTAGTGGGTTTCTTTCTCATTAAGCCTTTGCTTACAAAGCAGGTGAACTATACGTTTTAAATATCTTAAAATTTTGGGTTTTTTTTAAAAGATTTTATTTATTTATTCATAAGAGACACACAGAGAGAGGCAGAGACATAGGCAGAGGGAAAAGCAGGCTCCATGCAGGGAACCTGATGCAGGACTTGATCCAAAGACCCCAGGATCATGACCTAAGCCAAAGGCATACACGTTCAACCAGTGAGCCACCCTGATGTCCCCCAATTTTATTTGTTAATTATATCTCAATAAAAATTTTTTTTGACTAGGAAAAAAATCCAGGTGAGATTGATGCTACTGGCTCTGTTGACTTTTAGCATGGGTGTAATTTGGTTTTTAGTTGAATTTGCCAAAGTAGAGTTTAGTTGCAATTACGATGTGCTAGGAGGAGACTATAGCAGGAGTCCTGCCCATCACTTCTGCCTTCTTGGCTTTTTTGATATTCTTATCTAACCTGTTCTTCCAGATTCAACCCTCTAGTGCACTTGACAGTGTTCCCATGAATATTAAGGGGAAGGGAATGCAGCCCAGTCCCCACCATTTCTTTGTCCACCCAGGCCTGCTCCAGTGTGGAAGAGATGAATCTAATTCATAAATTCCACAGCTTGAGTGCTCTTGATTTTACTCTTCCTTAGTGAGACTGTGATTGGATTGGGCTGCAAGGTCATTGGAATCAGGGCTGTTTCATTTCATATCATTTTACATGTTATTCTAATAATAGTACAAAGAGAGTTGGATGCTATTTGCTGATCATCCGTCTTATTGATGTCATTGAACAGATCGCAGAAACACAAAGGAAATTATATGGCATTTCAGCTTTGATGTCCTTTGAAAAAAGAAAAGAAGGTCTTTGCAGAAATGTAAAAGACAGAATGACTTAAAATTCCATCTATTTCTGCTTGGTTTGAGAGCATCCCTTACTGTGCCTAAGATAGGTCCTAAATCCTATGGAAATCTGGGTTTGAATTTTTCAAAAACTTTTAAACCATTATTCAAATTTGTAGATTCGAAATCTTTGTTTCGTTCAAACTCCAGCAAAACTCAAACCTGATTCAAAGGGAGTGACTTTTCAAATACAGGCTTTGTCCACGCTTGGCCTGGATGTGTTAGTTTCAGGGAATGGCCTTTTCTGGATTGCTGAATTTATTTATTTATTTATTTTTGAGTAAGCTGTATGCCCAATGCAGGGCTTGAACTCATGACCCCGAGATCAAAAGCTGCATACTCTAGTCCCTGAGTCAGCCAAGCACCCCCAGATTTATGATTCTTCATGTGTTTCTGAGGTAGATCTGAAGTGGCTGCTGTATGCAATGGAGCCAGCCCATCTGTGGCAGGTCCCACTTCTACAGGGAAGCCTCATAATCAGAGCCCAGGAGATAGTGCACTCTGTGGCCTTTGAATAGGAAGACAAAAGCCTACCTGCTTTCTCCATGTCACCTCTCTGACCCACCCTCTCCTGAGGCAGACAAGTGCCAAAGGCCAGCAGCAGCACTGCCAACAACTGGATGGTTTCTGCCTTTTGTCCTGTTGATGCATGGTCTTAGCAGTCGAGGGAGCTGTCACGGGTGAGATGCTTTAAAGCCTGGTGACGCTGCTTCTTAGGCTCTGTGTGAGAACAGCGAGGAGAAGCAGGACCCCAATGAGCCACTTTGGGCAGGGCTTTAGTCACCATGAAAGGAGCACAAGGGTTCAAGCCACAGTGGGGGGTTGCAAAAGGTCAGTCTAACCAGCAGCTTCTGGAAAGTCTTCATTTGTGAACAACTGTCAGGTAGAGGATGGATTAGAATTACTCTGTGATGCCCAAACCATAGAACTCTGGTCATTGTGCAGGTGACAGAGAGAGGCAGTGTTTGTAGGGAGATAAGCAGGAATTTTTGAAACTACACAGACCTGGTTTTCAATTCACTTATGAGCTGTGTGACTTAGAAAAAGCTGTTTAATTCCACTGACCTTCGAGTGGGAAATGTTCGAAAATAACACAGAGCTTGCAGAGCTGTGCGGATAAGAGATAATCTATTCAAAGCATCTGGCAGGTTGCCGCCATGCGGTGGGCAGTAGGCAAGTGGCAGCACCTTATATTGAGTCTCATTCATCCATTCAGTGAATGTTTGGCTGCGAGCTCTGGGCTGAGTGTTATGTTAGGTACTACGGAGATAAAAGGGATAAAAGAGACAGAGTAACCTGGTGCTTACAGTCTAGCAGGACAGCAAAAGAAACAGGTAGTTAAAATAGACTGTGAGAAGTTCTGTGATAAAAGAAGTTGGCAACATGAGGCCACATAGAAGGGGCTTCTAAGCCGTACTTGTGTGGTAGGTGACTTTTCCCTGAGAAAGATGCTTCTTCCCATGAAAGATGAGGTAGCCAGGCTAGGAGAGAGCAGGTTGGGACAATTGGCAGCAGGCTGTTGCAGGATCCCTGCAAGAGACAGGAGAGCCTGATTTGGGGTAGATGCAGTGGCAGGTAGATTGGGGAGAAGGAGATAGATTCAAGGTGCACTAAGAAGAGGCTGAAATCAACAGGATTTGGGGGATGGAGGTGTGGGAAGAAGGAGAAAGAGGAATCAAGAGACTCCAGTTCCTGGCATAGACATCAGGTTGGATGATGGTGTCTTTCACAAGGTGAGAGAGTGGTTTGAGAAGTTGAAGTAGATAAGGAATTTGGTTTTGGCTACTGTGTTCAGGGTTGCATAGGACATTGGAGTAGAGACTCCATTATTAGGCAGTTCCCCAGCACAGGGTAAAGCCCACGAGAGAGATGTGAGCTAGAGGGATTGATTTGAGAGTCACCTGCATATAAATATCTGAAGTCCAGGGAGTGGGTGGGATAGCGAAAGGGGAGTGAGCTGAGGATGCGATTGTAGGACAGATCCTGTACACAGTGAAGCACAACCAGAAAAGCTGAATACTTCTCAGAGACCTCTTATCATTCTTCCAATTTTGCTTAGTTATATTGATCAGCTAGGAGGGATAAACAGAAGGGTTAGGGATACTCTACATTTTTTTTGTTGGCTAGTAAAACCAACATTAAAGCAAATTTTCATGAGTAGAAACATAGTGAGGAGGACTTTATAGAAATGGAATATTCTAAGAAACTAAGACATTTCTGAGGGAAGTTATTTGCATAGATCAAGGCCCAGCAATAGTGAACCTAACGTCTAAGTGGTGAAGAATTCTGCGATCAAACATTGTTCTTTAGGGGCTTGTGAAATTTATCTCTCCAGGTGTATGATTTGAGATTTCCTAGTCATGCTTCACTTGCATCTCTTACTTTGCAAATAAAATAGAACCAAAAGGGTTTTATTCTGTAGGTAAATACAATTGTTTTTAATTGTATAAGTGTTCTCTTCAGTAACATGAAGGACATTTTAATTTAAATCTCTTGAGCTCTCCAGGTTTGCAGAAAGGGTATGGGAATCAAAATTAATGTTTGGGATTGTTGGCGTTTATGTTCACCTCTCAGCTCTGCAAAGATTTCCTGTATGATTAGCAATGAGGATAAGCTCTCTGTGAGCACAAGAAGAGAGACTTCTTAGTATTCACTGGTGTTCAGTTTAACATTTTTAAAAGGCCCTGGGTCTGGAAAGGTTGTGCAAAACCATCCAAAATGCACATTGGGAAAACTGTGTTCTGTCTTTGAAAAACTGACTCTTATTATCTCCAAATTGCATTTCTATCTGAGACACTTTATTTAAACTAGTTTCTACAGGAGGAAATTGGCATAGTTATTGATCTAGATCTTACAGAAAGCCCAGAATATAAAATGAATGCTAGGTTGGGACACCTGCATGCCTCAGCGGTTGAGCGTCTGCCTTTGGCTCAGGGTGTGATCCCGGAGTCCTGGGATCGAATCCCACGTTGGACTTTCTGCATGGAGCCTGCTTCTCCCTCTGCCTGTGCCTCTGCCTCTCTCTGTGTGTCTCTCATGAATAAATAAAATCTTTAAAAAAATGAATGTGAGATTCAGCACACACTTAAATTTCTTAGCAAGGTAACTCAGACTAAGGGCCTACGCCCAAATCCCCCACTGTGCCTCAGTTTACAAGTTAATGGCAGCATAACATGAAGGGATTTAATATCTTGCTGATATACAGTATGTGTGTTGGTTATACAATTAGGGATTGTAGGTGAAGATGAGGTGGTGCTACATCCCTTATTTATGTTTGAGGCTCTCATGATTAAGAGGCCATGCACATCCTTTCAAGGGCCTTCGGCAGCTTTGTGGCCTTCTCTAGGATATCTGTGTTCATATGTCATAAATGAGAGCAACCCCTCAGTTTTGTCTGTTTGGACAGAATTCTGAAATGCTATGAGCTTTCCTGAAAGCCATCAATCATCTTGCCAGCATTTGCCTGTCCTGTGGATGTGAGGGTTTGCATTTTTACTTTCCCACACTCTGTATCTGAGTGTGCAGCCTTTCTATTTTGCTCCATCCTGCCTAACCTCATATGCCTTTTGGAGGGAATTGTACTAAGTCCAGTTCAGTTTTGTTAGCCTGGACACCACTAGGTTTTGTGGGATGGCGTAGATACTGATTTTTAAAATTTTCTTTATTCTGGGCTAAAATTTTGGAAAAACTATGAAAAATATTCCCTTACAATCCCATCCCCAAGAAACAATTCACATTAACATCTTTGTATTTTCAGTATTTTATCTAGGCACAAGTATTTTTTTTAATTTAATTTTATTTTTTTAATAAATTAATTTTTATTGGTGTTCGATTTACCAATATACAGAATAACACCCAGTGCTCATCCCGTCAAGTGTCTCCTTCAGTGCCCGTCACCCATTCACCCCCACCCCCCGCCCTCCTCCCCTTCCACCACCCCTAGTTCATTTCCCAGAGTTAGGAGTCTTTATGTTCTGTCTCCCTTTCTATATTTCCCACACATTTCTTCTCCCTTCCCTATATTCCCTTTCACTATTATTCATATTCCCCAAATGAATGAGAACATACACTGTTTGTCCTTCTCCGATTGACTTACTTCACTCAGCATAATACCCTCCAGTTCCATCCACGTTGAAGCAAATGGTGGGTATTTGTCGTTTCTAATGGCTGAGGAATATTCCATTGTATACATAAACCACATCTTCTTTATCCACTCATCTTTCGATGGACACCGAGGCTCCTTCCACAGTTTGGCTATTGTGGACATGGCTGCTACAAACATCGGGGTGCAGGTGTCCCGACGTTTCATTGCATCTGAATCTTTGGGGTAAATCCCTAACAGTGCGATTGCTGGGTCGTAGGGCAGGTCTATTTTTAACTCTTTGAGGAACCTCCACACAGTTTTCCAGAGTGGCTGCACCAGTTCACATTCCCACCAACAGTGTAAGAGGGTTCCCTTTTCTCCGCATCCTCTCCAACATTTGTGGTTTCCTGCCTTGTTAATTTTCCCCATTCTCACTGGTGTGAGGTGGTATCTCATTGTGGTTTTGATTTGTATTCCCCTGATGGCAAGTGATGCAGAACATTTTCTCATGTGCATGTTGGCCATGTCTGTGTCTTCCTCTGTGAGATTTCTCTTCATGTCTTTTGCCCATTTCATGATTGGATTGTTTCTTTGCTGTTGAGTTTAAGAAGTTCTTTATAGATTTTGGAAACTAGCCCTTTATCTGATATGTTATTTGCAAATATCTTCTCCCATTCTGTAGGTTGTCTTTGAGTTTTTTTGACTGTATCCTTTGCTGTGCAAAAGCTTCTTATCTTGATGAAGTCCCAATAGTTCATTTTTGCTTTTGTTTCTTTTGCCTTCGTGGATGTATCTTGTAAGAAGTTACTGTGGCCAAGTTCAAAAAGGGTGTTGCCTGTGTTCTCCTCTAGGATTTTGATGGAATCTTGTCTCACATTTAGATCTTTCATCCACTTTGAGTTTATCTTTGTGTCTGGTGCAAGAGAGTGGTCTAGTTTCATTCTTCTGCATGTGGATGTCCAATTTTCCCAGCACCATTTATTGAAGAGACTGTCTTTCTTCCAGTGGATAGTCTTTTCTCCTTTATCGAATATTAGTTGACCATAAAGTTCAGGGTCCACTTCTGGGTTCTCTATTCTGTTCCATTGATCTATGTGTCTGTTTTTAGGCACAAGTGTTTTAGACAAAACTGAGGTCTTTTGGTACACTCTAACCTTTTAAATTTGTTGACATTTCCTAAGCACATTCTCAAGTCATCAAAATAAGGGATGTACATTTTTAACTTTGTTCATATCCTCTTAAAACTGAAAATTCATTGTATTGCAGCTCTGATCTCTTTGCCGATGCCTAGCAAATCCCAACTTTAGAGACTATCTTCGAGTAATAAATGTACAATTACCTTGTTACAACACTTTTAAGAATAATTATAATTCTTCTATCCTACTTATACCAGAGATGCCAGGTTAACTTGTGACAGACAACTAAAGTCCACTGTTTATTTCATTCATTGTAGAAAATCCCAGCCAGATATGTACCATGTCACAACTGTCACCATCTTGATCAGAAAGCATTAATTAGTCACATAAATTATAAAGCACCCAAGATCCTCTGATCAATAGGAAAACTACTGCATAATCTCTACCTTCAAGGATTTACCACTGTAGGTGAATGAGCTCCTGGTTTTACTCCTCAAATATATGGCTTTGATATAACAGGAGCCAGCACTGCACCTGGCTCCATCAGACATAGTGACCATTGCGTAATGTAAATCACGAATGCTGGCTCAAGCCATGACACATGTTCTAGAAAATCAGGGTTGAACCAAAGCACAGTGATTTTTGAGTCCACTAATTCCAACAGCCGGATTCTCCTTGTAAAATGGATTGGGTGTTATCACCAGCATGCTTTACAATGTCAAACTAGATACTCACTTCCATCAAGTGATCACCAACCTCTTTGTTTTTAAATAAAAAAAGAGGTTGGAGATTGCTGACTGGGAAGGCATCACTAATGAAGAGTTGAGGCAGTTGAATCTGCTGGGGATAGAATCAAATTCATGGTGATGATTGGGGAAAAGACAGGGTAGGAATTAGGGACTTAACTTTCTGCTTCTTGTCCCTTAGATCTGTGATTTGTAGATGTACCAAAATAATTTGCAGCATCTATTATATACTTCACTGGAGCCCAGAACATAGCAGTATCCTTGATTTCAAAGTCCTTTGGCATTGGTGGTGTCTGACTCAAGTCATAATTGTCTTTAACACCTCACTGTACAATCTACGATATTAATCAAGTGAAGGTGTTACCATTCAACCGGGAGGTATTGTTGATTAACGAGTATGTGGAAAATTTATCTAGAAGATTAAGTGTCTGTGAAAGGAATGAAAGATTTTTGCAAAACACCATATGAGAAAGATATTCCAAACCAAAGGCTTATGAATTCTGCATATTACATATAAATAGCTATTCAAATATTTATTTTATTATAATTAAACAGTCATTAAATTGGAGTCCACCATTAAGAATTTAAAATTTATGTGAAAACTTATAAAACTAGAATGTAATAAATTTAAAATAGAAAAAGAAAGTCACTAATTAACTCCACTTAAAGTCTTTTGCCTCTTTTTTTTTTTTTAGTTCAGACGGAAAAAGTTACGAGCTAAACACATTATTATGGGGAAAAAGGGGAAAAATAATATTGCTAGTGGACAGAAGAAATAGTGAGAAGTATTGAGAAAGCTCAAGTTCATCTGGTGATTACAGCTCTTATGTTCTAAGGAAAGTCCTTGTCATTTGAGTCTTTGGGTTTAATGTTTGACTTTTTAAGATCTAATTTGAAAATTCAGGATATGCAAGGCTCAGTGAAGAATCATCTGGGTGAAGAAATGACTCCTTGGGATAAAATGGACATGTGGGTCCTTGTCTTTTTTTTTTTTTTTTAACATGATAAGGAGTTTGGGCTCACGAGAATAGGTTTGAAGAGGTGGATGTGGCTCTTTTGTGCTCAGGTGACCATATTGACGCTTCTCTAGAAAGGAATGCTGAAGTCTTTTTTTTTTTTAATTTTATTTTTGTACTTATTGGATTACCGGTTTATCACAAAGTTTATTAAAAGCTGTGGATCAACAGCCAGATGAAGAGATATGTAGGGCGAGATCCGGAACAAAAAAGCTTCTGTCCCCATGGAGTCTGGAGTCCAGCACAGGGACATGGGGAAGAGTTCTGGTTCGTCAACCTGGAAACTCTCTTGATCCCCTCCTTTTGGGTTTTTATGATTTGATTTCCTTTGGGAGGCTTCATTAAATAGGCATGAGTGATTAAATCATTGGCCACTGATGATGGACTTGGAATGTTGAAGTCTTTTACATGGACCCGTATGAAATGGACATTTATACATGTCAAAAACAGGCAAACAGCTGCAGTTTCTTGTGGTTTGGGCTGATGAATTCTAAATAGTAATAGGATCATGACTTGCCTGAGTTGGCAAGCAATGCGGTTCCATGTTTTGTTTTGTTTTGTTTTAAAGATTTTATTTATTTATTCATGAGAGAGGCAGAGATATAGGCAGAGGGACAAGCAGACTCCCCACTGAGCAGGGAGCCTGATGTGGGACTCGATCCCAGGACCCCAGGATCATACCCTGAGCTGAAGGCAGACTCCTAACTGACTGACCCACCCAAGTGCTCCTTGATTTCTATATTTTTTAAAAAACTTTTTTACTTTAGAATAATTTTGGATTTACAGAAAAAATTACAAAGTACCACAGCCTCCACACAATTCTCCTTATTATTAACATCTCACGTTGTACATTTGTCACAATTGATGACCCAGCATAATCTATTATTATTATATTATTATCTGTAGTCCACAGTTTATTCAGCTTTCCATAGTTTTTACCTAACATCCTGTTTCTGTTCTAGGATCCCACATTATAGTTAATTGTCATGTCTCCTTAGGCTGCTCTTGGGTGTGACAGTTTCTCAGACTTTCCTTGTCCTTAATAACTGTGCTGATTTGGAGGAGAACTGGTCAAGTATTTTGTCAGTTATTTCTTTCATATATATTGTGCCTTTGGTGTTATATCTAAAAAGTCATCACCATACCCGAGGTCATCTGATTTATCTCCATAAATTATTTGTATTTCTTCTGCATGAGAGCTTTGTCTCTTCTTCCTCATTTATTTATTTAATCATTTATTTATATCCATTTAGACTCATGGACATTTATTTATACTTTGGGTTTTAATTTAATACTACTTTATTGTGTTGCTGAAATTGTTCCAACTTCGGCCACTGGGAGCTCTTCTGACTGGTCCCTGTGTTCCTTTGATAGATCTGTATCTATGTGTGTGTGTGTGTGTGTGTGTGTGTGTGTGTGTGTGTGTGTGTGTTTTGAGAACTTCTTTATATTATGACACTAAAAGATACTCCAGATTCATCATATGTGTTTCCTGCCATAGTTCTAGAATCAGCCGTCTCACTAAGGAATTCTGGTTCCTTTGATTGGAAAATGGTATAAGAGACCAAGACTTGCTTTTTGCTCCTGGAGTGTTGCTTCTTTTAGGGTTTCTTGGCAACATAGCAAGGAAATATACATGTATGGAAATTAACCCATACATATATACCTATCTATGACGTTTCTGTGTGTAACCATCTATGTGGATATTAAGCTAAACATGAGTTCGTACAGATGTTTCCAACTGTCATCCATTACCACAGGGATTATTCTTCCCCTTGCTCATCTGTAAACCTCCCACTCCAATGGGGAGAATCCCTCCTCCCACCATCTGTCATTCATTTACTTGAACGTTCACTTCCAGTAGACATGACTCATGGTATCAGAATGTGAGCCAGTGCCCTAGGGAAATGAATTTATCAACTAGAGTACAGTTCTTATGTACAGTTTCTTTTCTCTTGAATTTTGTGGATTTCACTCCTTCCCAAAGTTAATGAGCACCTCCCCCACCCCTCACATATCCCCTCAGTGAGATTGTTTCATACATTTGTTATGCAGTTAGATTGTTTTGTAGCATTCTGTATTTTATCCGGGGGCCTCCCAAACTCCTAAATATTTTTTTTTAATTTATATACTTTGAAGTTTACCCTTTGTGCTTTAAAGTTTTGTGGGTTTTGACAAACGTGTAGGGTAATGTGCCCATCATTACAGTATCCTATAAAGTAGTAGTTTGACCGTCCTAAAAAAATCCCCAGTGCTTTACCTGTTCCATTCTCCTCCCTCTCCACCAAACTTCCAGCAACTACTGGATTTTTTTAAAAATAATCTTTATAGTTTTATCTTTTCTGAAATGTTGTATAATTGGAATCATACCCAGTGTAGCCTTTTCACACTGGCTTCTTTCATTTGCCAATATATGTTTGAGATTCATCCATGTCTTTTTGTTGCTTTGATGGTTTTTTATTGGTAAATAATAGTTTACTTTTGAGTGTACCACATTATCATTGACATACTGAAGGACAACTTTGTTGCTTCCAGTTTTAGAGATTATGAATAAATTTATCATCGACACTAGCGAGGACTTGTTTGGACAGTTGTTTGGAAGTTGCCAAATCAACTGTAAATGCCTAGGATCAAGATTGCTGAATTGTATGGCAAGATTGTGTTTAGCTTTGTAAAAAACTGACAAACTGTCCTCCAACATGGCTGTACCATTTGGGATTCATACGAGCAATGAATGAGAGTTTTTATTTGCCAGCAGTCGTTTTTTTGTCAGATTTTTGTGTGTTAGCCATTCTAATAAGTGCATAGTAGTATCTCATTGTTGTTTTAATTTTCAGTTCCCTAATGACAAATGGTGTTGAGCATAATTCCAGTATATTAATTTGGCATCTGTGTGTTCTTTGGTGAGATATCGGTGCAGATCTTTTCTCCATTTTTAATTGTTTTTCCTTAGTGTTGAGTTTTAAGAGTTCTCTGTATAATTTTACTTATTTTTTACAAGTAAAGTACTCTACATATTTTAAGATACCTTAAGTTCTATCATCAACTTCTTCATTTTACAAGACTTCTTACCGATTTAAAATAAGGTTAACCCTTCCTCTGTTATTCAGGTTAAAAGATTTATTCACTTAGTTTCAACAAATATATATATATATATATATATATATATATATATATATATATATATATATTTGCACACATCAAATGGGGCAGACAAGGACCCTACTTGTAGAAGTTTACAATTCAGGAAGGAAAATTCAGTGGGAGGTATTATTATAGATTTAATTTGATGGGAAATGAGGCATAAAGCTTCAAGGACATTATCCCCTTAATATCCTCTTCACCCTTTGCTGATTCTGGCTTTAGAGACTTCAGAAGTCTTTCTGAGACATTTTTGCATTCTCTGAGGAAATGTCAGGAAATCTTAACTTGGGGTTATTTTGTGTTACTCCAGATTCTGAGCGCTAAGATTCTGTGATGTAGTTTCTCATCGATTCATTCTGTTCCCTCCAGGAAGGGAAGTATTGATGATGAATAAAACCACCCTTGCTCTCTCAATTTTTCTACCTAGCACCAGTTGAAAGGCCTACCTAGTCAGCCTATTTATTTTACTTTAAGCCAAAGATAGGGGATTATGATTGTATTTGATTCAATGAAATAATGGAATATTCCCCACTCCATGCCTATGGATTTGGGTTTAATAGCATCCTGTACTTTACTTTTGAAGTTTTCCTTACTTGGTTTCAGTTAGGACACTTAGGTCACTGACAACTTTTTTGAGTCAAAAACAACCACATTCATATTTGAGAAGACTTTGGCTGACAAATCAAGTTTTTAATTACAGAAAATAATCACAACTATTGTAGGTGCAATTAAAGGCATTTTTCTTTGGGGGAAGCCTGTTTGTCTTCCATATTTTCCCCCAATCTCATTATAAAAAATGCTGTACTCTTTTGTGCTTATTGCCTGAACTCTGTAACTTCCTGCTGTGAATATGGAAATGGGTTTCCTTGAAATCAAAGAATTAGTTAATAGGATTTTTTAGTCTATTAGTAGAAGTGGCTTAATGTTTTCAAGAAAATATTTGCTTTGTTCATGATTTAATTGAGTAAGACATCTGACCTCTCATATCTACCATCTCGTATCTCTCTTTCTGTGACAAATGAATGGCTTTAAATTTTATGAATAGTGAATGGATGAAATAAAACCATAATTCAATTCTCCAAACTGTTTAGAGCTCAAATGTATAAAATGTATCATGCTTAACAATGAGAGGCTTTTGTTTTTGTTTTTGTTTTTGTTTTTGTTTTGTTGTTTTGCTTTGCTTTGCTTTTTAAACCTGTACTCTGGCATTTAGTAGCCACCAGTGAAATACTGGGTTTGAAGGGGTATTTCCGGTCAACCCTGAGCACCTGCAGAAGTGAGTTCGTGGAAAATAATCCTGCCAGTTGACATTTAGCCAGCCTTTGACATTTATTCTCATCTAGAAAGTACTACAGGAGTTTAAATAATATAATAGGCATGTTATATAGGAGCCCAGTCCCTATATTCTTCTCATTACTTATTTGCCAAGATGACTTGTTTATTTGGAAGATACTGGGATGGAGGCACCTGAGTGGCTCAGTTGGGTAAGTGTCCAACTCTTGGTTTCATTTCCGATCATGGTCTCAGGCTCATGAGATTGAGTCTCAGGTCTGGCTCTCCGCTCAGCAGGGAGTCTGCTGGAGACTCTCTCCTTCCTCTACCTTTCCTCACCTCAAATAAATAAATAAATCTTAAAAACAAAAACAAAAAACAAAAGAAAGACCCTGGGATGGAGGTTAGACTACGTATTTTGACTCCCTTTTTTCCTGTGTATTATTTCATTTTGAAAATGTCAAAGTATATTACCAAGTGTTTTCCTATTTCACAGATGTATAAACTGAGGGACTTGATTTTGATGAACTTACCTCCCAGGGCTAGGTCACCATTTAGCTTTATCTTCTAATATTCACTGGAATCCATACAAGGCAGCTGACTCTAAAGCGTTTTCTCTGAGTCCTATTTCTGTTTGCCATTCCTTTGACAAATGCACATGTTGGACAACATCCACATGCCCAGCAAATGGAACTGCAAGCATGGGCAGTCATCAGCAGGTGGGAAAGAGAGCACAAGATTGCTATGTAGGACATGGGTGCTGAAATGGGACAGAACGTGTAGTGACGCCTGAGGAGTAGGGCACCTAACCCAGGAGGGAGCAAGGAAATGGGAAGCAGTTTGGATCAGGGAAGGTTGCCCAGAGGAGCTGACCCTGAACTGATTCTTGAAGAATGAGTCAGAGTTTGCCAGACACAGAAGAGTCCGTTGGAAGCAAAGAAGTCATGGTGTGTCCAAGTAGCCTGTAAGTAGTTTGATGAGCAGTGAGGGATACTGGGACATGAGGGAGTGAAGGCTGGGTGTGAGGTATAAGGTATGTTGGGTTAAGAATTGTGGGCTTCATCCTGTGAACAGTGGGAAGCCATGAAAGATTATTAAGAAAGTGACATGATCAAATTTGCATTTTAGACAAGCCCATGAGGTGGGTTTGAGGTTCATTTTATAAAGCTTTCAATGCTCTTCACACTTGTATTAATGCATTAATTATATAATGTATTAATAATAGTAAGAGCCATGTATTAATCCCCTACTGTATGCCTAGGCATGTCTGTGTACTTTGTTATACTTGTGACCCTATTCTCGCTCTACTGGCTCTTATTTCCCTCATCCCATGCTAAGTTTATAAACAAGATTAAGCCAGATATTAATTTTTTTATCATGAATTTATTTATACAATTATTAAGTAATATTTATTAAAGTAAATTACTTATAAACTAATATTTATTTACATAAATCAAATAATGTTATGGCATTAAGGCGAGGCTGTTGCATTGCTGTTGGATTCAGTGTTGGTGAAGTCATGCAACTGTGGGAAGAGCCATTTCAATTGAGGGACAGGAACAGTGCGTCAGGAATTGACTGGCAAATCCAGAAGGTAAAGTGGGGAACAGGGATGCTCTTTCTAGAAGCCTTACTGTGAAAGGAAGGAATTCACTATGGGAAGCAGTGAGAAGTGTGTGGTCCCCAGGGAAGCCTGATAGGAGAGAGCCTGAAGGCCTGGAGAAAGTTGGCAGGTGGACCTGCTTTCAGTGGTGGAAGGAGGAGGAGGAAGTGGAGGAAGAGGAGGAGGGAGAATGCAAAGATCTTTTCTACTGTCAATGAAGAAAGGCTGGAGGTTGGTGCTGAATACAGATGAGATGATCTGTGTCAATGTGGTGAGTTAGAGAAGGCTTGCTGTCTGCCTTGGATTTTTCCATGGAGATCTCCTAAGAGTGGTAGAAGATGCTGAGGAGGAAGGAGCTTGAAGAGAATGGACAAGGTTTGAGGGGGGGCGGGGGTGTGGAAAGGAGAGAGGAATGTGGAGAAGGATTACCACCAAGGAGCCGGGTGAGCCAGGGTTAGAGACCACAGGTAGGTGGTGGCCCACGGGCCCTAAAGATGCCCAGGGGGGTAGCAGAAATCAGTAAAGACAGAGGGTAGGAGGGGAGCTTCCAGGTTATCAGTGAACAATGGAGTCAAGATCAGTGTAGTGTGGAATGTGCTCCTCTGTAGAAGAAAGCTTCTTACTTGCATTAAAAGTATTAAAAATAACTCTTAAAATCTGATATTTTCACAATTTCTCACCATGGATTTGAGGATTTTTGGGAAAGGTCAAAAGTGCCCCAGAGTAGGAATCTATTGGAATGCTTAAAGTATCCTGAAAGCTATGCCTGTAAATATTGTCAGTCATCTCTCAGGTGGAGTTCTATAGATTCAAAAACAAAAACCAAAAAAAGAGATAGTTTGTTCTCTTTGGCTGAGTTTCAGCTTACCACCGTAATATGACAGAAAGAAAGCTTTAACCAAGCATAATATGAACAGGTATCTATCTCGCTTAGGACTTTTTTTTTAAGATTTTATTTATTTATTTATAAGTAAATAGAGAGAGAGAGAGAGGCAGAGACACAAGCAGAGGGAGAAGCAGGCTCCATGCAGGGAGCCCCACATGGGACTCGATCGGGGTCTCTGGGATCATGCCCTGGACTGAAGGCGGCGCTAAACCGCTGAGCCACCCGGGGTCCCCCCACCCCCTTGCTTGGGACTTTTTTCAGTGTGGTGGGAGGGTACAATATATCTAGCAGGGTTAGCAAATTGTTTTCTCTTTTTCAAAGCTTGTTTTCCATCTGTCACCTATTTGAGTTCTTCTGTTATACATTAAGTTTTGTCATACCCTCCCTCCTGCACTGACTGCAGTGGTTATAAGGATGGGAAGTGTAGCCCCCTGCGGTGGTCTTGTGGACAAGGAGACCCAGCCTACTTTTTCTTGCCATATAGCATGGGCATTTTCAGAGCCTGCCCTCCCATGGAAGATTCCCACCAGCTTTTATCCTTCAAGAACTTTGGCCAGCTATTTCACTTTTGCTCCTCCTGTTCCTCCTTGGTGTATGGGGACATTTCTAGGGCAGTCTGTAGGGATAGTGACTTGTGTCCCTGTCCACTCATAAGCTTTGATCAGAAGCATACTTTTGGTTAAATTGCACCATTTCTATGTCCTACCATAGAGCTGACAAAGAGTATTAACCTATTTCATCTGGCTTTTTGACCTCAGTTTGAAAAAGAATCCTACTAAGGATTATGTTTCCTTTTCCTTTGCAGATTTTTCAAATCAAGAGCCCTTATTTAAACACAAGGGATCCCAAAAGTCTAAGACTCTGAAGACGTTAGATTCATCTACTATGTGTTAAATTCACACACACACACACACACACACACACACACACACACACACTGCCTTAGGTAGAACATAGCAAATAAGTGATACCTACCTCTGCAGCACACCCAGAGAGTCTATATCCTGAAATCAGCCGAAACAACATTGAGGATTTTGTTTAACGACTTAAGTAATACTTGAAACACTGTCCAGGTCTGTCATGGAGATGCTCGGATGAGCATCTCTGGCACTTTTCTAATCACAAACGGGTTTGCTGGAAAATTGAAGGAGACATGCGTGAACAACTAAGACAGTCAAAACAGTGCAAAATTGTTCTGAATTAATTTTCATGGTATGGAAAAAGGTGGGGGATCCCCAAAAGAATAAATTGATGTAGTTTGGAGTTAGGGCTGAATAGTCACAGGGTTTGCTATAAACGTTGTTTAACTGTTACAAACTTCAGAAAATGAGCCCAGGAACTGAGTTGGACCGACTTGGACCAATAATAACCTGAAGCTCAGAATCAGCCACTGTTTTCCTCTGGTCACAAATGCTGCTCATCCAAAAACTTCTTCCCCTGTTCTGACAGCTCAGGCTGGTTGTGCACACTTTCCCCAAGACCCTCATGGTTCTGGCTCTAAAGGAAGGCCTCACTTGGCAAAAGTAAAAGGAGTTTGGGTGTGCCTGGGTGGCTTAGTCAGTTGAGCCTCTACCTCAGCCCAGGTCATTGTCTCAAGGCCCTGGGATTGCGCCCCACGTCTGACTCCCTCCTGTTCAACAAGGAGTCTGCTTCTCCCTCTCCCTCTGCCCCTCTACCCCACTTGTACTCTCTCTCTCTCTCTCTCAAATAGATAAAATCTTAAAAAAAAAAAAGTAAAAGAAGTTTATTCTGTGTAATTGTGAACAGGTTAAGGAGAAGGGTGGAGGAGGTGGTCAGTGTTCTTACATTCAACCAAGAGTTATTAACTTCTTAAAACCCTGGCAGCATTTGCCCCAGGTGCATTTCGTATCTACTACAGATTTTGCTTTGTGGCCAATGTGCTGACTCCAAAAATGGGGAAACCCATTACACTGCTTTTTCTTTTTTCAAGATTTTATTTTTAAAAATATTTTTATTTATTTATTCATGAGACACACACAGAGAGAGAGGCAGAGACACAGGCAGAGGGAGAAGCAGGCTTCATTCAGGGAGCCCGATGCGGGACTCGACCCCGGGACCCCAGGATCATGCCCTGAGCTGAAGGCAGGCGCTAAACCACTGAGCCACCCAGGGATCCCCAAGATTTTATTTTTAAGTAATGTCTATTC
The DNA here is from genome assembly GCF_905146905.1 of Nyctereutes procyonoides. Lineage (NCBI taxonomy): Eukaryota > Metazoa > Chordata > Mammalia > Carnivora > Canidae > Nyctereutes > Nyctereutes procyonoides. The sequence goes on along the minus strand of NW_026575052.1, from coordinate 69,921,131 downwards.
TCAGTGTGGGGCTTGAGATCAGGAATCACATGCTCTGCCAACTGAGCCAGCTAGGCTCCCCAGGTCTAGTTTCTTGATAAGGAGAAACTACTACTCATGGTTGAGGCAGATTATTTAAAGAAATCACAGTCTGAGTCAAGATAAATGTTTAGGATCTGCAGCCTGAGTGTGAGACACTGCCTAGTGCAGCCACTTCTCGAAGTTCTCAATGGTTGATGAAGAGGGGACACACAGGATGTCCTTGGGTTGAAAAACAAATCAAACCAAAAGGTGGTCTAAGATACTCTTGTTTAAGTAATCTTTGGAAATATACAGACATCTAGGTGTTCGGTTGTAGTGTCTGGTGAACCAGAAATCTGACTCCTAACTTGCTTCAAGCTGTACTTCAAAATGCACCTGCCTATATGCTCAGAAATCCTTTTGCAATGGTGTTGGCTAGATGAACTCTCTTGCCTAGGCTAACCCTGAACTCACAGCTTCCTTGCCTGCTTCCCCTCCCGTTCCTGCCCACACACCAGAGGAAAGCACCTGGCATTTTGCAGCTTCCCTTCTATGCCCAGGAAATGACAGATACACTCAGGGATTTTTCCTCTAACTTGTAACCAAGCACGTTTGCTGGGCTTGGCAACCATCAGGAGCAGCTTCGCCCACAAGCTTCTGCGGTTGATCTGCACTCCCAGCGCGTGCCACGGGGCTCAGAGCTCCAGGCTGCTGGGTGTGTGTGCTTCAAACTCTGAAGCCCTCCTTTGTCTGCTCTTTGGTTAAACCGTGTCATCAGCAGTGCCTTCAATTAATCACTTCTCTCTTCCCGCAGTTTACCTGCCAGAGTCAACATAGGGTTTCTCAGTCCTGAGTACCCGTGAATGAAGCAAACATCTGGGGCACAGACACCTGTGCAGGGTCTGTTATGCCAGCCTTACTGGCCCATCGTGGCATGAAGAGTTCCCTGCAGCTGCCCTTGCTATAACCCCCTTCCACCAACCGGGGGGTGGGGGACTGACCACTCTGGGTCTTCATGTTTGCCAACTTGGTCCAGACAGTTTCCTCCTAGACCCTGTACATTTCCCTCTTTCCCTGGTTTCCCGCAGCTCAGGTCTTGATGTGATTGCCTGCTCAGCTATATACTTCTTTTCAGAGTCAATCAGTTAAGGACTCCATTTTTTTGTTGTTTCTTCTTTATATCAATGAGATGGAGACTGAACAACTGACTTGGCACATTCCCCATCCATCAAGGGGTGTGACGTTCGCTGCGCACGCAGGCTGCTTCTCTTAGGCACGTTAATGGCAGTGATAGACACTCACATCGAGGAGAAAATAGACTACTGAATATGTATTTCGTAAACAGAAGTGCAGTCGGTGCATCTGTTTCCTTAACAGAACATGGTTCTGCTGCAGTGTACAACTCAACAAACTGCTTCAGAGCGAAATGATTCCTTGGAAGAATTTTCACTTAATTAGGATTTAGAAAGTAACATGGAAACTTTAAGACCTCCATTTGGTCTACTGCATACTTCAGGGGCCTCCGCTGTCTCCTGCCGAGATGGGAAGAGTCAGTGGTCTGAAACTTTAAGATTCAAAAGGTAGCCACAATCTGGACATTGCGCACATGACTAAGGTATCAAGATGCTGCCTGATTCTCTCCTTGACTTGGGGAACGTAAAATTGTAATATTTTCCACCCTGGAACACCTTGCATTCTCTCACTTTGTAAACTCATGTTTTGGAGGCTGCCTCTGGTAATCTGTTTCAAAGCCAGATACTTTTCTCTGGAAATAGATCTCTTTCTGGGGTGACCTAAAACGACACCTGCAAGTGGAGAAAGAGGCAGTGTGGCTAATGACGCTAGGACCACCCCTTCTGAGAATGAAAAATGACTGAGTATTTTGCGTTTGGTGGGACATTATTCATTTACAGAGAATTTAAATTTAGCCTAAAGTCTCTGGAACAAGTGACAACATCTCTTAGTTATTTCCACAGAATCCCAGAATTGAGCACTCCAAGACCATCATGTTGTAACTTTCATTATTCAAAGTAAAACACAGTATAGGTAACTAAGGTATCAATGGTTTAGCTTCTTTTTAAGATTTTATTTATTTGTCTGACACAGAGAGCACAAGCAGTGGGAGCGGCAGACAGAGGGAGAGGGAGAAGCAGGTTCCCACTGAGCAAGGAGCCCCATGTGGGTCTTGATCCCAGGACCCCAGGATTATGACCTGAGCCGAAGGCAGAGACTAACTGACAGAGCCACCCAGGCACCCCTAGCTTTTTTTTTTCCTCTCATCAATGATTTATGACTGCCTCTATTTCAGGCTTTCTTATTCTCTCTCTTGGACTATTCCAGTAGCCTCTTCAATGATCTGTCAGGCTGTTTCTCTTCCTCCGCCTCTTTCATCTGTCCCTCCTGCTGCTCTGGGGATAGTTGATGAAGCTCAGTTCTCCATTTCCTGACTGGGTGTTGTAAAGGAGAAAAAAAATTTACTCTACCCTTCTAGGTTTTTTTGGCTGGTCTATTAATTAAATCGACATAAGGCAGATTAACAGGAGAAAAACCAATTTAATAACTTATGTACAAGAGCCCCATGAAAAGTATTAGACTCAAGGGCAAGTTAGGCAATTGAGGCTTATATGACAACCTGAGCTAAGGAATGGGATAGGGGCTTGGGGCTTCAAAGTTTGGGTGAGTGATTCACAGGACGATAAGAAGAACAGACATTTGGTTATTAGATGTTTGTCCTGCCGTACAGATAGGTCATTCAGATTAAAAAAAAAAAAAAATCTCTGGTAATAGCTCCTTTCCTGGTGCAGATCCCCTATCTGAATTCTTTTAGGTAGTTGAGGTAGAGGTAGAAGTGTTTTTCTGAGTCTGCTGGGTCTTGATTGCTTCAGTTTAAAATCATCCACGTGCCAAAGTGGTGATTTTTGGGTCACGTACTCCTCTCCCTTCAGTGTACAGGGTGCTTCTCAGACTTCTCTCAGGTCAACTCAACCCCATCTCCCACTGTCTTATTCATACCTATGGCCATTCCCTCCAAATGAGACTCCTCCCTCTTCACCTGTACATGGCATGCTTTTTTTTTTTTAAGATTTATTTATTTATTTATTTATTTATTTATTTATTTATTTATTGAGAGAGAGAGAGAGAGAGAGAGGCAGAGACACAGGCAGAGGGAGAAGCAGGCTCCATGCAGGGAGCCCGACGTGGGACTCGATCCAGGGTCTCCAGGGTCACGCCCTGGGCTGCAGGCGGCGCTAAACCACTGCGCCACTGGGGCTGCCCGCATGGCATGCTTCTTAATTCTCTGCCTCAGTTGACACTGGTCTCTCTGCCAGATGTACTTCCCCCCCTTCCCTGTGGCTTCACATCCAGCCTGCGCTCCTTAAGGAAGCAACTGAAATGCCACTTTCATCATATTTTCCCAGACACCCAACCACCCCTCAGCCAAGAGTCATTCTTTGACCTTTTTTTTAAAAAAAAAAAATCTTTTATTTTTTTATTATTATTTTTTAAATCGATCTTTTAAAAAAATTTTATTCATCCATTCATGAAAGACAGAGAGAGAGAGAGAGAGAGGCAGAGACACAGGCAGAGGGAGAAGCAGATTCCCTGCAGGGAGCCTGATGTGGGACTCGATCCCGGGTCTCCAGGATCAGGCCCTGGGCTGAAAGGTGGTGCTAAACTGCTGAGCCACCCAGGCTATCCTCATTCTTTGACCTTGAATCACACTTTATCTGTTACATTGGTCTTACAGCACATAACTCTTCTGTTTATTTGAAAGACATATATCCCCTTATCTGAACTGTAAGTTCTTTGAGGGCAGGGTCCATGTTTAATTTAATTATTTTATTCTCTGAAGTGCCTTGTTAGTCAAAATATAGTTGCTGACCAGCAGCATCAACATCACGTGGGAGCTTGTTAGAATCCAGAATCTCAGTACCCATCCTGGAGCTGATGAATTAGAACCCACATTGTAACAAGGCCACCCAAGTAGTGACAATGCACATGAAAATTCCAGAAGCTCTGCTATGGTACATCACACCGAACCTCTTGTGAAGCAAGGACCCCATGGATATTTGTTGAATGACTAATGAATGAATAACATTAACAGCTGACATTATGATCATCGACTTATGGGAATACTATTGCATAAACAGACAGATAAAATGTAACCTGGGATACATTATTTCTCTCTGACCATTTTTAGTCTTAAATCATGGGTTTTCTTCTTTTAAAAATCTTTGATTTGCCACTTTCAGATCATCTTTGATAGTTTTGTTTTTGTTTTGTTTAATCCCCTCCTGGGTCAGTATTGGCCTTAGGTGAATAAGTACAGAATAAAAGCTTGCTGATTGGGTCCAAATATAGATAATGTGCAAAAAACCATTGTTAGCTTCTGAAAATAAGCACTTGGATGGTCTGCAGCTTTTGTCATCTTTGCAGCTATGATTTTCGGGATCAAGTTAAGTGACAGCTAAACGCTGGAAGGATGTTTTTTTATTAATTACATCCCAGGACATTAAAAGAGGTGTCAGATCTGATAGGTTTGAGAACAGCCTCATTCGTTTGGGGCTAAAGAAAAGTAAAGCTTGAGGCTGAGTGTACGCATAGGAAGAGTCACATCCCACAGGATGAGAAGTATAGATCAGGGCAGAGGATATATGTGTTGGGCAGAAGGGACAGAGCTTGGGGTCTGAGATGACCACACTTGAGTGTCAAGCTCTCCCTTGTCACTTAACTACTGGGTGGCCTTGGTCACCCTCCTGAACTCTGGCTTCTGGAGATCTTTGCAGAGTCAGAGTGAACATTAGAGTTTGTGACGTGAAAGTCTTGACATAGAGGTTCAAACATGTTACAAATTACAAATAATATTTCATATTTATTTATATATAATTATATATATTTTATATTTATAATATAGATAACCGTAATATATGACTCTGTAAATAGAATAATAAAGAAGCCGTTATCACTGGCTTGCAGAGAAGTTGGCCAGGTTTTCTACAATTCTCAGGGCTTGATTGGGCCGGCGCTCAAAATTCAGGTTCTTTAGGATAGGATTAACACTTCCAGCCACCTGCAAGCAGAACTCCTGACTTGAACCACTCTCTTCCCTTGAAAAACCCCTTAGATTCTAGGTTTGCTCTCATGGGACCTTTCCCTCAGATTCCAGCAAACATCACACAAACCCTGCAATCCCTCAAGCAAACCTGACTTTCTCACGGCAGCTTCAGTGTCTTCAGCACACATTAGGTTTTTGTTTTTGCTTTTTTATTTTTTTAACAGTCATTGCAGTTTAAGGAAGAAAGAGGAGATGAAAAAGAGTATTTTCCTGGTGCTCTCCGGCAGCCCTCCATCATCTCAGAACCCCCTGGGCGCCCGCTTGCTCTGACTCTGGATTCCACCTGTCAGCCCCTTAGGAGATTCCTCCTCCCACTCCGGCTTCCCTCCCCGACTAAGCCCTTTCTGTTTCCCTTCTCTTTATGCCCCCAGAACCTATGCGAGCCTTGAATCCAGCTCCAGCTTTTCTTACGGGGTTCTCGACTAGTCTGTTTAATTTCAGCTACAAGAAGGATGGACTTCCCAACTACTTCAGGTCTTTTTAGAATGGATTTGCTTTTAACAGAGGCGGGAGTGGAGTGGTGGCTGGTCACCAGCTCTTTACAAAAGCCACACAAATAGGGATGCTTAGCCACCTATTCACCGTCCTTCCAAGGACAACTGGGTGGGTGGGGGGGATTAATGGAAAATCTTTGTAAGACAATGCGAGTTAGGTGTTTTGCATTAAAACTCCTTTTAGATGATAAAACTAAAATGAATCCTTGCTTTGTAGTGCAAAGGGATCCCTGTTTAGTCATTTCACTTCTGGAAGGGTTATTTCAGATGCATTGTCATTAAAAAAGTGATCTTGTGACCACTTGAGTCTGTTCTGACCTTTTGGTTCATTTTTCCCCCTCCTCTCCCTCCTCTTCTCTGCCTCTTTATTCATTTGTCACAAAGTGCTTGCAGAAGTCCCTCCCATTCTTGTCTTTGGCTTGATTGTCTTTAAGCGCCCTAAAATATACCGGACTCTGTTCTGTGATGAAGGCCACACTTGGCATTTTGTGCATGGTTTCCCTTAAGGTGTTGTGTGCCTTCTTTGGGGAGGTATCTGCCTTCTTAACGCTGCTTCTACGTTTCAGCATCTTGGACAGTGGAATCCAGTGCATCTGGGGCAGACAGTGCCCTCCACTCTGACATTTCTCTTTGGTCTTGCTATGTTAAAGTTAGACCCAGGTCATTATTTTTTATCAATGACATTTTCATAATGCACTAAATAACCAAGTGTTAAGAACGCCCCCCCAAATGTGTTAAAAATAACCAGAACATTTCCCGAAGCATTTAATATTAAGGATATTAACCTTTCACATCTCTTGCTTAATATAAATTGGTTATAAGGCAGATCGAGTGACTTCAGATCAAGGTATTCAGTATCTGGAAAATTGAAATTTAATTGCAGTCCGCACCAGAGCACCACGTGCCCGGCTGAGCCCTCTTCCGTGTGCTGCAAGCACCTTCCATTTCCACTCCCCAGATACAGCCCTGGGTCTTCTCCCCACCATCCCCAAAGCCCTGCCCTCTGCAGTGTAGAAAATAGAGCCAGCCAAGATGACCCCAGCAGGAAGTGCTTTGCCCTTTTCTGAATTTCAAGAAGGCATTTGCCTGCAAAAAAGGCAACAAAGGTTCCACATTCAATCCTTTATATTCAGGCTCTGTCTTCTGGAATGTAATGGAGTATGGACTTCTTGAAGGCAGAGGATGACTGGTTGTTTGATATTTCACTCTACAGTGCTCCTAGCACACTGTCTGTCCAATACTACACAATGACTTTGGAATGACTAATCAGATATCACTTATGCAGGCGCTACTTATGGAGTTGTACATGAGTCCTATGAGAGAGAGAGAGAGGAGCTCATTATTTAAAAGAAATTTCCTGGGAAGGCAAAGGATTTTTTTTTTTTTTTTTTTTTAGCATGAAGAATCCCTGCCTACATGACCTACCTTTGCTCTGGCATTACAGTTTGTACATGCCTCACTTATCTTCTAGCCTTTCATTTATTCAGCATATATCTAATAAGGACATGTGCCATTGTCCAGGCGTGAGAAAACAGTAGTGAGCACAGCAAAGTATCTGCCCTCTTAGTACTAGAGACAGTCAGATGGTAAACAAACATAAACTGGCCCTTGTGGTAGAAGGGCTATGAACAGAAATAAGGTGGGTCCTCAGGGGTGTGGAAAGCTCGGGGTGCCTTCCTAGAGAAGATCTGAGCAGAGACCAGAGAGGGTGAAGGGGGAGGCAGGCAGGTGGGTGCCCACAGAGAGGAGGAGGCCGGGGTGCAGAGGAAACGGCCAAGGCCTGGAAGTGAACGTTCCCTGGGGGGCATCAGAGGAATGGGGTGCCAGGAGACAGCGTGGTGGGAGCAGACTGAGAATCATTTTGGGGGGACGCTCTGGGGACTTAGCTGGGCAAGGTCAGGGAGGGCCAACAGTCTGGGGCATATACTGGAGTTTTTACTTAAGCAAGGAAGTCATTGGAGATTTGGCTGGGGCGGGTGGGGAGGTGTCTGCCTACGATTTTTGAAAAGCATGACTTTGCAGAGTCATCCATAGAAGGTAGGTCAAGCCTGGAAGCAGAAGAGCCGTGATGAGGCCCCTCGGTAGCCCAGTGAGAAGCAACAGAAGTGACTAGGGTGGTGGCCTGAGAGGCGAGAAGGAGTTGGACCTTGTTCATGGAGTTGATGGGATTCACTGTTGCTCTGACCATAAAAGGCCTTGAGAGAAGGAGGGCATCAAGAACCACTGGACACAAGATTTGTGGCCTCGGCACCGGCAGATTCACGTTGTCACTTAATGGAGATGGGGATGATGAGTGGGGTCTTGAATCTGAGGGCCAAGCTCCAGTTGGGTTTGAGACACATTCCTTTTGAAGTGCCCTTTGGGGGCTCCCTTTCAAAGTCATGAGTCGTTAGTTCGAGGTCATGTCTTGGTCATCTTTGTGGAGATTTGTGCTCACAGGACACCTAGCACTTGTGTTTGATGAACAGAATTCAGACTGGCCTGCAGGAGCTTTTCTGCAAATGGTCTGCGATTTCACTGGAGCCTTCGTGTGTTCGTTCATTATAGGAAGAAATGCCAGATGTGCTCGTTCATTTCTAAAAAAAAAGTGCCAGATGACACTTGCTGAGGGACGCCTGGGTGGCTCCATGGTTGAACATCTGCCTTCGGCTCAGGGTGTGATCCCGGGGTCCAGAGATCAAGTCCTGCATTGGGCTCCTTGCTCAGTGGGGAGCCTGCTTCTCCCTCTGCCTATGTCTCTGCCTCTCTGTGTCTCTCGTGAATAAATAAATAAAGTTTTAAAAGGAAAAGAAAAGGAAAAAAAAGAAAAAAAAAACAAAACGAAACTTGCTGAAAAGGGGTAGAACCAGAAATGATGCTGACAGGAGGTTTGGAAGAGCAAATGAGGGAGTACTCAGACCAAATACAAGAAAATTAGCATAAATCATCGTTCCCTGATTTTCCTGTCTATATCGCCCGAATTGGCTGACAGCACAGCTGCTAGTGTGGCCACAGCTGTGTCATTTCCTTCATGCACAGGAAATGTATTCCACGGCTCCATGACTCGTGATTTTGTATTAGATTTCCTTTATTTATTTATTTTTCTTGCCACTGCCAACCATTCTGTTAACCGTTCCATTTGTTTTCACTTGGGGTTTTGTTTTAGGGCCATTCAGAGTTTTATTACCTTTGGGGCTCTCCAGGCAGCTGTTCTTAGAAGTTTGGAAATGCTTCTCTCGGGGAAACTTTCATCTACCTGGTTGAGCCTCCCAGGATGGTGGGCGTCCCAGATGAAGAAAGACCTCATGGGCAGAGGGAAGAGCAAATGCAGAGTCAGGTGCCCCTGGAAGGGCAGGTGTCTAGCATGGTGTGGCTGCAGCATGGGCTCCAAGGGGAGCGTGAAGAGAGCTGAGGCAGAGCGACAGGTGACAGGCAGGTAAAGGTCACCATGGGCAATGCCAAGTAGTCAAGAGAACCAGGAGTGTCAGAAGTGTCTGGAAGTACTATGATGAGGTAGGGTTTTTTTAGGCAAAGCTGCTATGACTGCCATAGGAAGAACAGATGGAAGGTGAGAGACACTGGTTGTTGATGAAAGCAAAAGATGATGAAAGTCTCATAATGTTCTTAGAACAGTAACTGACACAGTCAGTGCTATATAAATGTTTATAAAATAAAATTGTAAAAAGGAAAGCAGAAATGTTCGTGATGGGGAGGAGAACCCCAAATTAGAGAGATATCTTACAGGTAGGATTGCAACATCTGCTTGGATGAACAGTGATTTCATTCCCAGGTGAGGAGCAAGTGGGGTTAGGTGGAGGTTGACTAGGGGCCATAGTTTTGTCCCGACATGCCCTCTTTGTGGAGCCCATGCAGCATCCATTAGGCAGCTGGAAATATCGATCTGGGGCTCAGCTGAGACCTGCAGGAACATGTTTGGAACGTGTTTAGAAGTCTTCAGCATCTAGATAGGAATGAAAGAGATCACCCCAGGAAAGGAGAAGGCAAAGCCGGGAAATAGTCAAAGATGGAGTCGTGGGGAAGCTATTTACATGGAATTGAGTGTCTGTGGTGCCACTGGTTCTACCCCTGATGTTGAATTTTAAAAAGAAAAGAGAATTACCTTCAAATTCTGGTTGTTTTAGTTTGTTGTTAAGATTTTCTGGCTAACCGGGACACCTGGCCGGCTCAGTGGTTGAGCATCTGCCTTCGGCTCAGGGTGTGATCCCAGGGACCTGGGATCAGGTCTTGCATTGGGCTCCCCATAGGGAGCCTGCTTCTCCCTCTGTCTGTCTGTGCCTCTTTCCCTGTGTCTCTCATGAATAAATAAGTAAAATCTTAAAAAAAAAAAAAGATTTTGCTAGCCAACTCGTGTCTATTTCAGGAAAATGCTATGTTATTTTTGTTTTATTAAGAAAAAGTACGAAATTTGCTCATCCTTCAGGCAGTGCCCAACAGTGTCAATGGAAACTTCTTTGTCAGGTACCCCTTCTACCGTGAAGACCCTCCAACCAACTTTGAAGTTCAGTTCTCACAAAGGATAACTGCATGGTCTGACTTCCTGAACCACCAGTACTTTGCAACTGGTGGTTGCAAAAAAGAACCTGCTCTGTTCTTTTTTTTTTATATGTATATTTATTTATTTATTTATTCATGAGAGAGAGAGAGAGAGAGGCAGAGACACAGGCAGAGAGAGAAGCAGGCTCCATGCAGGGATCCTGATGTGGGACTCAATCCCGGGACTCCAGGATCAGGCCCTGAGCCAAAGGCAGGTGCTAAACCGCTGAGCCACCCAGGCGTCCCCCTGCTCTGTTCTTAATATTGTCCAACAGCCAGTGGTATTTGAGACTTCTGGAATCTTAAGGCATTGAAGTAAAGCATCCTTATTTTTTCCCAAACCCGATCGCCACTCTAGAAAACCACATAGCCTCCTCTTACCAGCCATATGGATTCCTCCAAGATAATATGAAGTGATCATGAACCCCTACATTTGTGAATTCTCAAAACTCCCAAGTCCTTACCATGGGATGTAAAGCTGGCTCTCTGGCCACATGTGCCTCAGTGACTTGCAGGCAGCTGTCAGCCTATCACAGAGGTTATTCTCTGAAGTCACAGAATGGGTCAGGGGAGGCTGGGCACATATCACATCTGTGCTGGAAAGTAGAACTTTCGGCAGCAGCATCTTCCAAGCGATAAAAATAACTCAGCCTTAGTCAGTGGCCCTGATGCCAAGTGTCCTCTTTCACTTCCTGTTTTCTGTTGGTGTCCTACAAAGGAACATCTTGTCTAACATAGTTTGGAATGTGATGTTTCTGGTCTCACTAACCCAACTGCCTGTCAGTCTGTCTCTTGTCGAATATTCGGAGATATATTCTATCCATCGAATATTCACCCCTTTGCCACCTTGCATTCTGCGTTCCTCACCTCTGTTGTCCACACAGCAGGAGTTTGGCAGCTACCTGCCAGGCACTAGCTGGCGTAGATGTTTATACTTTGACTTCTGTTGTTCCCCTCCCTTTCAGGCCTAAGCTATCTAATTGCTGGGCAACGACTTTCATGTCAACAAGTCTCTTAAAAGTCTTTATTTTGTTCCCCTGTCGCAGAAGTTCTTTCAGGTTCCATGTTCTGATAATGGATGCATGTCCTACAAAATATCAGATCGGCTTTTAGATTTTAGAAGTTCTTCACCAGTTCCCTGTGTGAAGCCTTCGCTGACTAGTGAGTACAATTTCTTCTTTATCATGAGGCTGAGTTTGGGCTCCTTCCTGAGAGCTCTTACGTTGTAAAGCCTCCATCCATGAGCATGCAGGGGTGGATGGTGGGTGTTATTAATCACTGAAAGATGTGGCTGCCCGTGGTGTTACTTCCTGTGTCAATCTTCCCACCGTCAGAGCTGGCCAAGAGCTGGGGCGCTGTGGGGACCGCCTTCATGGAAACGCTGCTTGGCCCCACACTCCCTCCTTCCTGTCATGACCAGAATAGTGTACATCTCTGCCCAGCATGCCGGGCAGGCAGGCTTTCTCACTGCAGAGAAAAACCTCCCATGTACCTGCTGGAATTAACTCCTGAGTGGTTTGTTATTGAGAGACAACAAAGGAATGTTAAGTCATACAGTCACTGAGTCATCAAAAGCCCTTCTTGCTCTCAGCAGCCATCTCCAACTGACCAGTTACTCCTAAAATTGTAGGAGGAAGACATAACCCGAGATAATGGGCACAATAAACCAATTTATTGTATCTGTTATTACATGTAAAAACTGTTGTTTGGGGACTATGTTCCTTGTTGCTAGGCAGTGAGGAGCCTTCTTTTTGAACTCTTGGCTCTTCTTCCCATCATTTTCTCCGCCATGTCTCTTCTCAGCCTCCTGTGCTAACTGATAGCACGTGTGGTTCAGAAGGAAACCTGGAGAAGGAATGTGTATGGCCCTTGTATGGAAATACCATTCCAAATTCCATACACTGTGAGATAATACACTGGCTAGACCGTCCCGAGTCCCCTCTGAAAGGGGGGAATTTAGATTGGAAAGGAATCAAAGGAATTGTGGAGCTAATATAATTGACTCAGTGAAGCCGTAATAGGGTGGTCTGGACAACTGGATGAAAGCCAAGTGCAAAATCGCAGGCAATTCCCCCCTACCCTTTAGAATGAGGTGAAGTCTACTGAATGGAGAACAGGGCAAGTCATCAACTTTCTTAGGGTTTAATTCAAACCTGGGCTCTGAGCTGTGCCTTTTGTTCTCAAAAAGGGTAAAGATATTGAATCCAGCCAGAAAACCCTGCGCTTATCCATCATAGACATCCACACGGTAACTTCTTTTATCCCCCTTATCCTTCTCTTTCAGAAACAGGGTTCTGAAATTAGTTCTTGGTTGTGTCTGATAAATGTCATCCGATGTCCATGACTCCTTCATTTCCTTTGTCTTAGGCCTAGTGTCTAGGATAATGTATTCCGTGAATGAAGAGCAGTGGTGTCAAAAACACACAGAAAATGTTAGTTATTGGAGGAAAGAGTGAAAACAACACATCCTAGTTTTAAGAGTAAGGAATAGGTGGCTCCGTTTGTTGAACATCAGACTCTTCATTTTGTCTCAGGCAGTGGTCTCAGTCATGGGATGGAGTCCCACATCGGGTTCAATGCTGGGCATGGAGCCTGCTTGGGATTCTCCCTCTCTCTCTCTCTCAAAAAAAAAAAAAAAAAAAGTAAGGAGCATGCCCTCAGTGCCCTGGGGAAATCAATATGATCTGAGTGCAGGGTTACCAAACTCTGTATCCCATGGAGCCATGGACCATGACAGATTGCACACAAACACATGAACACACATACACGCACACACACAGGCTTCTGTGATCTGACAGGGGTTACACACTATATTACTGGTGGGATCTACAGTGTACATTTATATACTGAAGTCTCTGAAAAGACCTGCAGTGAAGATAACCTGATAACTTTAAACTTTCCTCCCAACATATTTGGCTGTGGATATAGAGATACATCTATCTAGTCTGAAGGCCATTAGGCTTGAGACCTAGGAAGAGTTGATGTTTTAGCTCAAGTCCAAAACCATGAAAAACCAATGTCCTGGCTCAAGCAGTCCTGCAGGAAGTAATTCTCTCTTACTTAGGGGTGGGTCAGCCCTTTTGTTCTGTTCAGGTGCTCAACTGATTGGACAAGGCCCACCCATAGTAGGGGGAACGGTATCTACTTTTTCAAATATAATCTCACCCCAAAACACCCTGGCAGACACACCCAGAATAATGTCTGAGCAAATATCTGGGCACTTCATGGCCCAAACATATTGACACATAAAATTAGCCATGACATGCCCCAAAGTTATAAATCACAAATTAGGCATCCTCCTCTCTAGTTTCTGTGTTTTCAAGCAAGGTCACCGGAACCTAGTGGGGAATTTCTAAGTTCAGGGCCCTCATTCCAAAAGTACCCTCAAAACTCAGCCCCTTTCATGAGATGGGGCATAACTGAATATTGTCAAATATTCACATGCCAATTATTATTAACAATTGAAATATCTGAAGTTTGATCAGGGGTCTCTTTGAAGTAAAAAACTGCTGTTTTCCCCGGTGCCAGTATTCACAACAGGGGACCCCAGGCTGCCTGGGGGTAGTTGTACAGTGAGTCCAAGTTCAGAGCTCTGTGCTCTGTCCATAGTGTGGCCCCAGGATCCACCATGTATTGGGTCCTGGCCTGTGCCCTGTGACAGTTGGGAGAATGAGTGAGATGGGTTTGTATTTGGAGGGGTAAAGGAACCTTTCTTTTGCAGGCTCTACTCTGCTGTTCTCCAAGCATCTCGAGGGCAATAAATGGGTCTTAGACTCACCGCTGAGCTCTCCACTTGGCCTTGCACACAGGAGTCCAGCAGTAAATACCAGCTCAGGGAATTAGCCGATATTTGAGTATCCACTATGTGCTTTCTGATATTTGCCATGGAATTAGTGATAAGGTGGGGGAAAGATCCAAGGAGTAATATGGAGCTACTCTCTTGAGTGGATTCGTGACACTGACAGTGTTACTTTTCTTAGCCCGTGGTTTCAGCTCTATGTAACTATTTCTAATTATTACTTGAGATAATTGCTTTCAAATCCTGGTAACTCATGCCTTGTTGGGTGGGACCACAGTGGTGGCTTCTGTGTTTGAGTTACAATTCCTTATCTCACTAAGAGATACATATGGATCCAGAATCAGGGTGTTATCAATCATTTGGGGACTCTTGTCAACTGGGGGGTGGGAGTGGGGGGAGCTCTTCTGGAAAGTTAAAGAAGAAAAAAAATCTTCTTTGTGCAGATGGAAAAGAAATGCAGTGGGCTATTAAGTGGGGGCCTCTTGTAGAGGAGAAAAGAGAGGGGCTTGCCAGGTGACTCTTGAACTAGCTCCAGAAGCAGAGACAGCACCACAACTGGTTCTGTGAGACTCGCTGACCCTGTGGCTCCCTGGACAAGAAGCTCTCTGCCCTGCAACGTGGAATCTTCTTGCAGCGGGATTTTGTTTTCTTCCCTGGGCCGGTGTTAGATTCTCTGGATACATAAGGTGACATGAGGAGAAGCAGATGATGGCAGCATCACAGTTTATTTGTGGCATCTGGGCCTCCTTTTCAAAGGCAGTGCTTTTCATCCAAGGGGCGGCGGTGGGGTGGGGGCGCTTATTGATGTCCAAGATGCCTGTTTGCTCTCTGAGTCTTTCTGCACCAAAACAAGAAGGGGACAAGTCCAGCTTGGGGCCGGCAGGGAGGTAGGGTGAGGGGGCAGGGGGATCCATAAGTCATTTCAGGAAAAATGGATATAAGTGAAATACCTGGAAGACTGAATGTGTTTTCTGCTGTAAGAAGATTAAAAGGAAGCTCAAATCATAGGTTTTCTGAAAATGAATATTTAAGAAGACACCAGGTGTGGAAACTGGCAAAGGATCCATTCATTGGTTTAAGAACATACAAACGGGACATCTGGGTGGCTCAGTGTCTGCTTTCGGCTCAGGGTGTGATTCCGGGGTCCCGGGATCAAGTCCCGCAGAGTCTCCTTGCAGGGAGCCTGCTTCTCCCTCTGCCTATGCCTCTGCGTCTCTCTGTGTCTCTCACGAATAAATAAGTAAAATTAAAAAAAAAAAAGAAAGAAAAAAAGAACATACAAACAGGAATCTCACATCACCATTGTTTCCTTTCCCTGCCTCCTCCCCCTGTGACCTCCTCCAATGAACCTATTGAGGAAAATCATCAGGAAAGCGAGATATATTTCACAGTTTTTCTCTTGATCTTCAGGGGACCTGGGAGGGGACTTGCGAATGTTTCTTGGGAGACAGTGACGGAGCCCTGGCTGTCAGCGGAGCTCACAGGGAAGTATGCTGTTTGCTGACAGCCGCTGATAAGAGCACGGGACAGCGAGCTCCCATTGGTGGGTTTGGGAAGTAGCCTGGTGACCAAGGGTTCTTATTTGAGAGTGAGCCGTGTGGCTGTGTGCAGAA
Source organism: Nyctereutes procyonoides (assembly GCF_905146905.1). Classification (NCBI taxonomy): domain Eukaryota; kingdom Metazoa; phylum Chordata; class Mammalia; order Carnivora; family Canidae; genus Nyctereutes; species Nyctereutes procyonoides. The sequence continues at coordinate 69,905,576 of NW_026575052.1, read as the reverse complement.
GAGCCCATTATGTTGAGTGTGAGGCTCATCAACAGTCTAATTAAGAGGAGGGGGTGGTGGCTGTGGAAATATCAGTGGGTTTTGTTGCTAAAGCTGTCTCGGTTTAGAGCCAAACAGGGCTTTTCAGTATGAAGTCCATATGAAAGTCTTGTGTGTTTTCATATCAGATGCCCTCCTACAGAGGGGGGTGGTTTTAGATAATGATTGTTTTGCTTCTTTGGGATACCACCTGCAGAAATGTGTTTATTTTGACCGTTTAGAGATTGCAGAAAGCCAGCGAAACTGTCTTATGAGGGAAGATTAGATGGGTGTTGTGCTATCTGATGACGACGCTGGCTTGGAATTGCTGACAGGCTCCAGGTTATAAGCCATGATGTTAGAGCTTGGTGTCAGTATATAGAATTGCGGGTAATAGTTGTGGTGGGCATCCTTGGGATCAGAGGAGTGGATCTTTTTAAATTTTATTTTATTTTATTTATTTATTTGAATTAGAGAGAGAGCGAAAGAGCACAAATGGGGGGGTGTAGAGGGAGAAGGAGAAGCAGACTCCCCACTGAGCAGGGAGCTCAACGTGGGGGCTCGATCCCAGGACCCGGAGATCATGATCTGAGCTGAAGGCACACTTAACCCAAATAAGCCACCCAGGTACTCCACGGATCATTCCACCCCATTTTAAATGGAAGAAGAATGATTCCATTCTTCCATTTAAAAATAAACCTGTAGTGTCCTGTTAGCTCTTACGCACTTCTTACTGTAGTTCTATTTACTTGTTGTAAAATGAAGAGAACCAATTTCCTGGCTTTTCAGGGGACTAGCCCTGTTAGTCTATGGCAACAGTTCTGCCAAAAATTTAAGCGTCTTGAGAACATGATAGGAGTGGCTAAGGACCATTTTGCAGAGGAATAACCTTCCACTCAGCAGACTTGTGTGATCTATCCAGGACAGCACATGAGCAGGTGCCATGAGCCTAGGTGTGCACCCACGTGTGTGACGTGAGGAACTGCCCTAGAGCATCTGTTAGTTCCTTTGGATGCAATCTTTGACGATGACTACTAGCTACAAAATAAACCCCTTGTTGGCCTGTGACCCCATTATCTTTGGAGTGGTTCTCCACCTAGCCTTGGGGCTGACAGCCTCTGGCACTGGGTCTCCCATGGGACCCAGCAGTGCCCCCCGAGGCATCTCGGGAAGGCTGACATGGAGAAAGGGGGTGTGTGCAATGGGTCAGGGGCATAGCATCCAGGAAGCTTACAAAGAGGAGAAGGTGGTCCATAGCAACCAGGAGCACCAGCAGTTGGCTCAGCTACTGACGTTAAATGTCGCTGCGGAGAAGCAGTGCTTCTACCTTAAAAGAAAAGGGGGCGCGGGGTGGTGGAGGGGGAGGAGGGCGGGGGGTGGGGGTGAATGGGTGACGGGCACTGAGGGGTACACTTGACTGGATGAGCACTGGGTGTTATTCTGTATGTTGGTAAATTGAACACCAATAAAAATTAATTTATAAAATTAAAAAAAAAACTTGTTACAGCAGCAATAGGCCATAAAAAAATAAATAAATAAAATAAAAAAAAAAAAAAAAAAAAAAAGAAAAGGGGGGATGAAATTTAAGGCCCAGGCTGAGTGGAAGGAGCCCAAGAGTTTCACAGGATTTCCAGGACAAATAGTTCCCTGTCTTTGTCTGATTCTCTGCTTCAAAAATGGAAATCCTTGGAGAACCTGGATGGCTCAGTGGTTGAACATCTGCCTTGGGCTCAGGGCATGATCCTAGGGTCCTGGGATCGAGTCCCGCATCAGGCTCCCCGCAGGGAGTCTGCTCCTCCCTCTGCCTGTGTCTCTGCCTCTGTGTGTCTCTGCCTCTGTGTGTCTCTCATGAGTAACTAAATACAATCTTTAAAAAATGTTTTTTAAATAAAACAACAAAAATGGAAATCCTCTAGTTAAAGGAGATAGAAATACAGGGCAAACTACATGCCTCCTGCCTGCTTTCTGGAGAGGGATTCTGAGTATTGCAAGTTATCTGAAAGGAAACAGGTGGAATTTTGACCAATCATGAAAACAGCACTTTTTCTGTTTTCAAAGAGGACAGACTCATTCCTGTCCCTGGCTGGCACAGCACATCAGCCAGATCTCCTGCCACTGGGTTCTGAGCCTTAGTGTGTTTTCAAGTACAGTAGTCATTGGTGGAAGTGATTATAATTCTGACTGTTGCCAGAATGAGGGTTAAATGTTTTTGAGGCAAGAACAGTGAAACGGTATCCATTTATACTCACATTTTTTGTTGTTATTTATGATTTTGACCTTTGATCATTTAAAGAAACTGGACGGAAGTTTATCTTGATATTATCCAGTATTGGGGGATAAAAGAGCTGATTAAGTGGTGCCTGCATGGCTCTGTTGGTTAAGCATCTGCCTTAGACTCAGGTCATAATTCCAGGCTCCTGGGATTAAGCACCACATTAGGCTCCCTGCTCAGTGGGGAGCCTGCTTCTCCTCTCTCTCTGCCTCTCTCCCCTGCTTGTGCTCTCTCTCTCTCTCTCTACCTCTCTCAAATAAATAAAATCTTTTTTAAAAAGAGCTTATCAAAAAGAAACCTGATATAATGAAGATTATAAAAAGGATAGTTATCTGCTAAGCTAAAATCTCTCTCTTTTTTTAAAGATTTTATTTATTCATGAGAGACACAGAGGAGACAGACATAGGCAGAGGGAGAAGTAGGCTCCTTGCTCAGCAGGGAGCCCGATTTGGAACTTGATCCCAGAACCCCAGGATCACGACCTGAGCCAAAAGCAGACACTCAACCACTGAGCCACCCAGGTGCCCCTAAAATCTCTTTCTTTAAATACTTTAGCTGTCTTTTTCTATGTAGAAGATGAACGTGGAGCCAAGTCTAGAGCACCTTTAGGTGTACTTTTAATAAGTTCACTGTACACCCAGATGGTGTTGGAAACACCAGATTTCTTCTACCTGCATCGAGTGATGTTGTCTACCCCCGGATAGGTAGTCCTCACTCTGGGGTACTTAATTTGTTCCCAGATTACTGTGGTTTAGTTTGATCTCACTTCGAAGTGAGATCACCTGCTATATATTATAGTTTATGTGGAGGATAGGGTAGCCAACTGGCTTGTTCCAGTTGCCAGCACAAAGGGAGTTCCAGAGACAGGGGCTTCCAGCTTTCAAACTGGGAAAGTCCTGGACAAATGGGAATGAATTGTCACTCTCTGTGGGATAATGGATTTATCCATGAACATCAGCATCACATTTGAAAATACTAAGCGGTTGTCATTCTGAATGTTTCTAAACATACCTTACAATTTGGAGCGGACTTGCTTCCAAAATACCCTGTGTCCGTGCCTAGTGGACTTGATGAGCTCTTGAAATGCCGCTCCTGGAAAGGAACAGCAGAGTGGTTTCAGAATGCGTCTCATCCCCCTTAAGTGGCTCTGTGTTCTTGCAAATCGGTACTGATAGCAGGCTTAGAAGACAGGTCCTCACCCCTGTCCCCTGGCCTCCCACCTTCCTTTCTTAAGCAGGGTGTCACCGCTTTTATCTGTCAGGACAAAGGCTTTCCAACTCAAATTTTAAAAAATAGTATATTTCCAAGCCAGTGACTAGATGCCCACATACTATGGTCTTCCATGGAGAATTGCTAATTTTCTGAAGGCTTTGATGGGATGAATTTAAAGAAAGCTGCCTGTTCAAATAGTTCTTATGATAGTGAGAGATACTCACTGTGTGGTCCTTTTATTTTTAGTAATAGTGTTGGAAAAAATCAGGTTATGTTTATTCTGAGTGCCTGGGGGGCGGGTGCTGGTAAGATTGTGTAGTCTAGAAAGTGCTGGAATTAGAAATTATCATAAACGTTGACTGGTGGGGAAATTCATATACCAAAATACTACAATATATAAGTTAACCTATAGATTTTTCCTCTAGTTCATTGCCCCAAAATGTATACACTGAGAAAGTACTTTCACAGAGAAATATGAATACATTTAACTGTGCTGTTCCTTTGTCGAATGTGGTTTTATATCAGATTTCTTGCCTGCCCCCAAGACCCTAATTATGAATTTATTTATATTTTGTTACCTTCAGTGTCCATCTCATAGCGTGGACTTTTTTTCCTGTTAGATAAGTACGTTCAAATTGTCATAGTTGCCTTTTTTTTTTTTTTGCCTTTTTTTTTTTTTAAGTATTAACTGAATATTTTGTGGACTTTCCCTGAGCTGTCATTTGCTTTCTAGCCTTTTGATGTTTGTTTTCACTAGAATACTGAGTTCTCGACAGGCTGCTGACGTCTATAGGTATTGGAGAGCTGGTGATAGCGGCGTTCACTCAGCTGGAGCCAGAGGCCCCGTGTGAGTGGGCTGGCTTCTTTTCATGGCAACGCAACGGCTCTCAATGAATAACGAATTCCCCTCCTTGAGAGAGAAAAATCACATTGCCTTGGTATCTCAGGAATACAGTTCCATAAATAATATTATGCATGATGGAGCAGCATCTTTATTCAACAGAGCAGATATCGCCAACAAAAATGAAATAATAGAGGGAAAAACTTCTAGTGGTTTCCAGCTTTAATTATGAGAAATAAGTGAAAAAGAGAGTTTGCAATCAAAGTGATTTTGCACAGTGATCACTGGCTATCTTATTCTTAGGTGCATGCATGTGTTCTCGGTGGATGGGAAGGGGAATAGATAATGTGAAAAAGTTTTTAATATTTTCTGCCTCTGGTTTTTGCCATATAAGGTCAATGGTACACTTGTCTTTTAAGCCACTCATGCATTTAGCTCTTTGGGTGGGGTTGAGCTCATCATTGGGACAGAGGCTGGCTTAGGTTTATTATTATGGGATGGCCTCACCATATCAAGACTCATTTTAATTCAATATCTGCCGATAAAATGTTTCATTAGAGACAGAGTTGTAAAATATTGGGGCTTTCCCCCCGAAATCAAGGAGAATTTCCCTTATAAAAACATACTGATTTATCCCTGGGCTGTATGCTTTTCCTTTCCTATCTTGACTGCTTTTTCTAAATATGAAGACAGGGGGGAAGTTAAAAATAAACATTTCCCTCCTGAAAAATTATAAACCCATAATTTGTGACAACAGCTCTAATCTGTTTGCATATAATTTTATTTCTGTAATAACATATATCACATAGGGAAGAATTATTGTATTATGTTTCAAAGGAGTTCCATGGTGGGGTGGATAGCAGCAGCTAATGGGGAGGAGGGGTGGTGGGTGAGATTAAAAATACATTTCTGGAAATCAGATTGACAGTAGGTTTGGTGGAGGAAATAAGAAACTGAGTTTGGAACATTTGAGGGAAGGTAACTGGGAATTTCTCTCTTTGGAATATATAAGAATATTGACATTCATTAGAATATGCATGCATATTGAAATTCGTTTAGAATAGATGCATTTTGACAACCATGTAGAATGTGCATGTCAAGAATTTGGGAATTTAAAAAGAGAATTTGGGAATACAAACTGGGCTGCAGTTATCTGCATATTGGTCAGAAGCTCTTAAGTTTTTTCTCTTCATGGCATTCTTAGTGCCTGTAGGCCAAAAGAAATACCTAACAGTTCCATTTATTAAGTAGTAGAGTCTAAATGACTCAATTAGCGTTTATGTCCTAATAATTTAGTGGCTGATTAAAAATATAATTGTAGGGACCCCTGAGTGGCTCAGCAGTTAAGCGTCTGCCTTTGGCTCAGAGAGTGATCCTGGAGTGCCAGGATCGAATCCCACATCAAGCTCCCTGCGTGGAGCCTGCTTTTCCCTCTGCCTGTTTCTGCCTCTCTGTATGTGCGTGTGTCTCTTATGAATAAATAAATAAAATCTTTCAAAAAAATAAAATCTAAAAAATTTAAAAACTTAAAATATAATTGTATATTATATTTTAATATACAATGGATATTAAGTGCTTGGGTGGCTCATGTCATGATCTCAGCATCCTGGCATGGAGCCCAGTGGGGAGTCAGCCTCTCCCTCCCTCCGTTCATGCTCTCTCTCGTCTCCCTCAAATAAATAAATTTTTAAAGACTTAAAAAAAATACAATTGTATAAATTGGAAAGAAAAAATACACATTTTTCATTCTTAAGTGATGGTTAATCTTATGTGTCAACGTGGTTTGGCCATAGTAACCAGATACTTGATCAAACATCAGTCTGGAGGGCATTTTTGGGGGGAGATTGACATTTGAATCAGTAGTCTTTGAAGAAAGCAGGTAACTCCATACAGTCAGTGGGCCTTCAGGCTGAAGGCCGGGGAGCTAACAGCTGAGGTCTGCCAAAGAGGGAAATTCCACCTCCAGATTGTCTTCACATGCGAGCTGCAAAATCAGGTCTTCCTTAGGTCCCTGCTCTGCTGGCCTGCCTTGCAGATTTTGGACTTGCCAGCCCTCATAATGGCATGAAATAGTTCCTTAAAATCAGTCTCTTTCTCTGTACACACACACACACACACACACACACACACACACACACACACACTGTTGGTTCTGGTTCTCTGGAGAACCCCAACAGATACACTTACACAATGTGTGGGTTGTATGCACATGCTGAGCGCTGCACAACTTCTCAAACCTTAGAACCAGACTGGATACCATTTCCTGCTCCACTTTGATTTTTGTACCTTCCTTACTTTTTATCACAACTGCCTCTGAAGAGGTGGTATCTTCCAAAGGGCCAGTGATCTCATGCCGAAACTGTGAACTACCTCGAGCTGCTATTTTTCACAGTGTCCAACACTCATCAAATATGGCTGTTTCCCTCAAACAGTTAAAATATCCCTCAGTACCTCTGGGAGTTCACTGTGGCATCCCAGGACACCAGGGCACACAGTTTGGGAACCGCAGGTGCCGCTGGTGACCATTGCCATGGGGATAGATTAACTCTGGCCGAGGGAGCAGAGATGAGCTCCAGTGAGAGGAGGCAGCACAAGAGGAGCTTTTGAGAAGAGACTAAAGGGAATCTAGAGACTCAAGGAAAAGTGCAGTATTAGCTGAGCAGAGCAAGGGAAGTGTGCTTACAGCCATGAAATGGATTTGGATGAAGCTTCACGGTTGGTGGAGTTGGGGTGGGCTACGGTAATACATTTACCTTTCTCTTTGCCAGTTTTTAAAAACCTGTTATCTCCTGATTGTATAATGAATATATGTATATATTGACAACCCTGAAAAAAAAAATGCTGTCTAGCTCTCCTGTTACTCAACACTGCTGATTTTTTTGGTTGGTTGGTTTTCCTTTGCATGGACCACATTTCTTTTCTTTTCTTTTTTTTTTAAAGATTTTATTTATTTATTCATAGAGACAGACAGAGAGAGAGAGAGAGAGGCAGAGACACAGGCAGAGGGAGAAGCAGGCTCTAGGCAGGGAGCCCGTCGCAGAACTCGATCCCGGGTCTCCAGGATCACACCCCAGGCCGCAGGTGGCGCTAAACTGCTGTGCCACGGGGGCTGCCCCGACCACATTTCTGTTGAGTCCCCAGCGCTGATCCGTGGATGACTGTAAAGGCTGGGGCAGATGGTAGAGCAAGGGTGGGACAGAAAATCCGGATCTCCAGGTTTGCTTCTCTTCATGAAACATTCTGTAGAATTGGGGAGCAGAGTGTGAAGCGGGTTTGCACCAGGCCCCGTCATTAGTGGTGGGACAAAGCCAAGACCGAGGGCACTCGAGCAGAAGGCAGAAGGGACATGGGGCCAGAGTGGCCCTGGTGAGGGTGAGAGATGGGCTCCGGTGAGCCGAGCCAGGACGGACACCCCAGTGAGCCTTCGTGCAGTGCTTGGACGGGACCCCAGCAACTGGCCCTTCAAAGGGGCCTGCGATGATGGAGCGTGGACCTGCTTTCATCCAGAGCCACTTTCTCAAGCCAGCACTGTAACCACTGGTGTTGGCCAGAGCACCCGAAGGATCTTGGCATTTTGAAGTGAAATTACCTGCCGGGAAATTCATATAACTAGCTTTTTCTCTTTTTTCTTTCTTTCTTTTCTTTTTTTTTTTTTTTTAGATTTTATTTATTTATTTGACAGAGCACGAGCACAGGCAAGAGGGAGAAGGAGAAGCAGGCTTGTGTGCAGAGCAGGGAGCCTGACTCGGGGCTTGACCCCAGGACCCTGAGGTCACCATCCAGGCAAAGGCAGATGTCCAATCAACTGAGCCCCCCAGGTGCCCTTAGATCTAACTTTGTTAACTGTACATTGAGGTAAAATGTTTCTGTGTGAAAACTGAAGCCCCTATTAATGATAGAGTGTGATAAAACAAAACAGTGACATAATTAAGCATATAGAACTCCAGATTCTTTGTAATTACTCTCATCTTGCATCTGATTATTTCCTCGGCTAAAAGCAGTGATTCTGAGAATCATGTGGCTGGAACCAGTGGGCTTTGGAGTCTGATATAAAACATTACCTGGCACCCTTTTTTATTTTAAGGGGAAAATAAAGGGCAAGAAGGCATCCTATATTCTGAGTCTCCAGGAAGGTTATGTTTTTAATTCCACACCACAGCAACTGCAAACAAATTTGTAATTACACTTCATGCATGGAGCCCTGTAGAGGAAAAATAAATTGATATCCATCTATCCAAAAACCATAAATCAGACATAGAATGGCTAATCACAGATATAAATTATATGCTCGGTGCTGATTACTTTCTCCTCAGTCTGTTGTGTACAATTAACAATTTAGATCTTAGGCTGGCAGCCCTGTTTTTGAAATATGACTCAAAAAAGCATACGGCTCATTTTTAAATTTTCCTAATCCTGGTGTACACTTCTTGTTCCATTTTGGTTAAAGAATTATCTTCAGGAGCCTCATATTAAAGTAGAAGTATGCTTTGGGGCAGTTTTCTTTGCACCACAGCACCTGTCCATTTATTGGAATAACCAGAAGCACTGGATGACTGCGAAAACACAACCGTCCTTACTGTGTAAACACAAAAACATGAAATAGTGGCAAGTCTCTGTTCATTGATTTAATGAGGTGGAGATTGTTCCAGTGGGCCCAGCACTGGTTCTTGTGAAGAATCATCTTAGTTATGGAGGAAATGGTGCAGCTGTTTTGAAAACAGTAAGGTGGTTCCTCAGTATAATTAAAAACAGAACTACCCTCTGACCCAGCAATTCTCAATATATAACCAAAAGAATTGAAAGCGAGGACTCAAAGCATAAATTTATTATGTATTTTTATTTTATTATTTTGTTTTATTTGTTTTTTAAAGTCACCTCTACCCCCAAAGTAGAGCTTTAACTCTCAACTCCAAGATCAAGAGTAACATGTTCTACTGAGATAGCCAGGCGTCCCTGAAAGCAGGGACTTGAAGAGATCATTTGTACAGCCATGTTTGTGGCAGTGTTATTCATAGTAGTCAAGGAGTGGACACAACCCATGTGGAAGGGTGGATATGCCAGTGTGTAATATCCATACTATGGAATATTATTCTACCTTAACTGGGAAGGAAATCCTGTCAAGTGCTACAACATGGGTGACCCATGAGGACATTATGCTAAGTGATAAGCCAGTTACAAAAGGACAAATACAGTATGATTCCACTTGTAGGAGGTACCTGGAGTACTGAAAGTCATAGAGACAGAAAATGGGACCATGGTTTCCAAGGCCTGGGGCGAGTGTGGAAGAGAGAATAATTATTTAATGGGCATAGAGTTTCATTTTTGCAACATGGCAAGAGCTCTGGAGATGGGTGGTGGTGATGACAGCTGTACAACAACGTGAACGTACTTCATGCCCCTGCAGTTGACCCTTAAAAATGGCTAAGGTGATAATTGTATATCATGTTTCTTTTACCACAGTTGAAAAGCAAAACCATAGAGGAGTGGGCTCCACCACAGAAATTTCATCCCATTGAGTCTGCAGCTGGGGCCAAGCTGCAGTGATCCTGGCCTAAAGCATGGGGGTGAGCTCCAGAGTAGTCAGACCCAAGTGGCGCCATCGGTAGTGAGGGGCATCCCCCTTGCTGCCAAGTGGTGTGAGGGGGTTGCCAAGCACCAGGAAAGACAGAATGGCCATGCAAGGGGCAGAGAGAAGGTTCTCCAGCAAATGACAAAATCCTGCACACTACCACAGCCAAGGACCTACTCCAGTGAGGGAAATTTCAGGCAGTGTGAATCATTTGTGTGCTCAGGCCGGAGGGTCTTCCAGTCATGCCTAGGCTACCAGCCTTCAATCCACTCAGAGTCCGTAGATGTCGCGCCACCAGGAAGCACCAACTCTGTCCTCGCTCTTGTCTGGCTGGCTGCTCCGAAGAATCTCGACGATAGTGGCTATGCATCTGCTCTAGTGAAGCAGAGAGAGAAGGGAGGCCCCAGATGAGCAGACTGTACTGCTTTCCACCTCAGAGATTGGTGACTAAAGAAAACAACTTTTTTCGATGCTTACAAGAGCCACTTGGTGATGTGGCTTTTAAGTGGTACTTCTCATTTTTATTTATTTATTTTTTAAAGATTTTATTTATTTATTTATTTGTGACAGAGAGAGTAAGAGAGCATGAGCAGGTGGAGAGGCAGTGGGAGAAGCAGGCTCCTTGCTGAGCCAGGAGCCGGATGTGGGGCTCCATCCCAGGACCCCGAGATCACGACCTGAGCCCAAGGCATATGTTTAACCATCTGAACCATCCAGAAGCCCTTCTCTCATTTTTATTTATGACACATGGACGTGGTTTCAGTCTTTTTGTTTTCTCACGAGCGTGGACTTCTCCTGGCCCAGCAGCACCTTATTGAACATTGGATTGATATACCTGTGCAGGGAGTTTTATGCGTGCTTTAGTGGCTCACCAAATAAGGCAAACCACCATTCAGTCAAGTAAATCCTTCCACACTGGGCATAATCCCCAACGATGCAGCATTTCTCCTTTTGCGAGGAATTTTATAGCAATCAATAAGAGCTAGTCCTGGTATCACTACCCCAGCTCTTTATTGAATGCAATTCATTTTGAGTGACCTTTACTCTTCAGTAATCGTCCTTTATTTGTGACCTACAGATTGCAAACAGTCTAATCAGCTCTCTGGCTTTTGGTTACTAGCATTCCATCTGCTTCAGAAGGCTATTGTAAAATCCAGCTGTGCCAGGAAGGAAAAAAGTATAGACCAAATCTTTTTCTTCTCTGGAAGAAAAATTTATTTTGCATCAAGATTGTCAAATAATAATGGCTTTTTTGCTCCTGTGTGTGTGTGTGTGTGTGTGTGTGTGTGTTACTTCTTCTTAATAGCTAAGAGTTCATGTGACTTAGTGAATATTAGAATTGTGAACAGAAAGTTTCTAAAAACCAAAGAGGGAATAATAGTTTTAATAATAAAATGTAATTAACTTTGATCTAAGTAACAAAATGTTACAAAGTTAAGCATTAGATCTTGGGCTAAGGAGCCACTATAAATGGGAAAAGAAAATATGGATGGTCTGGGACCCAAAGTGGAAGTGGTAGGAAGAATTCTTGGATTTTAATTCCCAAGCTGTGGCTTATAAGTTATTTATTTTGTCATTCTGCTTCTTCTGTAATCCTCGTATCTTAGACCCTTCTTGAGAAGATGATGTTGATACTTGTTTTTACACTGGTCTTGTCAGGTCTTGCAAACTTGTACTGCTGTTGTGCTAATTTCTTGGAAAGGACCTAAGATTATCATGTGTTCATAATAATGCTTACACTTGTTTTTATTCCAAGATGGTTTAAAAAGAGCCTTGCATTCCTGGGTTGACCTGAGCTTGACCCCTGACATATTGACTGTGCGGAACTAGAGCTGGAGAAGGTCTATGCAGTGACCACTGAGGTGCTGGTCGGTTGTTCCTTTCTCATCCTCAAATAAACCTAGAAATTCTCATTCCCATTTATCAAAGAACAATGCCAAAGCCACCTGGAAATAAGCAGTACATGTAAATCGAAGCTCAGTTTTCTGACTTGTCTTCATTCTTTCAACATTTCCTCTTTATGGATGTGTGAGGGGTGATTTGCAAGTTCTTTGAAGGTGGTGTTTTGTATCGGGGATTTTCTTTTTCCTTTTGAGTTTGGAGCTTAGCTTTTGGATTCAAGGAGAAAAGCTCAGGCAGACTATGGCAGCTTACTCTCTCTGTTGGCTTCAGTTCCTGGAGTTATGGATAAATTGGGAATTATTAAGGGGAATACATGGAAGTAAGATGAGTTGAGAACAAAGGGTGTATATGGTCCCTGGGTGGGCATATAAGAATGAGAGCAGGAAGGTCATTTTGGTCTCAGCTCTTCAACTTACAGATAAGGCCCTGGAGAGAACAGAGGGCTCTCAACCAAGATCTTAGCTACTTAACAACTATTCAGCCTCCAGACACCTTATCGGCCACCTTTTACTCTGTAGGATAGATGGATTCTCTTAAACCTCTTGGGCAAGACTAATTATAAGCAGTCAGTTGATCCTATAATTCACTGATTTGTCTGATCTGGCTATAAGATTAGAGAAAATTATGCTCTTGATGCAGAATGAGAAAAACAGAGTAGTAGGTAATGGGGCGGAAGTTTTGTGTTGCACCTGGGTAAGCAGGGACAGGTATGAACGTGTTTGTACACTTTGGAGGGGTGATGAAGAGAAGAAAATGAAGAAATCAGCCAGTTTGTCAGTTTCTCTCCTAAATTCAGTTTCAGTATTTTGTTATCTTTCTACCCTGTACCGTTTTCTCGTATGAGTTTATGTTCTTCGGATTAGTTTTTGTGGGACTAGATTTAGGGTTCTTGTTCCTCAAATCCAGAGTTTGTAGAATTATTTGAGCTGACTGGTTAAATCTCTTTCCCCCTCTAGTTGGTTACACTATTGATTTACAATTGTGGCTGTTGGGAACAAGAGTAGGTGTATTGCTCATCTCCCTCCCCAACATACTCTTGGATTACTTCTCAGTACATTGCTTGAGAAAACCTGACCCTAGAAATAAAAAAAACAGTGTGTGGTAAATAACAGGTGTTATTTGTATAACTTGCTGTGCCAGGTTGACATGTGACTGAATAATTGGCTCTAAATTTTAGTGATCCTTTTATTAACAAAAGGCATTTATCACGGCCATGAGCATTATTCCCTAAAGTGGAATTTGGAGGAGTTGGCATAGGATAAATCCCAGGATATGAACTTCTCCCCCTTGTCCCTTGACTGGAATGCAGGCCTCTTGTCTTTTGTAAGTTGTGGGCTGTAGCCTCTAGTCTTCTTTTCTGGGACACTCTGTATGCCAGCATCTTTCAGGATTGTCTCTCTTCCCGGCATCCCTATGGGAGCAGGCAGGTTCTAAATCCCAATCCTGCTCAAAAGGTTTTCTAAGAGAATACCATGATTCCTTTTTCCTAGACCCATCACCCAGCATGAACAGAGGGTGCCTTTCCCAACCACCTCACTGACTTGTCCTGCCTCCTTCTCAGATTTACCCATCAAGGCATCCATGCACTTGAGGGAGAACTGCTGTCTCTAAATGATCATGCCACTGAACCTGTAAGGAAAAACCTCCTTTAGGAACACTGAATAATTACACTCCCATTTTTGTTTTAAAGATTTTTTTTTATTTATTCATGACAGACATGCATAGAGAGGCAAAGACACAGGCAGAAGGAGAAGTGGGATCACGCCCTGAGCTGAAGGCAGATGCTCAACCACTGAGCCATCCAGACATCCCTATACTTCCATGTTTGTTTTAAATTTTGTTCATTGTATGCAGCCTCATTCCATTTATGTTGTTACATTGTTCATGAAATAGCGTCTTCTACAGCTAAGTAATTTTCTGTGGTTTTAATGTACTTAGAGCTACAGCTGAAGGGTAGGTCATCTTCAACATGGCTAAAATTTCTTGGTTTTACTTAATCTATGATACTGTTATATACATATATATAATTACATATATGGACATATATATGTTTATATGTGTTATTCCATCATATGGTTGAAGGGAAACATGAACATAAGACAGTCATTTTTTGTTTTTTGTTTTTGTTTTTGTTTCTTTTTTTAATTTTTTTTAATTTTTATTTATTTATGATAGTCACACAGAGAGAGAGAGAGTCAGAGACACAGGCAGAGGGAGAAGCAGGCTCCATGCACCGGGAGCCCGACGTGGGATTCGATCCCGGGTCTCCAGGATCGCGCCCTGGGCCAAAGGCAGGCGCCAAACCGCTGCGCCACCCAGGGATCCCCATTTTTTGTTTTTAAGATGAGCAGTATTAAGGGAAGCTTGTATGCTAGTGAGAATGATCTAGAGAAAAGAGGGAGACAAGTGTGGGAGGGAAGACAAATGACCGGACAGTGGAAAGGTTGGCCCCAAGAGCAGAGACTTTGACGTCTTAAGAGGAGGAAAGTCATAATATCTAGGTGTGTAAATTTGGCGAATTAGAGGGTAAGAGGATGAGGTAGTTCTTGTCTGTCAATGACAAATGGAGGAAGGTGATCAGCTGAGAATAAGAAAGAGGAGGATGTTGGCAGAGAGGGAAAGCTATGAAATAGATGGTCGTCCCAGAAAATTATAAAGGGAAATAACAAGGAAGGTATAGAAGAATCATTTTGCAGAGTTGAGTGTTAATTTGAGATGTGCAGTAATGAATTTAAGATAAGACCATTAAGTTGTGGGTTCTGTGGGGTATTTTCCCCTCCTGCAATTTTAGCTGCTCTGTTGCAGATGGTTGGTTAGGCTGAATCTAAACTGATGGCCAGGGGATCCCTGGGTGGCGCAGCAGTTTAGCACCTGCTTTTGGCCCAGGGCGCGATCCTGGAGACCAGGGATCGAGTCCCACATCGGGCTCCCTGCATGGAGCCTGCTTCTCCCTCTGCCTCTCTCTCTCTCTCTCTCTCTCTCTCTCTCTCTGTGTGTGTGTGTGTGTGTGTGTCTATCATGAATAAATAAATAAAATCTTAAAAAAAGAAAATATTAAAAAAAATAAAAATAAATAAACTGATGGCCAGAATGGCACCATGGGGCAGAGATGGACAAGGCTGATGAAGATATTTGCAGGGAATTGATCATAAAGTTGGACCACAAAATCTCAGCTAGGCATGGAGGACATTGACCATGTGCAGTGGAAGGAGATTGAGGTTGAAGGGTAGGATTGATACAGGGTCAAAGAATCATGGAAAGGAGGTTCGAGTGTGTTTTTGACCAGTGTAATCTTTATGCCTCCAATCTGACCGCATGACTGCATTGTTTATACTCTGCCTTGTAGGCAGCTGTCCCAAGGGCTAAGTAGGGGTGATGGTGGGAAGGATGCATATCTCTAGGGCCAACAGCCAAACTCTCATATCTAGGGAAAACTTGGTAGCAAGATTTTTTTTTAAGATTTTGTTTATTTATTCATGAGGACACACAGAGAGGCAGAGACACAGGCAGAGGGAGAAGCAGGCTCCCTGGGGAGCCCGATGTGGGACTCAATCCCAGGACCCTGGGATCACGCCCTGAGCTGAAGGCAGACACTCAACCACTGAGCCACTCAGGGGTCCCGGTAGCAAGATTTTTATTTAATAGACTGTGTTAGCATTTGAAACATGTCAGAACTTTCTTTGGTTTATCAGCCTTTATTCAATTTGGGGTGAATAATAATTTTTTAGAAGCTCAGTTGTTTTTAATAGATTCTTTAAAAATTTATCCTTTTTTAAAATTTCTTTTTTAACTGATTCTGAAAGTAAATTATAAGTAAAGATGAGGATTAATATTTAGTCCTCTGGAGATAATTTTTTAAGTAAATCACATCCATTACGGAAAGTTCAGAAAGCATTTTTTAAAAGATTGTATTTATTTATTCATGAGAGACACAGAGAGAGAGGCAGAGATGTAGGCAGAGGAAGAAGCAGGTTCCCTTTGGGGAGCCTGATGTGAGATTAGATCCCAGGACCCTGGGATCATGACATGAGCCAAAGGCAGATACTCAACCACTGAGCCACCCAGGTGTTCCCAGAAAGCATTTTTTAAAATCCTACCCTACAGACGGACAGAAACATCCTTCTATTTTTTTTGTCATATTTTTATATAGTTTCTACTACTTAATGTCTCGCCGTATTATTTTTAATGGCTGTAAGATATTTGTGTTAACTTTTTTAACATATGAAGTTATTGTTAGTAGACATTAAAATCTTTTCACATTTATGTTATGGATAATTCAGCAATGAACCCCGGAAGGAGACTATCTTAAGTTGTAGCTAAACCAATTAAAAGGGCCATGACCTACCCTGCTAAGACTTTGTTGGGAGTAGTGTTTCTGTTCCTGAAAGTTCCAGAACTCTGTGGAGGAAAGTGCCATTATGAGGGCTTCAGATACCTAGAAAAGTAGATGTGTTGATACCGTTAAATGTTGTCAGTTGTAAAGGTTCCTACAGGCTATCATTTTACTCATTATATCTCCTAAGACCGTTCATTTCACCCATGGTATTGAAATTAACATCTTACGGGAGAAAACCTTAAATCACAAAAATTCTACTTGCTTCTTTTGCACCCTCACCCTCTACGAATTAAAATGAATGCGATTTTGCCATTTTGGTGTCAGAATACTTTGGCCTAGCTCATGAAATACAAATATTTGAAGTTGCCCAGTTTGAGAAAAATGGACAAAAGCTCTTCATAACACAGGTGTTGTGGTTGTATAATTCATTTTTTCCAGTATGCTCTGACATTTCTCAATTCTGAAGGTGTGAAGGACTTGCTTACCAAACACAAATAGATGTGAATGATGCTGTGTTATTAAATGTCATGCTTCTTGATTTGCCAGTCATGTATTATCTCAAAACAAAAATGGAATTTCCTACTCATGCTTTTGCGTTTTCTCAACTGGGCTATCCACTAAAAGGCTTGTGGCATTCCTATTTTCCAATAAAGAATGGAAATCTAAATTGGTTTTGGTCCGTTTGACAATTATATGAATTAATGCTGGCCCTTAAAACTCTTCTGCAGGGGCGCCTGGGTGGCTCAGTCTGGTAGGCATCTGCTTTCAGCTCAAGTCATGATCTCAGGGTTCTGGAATTGAGCCCCAAATCCAGCTCCCTGCTCTGTGGGAGACCTGCTTCTCCCCCTCTCTCTGCCCCCTGGCTCTTTCTCACATCTCAGGTAGATGGATACAATCTTTGGAAAAAACTCTTCTGCAGAGGAAGGGACAGTTGAAGTAGAATGGTGTTTTGATGCTAACTAGGGAGGAGACTGATATGAAACAACTGATGGTTTATAAACGATGTGCCATAATTTAGGAAAAGAAAGGTAATAAATTATCCATGTTGGAAATGTTTTGTGCATACCACTTTTAGTTTTCTTTTCATCACATTATATTTGCTTCTTGGCATTTTCAAAAGACAGCATAAAATGTTGTTTTTGAGATGTTTTCTGGAAGATAAGATAAAAAGTGCAAACTCCTCACATTTTTATTGGCATGGAGGCAAGTTAGTTGTAGTCTTCCAAATAGGTACTGCTTATCCTCTGTTGAGAAGTAGCCTGGGTATTGTCAGCACTTCAGAAAAACATTTCATGGGTGCTATCTTTACAAAGCCAGGTAAGAGGCCAAATATGGGTGTTTCCAAAATACAAGTTCAGCATGCTAGCATCACTGTGACACTAGTATATCACATAAATGAGATGTTTAACAATCTCTCCCCAAGTTTGATTACATGATTTTAAGTCTGTTTTTACTATCTTATTAGTTGTTGTAAAGCCCCCTTTCTGTGTAAACTTAAGGGACTTGCTTATTGGGTCCTATGTGCTTTATAGGTATTAATGCTTCTCATATACCCCTTGAGATATGTAATTCTGCTTTTATTCCCATTTTGCTGATGAGGAAATTGAAGCATAGATGATTTGTATGACCTGCCCCGGATCACAGCTAACAAATGGCAGAGTCAGGATTCAAACTCTAGTTCCAGGGGTGCCTGGTTGGCTCAGTTTGTAGAGCATGTGACTCTTGATCTCGGGGTTGTGAGTTCAAGCTCCATGTTGGGCATAGAGCTTACTTAAAGAAAAAAGAAAAACAAACTCTGACTCCAGAGAGTGTGATATGTATGCTGCTGTTTCCTTCCATTCCAAGATTCTGGGCCTAATGTTCTTCATCTGCTAAATACTACCATGGTGCACCCTGTTTTGAAGGTGAGATGTTAATGTCGTCTCTGTGTGTGACCCACACTTGGCCACTGGCAGTGAAACAGCTCTATTAACAGAGATGCCAATGTATCTTATTTTTTATTTACTAGGAATCAGTTAGTAATTGATATGTTATGCTTTGATCATTAGTAGATGACCATAAGGAACTTGAACAGATTCAGAGAATCCACCATTAGCAAAGAAATCGTCATGGCAGGAGGCTCTGCAGATGCACTGTTTTGTGAGTTTTTCTAAAATACAGGAAGTAAGAGAAAATGAGAGCAAAGAATTCCCTCTTCTTGACTTACACTGCTTGACTTGTCTAATGTATAACTCACCTAAGATTTCAAGTCTGGACTGTTGAAGAATAGATAGGGACTTGAAAAGTAAGATATGTCGCCATTTGCACAGTTCTTTTTGTGATTTAAGAGAACATAAAAGGAGATCATGAAGAAGTTTGTAATTTCAAAAGTAAAATCTTAGCTAAGGGAACCCTTTCAAGTAATTTTGATGTCGATCTCTCATTTAAGAGAAGCCATGGGCAGGCTTTCTGAACCAAGTCAAAGATCTGGATGGTGTTAGGGATCTGCTTGCCCTCTCCTGCCTTCTGGAACCAAATAAACTCAGGGAGGAAAAGGGGGGTCATTCTGGAAAAGACAGCAGAAAGATTCAAAGAGGATGGAGGCCATATTTGAAATTAACTATTACAAATGTAGGAACTAGATTGGTATGTAATTGTGAAAGATGTTAGTATTTCTTAGGATCCTCAATGATGAAAAATAGTTGAATCAATGAAATTGAATTTGTGACAGTGACTTCAGGTATTTAAGAGGAAAGTACTGATTGTGCTTTCATGAAATTCATGAAAGGAAGCAACGAACGGTCATTCTAACGAAGGTAGGGAAGGTAGGAGGAAACCCAACAGCATGAACAAAGAACTGCTTGAATAGTGGAGACAAGAACAAGAATGCCACAACAAAGCAGAGGGCCAAGGAGGAGTACAAAGAAATAACAGCAGAGGAGAGTCGGGAAAGCTCAAGCAGGAAATGAGAAGCAACCTTCAAAACACATCAAGGGAAACATTCCTTAAATACATCAGAAGCAACAGGACAGGGAAATGTCGTCTCTCTGTTGGGTAAAGGAGGGAATTGGTTTTAAATGACAGCAATAGGTCAAGTTATCTGTTTTGTTCTGTCTGTTTTATTTTTTTCAAAAGCAAAACTTCTTTGTTTTCAAAAAGTCTGGTAGTATTGACTGGGAGTAGGTGGAAGAAGCAAAATTATTAGAAGAACTGGGGAAAGGCTGTCTTAGCAGACTGCTTATATTAAAATCTGTAGGTACTGATGAATATGGAAACAGTTGTTCGGAATGAAACCCACACAGAACACCAGTTGTAGAGAGAATATGGAACTAGAACAGGAGCAATGTGTCATCTCTATGTACCCTGGAGGGAAGAACGACCTTGAAATGATGCATATGAAGGTGTCTATGACCTGGAAGGATATGGGGCATTCAGGGAGAAGTAGCAGATATCATCACCAAATCAATTTGCAGACTGAAAGGTAGCAGGTATACCAGTTGGTTTGAAAGAGAGAAAGTTCTGTCAGACTAATGCAGTTTCTCTAGGTGACACAGTAGCAGCCCAGTTGGCTGAGGGAAAGTGAAAGAAGTGATCTAGTTTGATCTAGTTTGTGATCTAGTTTGATTTTGGGAAAGCCTGCTTCTCCCTCTGCTTATGTCTGTGTGTCTCATGAATAAATAAATAAAATATTTTTTTAAAAAAAGGAATTAATGTTATAATGGGTATAAAGTGTCATAGCAAGAAATGTTTTTGAAGTGATCATTACTAATTCTGCTGCTTAGTCACAATATTCTAGAGAATGTTCTACAAATGTGCAGGAAACACAGAAAATGACCAATGTTGGTGGGGATGGGGAAGAGGGAAGGATTTAAGTCAGAATGATTGTGGCCATTTGGAGGCATAGTCAAAAAAGTAGTAGAAGGTAATGGCAAGGGCAGCAGGGTAGGGCATAAGAGAATATTTACATTTTTAAATGTAAGGTTCATAATGATATGATCATAATTTGAATTCATGTTCAGAAGGCATACATTTTGGAGGTGCCTGGGTGGCACAGTCAGGTAAGCAGCTGCCTTCAGCTCAGATCATGATCCCAGGATACTGGAATCAAGCCCCAAGTCAGGCTCCTTGCTCAAGGAGGAGTCTGCTTGTCCTTCTCCCTCTCTTGCTGCCCCTCCCCTCTGCGAGGGCTTTCTCTCTCTCTCTCTCTCTCCCTCCGTCCCTTTATTTTTTTTTAATTTTTTTAATTAAAGATTTAAGTTATTTTTTTATTTTTTTTAATTTTTTATTTATTTATGATAGTCACATACACAGAGAGAGAGAGAGAGAGAGAGGCAGAGACATAGGCAGAGGGAGAAGCAGGCTCCATGCACTGGGAGCCCGATGTGGGATTCGATCCCGGGTCTCCAGGATCGCGCCCTGGGCCAAAGGCAGGCGCTAAACCGCTGTGCCACCCAGGGATCCCTCCCTCCGGCCCTTTAAATAAATAAATAATCTTTTTCTTTTTTCTTCTTTCTTCTTCTTTTTTTGTTTTTTAAAAAGGAGGCACCCGAGTGGCTCAGTGGATTAAGTGTCTGCCTTCAGCTCACGTTATGATCTCAGGGCCCTGAGATCCAGCCCTCCCTGTTCAGCGGGGAGCCTGCTTCTCCCTCCCTCCACCCCTCACTCATGTTCTCTCTATCTCTCTATCTGAAATAAATAAATAAATAAATAAATAAATAAATAAATAAATAAAATCTTTATAAATAAATAAATATATACATACATAAAGGAAGGCATACAGTTTATCTAATGGTGGCATTTTTTCCTCCCTAAAGCAGCATTGAGTTGGTTTCTTTCTGAGAGCCCTTATACGTTGATCCTTTCTGGACCAACTGCCCTCCAAGTAGAGTTAAGAGAAGGCCTTGTAGCTATAAAGCTCAAAAGCAACAGTCCATCTACAAGGTCAAGTAACAAAGTACTTTGTACTAAGTTCTGGTTGTATCCTAAGGTAAACAAGGACCCAGTTTTAGTCTACAAGTAAAAAGAGCAGTTGGAAACATTGAAAAGCACCATACAGATGGTCAACAGGTTGAGAAAAATAAGGCTTCCAGGTAAAACAAAACTTGAATTCAGTGTGGAAAAATATTGAGTAATGGGTTATTAATGTTAAGTATCTGAAGAAATCATAAAAACACATTGGAGAGATCTGCTCTGTATTTCATTTGATGACAGACAAGAGGGCAAAAACTTATTTGAATAAAGGATTTGGAAAAGATTTAGAAGAAGGCAGGGTGACCTCTATTAAACATTGAGGTAAAGTAGTGAGAAGGATGTGTGTCCCCTTCCTAGAGACCTTTAAAATTATGAGCAATTATGTTTGGAGGATGAGTACATTTTATACATTTATGAGATGTTTGGGTTTGGAACTAGAGTAGGCAGTGAAGGAGATGAGCCTTCTGATCTCTTTCAACCTTATGTTGGAACTTGTATGTGTTTTGAAGGACTCAGTCTTTTGTAAGAAAGTTTTAATTGGCATTATCCTCTTCCTACTACAACTGTGTGTTTAGCTCTTTTCTAATTACCATGTAATTCCCTTATGGTAGTGAGCATAAGTTTTTATTATATTTGCTTGCTTAATTAACACTCTCAGGGTGCCTAGCTGGCTCAGTCGGTAGAGCATGCAGCTCTTGTTCTCAGGGTCATGAGTTCGAGCCCACGATGGGCATGGAGTTGACTTAAAAACAAATAAATAAGAATTTTAAAAAATGAACACTCTTCTTGGTGCCTGTCAGCTCTGTAACAGACCATGTCTATCTTGTTCACCATGGTCATTCCAGTTCCAACACCTTATCCGGCACACAATTGTAATATTTGTAGAATGAATGATAATATCAGAAGAAGTATGGCTTAAAAAGCTGTCATTTTTGGAATGATTTGTTGGAGACTAGAATAGCATTATAGCGTATTTCTCAATCTTGGCCTCTTTTGTTGAACTGCACACTGCTGGAATGGTGTGTCATTTGAATCAGAGAACTTCCTGTCTGATCATCTTCTTTTAAAATGCAAATGGGATCCACACAAAAACTTGTACATGATGTTCATAGCAGCGTTATTCATAATTATCAAAAAAGTGGAAATAACCCAAATGTCCATTGGCTGATGAATGGGTAACAAAAGGTGGTCTATCCATACAACATATTTGACAATAAAAGTCAATGAAATCCTGATACATGCTACAACATGGTTATATTTTGAAAATATTATGCTGAGTGAAAGAAGACAGACACAGAGGGCTAAATCTTGTATGATTCCATTAATATGGAATTCATATTATTTGAGTATTTGAAACATTCAAAGCAGGCAAATCCATAGAGATTAAAAAGTAGATTGATAATCCCCTAAGGCTGAGGAAGTTAAGGGGAGATGGGAAATAACTGCCAGTTGGCATGGGATTTCATTGTAGGATGAAAATATGTATGTTCATGGAGGCACCTGGCACTATGGTGGTAGGTCTCTAACAAGAAAAAGAGCATATGAAGAATATGGAATACAGACAGCACAAAATCCAAATTTTTTTCTGCTAATTTTGCCTTTTTCTAACTGTATTTAAGGATTCTATTTAGCAAACACCTTTCCTACAGAACAAGCATCGTGGAGTGTTGCTTTTTTCTTTTAAAATGTGTGCAGACTTCCTCATCTTACATTTAGCACAAAAGATGTCCATGTGCATTTTTGTGTCTGTCTCAACCTTCACAACATGAACAAGAGTACTGTGATCTCATCTTGTTCAGCGCTCTGCCCATGTTGGTTTATCCAGGGCCTGACCCATGGTAGGAGGACCACAGATGCTTGCTGCAATACCTATACTTAAGTGTAAAGGTCTGGGGAGATTTTGCTTAAAGAAGTGGCACAAAAAAAAAAAAAAAAAAAAAAGGAGGAGCAGACTCTTGTATCATTGTATCAGCTTAGTAAGAGTTTCTTGCTTAGAAAATACTTTTTAAGAAATTGTTTTTCAAATGATTTTTAATAGGAATGTCAAGACTATTCAATGAGAAAGGACAATCTTTTAACAAATGGTGCTGAGAAAACTCAGTGTACACAAGTTGAAACATTACCTTATACCATGTACAAAAATTAACTCAGAATGGATTAAAAAAAAAAAAAACCCAAACGTAAAAGCTAAAACTGTAACTCTCTTGAAGAAAACATAGGGGAAGTCTCATGACACTGAATTTGACAATGAATTCTTAGATGTGATGCCCAGAACACAGGCTACAAAAGAAGGAATTGGACTTCAAAATTAAAAATTTTTGCAGCCTGGGACACTACCAATAGAATGAAAAGGCATCCCAGAAAAATGGATGAAATATTGGAAGTCATGTGTCTGATAAGGGATTGATATCAGGTATATATAAAGAACCCCTATAACTAAACAGTTACCAACAATTTAAAAAAAATCAAAAATGGACAGAGGACTTGTAAAAGGAGAAACATTTTCTCCTCAATACTTCATTCACTTCTCATACCAGATGTGTGGCTTTTTCTATATCAAACTATTCTCCAATTCTTAGCAGATCCTAAATACTTGTTCTATAGTTTAACTCAATTCTGACACTAACTGTCCAAAGTTACTACAAATCACACAGATTGAGGACTCAGTCCAAGACTGCCCCTTGTTTTAGACTCCAGTCACAAGTAGTGGGTCCTAGATTACCCACAATTTCTATCTGATGTTACTACCGATCAGAGGTTCCCATGCTTCCCTCTTCCTTTGGTGATAAATTCAATGCTCAGTCCCTCTTCCCTCCTTGAAGGTGGGGGCTGGGACTGAAAGTCCCATTTCTCTAATTACATGGTTGTTTCCTCTGGCAGCCATCCTAGGGGATTTCCAAAATCACCTACTAACATAACTCAGGTGTGGTTGAAAGGGGCTTTTTATGAATAACCTTTATTACTCTGAAGCTGATTTAGGAGCTGGGGAAACAAACCAAATATTATAGCAAAAGACACTCTTACAGTTCCTCTCAAAATACAAGAGTTGTAGGAGCTCGAGCCAGAAGCAGGGGGAGGAGACCAAAGTACATTGTTTTAAGTCGAACAGACATTTCTCCAGAAAAGACATACCAATGGCCGATAAGCACATGAAAAGATTATTAACATCATTACTTGTTAGAGAAATGCAAATCAAAACCACAACGAGGTAGGACTTCATACTCATTAGGATGGCTGTTCAAAGGAAGAGACAAAGGAGGGAAAGAAGGAAGGCAGAAGGGCAGGAGAGCGAGAGGAAGTGAGAAAGGCTGGGAAAGAAAGTACACAA
This sequence comes from Nyctereutes procyonoides, assembly GCF_905146905.1. Classification (NCBI taxonomy): domain Eukaryota; kingdom Metazoa; phylum Chordata; class Mammalia; order Carnivora; family Canidae; genus Nyctereutes; species Nyctereutes procyonoides. The sequence continues at coordinate 69,881,148 of NW_026575052.1, read as the reverse complement.
TCTTAACAGCATTGTTAAAGATGTGGAGAAATTGGAACCCTGAGACATTGCAGATGGGAATGTAAAATGGTGCAGATACTATGGCAAATGCTGTCACACTACTTCAAAAAATTAAACAGAGAATTACCATATGACTTAGCAAAGCTCCTCCTGGGTATATAGACTCAAAAGAAGAAAAAATAGAGATTCACACAGGTATCTGTACAGCCATGTTCATAGCAGCCTTATTCACAATAGCTAGAAGATGGAAACAACCCAAGTGTTCATCGCTGGGGAAATGGGTAAATATTACTCAGCTTGATAAGGAAAGAGATTTTGACAGATGATCAAACATGATGAGCTTTGAAGATATTATGCTAAATGAGTCAGTTACAAAAGGACAAAAATGGCATGATTCCACTTTATGCATTTTCTAGAGTGGTCAGATTCATAGAGACAGAAAATTGAATACTGCTCACGAGGGACTAGGGAAGGGGGGAAGGGGAGAGTATTGTTGAGAGGAGAAAGAGTTCCCCTTGGGAAAGATGAAAAGGATCGTGGTGATGGTTGTACTTAATGTGAATGTACTTAACCCCAGAACCATATACTTAAAAATAGTTAAGAGGGCAAATTTTATGTTGTATATTTTTACCATAATAAAAAATTATTATTTTAAAATAATGATGTTTGTTTATGTTGACAGAAGTCTGCCATAAAAGGCCCATGTTACCCACCCAAGCATAACTGTCTTCAGTTGCTTCTTCTAGAACACAGCAAACTTTACAAGCATTGCCTAACCTTGATTCTTTTATTGCCTTTACTTCAAGATTACTGAGTGAACCAAGCAATAATTGACAAATTTTCTTTTTTTTTAATTTATTTTTTAAAAGATTTTATTTATCTATTCATGATAGACATAGAGGGGAGTGGCGAGTGGGGGGCGGCAGAGACACGGGCGGAGGGAGAAGCAGGCTCCATGCCAGGAGCCAGATGCAGGACTCGATCCCAGGTCTCCAGGATCACGTCCTGGGCCAAAGGCAGGCACTAAACCGCTGAGCCACCCAGGGATCCCCCTAATTGACAAATTTTCAATAGTACTTAATATACTACTGAAAAACTTGGGACTTGTTAACCATCATCTGGGCTAGACTCTGAGATTTCATAATATTATTTTGTTCTTGTTGATTTTCTGATAATTTTTATTATTAATTTATCTGATTCAATAATTTCAAAATATATTTACAAATAATTTCAAAATATATTTACAAATAATGTATTTTTGAAAGATACTACTGTATCTGATGACCTATTTCTTAGTGGAAATCAAGAGTCTTCCTGATAATTACAGAACACAATTTTGATGCTTGGAAAGGGGTCTTGAAAATTGAAGCTGTGTACGTATTATTTCTTCACTGACCTATGGCTTCCTGTCTTTGGTTGGATTGTCCATGCATATCTCACTTCCTGGGAACATGACGCGTCACAATTTGTCAATCTTCAGACTTAACATTTTTGCATTTGCCTTTTTGCTGGACTTTTTTTTACCAGTTTCAGCAAAAATAGATGTGGCACTGTAATCTCTGAAAATGTTTTCAACCTAAGTGATTTGGAGTCTAGAAGGCAACTGAAAAATACCCAATCCGGCGTAAGTTCCAGTTTCCTGCCAGCTTCATTCACTTCCCCTGGAGTCCCTTTCTAGGCCAGAAGTCAGGAATAGTGTTTGTCCCAGTGTGAGTAATTATCGGGTTTCTTTGTCAAGGCTTCCTTCCCGGTACCTTCCCAGGTTCTCCTAGTGTCTGAAGTGTGGGGCCTTTGTACCTTTCAGAATTCGTAACATCCCGTTATGGGGGATCTGGACCGTAAGCAATCTCCTTAGCCCGAGTCCCCCAGTCCTGGAAGATCACACCTAAGCGGCCCCGAAACAAATGACATCAGCGGCTCTGTCCTTCTAGAAGACTGACAGGTACCCTTCAAGTCCTATCGGATGTGGCCATGCTGGAAAGAACCTCATGAAATTATTCATGTGTTCAAGGTGGGCTGAATTTAATCTTTCAAAGAGAGGCAGCTGTCAAGTTTTCAAGATGTTGAGTATATTTTACAATTTTGACCTTGACGTTCAAGATATTTCTCTGTGTCTAACCTAAAATTTGTTTGGAATGAGTTTTCTTTTCACATAAAATAAATTTATATGTACACCACCCCCCTGCCCGATTCTAGAAGTAATACATGTTCCTTTTGAAATATTGTCAATTGAAGGCATTTTAAGTTTATTTCCATGGTTCTTTTCTTGTGGGTATGAAATGTAGATACAACTTTTAATGCAGGTGACTCTTAAGAAAGAGGAATTTAATCTTAGCAAGATCATGTTGAAACCATCTTATAGAAGGACACAGAGAAAAATATAAACTAATGTTTCTGGAGTAAGTTCCATTTTCAGAGAGAAGGAAAACACTGAGTCAAAAGTGACTCACATGTAGATCCAGATTTATGCCTGAAAGCAGCTTTTTTTTCCAGCAAGTTTTTGAAGCTTGGTTTCCTTATCTGTAAAATTGAAGATACCATATTTTTCTCAGTGTCAATGTGTGGATTAAATAAAATGCGACATGAGAGAGGACCTAATGAGTATCTGGTACACGTAGCTTCAAGTAGCTGTCTCCTCCTACCCATACCTTCTTATCGGTGTCTAGTTCACCTCTTTTTCTTATATATTATCTCTTTTTAGATATCCCTTTATTAGCACAGAAAATATGCTTCTTTGGGTTTGTAATCATAGCAATTCAGTTACTGAATATATTTTCCCCTTTGTGGGTGTTGTCACCCACTTTTTGGCCAGAATAAGTCCTTATTTATAATTCAGGTATTCCCTATTTTCAGTCTAAAGAAAACCCAGCTTCAAAATGAAAGGAAATTTCACAACATTCGTTGTAAGGGATTTATTCTCTTAGTGTCAAAGTAGCATGTGTGGGCCTTAGACTCAATCTTACATGGATCCACTGAGTTACTAGATGAAAAGCTGGCAAGCTCAAAGGGGAGATGATAGTTAGGAATCTGGGTCCTATTTGTTTAATATCTGCTGTGGGCCAGGAACAAGGACAGGTGCTTTACATCCGTTTCACATTTTAATCTTCATGACTCTTCAGTGGGTGTTATTATCATTGTTTTATGGGAGAGGAAATGAAGGCCTTGCGGAAGTTGGTTAGGTCACTCGGGATGGCACAGTAAGAAAGTTCTGATGCAGTGTTACACTTGGGCCTGTCCGCAACTCCTAGTCTTTTTTACAGTTTAATTGCATTTAGGAGTCATGATTATGAGGAGGCATCTTGTAACCTATGAACTTAGTAGCCTACCAAAGCCAATACCACAGTCTATCTTACAAGATTCTCCGCCCCCCCACCCCCCGCTGACTCCATCTTCTCTTCTGCTCTCCCTTCCTTGCTGGAAAAACAAGTTGATTGTTTAGAGTCTGTTAATACATATAGGCAATTTCAAGATGTCATGATGTCAGGAAAGGAAATCTATTTCCGGCTGTACAGTTCTATGTAAAAGGAAAGGAGAAACAAATAGGGACTTGATCTCCAGGCATTTGGGATTGGGTCAGGAGGACTGCCTGCTTTGGTCTCTGTCCTGGAGGCACATGAAGCCAACACTGCCAAGATGGCTGCCCTTCCCTTAGCACTGCCAGCCCCCACTTCGCCCCTCTCACCCCGCAGTGTGCGTCCCCCCCATCCCGGGACTGGGGCCAGGCCAGGCACCCCTGGCTCCAGCAGATTGATTCACTGTGAAGTCTCCTCTTGGAACTTTCTTTGGCCTTAAACTGCCACATGCTGCAGTTGACTACCTCACATTTGATTGAATGCTCCTTTCTTCTGAGAGAGCAACCATTCAAGGAATCATAGAATTTGCTTGCAAGTTATTTTCAGGTAAGCAGACATACTTCAGTCTTCCATCCAGCTCTCTAGTGGCGGGAAATTCTTTGAGCGTGCGCGCGCGCGCGTGTGTGTGTGTGTGTATGTATAAAAGTGTCTGACACATGTTATGTGGAGATAGTTCTCTGTTGTGTAATCCTAAGAAATGCAAATCCTTTTCTCTGAGTGCTTTGCTCTTTCCTTCCCCGTAGATATTGTGCTGCTCAATAGGCTGCCAAGTCTATATGGATTAGAGCTGCTTATTACCCTTCCACCCCTCCTGTCAAAATAATCAACCATCGCAGTGTGAAAGGAAAACCAACAGATGCATTCTTCCTGGGTTGAAGTGGGATTCAGTGCCCCAGCCTGCAAATGAACTCTTCTCTCATTTCTTCCTAGAACTATACTGCAGTTGAATGAAGAAAGGTTCTCTTTCTCATGTCTTCTGCATGTAAGCAAAATCTTTACTAATCCCTTGTTAGGGTGGACAGTTGGGATCTTTTGGAAAATTGTCATGGCAGCATAATTCCTTCTTTTCCATCCCTAAAAAAGAGACCTCACAAAGTTGTTTTCATTTAAATTCAATGTTTTGTTCATCACAATCTGTACTTGAGTCATCTTTTCGCTTCCTTTTCAGTGGAGACTTGATGTCAATTTCATTACTTCCTTTTCTAGATAAGTATAGCATCTCCCCTACCTGAGCCCAACAGTTTTTTGGAAAACTTTATGAAACCGAATCAGGAAAACACAGTGTATTTCCTTTTCATGCCTTTTGTCATATCATTATGGCTCCTTTACTATTTAATTTTGTGAGCTGAGGTTGTAGTGTAGAGTTCCCCATTGTGATTTTGTATAGTGAAAAGTGTAGAGCCAGCACTCAGGAGATCTAGGATTTCCCACTGGCTCTGCCAGTTGCTAACTGGTGACCTTAGATAAGGCAATTCATTTGTCTAGCTCCAATTTCTTCAAGGTGGGGGTCGAACTGAAAGGCCTGGAGAGTTCTTTTAGCATGAAAATTCTGACTCTCAGAAAAGATAGTTGCATAGAATGGGAATACCTTTCTTTGTTCCAAAAAAAAATTGTCCTTTATAATAATTGATGTTGTTTGAAAGGAGTACCATGCCCAGATCTTGGAGAAATAATTCAAATGGAAGGAAGTCTAACCAGGTCACTTTTTCTAGCATAAGTTTTAAGGCCTTTACAGGCTGTCAGCTAGTTTTTGAGAACCACCATCCACCATGGACATGCGAGTAGCTAGTGAGCTCTGTATACAAATACGCGTAAGGCTGCAATCGCAGAGAACAACAGCCACAAACATCTGGAATACAGCTATAAATCCAGATGTGGGAAAAAGGCAGTCAAGAAATAAACGATTGTCATTAAGCCTCAGCATTTCAATTAGAGAGACAACCACCTACCCCACACGCTTGACGAATTTCACAGAAGACTATGACCACAGGAAGGATGGTAGCCGACAGCAGAAAGAACTACTTTCTTAATTAAAAATTTTAGGTTAAATGTAATATTTGTACGTGGTAAAATCTTCAACTCATATGTCATACACACACACAAAATTAAAAGCTTCTGTCCTACCTTCTCAGTCCTTCTTTCTAAAAGTAAGCATTGTTAATAGTTTTTTGGTAGGTCCTTTCTCAAAATGGTAGATACATATCCCAGTAGAACTATATGTGGCTTCTTTTTACATTTATATAAGTGATCAGAATGTACAGTGGTTCTGTGTGTCCTTCTTTAATATTTATTCATGAGAGACACAAAGAGAGAGCCGGAGACATAGATAAAGGGAGAAGCAAGCTCCTTGCAGGGAGCCTGATGTGGGACTCGATCCCAGGCCCCTGGGATCCCACCCTGAGCCGAAGGCAGACACTTAACCACTGAGCCACCCAGGTGTCCCAATTAAAAAAAAAATTGCAAATATAATAAGTGAGAAAAAACACTCACTGTTTTTTTGTTTGTTTTTAACACTCACTGTTTTGATTGATTTTTTTATTATTATTTTTTAAATTTTTTTAAAATATTTTATTTATTTATTCATAGACACACAGAGAGAGAGAGAGGCAGAGACACAGGCAGAGGGAGAAGCAGGCTCCCTGCAGGGAACCCGATGTGGGACTCGATCCCGAGTCTCCAGGATCACACCCCAGGCTGCAGGCGGCGCCAAACCGCTGCGCCACTGGGGCTGCCCTGATTGATTTTTTTTAAATAAATGATGTTAAGGTATATTTTCCTATTAATTATAGTTGATTTTTCTATGTGGATTAGTTTTCCAGTTTGTGCTTTTGCCCATTACTCTTTTACATATTGATTTGCAAGACTGCATCATAAATTAAAGGATTAACTTTCTGTTATACCTGTTGCAAATATTTTTTTTAGTCTGTCTGGAGTTTGTTTGTGGAGGGTTTTTTTTTCCCCCTTAGAAATTTAAGATTTTCATGTAATCAAATTTAGAAATCTTTCTTTTTATATCTTTGCCTTTTAGAGTTGTGCCTATTACATGTTTAAAAATTACTTGTGTTTCAGTCTCGCACTTTTAGAGTTTAACTTTTTTAGGATTTACTATTTGATCCATCCGAAGTTTTTTGGAGGGTTAGAAGTTTGATAAGATTTCAGCTTTCTTTATTTTTCCAAACGGCTAGGCAACGGTGCCATTACCACTGACTGAACAATTGATCTTTCCCCCACTGATTTGAAATGCCACCCTGTGAGACCAAATTTCTGCCTTGTATTTGAGTTTATTTCTGAGCTCCATGTTTGATTCCATTGAACTGTTTTCCCCTTTCTTGATTCCAGTATGTTTGAGTTACTGTAATTTCAGACATAAATCAAGCAAGGGGAAGATTAGCCATTGTTCTGCTCAGTTCATAGGCACACTGTTTAGTGCCAATTTAGTGAAGGGATGTCTGTTTTCAATTTTCTCTATTAACTAATGCTCAAGATGACATTGTGTCATCTGAAAAAATTAACTTTTGCCATTGTACTAAGCTACAAAGATCGAAATATAGCCAAATTAAAAGTAAACAAGATGATTTTTAAAATAGCATGCAAAGAGATGTTTTTTCAAATCTTATCTGGAAATCTCACTTCTGTGACATCGTTCCATAAATAAGATGTTACGGTGTCTCTTCACTCACTTACTTATAGGAGATCAGTCAGAAAAGTATTAGTATTTCTTGTGCTGTGTCTTTTAGTATATGGCACATCAAATAGAGTTATGGGTTGTCTTGATCTGATTGATTTCATATAAAGGTCTTTGCTTTGGCAGCAGTTGGGACCTATTCACTTTCTGAGGTAAATCTTGTAGAGCAGGAAGTTGAGGTTTTGGGGTGGAATCCAGGAGTCAGTTCTGATCTTATTGTTGGGGAATGTGGAAACCTAAAGCCTTCCTTCAGTTAATAATGTGAATAGTGGAGGATCTTTTTTTCCCCTATACTGATTAAGAATTTTCTAAAAGACGATGAACTTTTATTAATAGGAACATAGCTTTATTTTTCACAGATCTGTGCTTAAACATGGTCAGAGAATGGTCCCTGTTCTAAAATCTCCTTATTTGTACATGTTGGAGTTCAAAGGAGGAACCTCGTGGAGAGAAAATAAATGAGATTTCTTTCTAACTGTCTTCATATGTTTCATGATAAGAGTGTGTCTTGGGTCCTATTTCGAGTTAAAACTGACTGGAGTCCATGAGTTGCTACAATTAAAAAACTGTTTTTACCTCAGAATCAACTCTGGAGAGTATCTCAGAGAATCAGTTACCAACTCTGCAGGCAGTAGATCCATCTTGAGCTGAATGGGCAGTTTGATTGTTTCTTTTCAGTTGAACAAACATAGGTGCTCATTTGTCCCAGATTCTGTCAGAGAAGCAATGTAGGTGTGTGACAAAAAAAGGTATGTATATCCCACGGTCTTATCTTCAGTTATGAAAAAAAATTTTTGTAGTCCATCTAACTTGAGACACCAAGCATACTGATTTCTTCCCTGACGGTGGGATTGAAAATGAACAACTGTATCTTCGTCCGATACATAAGCAGGCGCTTGGGAAAAGCTATGGCAGAAGGCACTGAAGGGATGGTTGGAGTGCTTGGCTTGATGTCTCCCCAGCATCCAGCAGCAAATGGAAGAAGATAGTTGCAGTGTTCGCCTACACATAGGCACTCCCCAGACAAAAAGGACAGCATAGGCCAACTGCAGTCCACCTCAGCGAGCCTTCCAAAGGGCATCTGTGGATAGTCCAACATTTGAGGGTAAATATTTCAAGGAATCAGGATATTGGGAAAATACCAAAGGAACCATTAGGTGAAATGAAATGTGGCCAAGATCTTCATTCAAAAAAATTTTTTTAAGATTTATTTATTTATTCATGAGAGACACAGACTGAGAGAGAAAGGCAGAGACACAGGCGGAGGGAGAAGCAGGCTCCTCACAGGGAGCCCGATGCGGGACTTGATCCCGGATCCCAGGATCACAACCTGAGCCAAAGGCAGGCACGCACCTGCTGAGCCACCCAGGCATCCCATTCATTCAAATTTAATGGAGTCCAAAGGCATTTGTCTCTGGAGAGGGCCATTAGGATAAGACACAGCTTTGACAGAACACACAAGCCAGGAATTACCCTCGCACCACAAATGATGTGCTAAAAATAATCTGCTGTTTGATCCCTCCTTATATCTTTGGATTCTTTGTAGAGAACCCAGGCTAGGAGTTGCTCTTTCTATTTACTTTATTTTGCTCTCTTACTTGTTTTGACTGTTGACAGTATCTAATATTATTTTTATTTCAAATTGTGGTGACATGAACATCACAAAAAATTTTACCGTCGGCCATTTCTGAGTGTACAGTTCATTGGTGAAGTCATTATGTGAAATCATACAGTATTTGTCTTTTTGCATCATACTTAATACTTCGCTTTGCCTAAGCGTCCTCAAGGAATGTCCTTCCTTTCTAAGGGCTCCTTTTAAGGGCCAAGTGCTGTTCTATCATGTGTATCTACCACATTTTGTGTGTCCAGTCATCTGTCAATTGACATTTGGATTTTTTTTTCATTTTTAATCAATAAAATGTACACACACTACCATTACCCATGTGACTCTGCCCCAACAGAATAGTTTTAGAATTGGAAAATACTCCTCGGTTAGCCTTTTACTGTTGTTGATAACTGTGATTTGGTTTGGTGAGTGTTAATACTGGTAGAAATGATCACTTTAGAAATGAATTATAGTAATTGATCACTAGTCTTGAAACTTTAAATCTCCCTACCTCAAGTTCAGGCACCTGCAGGATCCAAAAAAAAAAAAAAAAAAAAAAGCCGAAGGACAAAAGTGACAACCACTTGGTGAGAGATGCTTGTTTTTCTGGATTGATTTCTCTGTACCCAGCATCCAGAAAGGTGTGTTTTTCATGGACATTTTCAGGCCTCGAAGCTTGGGCTGTGGGTTTATTTCCTTAAAGACACAGTACATGATCTTTCTCACCAGACTCTCCCAGAGGCTCTGCTAGATAAACACTCAAAGGTCCAGAAAAATGGGAGTAAGGGGAGTCATTTAGATTATTTCACATCCTCTCAGCCTGGAGTACTTTCCTTACTCAACACTTTCCTCACGTTTCTCAGAGGAAAAAAAGAAATGGAAACTTGGTACATTTATTTTTTACATACATGCCAGCTTTGACCACTCTTGGCACTAGGTGAACAGGAGATTAATGATTGGGGTCGTGCCATGGAAAAAGCCATAAGGCTTTACATCACAATTTTTTGTTTTTAAAACATTTTGTTTTCATAGCTGAGGATTACTCTGTTGGCAGAGGGTAGGGAGAATGAAAAAAATATATAGTAGAATAAAAGAGTACTGATTTTTTAAAAAGACACAAAGATTCAACCAATTCCATTTCAGTTTTGTGAAGAAATGCTTTGAGTTTTGAGGTGAATAAACAGGACAGTATCCCTCTGTGTATGCTATTTGCATATCGTTCCTTGCCTTAAGAAAATGACCATATAACGAAGAGGCACTTATTGACCTAATGTACTTAGAATATGATTATTCTTATCCTAAAAGGATCACTAATAGATTTACCTCAAAAATAGGAGTTACTTTGGTTCATTTCAATATTCTCATAATATACTCAACTTATGTGACAGCTGGACATTAAATGGTGAAACGTAATTGAAGATAAATTACAAAGGAAAATAAAAACATTAGTATAATCCTAATATTTAACCAATTAAGAAATGAAAAGTATGTAATTCCATTGAAGTATGTTGGACTTTTATGTAACTTTGCAGGAATATACCCTGCAAAAGTAGTTTTAGCTGAATGTAGTAGTTCTAGAATAGCTTATCCAGCACAGTGTAGCAAATGGGCATATTTTAGCTCTTACTATATACTCACAAGAGTATATACTCTTTATTTTTACTCTTTGTTTATGGTATAAGAGATCTTTTTTAAATTATCTTGCATTTTTGGTAAAAATGACCTTAAGATAAAGGGAACTTACATTTTCTTTTAAATGAGAAAATAATGAGGACTTAGAGGTAAAGAAAAGATATCACATACATGTTCCAAAAGTCACCTCCTTCACGTTCTGCAGGATCTTGTAGATAATGGAAACAGGAAAAATTTTGTTAAGAGTAGATCTCAAGGGACTCCTGGGTGGCTCAGCAGTTTGGCGCCTGCCTTCGGTCCAGGGCGTGATCCTGGAGACCCAGGATCGAGTCCTGCGTCAGGCCACCTGCATGGAGCCTGCTTCTCTCTCTCTGCCTCTCTCTCTGTATCTCTCATGAATAAATAAATAAAAATCTAAAAAAAAAAAAGAGTAGATCTCAATAAGCAGGTTGAATTCTCATACCTGGTCTGTGAGCAGGATGTTCAGTGAAAAGCAATGATTTGGGGGAGAAATGTGAAGCACTGGCAAAGAGTAGGTGGTGCTCGGAGCGAGTTTGTGCTCCCACAGTGTAGATCCAAGCATGCAGAGTAATCCCAGGTCTGATATTTTTATAGGAAGTTACATTGATTATCACTAGGTGAATATTAAACTTTGTGATTCCGTGAAGGACACGTAACCCTGGTCTTTTGAAAGAGAATAAAATGACTGCCAGAGTCAGCCAGTGCATAATATAGAAAACAGCCTCCCATCCCAGTCTGGGCAACTCCTAACATCCATGTGTATTCTAGACAGATATTTGAATAGAGGTTGGAGAATGAGCAAAGCAAAAGTATTTATTGAACACAGACCATGTGCCAGGCATGGAAGTTCTTTCTCCTCCCTGAAACTCTGCATGGTGGTATTCCCATTTTGCAGATGAGAAGACTGAGGCTCAGCCAGGCTAAGTTATTTGGTAGACAGTATATGGAGGACAATATGATTCCAAGTCTGTGACCTTTCCAAAACAGGCCCCTGCTCCCAGTCAGCTTGTTTTACGAGACACACTGATATGTAACCTCCTCGAATAACCCGAGGCAGTCTTACCTTCTCTGCTTGGAGTGTGGAATGTGCCTGCCAATGTCTGAAAGCCATTAAGGAGAATGAGTCACTTGCTGGATGCATTGAACTTCTTTCGATGATGAGCGCTTCATGGAGAAATAAAGTACCAAATGATTTTTCTTCGTAAAAAGAATTGAATCTCCCTCCTGAGTAGACTGTTGGCAAGTTCACGTGCATCATGGTCAGCAGAAAAGAAATATAAGCAGTAATGAAAAGCTTGTGAATGCCTCTAGCCCCCAGAGCTGAAGAGCAGGCCTTTGGGAAATGATGTTGAAAGGATGCAGAATGGGGGCAAGAAGAGAATTCTGGCCCAGGAAGAAAAGTCAGGCAACGGAAAATGAAGAGATGAAAAGCAGGCACATTGGGTGGTTACTCTTCACCCCTGGGTGAGGTGCTGGAAATTACTTTTGTTTCACCCTGTAGCCCCCAAATAGTTTTTTTTTTTTTTTTTTTTTGTAAAGAAAGAAAAGATTATTGAGGTAACTCATTACCTTTTGGCTTTAGGCCTAGAAGCCTCAGAAGTTAAAAGTAATTTTATATGCTACAGATGCTTCCTGGTTTTAAAACTGTGACCTGGCTTCTAAGCAATGATGACATCAACACTGAACAATACTCTTCTTAAATATCGTGTCATTCCAGTAGCTGCTGTGGAGGTGTCTTTAGGAACTTAGGGAGAGGGGAGGCCATCCCATTCAGATCACGAACTAACCAGAAAAAATACTTAGTGTGATTTCCATTGTTGTAAAGACAAATATGCATTATGTTCTAGTTCTGAGACAGTATGGTAGATATGCCTATCTTGCCTGTTAGTATTTTTAAAAGGTCTTGGTATTGATTACAGACTTTTGATGTGTTTTCATGACCAGTTCAGACTACCCAAGCCATAAAACACGAGTAAATACTCTCCTTCAGAGGAGAATCAAGGGAACTCTGCTTCTATTATTTAATTTTTGACATCTCTGGAGAGATGCAGCAAATTCTTTTTACTCATTAGTAGCTGACCTTGAAATAGGATATGTATTTCCTCTGTGGTATGCTGGTGAGTCTCAGCTTTGTTCTTGTGAGCATGAGGTTAAGTGATTGAAACAAAAGGAATTTCACAGAACCTTGTTTCTAAATCCTGTCCTCCTATATTCATGGGACCTAGCTTGCAGTAGATAGGTGACTTTTATGGTTGATCATTTGCAATGGGCGATGTATTTCAACTGTTATTTTTTGGAAGAGTAGATATGTGACTTTGAAATCCAACTCTGGTTTCCTGTCTGGCTTCCTTTCTTCCCCTCAAGAGTCTTCATTTTCTTCCCTGCCTTGGGCTTCATTCTGTTTTAGAGTTCTTAAAAGTCTCTGTAGCCATACCCTTCCTAGCAAAATCCAAGTTCATTGGGTGTGTCTCCATATCTGTTTGGTCATTTGACAGTGTTAGGCGATTGCAGGTGTGCTCCACCACTGTGCTCAGGAGACACACCAACAGAGTCTCAACCATGATCTGAGCCTATTGCCCAGTGTGAAATGGGAGATTTCGTCCTATAGGAGAGGGGGAGCTGCAGAGCCAGTGAGAATACAGGATTTTTCCTCACCTTGTGTTCTAGGCTCATGAACTCATGGAAGACCATGAAGTAAGGAACAGTTGCCTTTGCACAATTCATTTCATGCCTGGATCCCTTTTCTTGCATCCTATCAAAATCTCCTCTCTACAAGGTTTTACTATATTATTGATACCAGGTCTATCAGATAAGACTGCTGTTGTGTCTCTCCCCAGGGGTCTCTGCACTTTTAATAATGGAGTCAGTCCAAAGCCCCTGCTTAGCTAATCAAAGACCTGTGGATTTCCAGGGTTCAGCTGGGAGGTTGAGGTAGTGTTCCTGGAACAAGATGGCTCCTTAGTTCCCATGAAATCACCCTCTTCCCCCACAGCCCAACCATAAGCCACTGCCCTGCCCACTCACAAAGCTGACCCTGCCCTTGTGGTTAATAAAAAGCATGAGAGTCTACACATGTTGGTGGTAATGTGATAGGAAGACCTATGGTCTCCTGCTTGGGGGTAAAATATAGCCCAAGGCCAGGAATGGGCCTTCTGGTTGCCCTTGGGATGGATCGCTTGCCCAGTTGAGTTGTTATGTCTCATCCCAGGGTGGCGAGTGCTGGCCATCAGTGTGACTGTTCTGTGTGGACAAAGCCCGCCTTCCCCCTCTGCAGCACCCTTTGCTCCACTGAACTGGGAAAGAAGGCAGTAGACAAATCTACAGCGGAGCCAAACATTGGATTACACTTGCCTCGTAAGTCTCTTCAGCTGATCTAAAAGCTGCATTATGAATAGGGCAGAGAGGTGACTCACTGAGATAATCCTTGAAAGAGATTGCGTCCATAGAAAGTCTGCCTTGTTTCCAGCATTCCACACGGAATAATCATGGGCCACATAATAGTCTTGCATTTCCATGCCATTAATTGCAAGGCTTAAAAACAGTGCTTTACCCTCTCATAAATGGGCTCTGATCTGCCTATTTTAGATTATGGTGGCCAGAGCACTGCCATTCCGTTAAAACATACAATGTTTTCTCATGCCAACCATTTAAATGCTCTATCTGTTTAAACTCTGCCCTCCTCGCTGGATTTGAAAGCTCTGCAGTGACATCTCAGAGTCAGCCATATATTGAGAAGGCCATTGTCAAAGTAGGAGTAAATGAAGAATCGAGGTTATTCTTGTTCTGCACTTTTGTGTAACAGAGTGAGTTACCATTCCCAGAGGCAGAGGAACCGTGCTGTGCTTTAGTAATGCATATGCAAGTGGGATTTATTAGCTTTGGGAAGGAAGTCGAAGGTCATCATGATAACTTGGTAAATTACAAGAGGGAGTCAGAAGGTCAAAAAGAGGGAGCTTCCCTGCCAGACATTCCTGGCTACGAGTTGAAATACCATGGAGCAAATAGTTTAAAAATTATAAATTAACCTTGTCAACTTCGTCCTCGACCCTCATGCCTGAGAGTGCATGAGGGGGTATAGCTTTGCAGGGATTGCAGGGTAGGAGGATGATGGCTGGCCAATTTCTTGTGGGGTTCTACAGTGAGCACTAATGGGTGAAAATACTGTCAAGGCCTCCCTGAAAGCCCGAGAATGACCCTATATTACCTCCACATCAGCCTTAGGCCCACAGCAGCCTCCTCCTGGCTCTTTCAGATGGAAGAGGAGAAAGATGTTCCGCTCCCGTGTGCTTGGACCAACAGGGAGTGCTCATCTCAATGATGTGATTTCCTCTTTGCTCCCTGTTGGAGGGTCTCTCCTTCCTCTCACTCCACCTCACAACTGCTGAACCACACATCCTTCAGAGAAGAGAAAAGAAAGCCACTTAATGCCATGGGGTTGACATTTCAGTACTGCACCTGCCCACTGCTTTGAAGGATAGGAGATGGGACAGCCTAGGTGGACAGTCCAGATGGAAATGCCTGTGAACTCATAATGTCACCCAGTCCCCATTTGGAGCTCGCTTAGGGTGAAACACCACCTTTACGATGGCACTGAATTTTTTGCCTGTGAGTTAACAATGTCTGTTTTCCTTTGTCTGTCAGCCCACTCTTCACTGGGTTTGTTCCATCATAGATTTCCAGCTTATTTCTGTGAAGTTTTAATGGGAAGAGTGTCAGAGAGGTTCTGCGGTAACTTTATTTGGCACTTCTCCTGGAAGGGCAGTTGATAATCTGAACTGTTTTTTGAGAGCCTTTTAATAGCATCAGCCAGTGCCCCGCTGATCATTTTTGAACTGTGATTTGCACCGCAGGTCCAGAAATTCTATACTGATATTGGTGAACAGGAGCTATGCAACTTATAATTTTGCTGTGGGGCTCATTTCTCTCTCTTGATCTCGCTCTCCCAGTTTTTCACTGTAGGGCCAGTGGCTGTTGGTGTATTTGGAGACTGTTTTCAACTTTTTGCTCCTGCTATTTTCAGACAATTAGCAAAGTCTGCTTAGAGTTGAATTGTTATGTGTGCACGTTCTATTTTAATTCATTGTAATAATCAGGGATGCATATTATACTTCTTCAAGAACTCCTAAAATCCAATCTTTTGTTTCAAAAGATTGAAAACTTTACTTGTTTTATGAACAAAAAATTTAACTGGATGTTGAAAATGACAACAAACATTCATTCATCCAACTGGAAGAATGTATGAACTCTCGTAGCTTCGAAACCATGCTAGAGAGCTCTGGCTGGGTTGTTTTCTTTCTGCTCCACCAGATTATTTTCCTTAATTGCAATGTTAAAAATACTAATTTGTAATTATGGCCCGGGTTACATTGTATTAATTATAATTATAATGTTTTACTGCACAAACTAGCAACTGATGATGGCCCTTGTCTGTTTAAATAATATCAATCCATCTTTGAATTTGAGAAATGACACCACTCACTTACTTAATTGACGTTAGCAGTGAAATGACACTGTTAAGAATAGTATTTGTGTAAGAAGGCATTTTTCCCAATAAAGCTTATAGCTTTCACAATAATTTTCTTTTTTTTTTTTTTAGGAGACATGTGGCCCTCACAATAATTTTCAACCCCAAAAGTATATTTGGCTGTTTCTGGGGACTGATAGGCCAGAAATGAGGGAAATGAGGCCAGGTTCCAGCCCTGAGCTCCTGGGTGATATGGGCTGAAGAGGGCTGGCCGGTTGGCTGAACCCAGTCCCAGGAGCTCAGCACATATGTGGCAGCAGAGAATCGGAGATCAGAATAGCAGCTCGCCTTGGGGTCAGGGAGGTTGCAGCCCCACAACAGATGGGCCTTAGGGCTTCAGGACAGCAAGTGTCAGGGCCCAGGCCCCCAGCTGTGGATAGGAAGCTAACATCCACCACCATAATCTTTGTTTGCTCATGAGTTGAGGCTGCATGTTGAAAGGCCTTCCATCCCAGCAGCTAAGTGGCCTAGAGTGAAACAGAGCCAGACCCCATCCTTCAGCAGCAGAACATTCTAAGAATTCTTGTCTGTGTGTTCCTTGCCGCCTGCCACCAACTCCTTGTTAAGAAAAACACTACTTTATTATTATTATTATTATTATTATTATTATTATTATTATTATTAAAGCCTCACACTCAATAGTGACTTTTGTCCAATTTACTTCCCCTTGTACTTCTTGGTGATGTTGTGAAGCAGGCAGGATGTTGTTACTGTTTTGCAGAGAGGGAAAGTGAGTGTTAGTGGTTTAACGGGCCCAATACAAAGCCCAAGGTCAGCTCAAGTAATTTATTCAAAGTCGAGCGGTGATGGAGCACTGAACCTAGGCCTATAGCCAGGTTCTCCCCACCGGCGCTTGGAGCTCTGGCCTACGCACTCGGCGTTCCTCAGTCATGACTGTGAGTAGAGTGCTCTGCTGTGGCCACGGGTGTTAGGAGACAGTATGCCTCAGCAACCCAAACCTGAGGTCAGCCATAGAGCTTGAATCCAACTCTTCATTTTATACATAAGGAAACTGAGGACCAGACAGATGCCTGAGTTATGTTGAGTGCCTGGAGAAGTTTATAGAACCGAGACTCCAACTCTCTGCCCAGTGCTTTCTGGACCACTGAGCCTCATGTCTCCCTTACAGAATGGCGTGAGCTGTTATTCTGCAAATGCCCCATGTATATCACCTCCAACCATTTTGGAAATTTCTGGAGTAGAGGTATGCAAAGGCCAGTGCTCCTGCACTGTATGTAGGGGAAGACAAGATGCTCAGAGGCATCTTTTAGCTGGTCTGGGTGGTGTAAGTCACCTTGCTTCAGAGGCAAATTGGTCCAGATTGAAGGGATTCTAGTTTCTGTGGCTCTTTTCTCTGGGAGAAGAAAAAATCAAAAGTGCAGTGCATTCCCAGCTTGTTTCAGTAAAAGATCCCATTTTTTACCCTACCTTCCTACTTATTAAAATTCAGTTATCCCCTCTTTCTTCCCTATTAAATTTGTACCTTTGGTTGCATTTCAAGTGCAAAGAGGCTGCTTCTAAAGCAAGGCCTGGTCAGATCATGGCCCAATGGAGGCACTGCCATCCCGGCAGGAAGCATCACTCCCTTGCAGCAACGGCTCTCGAGGCAAGGAAGGAGTATTTTACAGAGATTTGGAATAATGAAGGAGAAATAGAAACCTGGGGTTCAGAGGCCCTTTTTTAGGGGTTTTAACTATTTTTGCTTCCCTTGAGTTTTAACGTTCCAGAGGAGGAAAGTTTTGGTGGAAATTGAAGGGAAAGAAAACTCTGCCAAACAGAAATTCCATATCAGATGGAGATTCTCCTCCTTCCAAGAAGGTGTGAGAGTAGCCAAGAAGCATTAAAGCATGCAGGAAGTCAGGGTGATGAGTTGGAATGCTCTTGAGGGAGCGTGAGCCATGGCTAGGGACAGTCCTGCAGGTTGGCTGGGGAGGATGATGTGAGCATTAGTGAGTTTCTGGGCCGGCTCCTGGCGCCTGAACTCCTTGCATCTGAAGTAGTTTAGGGACAGGAGATAAGCCCTTAAATCAAGCTGTCTGCCAAAGCCAAGGCTCCCAGAGCACCAGTGCCTCCCTCCTTCCAGATTTTCTGTTCATTCTGGAAGTGAAGTCTGAGCACTGGAGAGATCCCTGCCCTTCCTAGTGCTTACTTGGGGAGTAAGAGGGCACAGACAAGAAACAAGCAAGTAAGTGAAATATCTGATGTGCCAGGTAGCATTAAGTGCTATGGAAGAAAAATCGGCAGAATTCTCAAGGAACTGGTCATCCCAATGTCCATAGATTGCATTTGGTTGTGGCAGTTCCAAGATACCTGCCATCTTTATGGGGGCTGACCTGGCTTAACTCTTCCCAGACATTTCATATAACACTATGTGGGGCACTTCACTTCCTTTTCCTTCTTTGTTAAGCGGGAATGTGGAGGAAAGACCTCTTGGGAAAGCCCTCTGAGATCTACAAGGGTCATCTCTGTCATCTCGGTCATCTTGTAACTAGGGAGCTGGTGCATTTGTTTATCCTAATGCCACCTTCCTTTTGCATGAGACCTAACCTTTTCAGATCTCTCAGAGATGTGTGGCATCATTTAGTCTCATATTCTGTGAGTTAAGAAGGGTGGAGTTTGAAAAACCAGAATTGAAGAAGAATGACTAAGGTTAATACTACAGTATTTCCCAGCTGCTGTCCCACAGGCTGCCCCAGTCGGAACACTGGCCACAAACGGGTGTGGCTAGAGCGTGAACTGGCTGGGCGTCTGCCCGGAGTGGGGCAGGTTTCCTGGCATACTTTGCGATCTGTTTTTGGAGGCCATGGCAAGGTCATAGAAATAACTGTGTAACCGTGCAAACTCACTACTTTGAAAGCCAACACTCCACTCTATGCATAAGTTGACAAATTTAGTTGTTTTTTATTTTTCAAACATCAGACTCCCTACCTCCATTGGGGTCCAGAGGGGTTCCAGACACTTCCCTTGATGGCAGATTAGCACAGGAGGTGTGGCCATCCTAATATTTCTCAGGCTCTTATTAATAAGCCAGGTATTGCGTTTTTGTTTGCTAGGCACAGATTTGAATGTTTTCAGAAGTAATTTCATTTCATGTAACGAAACTGTAACATAAATATTATGTAACTACTTTAAGGATGCGGAACTGCACATGACACATAACCGAGGCAGCGTTTCCAAGGTGAGGTGCACAAGATGTTATGAGAGTTGAACTTGAACCTGACAAGGCCAGTTCTCTCTCTCCAAAAGTGATCCCCCCCAATCGCTGTCCTAAATTAACTGTAGAATTACTTAGAATTCTCAGGAAATTCCAAATTCCTAGGATTTCTGCCCTGAATCTTTTTCTTTTTGAGATAGTGCAGCTTTTTTGTTTGTTTGTTTGTTTGTTTGTCTGTTTACTCTTGAGAGTCCCTCAGACTCTATCTCGTTTTAAGATTATTGTTAATCAGTTATAAAACTGAACATGACCCACAAAGTCTCACAAGGCTACCTTTTATTCCATCTTTAATATTTTAAATATTTTTAGGAAGGAATTATGTTACAGTTGGGTCTCTCAATGGAGTTAGCAACTTTTTTTTTTACCCCAAATAACCTGAAATTGCTTTAGTCCCCAAGTTACTGATGGAACTGTGTGTCTTTTTTTTTTTTTTTAAGATTTTATTTATTTATTTACAGAGAGAGAAAGAACAAGCACAAGCAGGGGGAATGGGAGAAGGAGAAACAGACTCACCACCAAGCAGGGACCCTGGGATCATGACCTAAGCAGAAGGCAGACACTTAACCAACTGAGCCACCCAAGTGCCCCAGAATTGTGTGTCTTTAGGATAGAATTACTTCGGAGATAATTTCCCCAATGTTTGCTTTTGTTGTGTTCTTTGTTTTGTGTCACAGGAGCTACTAATTTTTGTTTCTTCGATAGCAACTTATTAGACTTGGCAGAAATCAACTCACTGCAGTCATTCGTGTTAAGGACACAAACGGTCACCCTGTTGTGGCTTTTTTCTTACTGGTTACATACAGCCACAGTGCACTGTACAAGGGACTCTGGGGCATTTTGAAGAGATGAAGATTGACTCAAAGCCATCACTATGGAGTGTTGCCACCAAAGTTTGGGATTTCAGCTGTTTCTTTCCATCGTGCTGGGGACATTTATTGTACGCTTTAGGTTCAAGGCGCCCCCTCGTCGTGCAACTGATACTTAATCAAGTGTTTGACAAGCTTACAAGTTGATAAAAAGACTGCATTTAGATATTATCTTATTGTTCTTCCCATTTTTAAGGCTATCAAGTGAATAAAATCTTGTTTTACGATTTTGTTTTATTTTTTATTTTTTAAAGATTGTATTTATTTGATAGGGAGAGAGAGAGAGAGAGTACAAGCAGGGGAAGGGCAGAGGGAGAGGGGGAAGCCGACTCCCTGCTGACCAGGGAGCCAGACTGGAGCTGGATCCCAGGACCCTAGGATCTTGAGCTGAGCCAAAGGCAGACACTCAACCATCTGAGCCACCGAGGTGCCCCTGATTTTGTTTTAAATTCATCTGTAGCTGTTTATATCATATTCATTGCTTCATTTTTAAAAATGTATTTAAATTGAATTAATAAACATATGGGATATTATTAGTTTTGTAGGTAGAATTCAGTGATTCATCAGTTGCATATAACACCCAGTGCTCATTACATCTCAGTGCTTCATTTTGGGGGAGGAAGAAAGGAATCAGAAAAGCAAGCACAAATCCCAAATCCTAGGCAACTTTGAAAAAAATTTTTTTTTTAAGTACAAAAGTAATACATGTATAGTCTAGAAATGCTAGAAAGAACAGATTAAGAGTGAAAAATCACAATCCCATAACCCATGGGGGTTAACATTTTGGTGTATGTCCTATTTTTTTCCGGGAATACAGACTTAAGGAAATGCAAACACATGTCATTTTACCTTTGGTGATTTTCCCCACTGAATTCTATGTATGAGCTTCATTCTGTGTGGTTACAGGGTCTGCTTCTTCGTCATTGTTAGTGGTTGCTTAGTTTGGTGGATTCCATTGCGTGCACGCTTGTGGATTATTGTGGATTATTTCCTTTAAAGTCAGTTGCTTGGAATAGAATGGCTGAATCAAAAGGAAATGCAAAATTCTAAGGCATTAGATACTTATTGCCTTATTAGTGTAAGTAAAGCATCTTTGGGGGAATGCAGTTGTTTTAATAAAAGTTTCAAGTTCCTAGCATTTGCCTTGTTAGTCTGTGCCAGGAATTGTGCCTCTTGGTTTCCATGCCTCACTCCCATTTGATCCTCATAACAACTATGTGAAGTAAATACTATTATTGTCCTCACTTTCCAGATAAGGAAAGTCAGGCTTACAGAAATTAAATAGCTGCTATGTGGTTCCAAGAGCAGGAGACAGAAGGCTTTCAGAAATTGGATAAAAATAGCACTTTGCATCCCTTGAATCTTGAACTAAGTGGAAACTAATACTGATAATTCTCCATTGGTCAAATAAAGAACAAGGGTGTTGGCAATGAGAGAGGAGGAAGAGGAAATACGGGTCCATAAATTTAGAAACATGAAGAAAATTCTAAGTTAAGTCTCTGGCAATTAGATCTTCTTGTTAGGAGAAGATAACGGTGGACAGCTCAGTGATTACTGTATAATTACAAACTCTGGGGAACTCCTAATACAGACATGTTTTCACGAGATCTTGTCATTTTTTTTCATGAATGCATTTTCTTTGACCACAGTTAGTCTTCAAACTGCTTAAATTACCCCTCTGAATAGTCGAAAGTTGACTGGAAGGAAAGAGTATCAGAAAATCTTCAATTTCTGTTCAAAACTGGAACCTTTGGAGAGCTTTCCAGTTTCAGCAAATCTCCAAAGTCCCTTATAGTTTCTCTCTCATTCTTACTCCTGAGGGACCTACATTTCCTTTTTTTTTTTTTTTTTTTTACATTTCCTTTTTGCCACCTTTACCAACACTCTTCTTCTTTTCCCTATTATTATTATATAATTATCTTTATTCTAGAAAACTCAGAAAGAGATAGAACGAAAGGCATTCATTCAATACTTACTATTCCTCATGTGCCCTTCTCAGGCTCATCAGCACTCTCTTTTTTTGTTCTTGGGAAGAAAATCTTTGAGCCTGTTTCTTCTCCTGCTACACTAGCCTTTGGAAGAGATCTCAAGCACCCTTCTATGAAACAAGCCCCTCTGTAGTTTCGCTTGACTATTTTTCTCTTAATGATAGCCATTGGATTTACTAGGGGGCCTTTGAAATTATCAAAACATCCTTCTGTTTAATTTTTATGGTATTATGATGATTGCCACCACAATCATCTTTTTCCTTGAGGTGGTGAGTCTTGCGTTTTCCCTGGTTACATTCCCTCAGTTAACATAGCCTTGTGATGACCATAAACCACTGATCTCCATGATAATCCTTCAGAGTGACTCAGAGACGCTACTACCCCATTCCCACACTGAATTTTTTGGTTTTTTAGGGACAATTTTCTATTTTATGGTCAAATCTGTAAATCAGACTTCTGAGTTCTGCACACTCGATTTATTTTTTTAAAAGATTTTATTTATTTATTCCTGAGAGACACAGAGACACAGGCAGAGGGAGAAGCAGGCTCCCTGCAGGGACCCCGATGCGGGACTCGATCCCAGGACTCCGGGATCGTGACCTCAGTCAAAGGCAGACGCTCAACCGCTGAGCCACCCAGGCGTCCCTGCACACTTGATTTAACCCAGAGTAGGTCAGTGGAGCTCCAAACATTTTGCCCAGCAGCGCTACCTGCTGAGAAGTGAGGATGTTTTCTGTGAGTTTAATTTGGTAATCCCGGGACAATGTATCTGTCTATAGAGCTATAGAGCTCAGGTTCTTGTGGCCTCAAGAGTTCTGGAGCCCCTTTTATGTGGGAGCTCTTGCATCTCATCCTCTGCTGAGAGTCCCCCATCCAGAGAGAGGTTGGGGTGTCTGCCCTGCTGGCAGCCTCTTTGTTGGGGTGCTGGTCTCCCCTACTGTAGCTCTCTGTTCTCCACCCCCACTGGGCAGGGCCCTCTCTCTCTCTCTTTCTCTCTCTGTCTGTTTCTCTCAATTTCCTGGGTTCTCTACCCTCAGCCCATTTTACTCCCCATCTCATTGTGATGCCAGCTTCGGTTTTCTGCATGCTCTCCCCCTTTCGTGTCCACAACAGCTCTTCAAATCTATCATCCTGTTTTTATCTTGCACTTTTATTTATCATGCACCTACAGGGCTTTATTATTTGTGATCTACTTCAGGAGATTTCTTTCATAGCTGATGAAGCCTGTAAAGAATCCGAGGCCCTACAGCAACCCTCACCTTTCTGGGGAGAATATATTTACCCAGAAAAGGGCTTTTATGAGGTCATTCTAGCTAATAGCTCTTCTAATGGTGTCACTCTCCTTTTCTCTTAAAAGTCCCTTCGAGTTCTTTTCCTTTTTATATCCCACCTCTGAAAGCATTCTGGGTAGACTATTTTAGTACAGTTTTTGTTGGGAGACCTATCTTTTGGCTTTAGGATGTAGCCATCTGTACTCAAATGTTCTTTTTCTTACAGAGATTTGTG
Organism: Nyctereutes procyonoides; assembly: GCF_905146905.1. Classification (NCBI taxonomy): domain Eukaryota; kingdom Metazoa; phylum Chordata; class Mammalia; order Carnivora; family Canidae; genus Nyctereutes; species Nyctereutes procyonoides. Next base: position 69,857,753 of record NW_026575052.1, on the reverse strand, counting down.
TACGATATGTGAAACTGGGTTCTAACTAATATAAAATCATTCAGAAATAAAAGAAAAACACATATTATATATAGTATCATCTCTGTATCTATAATGGTGGTATGGATCAGGGATATCATATAATGCAATTATGGCGAGACTTAGAAGCCTCCTATATGTTGGTCATTTGTATGGACATATCTGTGTGCACCTGCAGTCATGGATGAAGTAGCCGTCAAGCCAGGACATCTCACTGGCCGATTTCCCCCTTTTTTTTCTTTCCTTTTTTTTTCTTAAAGATTTTATTTATTTATTCATGAGATACAGAGAGAGAGGCAGAAACACAGGCAGAGGGAGAAGCAGGCTCCCTGCAGGTGCCTTTTTCTTTTTTCCTTTTTAACTGTGGTAGAATATTTGTGACATAAAGTTTACCGTCTTTGGGGATCCCTGGGTGGCGCAGCGGTTTGGCGCCTGCCTTTGGCCCAGGGCGCGATCCTGGAGACCCGGGATCGAATCCCACGTCGGGCTCCCGGTGCATGGAGCCTGCTTCTCCCTCTGCCTGTGTCTCTGCCTCTCTCTCTCTCTCTGTGACTATCATAAATAAATAAAAAAAAAAGTTTACCGTCTTAAACATTTTCTAAGTGTACAGTTCAGCAGTGTAATTACACTTACAGTGTTGTACAACCAATCCCCAGCACGCTTTTCCTTTTACAAAATTGAAACTCTGCTCACATTTCTCAACACCTTCCCATCCCCTTCTCCTGCCAGCCTCTCCCTGGTGCCCATCATTTGACTTTCTGTCATGAATTGACTACTCTGGGCACCTCATATAAATGGACTCTTACAGTGGGTGTATCTTTTTGTGTCTGGATTATTATACTTCATGTAGCATTCTGAAGGCTCATTCGTGTTGCAGCGTATGTCTGAATTTCTTTGCTTTTTGAGGCCAAATAATCATCTGTCATATGAATATACCATATTTTGTTTATCCATTCATCCATTGGTGGACAATCGGGTTTATCCACTCTTGGCATTGTGAATAATGCTGCAGTGAACGTGGGTGTACAGATATATTTCTCTGAGACCCTGCCTTCAGCTCTCACTGGCTGATTTTGGATTCGAGAGTAAGTCCTTTGTTCATGAGGACTATGGAAATTTTTGTTTCTTAAAACACAAACATATTTTTCCACCATTGGTTTTTAACAAATATTTAAAAAATAAAGTTGTCAAAAATTATTCATCAGTGGCTCAACTCTGAAATATTTAAATACTGGCAACAGATGCATTGTAAACTGAGGCATATACTCCAGGGTTACCCAGACTTCAGTGATAGAATTAGTTCCCTTAGCCGTAATCCTGATCTTCTGTTTCTTTATGTATTCACCTTGGGTCTACTTATGAGAGTCTTGTTAGCCTGAGTGGCGGAGCAGAGGTACAGAGCACTGTGCTCTCAGGCCAGTCTTTGTAGAGAAGCCCAATGGCCAGTGCCAATCAAGATGGCGGGCTGGGTTCACCACCAAACTGCACTCAGCCTAAGGAAGGTATTTCAGTGTGGTTTGGCAAGCTCTGATAGCTCTCCTGCAGCCTTGGGACAACCTCAGGACAATTGGCCAATGTGACATGTTCTCCAATGACAAGATGAATTTAAATATCTGCCTGTGGCAAGATATTTTAGGGAAAACTCATTGTCACTCAGGGTTTGCTTTCAGCATTTCTTTCTAAACCATAAGGGTGGGACTGTCACTGCTTTCTCCTTCCTTGAGGGGAACAGGGGTTCACTGTACCTATGTTTTCATCATGAACGAATAGATGGTCGGTCCATTTTGGTCAACCTGTTCTTTGTCTCTTCATGTTTTCACCCTTTTCTTTTCTATCTTCTCTCTCTCTCTTCTTCTCCTATCATGCAGGCTTTGCAGTGCATGCTGATCTCTCTTCAGGCAGAACTTGACATTCAAAGGTACTTGATGAAAATTGAATCATCTCAGCGAGTTAGTACTCCACCTTTTCTTTTTCTGCATTGAGTTGTACCTCACCTCCTGCCTTTTTATTCTGTTGCGTGTGGCATTCTAATCAGTAGCAGCCACTAAACCGGATTGGCTGTCTTTTCCCAAGTTCCCCCCAAGCCTTGACTTAAACCCATCAAAACCAAATGCTTGCAGCGTTCTGAAATGTGTGTGTGTGTGTGTGCTTAATTGTGAGAGTTAATATTAAAGTTAATACTAATTGCATGCTTGACCCAAAATATTTATTGACTTTCCACAAACTGAGCTGTGGAATCAACAGTAATGCAGCAGTAAGGCACGATCATGGCACATCATCTGAAGCGGGGGCTCTCCAGCAAGACCCCCTCCTCCCCAGCTCCTCAAGGCAGCTCCTCTACGACCAGTGTTGGCTCCAGATCATTTTACTGATATGCATCTTAGTAATAAAAATGAGAGGAATGGACACACTCATATAGGACTTAATATTTGCCAGCCACTGTTCTAAGTGCTTTACAGGTATTAACTTCTCACAACAACCCATGGGGTGGGTGTGCTGTGGTTCCCATTTTACAAATGGGGAAACTGAGGCACAAAGTAAATTGATTCACATCGTTCTTTTTTAAAGATTTTATTTATGTATTCACGGGAGACACATTCAGAGAGGCAGAGACACAGACAGAGGGAGAAGGAGGCTCCCTGAAGGGAGCCCAATGCAGGACTATATCCCAGGATCCTAGGATCATGACCTGAGCCAAAGGCAGACGCTTAACCACTGAGCCACCCAGATGCCCCTGGAGCCTGCGTTCCGTAAGAAGAATGTGATAAAAAAGAAAATGTTCTCATTCTAAATCCTGTCTTCCATCTTATCAAGCCCTGATATGCTTCCCCAGAGCAGCTCTAGAGGGAAAAAAGAACCTTTAGCCTAAAACTAGAACTTTGCACGGGTATTTGTTTATTTGAAAAGCATTCCAGGGACACTGGGAGGGCAGCTGGTGGTGGTGATGGTGTGTGTATGTGTTTGGGAACGTAATTTGGAAAGTATCAGCAAATCCTACTTTTAAGAGGTCTCAAGTGGGTGTGGCCACAGCACTTGAAGGTGTGGTGGCCTCAGGCACCCCAGTGTCCCCCCACCCCCACCCAGCTCCCTGGGGACTTCCTTTCTGCGGGAGGTGATGGAGGATCCCCTTCAGATCTCCCAGGACAGGCTTTTCGTGCTAGCGGGAAAGCCTCTTTGGTTTCACAACAACGCAGTTCAGCTGTAGAGACCCCACTGCAGCCTGGGCTTGGGGATGAACTTACAAATGGCTTTGTTGGTCGGCCTTCTGGGGGGCCTGATTCGCACTCTGTGTTGTGCTGGTTGTCTTTTACTTGCAATTTCAAAGCCGGCTAGCAGGCCCCTTGCCTTTCATCACCATAATAACAGCAGTCTGGACTTGGACACCTTTTATCCCGAAGCCTTTTAAGTGCATTCCTGGCTCTCAGAAGTGTAAAGGCATCTGCTGCTTTGCTCAGACTTCTCCTGATGAGGACGATGGGAGCCCCAGCCTGGGAAAACTTATTTGCTTATAACACACACCTTCTTGTTGCAAAATGAGAGAGAGAGAGAGAGAGAGAGACTCAGTGATTGATTCAAGGCAGCTTGCGGGTAAAGAGATAGCTACCTTAGGTGGATCAACTAAAAATCTGAAGGCAAAACTTCAAAGTAGGAGGAGACAAACTTAGAGTATAGCTAACTGTAATTGGCTTGAATGTTAAATTTACGGTCAGCCTTTCCAATATATGCGACATTTTATATGTATTCTACATTTTTCTCCTTATGGCACAAAGTAATACTTTGTGCTCCTTCAGGAGGTGAAATGATTTTCCTTGTTTGAAATTCTAAAAGTGCCATTGTTCTGCTCATGCCTCCAGATGAGGGACTTCCATCCACATCAAAGGCAGGGCTATGTTGTGTATCGTAGGCAGCGGTGTTCTTCTTCATTCAGCCTTTTTATTTCATACTGTCTCCTTCACGAGGAAAGCATGACACTAAGTAAGAATTGCAGGAGTGTGTGTCTGAAAGGGGTGAGGGTCTGAGCTAACGAGATCCAGATTTGGACCTTGCTCTGGGTGTAATTTTCTATCCCCATGGAAGATTGCCGAAGGCAGAGGGAGGCGAGCTTGGCCCTATCTTCTCTCAGAAGGCTTGGTCTCATTCTGGCTTTGGAGGGAAGTCTGAGAATAGCCAATTCAAGGTGTTGTTTCAGAAGCGAGTCTGGGTCATATTACAGGTAGGACACCAGGCGGGCAGGTGGCGGGTGGACAGCTAATCCTGAAAGTGGAAACAGCTGCCCTGCGTGCTGACCCAGTGAAGGTCTGCGGGTACTAGCTGCTTCTCTAGGCACAGATAAACCTCTTAGAGGAAGAAAATGAGAAACAGATCATCTACATACTAGGAAGGGGTTGAAACATAGGAAATATTCAAAAGACTGTAAAAAAAAATTGCTAAAATTTCGAGTTTACCTGGAGTCACATTCTAATCAGAGCTTTAAAGTTAAGTGACAGTAATGGTATCAGAACTATAGATGTGAGAGGAGCACAAACAGAGCTACAGATGTGAGAATCTTGTCTCCTTAAAAGGTAAAGTGCATCATCTGCATGTCTAGAACGTAATGGATGGCTTTTGGCTCTTCTTTCTTAGCTGTAATCTTTTATGGAAGTGGAAGTCCATGCGATTCTGGATTCCTGCAGAATTTTGCATGGCATGAGAATGAAAAATGTGTCTTCATTCCCGTGTTTTCCCCATGAATTCGTGTCCTCATTTCAGGGGCTATCTAGAAGGATGAGTCCTTCTTCCTGGAATCTCATCATATGGAATACACATCTGAGAAGACAAGAATGGGCAGGAGTATCACCACAGACAAGAATCTTTCTGGCTTCTAAACGTTTTGTGATAGTCTTGCCTTCCTCTGATCTGCTCTTTAAAAATATCATGCTTATTCCAGTGATTGATATTTTTGTAAAAGTAGTCTATTCTCATTTTGGAGAAATAATGGGGAAAGTATGCTACTCATGCTATTACCTTATAAAGAAATCCAATGCTAATATTTGGGTATATTGCTTCCATTTCTTAAGTTATATGCAAAAAAAAATCCTTAAAAAAAAAACCCTGATTATGACTGCATAACATTTCATGGCTTGGCTCCATGGTAATTTGTTAGTGAGCCTTCCATGTGACTCTAGGTTTATTTATTCTCTATGACAGATGTCATCTACACAAATTTGCTCCCTGGCCCACTAGTATAGGAAGTCTTACCTTGCTAATTTTTGCGAATCACATTAAATTGGCTTGGTGTCAGCAATTACTGAGAAATTTATTCTTATCACTTTGGGATCATAAATCCTAAGGAGTGCATCTAGTCCCATAAAGCTGGGTGAGGTTCCTGGGTCTCCTGGGTCTCAGTAAATAGCCTCCAAGCAGACAGTCTGCAGGTGGACTCATGGGCCTGTCCGCCAAGCCTCCTAAGCTTGGGCACTGGTTTCAGCCACTCTAAGCATGTCACACATCTGTCCTGTCTGGTGGGGCCACTCCTTGTAAACGGAGTCCAGGTCTCCACAATTTGGAGAACACCATGGCCATCACCACCACCAAAAACAAAACTACCGTCCTCTAGCCAGCTCTGCAAAGTCATTTGCCCCCTTTTTCCTGCCCAGTTAGCAACCTTCCTCCTCACCCATTGCCAGGTGGGGGTGGTAAGACAACACTGCATTTATTTTCCAAATGTCTTTACCTCCTAAGCCTAATGTAGGGAGTGTGTCTTTCTGGTGGCCTCTGTAGCACACAGACACTATGAAAAGACCTTCCCCCTGGAAAGATTTATTTTAGGACACAAAGGCTTGGCAGTTGTTTCAGGAAATAAGGGAAAGGAGTAGATTTTCCATAATTTTTTTGTTTGTTGCTGACAGTTATGTGGACATGATAAGTTAATAATATCTTGAAAGATTCATCTGACACAAGAAAAACTTGAAAGCAAGTATCAATGTAGTGTGGTGCTTCTTGAAATAATGAGAAAGCATCCTTTTCTGCCCCAGGCACCCTTGTTATTTGTTTCTTGGCATCCATGGAGGGGGCTTTGTATGATGAGAGGGGGTTGGTGGAGGGGTCTGGTGTGGCTTGCATGGTGCAGTGCTCTGCCTGCCTTGCCCTGTGGATGCCTGTGGCTGGTTCTAGCCAGGGAGGCAGTGGCCACTGACTACTTGGTATCACTGCCTTTTCATCTTTCTGATCTGATAATGAAGTAACACACACGGGGAAGGAAAACGTGGAAACAAAAAACACAGTTGTACTTTGCTCAACTGCTGAATCGTCTGATTTTCCTCCAGACCAAACATCTTTGTTTTCACAGGTGAAAATCATGAAAAATGTCTGGGTACTCTTTTGGTGGAAAAAGGGAAGAAAGGGTTGAAATATTACCCTTGAAGAAACAGGGTATAAACTCAGTTTATCAAGGATAACTCATCAAAATAAATCCCAGAGAAAATGCTTTCCCACCTTATGTCCAAGCTGAGGAAGGGAAGTACTGATTTTTCAGAGCTAAACTTAAGACAGGAGAAACTTCTAAAAATCTCAGGTATGCACAGCTGGAAGGTGGCATTAGAGTGGGGTTTGTGCAGATATGTCTTTCTGGTCGTAAGGCCCAGGAGTTCCTGATTACTGGTAAAGCTGGCATATATCCACGTGCTGCTCACATGGCACGCAGATGGGCACTGAACAATCAATTGTGTGTATGTTTATACTCATAGCAGGACCACGTGGTACCTGTACTCAAGTTTTCTATTGAAAATAAAAGTTGATTTCTTCTCTAAGTTGTGAACACCAGACCCACCCTAAAGTTTCATAATTATTACAGAACCAAGTCATTCTCTCTTACATTTGTACTATAGTGCTCACATCCAGCTGTCATATTCTAGAACAGTGAGTATCCTCTATTCCCCAGGTTGGCCATCAGCATAGGAACGACCCTGAGGAGATAAGGGCTTGGGTTTTGCTTTTCTGGCCATCCACCACAGGTGTTGTGGGAAGTAGCCAAGGAGCTTCATGGAACCCAGGCCTGCTGCTTCTGAAAAACACCTGCTTTGCATCCCAGACTCAACTGAAAATGGCAGGTGGGCCACCTGATGGGAGAGGATGTCAGCCTAGACAGGTGCGGCCACCTGGGGTGGGTTTACGTAAGGGCAGAGGCAGGATGGAAGCCAGATATGCCTCAGAGAGCTCTTGTCATTCTCCCTATCCCCAGGCCCAAACCTAGCAGAGGCCTCAGAATTTGAAAATGAGGAGGGGCACCTGGCTGGCTCAGTCAGTGCAGCATGCCACCCTTGATCTTGGGATTGTGAGTTTGAGACCCATGCTTAACATAGATATCACTTAAATGAAAGAAAGGAAGAGAATCTGGAAAAGAAATTGGAAACAAGGAGAGGCAAAGAAGGGAGGCAAGTGATGGCACTGTGGCTTGTAGAAAGGGCTGTAAGCAAAGGAGACACTTCAACTTTCCTTAGGGACAACCCTTCATTCTCCTGAGGCCAGTGTGAAGCAGGGATGGTAGAGAAAACAGACGTGTGGGGATGATCCATTGCTGTTAACTTCTAATATTTTGCTCCTTGAATCTTTCACAGGAGTACCTAACAACTAGAAAGTTCTCTTCAGTTGGAGTCAGTTTTAAATAGGTTTGAGTTGAAAGCTTCCTAAGTACAAGAAATAGGATTAAAGCATTGGAATGTTGTTATTAAATTAACCGTGTCGGTTGATGAATACGGTTAATCCTTGAACAACTCATAGTTTAGCGGCACTGACCCCCCACACACAGTCAAAAATGTGTGTATAACTTTTCACTCCCCCAGAACTTTATGACCAATGGCCTTCTATTGACTGGAGGCCTTGCCAATAAACAGTCGATTAACACATATTTTGTATATGTGTTATATACTGTAGTCTTACAATACCCTAAGCTAAAGAAAAGAAAATATTATAAAGAAAATCATAAGGAGGGACGCCTGGGTGGCTCAGTGGTTGAGCACCTCCCTTCAGCCCAGGGCATGATCCTGGAGTCCTGGGATCGAGTCCCACATCGGGCTCCCTGCATGGAGCCTGCTTCTCCCTCTGCCTATGTCTCTGCCTATCTCTCTCTCTCTCTCTCTCTCTCTCTCTCTGTGTGTGTGTGTGTGTCTCATGAATAAATAAATACAATCTTTAAAAAAATCATAAGGAGAAGAAAATACCCTTAGAGTACTGTCCTGTATTTATCCAAAAATATCTGAATATAAGTGGACGTGTGCCATTGAAACCCATTTCAAAGGTCAACTATTAGGATAAGGAGTCATCCCAAATACATTTGCGTGTGAGAAGCATCATATTTCCAAATTCTTTGTGGGAATTGGGCATTAATTAGAATGATGTAAAACTTTAGTAAGGCAATGTTGAGTTTTGTTCAAAATATAACATAATTTGAAGTGACACGTATACCCTGGCTAACCAGACACCTCACCATTCCCAATGGTTATCATGTTATGTAAAGCTACATTAGCAGGCTTTGTTTTCTGGACTCAGTATTTCAATTTTGACTTTAGGAGGTCCGAAAAATGGGAATGGAAACACATCATCAGTGCCTCTAGCTATAACTTTCTTTTCTCTTTGGCTTTGTTCTCCAAATACAACAGCATTTCAGAGTAAGAATAAATTTGATCTCCGAGTATAACATAATGCTCATGGTGAACATTTCAGCAAATATTTGTTCATGATGATAGAATGTAAGTATGGCAGTCTTTTAAAAATTAATGCTGTGCAATTGTGTTGCACGTGCTTGAGGTCGTAAATGTAGAAAGCTAGATCCTAGTGCTAGTTAAGCTGCATATCTCTATCTAGCAAATGCAATAGGGTAAATAATTTGAAGGAAATCTCAATAAGCAAGTCTTCTGGGTGACATGCTTTTTTATTCTTTGTGTAGTGTCTATGTCAAAGTTATGAAGTTTTAGTCCTGAGAGGACTGCCTACCAACTAGTTCAACCTCTGGCCTTACAGATGAGAAACTAGGACTCGGTGAGGCTCTCTACATTGCCCACTTTTTGGTAGGAGCTGAACTAGAGCCAGCATCTCCAGACTCCTGATTAAATGACTTTACCACTGACTGTCAGCCCTGGAATCCAGCAGACTTGGTCCTATTTCCTTCACTTGCTAGAATTTCAAGCAAGTGGCTTAAATGATTTTTTTTCTCAATGGTGACCAGCATCATGAGTTGCAATGAGGTTTAAATGAGAATCCCATATGACAGTCACAGTGCAACAGGCAGCAGTTCTTTCAATCCTGGCTCTCTCCCCTCACTTCTCCATCAGGAGGAAAATCTTCCCAGAGGACCAGTCTGCACATGTTATAGATGAAACAGAGAGGGGACCTGCAGGAAGCCTGTTACCCCAGGATCTCTTGGTGATAGAAAACCCTCCTTGAAGAAGGGAAGAGTAGAAAGGATGATTGGAGTTCAGGTGGCCTGGTTTAACAAGCCACACCTTTGTGCATGACCCCAAATGACTTCTCTGGGTTTGTAGGTTTGGGGTCACCTGGGGATTTGGGGAAAACATCTAGAAAGTTGTAACAGAAACAAAGGGAGATGGGTTGGTATCATGATTCCCCATGAAGTACAGAGGGAAACCCAGCCTTCCAAACCCTTGAATCCTATTCCTATGGCTCTTGTACCATTACTACCATTCACTGCTCCACACGTCTTCCCCGGGGGGGGGGGGGCAGCTCTCTGCTCAGAAGGTTAAGGTAGAGGCTCCAAATGCCATTCTGTAGACAATGCCTAGGGAGAAAAGGCTTGGCCTGAGCCAAAATGAGAATAACTCCCAATGTAAAGACTTTTTTAGTAGGCCAAATCTGAAATTGTGTGAGTATCCTGCCCCCCTTTTTTGCTGTTAAAAAAACTCCTTTCCCCTGGGGATCCCTGGGTGGCTCAGCGGTTTAACGCCTGCCTTTGACCCAGGGTGTGATCCTGGGGTCCCAGGATCAAGTCCCATGTTGGGCTCCCTGCATGGAGCCTGATTCTCCCTCTGCCTCTGTCTCTGCCTCTCTCTCTCTCTCTCTCTCTCTCTCTCTCTCTCTCTCTCTCTCTCTGTCTCTCATGAGTAAATAAATAAAATCTTAAAAAATATATATCTCCTTTCCCATGTAATAATGATACCACACACAGTAACAATTTCAGTAGAGGGGACGTATTTGGGTGCCCCTAACTTTGTGAAATACCATCTTAGGAACTCTACATCATAACCTCTTCCCATAATTTTTAAAAGAGAGTTTCATCTGTGAAATACATATATGTACTGCTGACATAATAAATGTGCTAGCGTCATAACAGCCCAAGGTACGGAGCTGTTAGAACTGATCTGTGTCAGTAGTGGCTTGCTTGCAAGGCACAAAGTTGTCTCAAACTAGTTCAAGAACAAAAACGGAACTAAGTAGAAGGAATTAATGTATAAGGCCCCTCATTGTGCTGGAATCGGGAACTGGGATGCCCAGTGGGCCAGAGAGCTGCTCTCCATCTTTCGGGTCATGGGGATCTCTTAGCTCTTTTTTCCTGAACAGATCTGTCTCATCCTTCCTCTGAATTCTCTGTTTCACATTTCCTGTCCATTTCAGACACAACTTCATGTGACCTCACATTTCTAATTCTCATTCAACACTAATAAAATAGCTCCTTTGTCCCAGGTCTCCATTTTTCAGAGAGAGACTAGAATGGGCCCAGTCAAGATCAGGTGTGGCTACTGCTTGGTCCAGTCAGCTGAGACTGGGTTGGGAGTGGGTGACTCTGCACTTAGCTGCTCAAAGCAGCATATGCTTGAAAGTAAAAAGGGGGTTTCTACTAATAATCACCCCGGGACAACAGGTGCAAAGCAGGACTGTCCCAGGGTAGCCGCAATGCATGTCCTTCCCCCTCCCCCCAATATGGGACTGGGGCTTATCCAAGTGGGCAGGGAGGAATTCCTCAGGGAAGGAAGGACATATCTTGGAGACAGGAACTCTTTCAAAGATCACTGAGCATCAAGTAAAATAATAAATGTGAAACTTTTTCATGAATTAGCAGGAGGCAAAATCCTGCCCTGAGGTTGCCTATAGAAAAACACAACTGGGGGAGGTGCTTGGGTGGCTCAGTCGGTTGGGCGTCTGCCTTCAGCTCAGGTCATGATTCCAGGGTCCTGGGATTGAGCTCCACATCAGGCTCCCTGCTCAGCAGGGATCCTGCTTCTCCCTCTCCCTCCACAGCTCCTCCTGCCTGTGCTCTCTCACTCTCCATCTCATACATAAAAATCTAAAATAAAATAAAATAAAATAAAATAAAATCTTAGTCTTTTATTTAAAGAAAAAAAAACAACTCGGTAGTCAACTACTTTGGATTATGTATCTGTTAGTTCAGTTGAGAGAGAGACAGGGGAAAATGTCCCTTGAGAGTCCAGCAGTTGTCCCACTTTCTCCTCCTGGCTGCCCCCTAGTGCACAGACACCTGAGAACACGGGTGTGTGACTTAGCTCAGGGCATCCCTTAGCACCTGTTCAGTCATGTCTTCCTCCCCTCTTCCCACCGTGGTCCACCCTTCAATGCCAGCAGTTATTCCCTAAACCCCTTCTGCATTCACAGTGACACACCTCTTAGCTCTTTTCGTCCCACTGTTAGGTGTCTATTATCCTTGACCCCAAAATATACCTTAAATGCATTAGGAGCTCAGGAACCACATGCAGCGCTCCTGACCCCAGGAGCCTCGCACTGTGCTGAGTACAGGGTCTCTGTTCCAAATGCTTTTTGACTTTTCTTTTCTCCTGTAGCAAATCACAGAGTATCTGACGTTCGTTAGTGTCAGCAATTTCTATTGTCTTTTCTCTGCACTAAATGATGTCTTAGCAGCGAGCTGGCATCTAGGGAGGGGACCCTGTGAGGCGATTGCTAATATGCAATGATAGTTTGCAGGGAGAAAGTGAATGATATGAAATAAAAGAGGGGACATTTATATTTGGAACTAAGTAGCTATGTACAGGAAGTTTTTTTTTTTTTAAAGATTAGCCCTTACATCTCTCTTTTTATACATATTACCACCACGATGACCCTGAACAAGAAATAGAAATTTGATTCTGACTTTCTTCAAGGATTATTGCCTTTTGCAATGGAAAATGACAACTCATCAAATGTATTATATCTGCCGTGGGCTGCAAAGTTGACCAAACGGTAGAGGCCATGAACGTGGCCCCGCTGCTTAAAGTAATATTATTTCTTGGCTATTTTGCTAAACTGAGTGTGTAGTCTTTTTTTTTTTTTTAATCAAGTCAAAGTGAAGACATTTTCCCTTGATATTCTGCTGAGTGTAGCAACCAGGTAGCTACTTCATTGAAGACCATATGAATTTATCTAGGTCTTGGCAGGCCAGGCAGTGATTTAGGGATGATTTTTCTAATCAAGTTATATGTTCACCGAGTGCCAAAGCCAGATCCCAATGTTTATTACAGAAGCAGTCCTTATGGAAAATAAATCTGGCAATAAACCACATTGGGAGCTTGCACAGAAAAATTAAGCCAAAGAGACAATTTAACTGTTAATGGGTGTCCTCTCCGGCATGTAATGTGAGCTGAGAGTTTCCTATGGAACACCCAGGCTGGTCCTCTCCCTGAAGCTACATCCCACTCTTAAGGGAGTGCACAGATCTATGTGCTGATCCTGTTCCGGTTTTCCTCTGGGGAAGGTCTTGAGAGGTGTATCAAGGAGCAGGGGTGTAGATAATGCAATAGTGCTCCTGCCAAGAGGGATCTCCTTGTATCCTTAGTAGCAAGAGAGAGGGGAAAGAAGCTGACCATTCTATCCTCAAAAGGGTTCCCTAATGTATCAGGCTACCTAATTTTCAGTGTACCTTGATCCAAAAACCGTTAAGAATTTCAAGACAGGGGTGCCTGGGTGGCTCAGTTAGTTAAGCATCCAACTCTTGATTTCAGCTTCAGGACATGATGTCAGGACTGTGAGATTGAGCCCCACATCCAGCTCTGTGCTGAGCAGGGAACCTGCTTAAGATTCCCTCTCTCTCCCTCCCTACCCTTTCCCTCCTTCTCTCCCTCTTCCTCCCCACCCCACATATTCTCTCTCTCTAAAAAAAAGAAAGAAAGAAAGAAAGAAAGAAAGAAAGAAAGAAAGAAAGAAAGAAAGAAAAAGAAAAAGAAAAAGAATTTCAAGACAGCCACAGTAGAGCATGAATCCAAGCATGGAACCCTTTTAAGTGTGGGGCCCTGTATGGGGCATAGGTTGTACACCCATGAAGCTGCTCCTGCCTTGAGAGGTAAATGCTTTGGTGCTTAACTTCAAAATGCAGTGGCCTCCTTAGGAAGACTTAAAGGAAATTAAGGAATGCAAACAAACCAAAAAACTAGCTACCGTGGCCTGCCAGTAGCCCAGCACTAGCCCCTCAGCACCTTTAGCATCTTAGTAAGAGAAAACTCGCCTGCCTGATGCATTCTGATCAGTTTGCCTTCCAGAAGGTGCCTGGGATCATGTAATGCCAGTCACGGTGGGCAGTGCGAGAGGGGAGAGCTGAGATAATGTGTTCATTCAGCCTAATCCCCTATTTCGCTGACTCCTTTTCTCTGACCATCCACGGGTATAATCTCCGACCTCTACCCGCTAGTTCAAGTGATCCTCTAAAAAATGTATCTGATCCTGGCCCCCTCATGCCTTTCCCTGCCTAAAATGCCTCCACGAAGTTCTGGTACCTTCAAATTCAGTTGAGCGCCCTCATTTTGACCCCACAGCTGTGTGTGATCTGATCTCTGTTGGACATCCACCCCAGCAAGTCTCCAGTGCTTGCCACTTCTTTCTGCATCAGGGACTTTGCATTGGCCACCCCTCAACCTGGAGTGTCTTTCCCTCTTTTTATCCCTACCCTCTGGCTGACCACCTCCTCCCACCTTACCTCTTCCTTGAGAACACAGTTCACATGGCTTTCCGACTTCTCCACTCAAGTACCCCACTCCCACTAGTTGGACTTAACATAGTCTCACCACGGCTTTACCTTTGTCTTCGTTGTTGGTCCCCTGGTGAGACTATGAGCACCATGAGGCCAGGGGCAAGTCTGTTTTGTGCATCATTCTGGCCCCAGTACCTAGCACGGTGCCTGGAACATAGTGGGTACTCAATATGTGTCTGTTGGAAGGATGAATGGATGTACCCACACAGTTCCTCATTTACACATCATTATACACTATCTTGTGCTGTTTTGTGCCTTTCACTAATTGCACCAATTAGTTCTGAAACTCTTTGACGTCGGGCAGCATGTTGTCTGTTTTTCTCCATTTCCCACAATGCTCAACCAATAGTCCATGTTCAAGGAATTTTCTTCACTAATGGATTATGAGCATCTTACACATGAAATTGCTTTCCACTACAGTACAGATAATTAAAAGTTCAGTTATGTGTCGTGTGTGTGCAAGTTATTCTAGGTCCTTTCTGCCGATTGTTGAGGTAAGTAATAACCAAAGCTAAACATAATCTTACCTATGGGATTTCTGTCTCAAAGGAAAAAATGTAACTGTGATATAAATGTCTCCTTCACAATCTTGGTTTACTGATTTTGGGAGCAGTCTTAATGTAAGACTTTAAAGGACTGGTTGTGTTCACTTTATTGTGGTATGAATGCCTCATCCATTTAGGTATATATAAACGTGTACAATCCCATCTGTTGTCATAACAACCGTTAAAATTTGTCTGGCCAAAGGAATTGATTTGCCATCATTCTTTCCTAGGATGTGGCTCATCCTCAACTCCTTGTTCAAGCTGAAATTTGTACAGTAGATGCGCAGTGATAAAAATCTTAATGGACTACTCAGGGACAATGTGGGGTGTGTTTTTTTCCCCAGTAACTTTCACAATTGATACTTTGACCCACTGGATCTTCAGTTTTCTGGGTCCAGTCATTCTGATGGATTTTTCCCCTGCCATACTGTTGGCCCAGATTGGCAGACCTTGATGATATTGAAAACTTTTTCAGCATAATTAATAGTCATTTATTTTCCTACTTTCTTTCAAATGCCTTTTGCAGACAAGAAGCCCCAAACTGTCTCATAGTCCCCAGCCTCCCAATTTGGGTGACCCGGTCGAGCATTTATCAGAGACGTCTGGTGATTCTTTGGAAGCCATGTCTGAGGGAGAAGTTCCAAGTCCTTTTTCCAGAGGCAGCCGAACTCGAGCAAGTCTTCCAGTGGTGAGGTCAACCAACCAGACAAAAGAGAGATCTCTAGGTAAGCCTCAGAGGGCAGTTTCCAATGCCCCTTTTTTACTGCGTATATACATTTTTATACTTCTGAACATATATGCCTGCATCCAAATGTTAATTAGGTCTTGTTTTGTGAAAACACAAGTACTACGACACTTGACTAATTTAACAGCAAGCTGAGGAAATAGCATGTCCAAGCTGTCTTTTGGGCCAGGCTCTGTGACAGTGAAACCATAAACACAGGGCTATCCCCACCACCGCATGGAAGGATGGAGGGGCTCGGCATGTGTTTGGCATAGCTTTTCCTTTCAACAAGCATTTAAGGAAAGCAGAAGGATTCTATTGTTCTGCCTTTACCACTTATCATTTGCTCTTTTATATTGGAAATTCAATTTCTGTCTCGCTTTACTTTAAAAAAATGTTTTGGCCTTTAACAAAATGTACAGTTCATAAAGATTTAGACCTCTCTGCCGATTTCATAAGCTTAACCAGCTGTTTCAATGTTCCAGACCAGTACTTATTTTTGCAGATCGTTGGGGTCATGGGGTAGGAGCGTACAGGAACAGGATCAGCCCACAAAAGGCTTCAGGGTCTGGCCCCTACAGAAGATAGCAAAGTGATGCCACATAAAACTTAGCAAATGCCTTGCTTGGAGGAGAAAAGAGCTGCAAGCTTTGGGGAGGAATGCTGATTGTTCCCTTGGTTGCAGATTATAGGAAGACTGGTTGCAAACATTGTCCTTGCTGCCCCCCCCAAAAGAAAACCCCAAACTATTGTTATTTGTATTATCAATGTTACATTTTAACATTAAATTTTATATAGTTCACTTTAGATTACTAATCCAGGGCCCTCATTTTACCAACGAGAGAAGAAAGCGACAAAGAACAATCTGCTTTTTTCTTTTCTTGCTTTTTGGTTTTGGGGGGTTTGTTTTTGTTTTTGTTTTGAAGTCACACGGTTGATGGCTGAAGTGGGCCTCCAGTTCCTATTTAGTCTCCCGTACAATTGAAGGAGTGGGACACACAGGGGTGTGATACACCCGAGGAACATCCTGGGCCAGGACAGGGTCAAGACAACACAGGGACATAGGCTTCCACACCTAGCCCCAGGCTGGAGCCTTCCAACTTCTTGACGCAGTGCTGTACTCTGCCCTGCTCTGCCTGAGGGAGCAGGAGCCAATCCGGGACTGGAATTTCTCCTTTGTGCTTTGCAGGAAATGAGTGAACTGCAGGTCCCCGTAAAGACAGCCTGTGCTTGGCAAAATAAAATGAAGATAGAATAATTGCCTGCACGCCTCCCTCCATACCTGGGGACCACTGAGCCTGAGGGATGATGGCTCCTTTGTCTTGCGGGTGGGAGTTTCCTCTAGCAGCCAAGCAGGGTTAGCAGCTCGGGTAGTTCCTGGCCATGTTCAGGAAGCAAGCCTGGGGCAGAGAGGCTGCGGGAGCCAGGGGCAGCCTTGCCCTAGGAATTGCTGAAGATCACTGGTGTTTTCTCCTGAAGTGGCTGTGCTCCCGCAAAGCGTTCAGCACACCTTGCTGTGAAAGTCCTGACGAGCAGAGTCGCAGCAGATTAAACAAAAGTGCATCCAGGGTGTTTACTCTTCCAGCTCCAAGAGACACCTTGTGGCCTGTGACTTTTTACAACTCTTGGATAGAAACAGGAATACAGTGAGCAGAGAGGAGAGGAATGAGAAGTTTGCCCAAGCAAGAGGACTCGTTTGGAGGAATGAGGCTGGTGCAGGATCAGGGGGGTTGGTGCTTCCTTTGATCGCCTCTTGGTGGCCAGTTTGGGAATGTCACCCTAGGTGCACCTGGCCTTGTGGTGTAATTCAGTTGAGCCAGGATGGGAAATAAACAGGAAAGTGTGAGTCAGGGAGAGTCTAAACACAGTCTCCCTGCCAGGGGCCTGGCTCAGCCTTGTGTTCGGGGGAAAATCCCAAGTGTGATTTACTTAATATGCACACACAGGCTCCGGGGCAGGGCAGGCTCCCCAGAGAGCCCAGAACCAGGAGCCCTGGGTGTCCCCCAGCACCTGGTGGTGGAGGAGGAGCACAGCTATGACTCCACCTGCCCCAGAGAGGCTTTGGACCAGGGGGGGGGTGTGGGGGAGCGGGGTTGAGGAGGACAGACTGAGCTGTGACCTCCTGCAGACCCACTGTCCGTGCTCCACAGAACTTTTGGGATCTGGACCCTGTCACTTTATATTCATCTGCAGAATTTCAAGATCTTGCCCTGAAGCTCCGTTGATCCTGTCTTTATTTAAAATTTTTCATACTTTGTTCATGATGGATTGTTTTTATGTTGATTCTGACTTGTAAAAAATAACACATGGAAATATTATTTATCTTGATAGCTGACTTATGGGAGGCCCCTTGAATTTTGCCCTTAAGGTAGTGCCTCACTCTCTTCACCCCGGTGGCTGCCCCGTGTGTCACCCCTGGAACAGCACGCCTGCCATCCGTAGGGTCTGTGGCCCCAGAGCCCGGAGTGAGGCCGAGCCTCTTCATGTGCACAAGGAGCCCCCAGCACAGGCTGCACTGGGGGTGGCAGTGGGGGGGGGGGTCTGGGTGACTCGAGAGTGGGGCTGGGACTGCGCAGCCTCCTCAGACCTCTCTGGCACCCTGGAGGGGAAGAGACCTGCTCTCACTTCAGCAGCCTGTGCCTGGAGATAAACCTGCCTGCTTAATCATTTTTCCACCTGACTGATTCCTCCTTTCTATCATATTAGTGTATTTAGGAGGAGCCCAGGGGGACTGGGCATGGGGCATGGTGTATGTCACCTGTCTTGGAGTCTTTCAGAAGACATGGAGGCCAGAGAAGGACGGTGTAGGGGGTGCCCCAAGGTGTCATTCAGCACAGGGAAGTTAGTTAGACCTCGTTGGTGCCTGTGTAACAAGCCCCCTGCGTGCAGGATGTGAGCCTCCCGTCAGGGAGAGGGCCCTGGGACTGCAGGCATGGCCAAATGACAGCAAAACCCACAAGTCCATTCCCAAGCGGCGGCCAAAATTAGCCTCTCGTGGAGATTCACAAAGCAGAAAAGTGAGGAAAGAAAGTTGTGATTCCCAACACGCTCAGGTTCCTACGACGTGCCCACCCTGTATGCTCACCCCTGCAGTGGTGGAGGAGTCTGTGCCCTCTGCCCCTCCACCCGTCCACGGCTCAGATGACATCTTTCTCAGTGGAACTGATCCTACTGCTCCTTCCTTCTGTCTTCAGTGAAAATAGAGAGGACTGGGAGAGAGGAAGTCTACAAAATAAAACCGCTTTGCAGTGGAGCTTGTTTTAGAAGTCATTTCCATGAAAAACTGCCCCGCTGATATTAGGCCTGGGTCTTTTTTTTTTTTAAATGTTTTTTTTTTAATTTTTTTTTAAAATTTATTTATGACAGTCACACAGATAGAGAGAAAGAGGCAGAGACACAGGCAGAGGGAGAAGCACCGGCCTGGGTCTTAATGATGGAGTCGTTTGCTTTTAATCATGGCCATCTTATGAATGCCTATCTGCAATGTGACCCTGGGCAAGGGCTGGGGTCTGGCCGCTCCACCGCCTGGCTTTGGGGAAAGGGTAGCCACAAGATGTTCCCACCCTTCTGGGTGCCCTCAGGAATTTGAAAATAAAACTCCTGTGAAAACAAGAACAGCAGTAGCAACTTCCTCCAAGCTGCAGCCAGATGCCATTGTTGACTGTATTCTGAATGGTGAGCGACAGGAAAAAGACCTCCCAAACCAGCCCAGCAGCCAGAGGTGTTGCCACTTCTGGAACAAATCTCCTCCTCAAGACTCAGCCTCAATAAACAACAATGATTTTAAATGGCTTGTGAGGATTTTAGACTAATTAAGGGAGAATTTTCTCGGTGCATTTGAATTGCTTAGCATCTCTATGTTCTTTTATTCCAAAATGGTGACAATGAGGGTAGGGTGCTCTTTCTCTGACAACACTTTCGGGGGTGGGGGGGCAGGGGGGAAGGTTCGAGCTTACCAGAATCTTCCCTCCTGTGCACAAGAGTGAGTAGGAGGTTCAGGCAAAGGGTTGAAGAAACCACCCCCATCTACGAAGTGGGCCAGGGCAGAGACTCGAAGACTCGCATTTGAGTACTCGGTTGTTTGAGCATGAAGGGTTAGCCCTTGGATAGTTGAAAGAGAAATAAATTTCAGACAAATGTTAAGAAGAGCTGCTCTATAGAGTAAGTGCAACATTTATGAAATTTGTTTTCCTAAGCACCAGGAGTGATTGAAATGTGATATAAAAACAAGAATTTACAGAGAGTTTTCAAAGCAGATCAGTAGTTTTGAGGCACATTCCAGATCTTTTTAGGGGACGACCCTAAAAGGAGACCCTAAAAGGAGAGTGGGGTTTTTTTTTGTATATTTTTTATTGGAGTTCGATTTGCCTACGTATAGCATAACACCCAGTGCTCATCCCATCAAGTGCCCCCCTCAGTGCCCGTCACCCAGTCACCCGGTCCCCCCTCCCACTTCCCCTTCCACTACCTCTTGTTCGTTTCCCAGAGTTAGGAGTCTCTCTTGTTCTGTCTCCCTCACTGATATTTCCCACTCATTTTAGCAGAGTGCTTTCTCTAGCGTGGAACTAAGTGGACAGGCATGGGTGGGTATGGTGGTTGACTGGCGTCGTCCACTCCAGCCTTCCTTCACTCCAGGGGGCTGGAATGCACAGTCATTCCGGAATATCAGATGTTCTGGGTTCCAAAAGTAGGGAGGGACCAAGGCATTTGTGGAGGCTTTTGGATTTTCTGTAGTGTCATTTGTCATTGTCCCAGGGACATTGTGGTCACTGAAGCTTGTGTTGAGAGTCAAAATGCAAGGCATCCCATTTTTCTAGTGCCAAGGACACATGTGTGGCCTGAAGTGAGTCTCTGACCACACTAATAGCTTCCTGCTCAAGGCAGCAAGGCTTGGACTCACAGCAGTCCAGGGTGGCAGGAAGCTTCCTCATTGTCAAACAGGTCCTGCGGTGTCCCAGTGCTACAGTGAAAATTCAGCCCAACGATGGTGCAAGTCATTTAATAAATCAGTTTTCACGTAAGTTAACCAGAGTCAGTTCAGTCTCTGCAAGTGAACCCTGACTGGCACACATGAACTGATTTCCTGTATTTGTAGAATACAATATATTTGTGGAATGTCCCCTGTTCCTCATGTTTCTGAAAATATAAAGACCAGCAGGTACAAACTGATGACTTCTAGAGACTTGGCAGTGAACTGGAGAATGGCCTGCCGATATAGGTGTTTTCGACCATGTTTCTTAGAACTTTAGAGTTCTGTGGAGTTTTCTCACGAAATATTGAAATTTTATATAAGATTTCATTTGAAAGTGAGCTGTGCTGAACTGCTCTCTCTCTCTTTCTTTCTCTTTATCTCTCTCTTTGTCTCTGTCTCTCTCGCACACACACACACACACACACTAAAAGCGTCAATAGACCAGGCATGGGGGAAGGAAAAAAGAGAAGGGATTATGAAGAAATTTCCTCTATACAACAGAAGTCCTTGAGTACTTTAATTTGGCTACATTGAGTGAGTCAAAAGGATTGCCTCCTAGTGCTTGCACTCGATGGAATGAATGTCCCGAAATGTAGATTTTCGTAAACTGCATCGATTCTTAAGCTAAGAAAAAGGATGAGGTTGGGGCTGGGAATTAACCACTGAAAGGAATGTTTCAAGAAATCCTCTGGTATACTGATGCATGGTTTTGCAATGCGAGTAATCGTTCCCAATTTTCCTTCATAAGCTTGGGTTTTCATATATGAGGTTTTCCGAAAGAAGGGAATATACTTATCCAAGCTTACCCTCTTGGCTTTCATTTCATCCATAAGAAAGAATGTTCTTGTAAAAGATGACTGTGTAGATTCATGGTTGGTTTGTGTTTATTTTGTTTTCTTTCTTAAGTTTTTATTTATTTGAGAGAAAAAGAGAGTGTGAGAGCTTGAGGTGGCGGGGAAGGGTAGAGGGAGAAGCAGGAGCCCAACTCGGGGCTGGACCCCAAGACCCCGAGATCATGACCTGAGCCAAAGTCAGACGCTTCACTGACTGAGCCACCCAGGTGCTCCTTGTGCTTATTTTAAAAAATGAAGTTCATCAGATGTCTTTCGAAATCTCTTGCTGTTAACTCCTGGGTTGAAACCCTTTAACAGATTTTTCAGACTTCAAAGAAAGCATTTAGTTAATAGGATATGTGAGGAGATTTGTGCCTTTGAACAATATCTTGAAGGTATTTTGCAGACAGGATGCAGATAAGAAAAACATCAACCAGAGTGATAGATGTGATGGCTTCTAAGGATCACAGCCCTCCCCAGCCACCGCCGTTATTCTACAGGGCCTGTCTTTGGTTAGGTGGTAACAAAGAGGGGTCTTGGAGAAGACTTGGGGGCTGCCATTTCTGTTTCCCCCTGTACAACTGGAGTGTTGCCAAACCTAGATTTTGCAGGTCATCTTCTGGAAAGTCTACATAAAACATTTGGATACTCCAGGTGGAGCTATGGGGTTAGATAACTAGAAAGATGACTTAAATTTCCAAAGCTATTTTAGGAGATTAACCTTCCCATAAGCAAGTATGAAATCTCTCTTTCTCTCAAAGCTGTGATATCCCAGCCTAACCCAGACACCTAGAAAATGTTTTTGCCTTCTTTTCTGATGTTAAAAAATACTCTTATTCAAAAAAGAACCCTTCATCAGGTTTCACAAGGCAACAGAAGAAAGTAAGGCAAGATTTATCTGTTATTTATATCTCTCTACATCCAAAATAGATTTGATTGGGCTCATTCAAAGACAATAAAAGTATATAAGAACCATTAAAACAAGAATTAACACAAGTAGCAGTTGGGCACAAAATGTGTGCCAGAAAAATTAAGATAGGGATAATTGCTATAATTGCAGCCAAGACCAAAAAATAAATAAATAAATAAAGAAGATAAAAGGGGAAATTTAATGAGTCAAGTGGATTCCATTATTTAAAAACAGGTTTGTACCAGCTTATTAGAAGGAAGAGTCTAAAGCATTATAACCTGAGAATTCCTGCCTCTTGATGTTGTTGACAACATATTATGTAATAGACAGTTCTATGTAATAACAGTTGTTTTATAAAAGTTTTTCATATTGCTACATAAAAATTCAAAATCCCAGGACCCCATATGAAGCCACACTGTTAGGAGGCACATTTTCTTGGACTCTGCAGGTTTCTGGTGATCTCATCTGATATGCAGGTAGAGTTGATACAGTTTCGATAGTTGACCTGGCCCTTAGGTGATTGGCTCTTGACCACTCATTATCTCATCAGAGTGGGTAACTGCAGCTGGAAGGGAAATTTTGAGGGGCAGGTCACGGTTGAAGGTTTGAATGACAAAAGAGACTTAGAGAAGGATTGGGAGAGATTCCTCTCTCCCATCACCCCCATGGAGGCAAAATCCCAAATTTTTAATGTGTTCTAATGATACTAGCTGTTACTCTATACTCTCTCCAGGAATGAGTTTGGGAGTATCTGAATTCAGAGGATGTATTCTAATGTGCCCTCTATGGTTTGGTTGGAATAAGAGATGAGACGTTAAGAGATGTTGCCTGAACTATGCTTTGGGGGAAAGATTTAGTTAGTCTGTCTCTTTTGTTTTCCTTTACTGTAAAAACTCAATGTAAGAATTAGTTGTCTCTGTCTCTCTATTTTTTGGTAAATGAAGATTCATTACACACTTCAAAGTTTCTTGCCAAGTTAATTTGTTCTTAAAAGCTGACTTTAAAATATAACCCTTTACATTCATCGAATTCTATAAGAATTCCCACACATTTTTGGCATCAGCCTTTAAAGAATATTCTGTGAAACACTGAAAACAATATGAAGATGCAAGCTAGCTTTCTGTCATACACCCAAATAGAACTCCATCCTAGGTGGTGTCATTCTAGCCGTGGCCTCCAGAGGGCTGCCCACTGACATCTGGAAACATTTTTTGGCAGCTTCTTGTATTTCAGGCAGAGTATGAGAACATAGGAAGGTACCGGTTCTGCACTGCTAGAGGGTAGACATATGTCTGCTTTGGCGAAAGAACTGGTGAATTCCTGTCCAGATTTTTTGAGTTTGCTCTGGGATATGGGATTACAACTAAACAGCCTTGAAGCATGGAGATGATGTTCTGTGTGCACCACCAGTGGACTCGCTCTCCATCCAGAAGCTTCTTTGGAAATGACAGCCAGCCCAGCGAGCCCTGAGGCACCCCTCTGATGGTGTTTAGCCTCTTGTCAGTCTGAACCACTTTCCTAGGGGCTGTTATTGGCTGAATGATACCCTTACCTCCCCCCTTATAAGAAGAGAAGGTAAAGACATGGGTAAAACAGGTATAGAGAAAGACCACGCAAAGACACAGGGAGAAGGTGCCATCCTCAAGCCAAGAAGAGAAGCCTCAGAAGGTAACAGCTCTGCCACTACCTTGATCTCAGACTTCTAGCCTCCAGAACTGTAAGAAAATAAACTTGCATTGTAAAGCTCCCCAGTCTGTGAGACTTGGTTACAGCCACCCAGCAGACCTATGCAGGGCTCAGGACACCTTTTTTCTTCCTACCTTTTTTCTCATTTGAGGGTACAGTCAGCCTTATGGTAGTTGCCACAAACCTTAAATGTTTCTTTCTTCAAGGCAGGACAATTAGATTTGTCAACTTTTCTGTTTATTTTAGTTAGCCTTTGCATAGTGCACTGACTTGGTTTCTTGACATTGTAAGGGGAAATTAAAAAACCTTTGGTATAGATTCAGCTGCTTCTTTTTTTTTAGTGATTTTATTTATATACTTATGATAGACACAGAGAGAGAGGCAGAGACACAGGCAGAGGGAGAAGGAGGCTCCCTGCAAGGACCCCGATACGGAACTCGATCCTGGGACCCTGGGATCACGACCTGAGCCAAAGGCAGATGCTCAACCACTGAGCCACCCAGGTGTCTCCAGACTCAGCTTCTGTTACTACTTTTCTGTTTCACATTTCTCAAGCCCTATCCTCCAGTTTAGAAAATGAAAGTTGTTTGACATCTAACTGTATCCCAAGAAAAGCTCCTAATTTCATCATGCTGAGTTTGAATTCTCAAAAATTTGGGTAATGTCATTAAAAATGATACTTCCACCAACTTTTCACTTTTAGAATTTTTCTAAGGTGTTAATTGGCTTTCAGACATCTCTGGCTACATGTCTCCCAGTAGCATAAAGCTAAACATGATCAAAATAAATCTTTCATTTCTTTTCCCCCACATGTTTTGCTTACTTCCCAGTTTTTTTCTCCATTTATATATTTATGCATTTATTAAGAAGCTATTCAGTTTCTGGCACTGTTAAGGGTGCCATGGTGAGTTATTTAGAAAATATATGAAATCTGGTTCTTGTATTTGAGGAAATTTCAGTATAACTAAAGACACATGGTAACTATGTAGGGACTTTAAAATATACATAAATCAGACTACACACATGAAGCCGTGGGTACACCAGGCCATTCTGCCTCCTGACTGTTCCAGGGGTCCAGTCTCCCACCTCAGAAACCATGCCCATGCTGTTCTCTTTGCTTGGATCCAGTTCCTCACGCCTGGCACCCCCACATCTGCACGACCCCCTCCCCTCTGCTCATCAGAGAGAGCCCTGCCCTGAGTAAGATCGTACCCACTCTGCTGGTTTCTATCCACTTACCCTGCTACATTCTTTCTCATGACGCTTCTCATTGAAGACAGTGGTTCTCAAACATTAGCAGCGAACTTGTGAAAGCACACAATTCTGACTCTGCTTCTTGGGTTTCTGATTCAGTGGATCTAAGGCGGGACCCCAAAATATGCAGCTCTAACAAGTTCCCAAGTGCTACTGCTGCTGTTGATCACTGAATTAGGGTCATAGGATGCCCTAGGGAAGATATAAAACATCTTCACAATGTGGTGCCACATGAGAGCTCTCTTTTTTTTTTTTTAAGTATGCTCCACACCCAGCATGGAGCCCAACACAGGGTGTGAACTCACCACCCTGAGATCAAGACCTGAGCTGAGATCAAGAGTCGGCCTTTAAACACCTGAATCAACCGGGCGCCCCACATGAAGGCATTTTAATCAGTCCTCAATAAAAGATGGGAAGTAGTTATTATATTTTGTTAGGAAAGCATGGAGGCTTGAAATGTCTGGACTGGATAACGTCCTTACTAGAGTATTTAATCCCAGCACACATCACTAGGAAGGCCCTCACAAGATGTCTGGGAATAGGCATCCTTCTCACCCTGAGCTGCAGAGCATCCTGGTCACAAGCTCTGTTGCACCTGCTACTCTGTGCCATCCCTGTTTTTGATCCCTGTGATCCCAGAATCACCTTCATCTACCCTCCCGCCCTCCATCCTGACAGATTTAGATAGACTAAAAACTTCGAATTCCATTCAAAAATGGAAGGGTGGATGATGTTGCCATATGACTTCATGCCCTTTTGCACACACATCCCATTTCTGGAATCCAGGTTTTCCCCTCACCTGTCCTCCGCTGTCTGCCCCAGGGGAACTCAGCCGCAACCATGGGCAGTTAGCACCAGATGTTCATATTGCTCCTGGTATTGACAAAGCAAATGTATTGAATGAGACCAATAGCAGCTGAAGATCTTTTTATCTTTTTTTATAAAGTTATTTGGAACAAGATGCTGTATGCTTTGGTTCATCAGTTGGGTTGGTTTTGCATGATTCTGGAGTTACATACTTTCCTATGCTTCCATTTGCCTTCCTAAGAAAAGTCAAGTAATGAAAGAGCCTTTTTTAGAAGAGTTCAATTTAACAAATACATATTAAATACCTACAGGGCACATGGTGCTCATATTAGGTAGGAGAAAGAAAATCATTCTTTCAACAAATCCTTACTGAGTTTCTACTAAAGCACCCTGGAGTGCAATCAACAAAACAGTCACAACCCTCTGATCCTCTGGAGCTTTTATTCTGTTGGTGGGGGCAGATGATAAGTAAATAAAATCTATAATAGATGATATAAATTCTATGGAGAAAAATAAAATAGGTGTATAGGTACAGAACATGCCGAAGACATGACGGTGTGACAGCTGCCATTTTAAAAAAGGATGATGGGGAGACCATCACTGGGCAAATGGCATTTGAGCTGTGACCTGGAGTGTGTGAAAAGTCAACCACGCAGAGAATTCCAAGCAGAGGGAACAGTCATTGCACAGGCTCTGAGCAAGAGCATGTCTGGAGCCTTCAGGGAGCAGCAAGGAGACCAGTGTGGTTGGAGCTGCAAATTAGCAGAGAAGTAGAGAATGAAGTCAGAAAGGCAATGGGGATTTGATAATGTAAGGCTTTTACAACAGCAAAGATTGGACTATGCTGGCCCCATCAGGATGGAGACAGCCATATTGCAGAACTATGAGCAGTGGCATCACTTCAGTTTTAAAGATTGGATTCTGGCCACTGGGTTTGGAACAGATAAAAGGGGGCATGGGTGGAGTTGGGAGACCGGTTAGAAGTCTTGCAAAAATCTAAGGAGATGAAGGTGTTAGCAGAGGAAGTGGTGAGAAGAATTTGGATTCTGCAGGAGTTTGGAAATTAGAATAAGATGGCTTCCTGCCACCCAAGAGCTTGTGTTCTAATGGGGGTGGCATACGGATAAGAAAGCATGAACACAGATACCATCATAGTAACTAAAACTTGCTAAGCACTGACTCTGCACCAACACTTACTCTATGCCAGGCCTTATCTAATACGCTGAGCAGCAAAGCCCGGATTTGAACCCCACAGGCTATCTCCAGAGTCCACATGCCTAACAACTATACTGTACTGAAAAGGGAAAGAAAGGAATTCCAATTTTGGTAACTTGGGAGGTTTTTAATGAAAAATAGCATTTGAATTAGACTTTGAGTGATAAAATTTGGCTGTTTGAAAAAAAGAATGGATCTTATATGAGGGCAGTAACCGTAGTAATACATAACCTGCCTTGAACACTCTTACTCCTCTAGAAGCTGGGTTGGAGCTACAGTGGTGGTTTCTGTTTGTGGTATTCAGCACTGTCCCGTGCTATTCAGACCTGTAGCTACGGTGTCCCCTCCCCTCAAAAAAAGGACACTGACTGTCACAGAAGCTGCTGATGTAGTTATTAAGGCCACTTCATCAGAACTCCATTACTTACCTGGTATGTGACTTTGGGCAGGTTATTCAATCTCTGGGCATCTTCCATAAATACCTGCCTGTAGAATAACTGTAAAGAATAACTGAGATCGTACAGGTAGTACTCTTAATGTGGCACCTGGCATATAGAAAGTACTCTATCAATGAACTGAATTTATAATGGTGACACTAGTAATAAATCAAAATGTCAATTACATTTGTTGTTTTCTCAGGTAGGACATTACAGATTTAATTTAGAAATAATCACATCAAAATGGTGAAAAAACATTTCCTGTTAGAGATTGATTAGCTTCTAACTTTATTTACCCACAAAGTTAACTAATCACATCAGCTTGCCCCCAATCAGTTATTCAACTGGAGAGAGAAATATTCAACTAGAATATAAATCTTAGGAAATCTCACAATCTGAGGAGAGATTAAGAAGAAAACACTGAAGGGCAGTTCAGAGACAGGCTAAGACAACCAAGACCAGAAGACAAGACCAGGAATAATTGAGGGAAGGTGAGAGTAGAACAAATAACAAATGAAAATTTTTCTAAAATTGTAGTCAGGCCTGAGCCTTAAAACTGAAACATGACAAAATCCCAAGCAAGATTTAGGGGGGAAAAAAATCCACACATAGGCCCACTGTGGGGAAACTTCAAAACAACAAATGTCAAAAGAAAATCTTTAAAGCAGACAGAAAGAAAAGACAGGTTATATAAAAAGGAAAGAAAATTTGACAACAGCATGCTTTTTTATAAGCCAAGAAGTCAGAAAACAATGAAATAATATCTTCAAAATCCTGGGGGTAAATCACTTTCAACCAATATTTCTTTAACCAGCAAAATTATTACTTAAGAATGAGGAGAGAGGGCAGCCCCAGTGGCGCAGCAGTTTAGCGCCGCCTGCAGCCCAGGGCGTGATCCTGGAGACCCGGGATCGAGTCCCGCATCAGGCTCTCTGTATGGTGCCTGCTTCTCCCTCTGTCTGTGTCTCTGCCTCTCTCTCTGTCTCTATGAATAAATAAATAAATAAATAAATAAATAAATAAATAAATAAATAAATAAATAAATAAATAAAATCTTTAAAAAAAAAGAATGAGGAGAGAAAGAAGACATTTTCTTTTTTTTTTTTAAATATTTTATTTATTTATTCATGAGAGACACAGAGGCACAGGCAGAGGGAGAAGCAGGCACCATACAGAGAGCCTGACGCGGGACTCGATCCCGGGTCTCCAGGATCAGGCCCCGGGCTGAAGGCAGCGCTAAACCGCTGAGCCACCCGGGCTGCCCAACATTTTCAAAGAAACAAAATGAAGAGACTTTAGCATTCACAGAACTCTGGCCGAAAGAACTAGTAGCATAAGTATTTTCCCTCAGAAGTTCTCAACAAAATATTAGAAAATCAAATCCAACAATGTATGAAATTAATAATATGTCATAACCAAGTGATTTATTCCAGGTATGCAAGGCCATCTCAATATTTGAGATTCAGTCAATATAATCTACCATATTAATAGGCTAAAGAAGAAAAATCATATGATCACACCAATTGACACATAAAAAGCCTTTGAAGAAAGTCTTCTACCCATTCATTATTTGAAAAAAATAAAACAAAACTCTCAGCAAAATAGGAATAGAGGGGAACTGTCTCATCTCACAAAAAGCAGCTACAAAAACCCTACAGCTAACATCATACTGAATGGTGACAGGATGAATGTTTTGCCTCTAAGATTGAGAACAAGGGGAAAATGTCCAATTTCACTGCTCTTAACATAATTCTAGAAGTTTTAGCGAGTGTCATAGAGAAGAAAAATAAATAAAAGCCATGCCATTTTTTTAGAGATTTTTATTTTATTTATTCATAGAGACAGAGAGACAGGCAGAGACACAGGCAGAGGGAGAAGCAAGCATCATATAGAGAGCCTGACGTGGGACTCGATCCAGGGTCTCCAGAATCACGCCCTGGGCTGTAGGCGGCGCTTAACCGCTGCGCCACCGGGGCTGCCCAAGCCATGCCATTTTAAAAAATATTTTATTTATTTTGGAGAGTAAGAAATAGCATGAGTGGGAGGCACAGAGAGGGACTGAGAGAAAATTTCAAGCAGACTCCATGCTGAGTATGGAGCCCAAAACAGGGCTTGGCCCCAGAACCCTGGGCACATGACCTGAGCTGAAACCAAGAGTTGGACACTCAACTGACTATACCACCAGATGCCCAAAGCCATGCCATTTAGAAAGGAGAAATAAAACTGTCTCTGTTTCCAGATGACATTATCTAATAGAAAATCCCAAAGAATGTATGAAAATAACAACAAAAACAAAACCTCATAGAAGTAGTGAGTTAGTAAGGTCAGAGGATAAAAGATCAACACATAAAATCCATTGTATTCCTATGTTCTAATAGCAAACAAAAGGAAGATAAAATAAAACACAATACCACTTACAACTGCTCCAAAGAAAACGAAACTCTTAGGTATAAATCTAGTAAAACATGTATGTTGAAAATCTGCAAATTAAATATGCTGATGAGAGAAACCAAGAACCTAATAATTGAAGAGACATACTGCTTTTGTAGATTAGAAGGCTCAAGAAAGTAAAAAATGTCACTTCTCCCCCAAACAGATCTATTGGTTTAAAACAATTCCTGTCAAAATTACAGCAAGGTGTTTTTTTTAGCTTATTCTAAATTTATATTAAAAAGGTAAAGGAACTAGAATAATTAAAACAATTTTGGCAAATAAGGATGAAGAGGAAAGAATTAATTTATCTGATTTCAAGTCTTACCATAGAACTCCAGTAATTAGGACTGGGTGGGGTTGGCAGAGGGATAGGCACATATATCAATGAAATGGAATAGAAAACCCAGAAATGGACCCACACAATTATGCCCAATTGATTTTGACCAAATTGCAAAAGCAGTTCAATGGAGGAAAGATAGGTTTTCCAACAAGTCATGCTGGAGCAATTGGATATTCACAGACAAAAACCCAGGACTTTAACTTAAGTCTTGAACTATATACAAAAATGTACTTGAAATAGATCATGGACTTATGTGCAAAATTATGAAACCTTTAGAAGAAAAATACAAAATACAAAATATTATTCAGGACTTTGAGCTTTGTGAAGAGTTGTTAGTCATCACCTCAAAAGCATGATTCATAGAACAGTTGACAAAATGGGCCTCATCCAAAAAAGACCCTGTCAAGAAGATGAAAAGACAAGCTATAGTCTGGGAAAAAAATCTCTGTAATCACATAATCGACAAAGGACTAGTATCTAGAATATATAAAGAATTCTCAAACTCAATTGGGAAAAATTAAACAATCCAATTGGAGAATAGAGAAAAAAATCAGGAAGAGACATTTCCCAGGAGAGGATGTACAGATAGTAAATAAGCACAGGAAAATACATTCATCATTTGCCTTTTGGGAAATGCAGATTCAAACCTCAGTGAGCTATCCCCACATGCATGTCAGAATGGTTAAGATGATAAATAATGATAACACCAAATGGTGGCAAGGATTCAGAGAAACTGGGTCACTCATATATTGCTGGTGGGAGTATAAAATGGTACAGTGGTACAGCCGCTCTGGAAAATAGTTTTACAGTTACTTTTTAAAAAAGATTTTTAGAGAGAGAGAGAGAGAGAGAGAGACAGAAACACAGGCAGAGGGAGAAGCAGGCTCCATGCAGGGAACCCGACGTGGGACTCGATCCTGGATCTCCAGGATCACACCCTGGGCTGCAGGCGGCGCTAAACCGCTAAGCCACCCAGGCTGCCCTACGGTTACTTTTTTTTTTTTTTTTACAGTTACTTTTAAAACTAAAAATGGACTTACCACATCACCCAGCAATTGCACTCTTTGGCATTTATTTCAGGAATATGAAAACTTATGTCCACCCAGACACTTGTACATGAATGTTCATAGCAGCTTTGTTTGTAATAACCGAAATCTAGAAACTACCCAAGAATCCTTCATTGGGTGCATAGTTAAACAAAGCCATGCAATTCTACTGAATAAAAGGAACAAGGTACTGATACATACAACATGGTTGGAACTGAAGGGGATTATGCAGACAAAAAAAAAAAAAAAGCCCCAAACTCTAAAGGTTCTATGTCATTTATGTA
This sequence comes from Nyctereutes procyonoides, assembly GCF_905146905.1. Classification (NCBI taxonomy): domain Eukaryota; kingdom Metazoa; phylum Chordata; class Mammalia; order Carnivora; family Canidae; genus Nyctereutes; species Nyctereutes procyonoides. The sequence goes on along the minus strand of NW_026575052.1, from coordinate 69,826,286 downwards.
AAACACTATACAGATGAAATTATAGAAATGGAGAATAGATTAGTAGTTTCCAGGGGTTATCGGGGTGGGGTGGGGGAATAACTATGAAAGGGTAGCATGGGGGAGCCTTGTTATGGTGGTACAATTACATGGTAGTGTTGAGGTAGCAGTTCATTTTTATAGGATTACACACACAAACACACACACACACACAAACACACATCAGTGCTTGTATAAGTCTGAGTAAGCTCTATGTGTTGTCCCAATTTCAATGACCTGGCTTTGTTATTGTCTATAGTTAACACAAAATGTCAACATTGTTGGGAGCAGAGTGAAGGTGCTTGGGACCTCCCTGAACCTTTTATTGCAACTTTCTGTGAATCTATCATTATTTCAAAACAAAAAACTGCAAATATATATATATGTATATGTTCATATATATGTTTATGTTATATATGTATATATATAAATATATATATATTTTACTAAACAGTATAATGAACCTAGGAGGAAGTAGAGTGTATGTAATGATAGTGAGGAGATAAACTGGTAAGTATTTTTTTTTTTGGTAAAATCTAAATAAGCATCAGTCATAACGAATTATTTAAGGAAGTCAGAAGCAAAGTAAAATGAAAATACCAGCTAGAAACAATATAAGACCAGAGAGAGTGATGAGAGCAAAAGCATTCTAAATCCTCTTATTGTCTAGGGAGGAGGATAGAAAACCATATGTTTGAAATGTCTTTGTGATAAAAAAGGTAGAATGGCATCTAAACCAACCGAAGTTATTTTAATTCGTACTAAAATCATCTACGGAACACCTGCTCTGTGTCTGGAAACCTACTGATATCACTAATTGCTCCTGTAATCCTGAAAGAAAGCAGTCTTACTCCCCTTTCATTGATGAAGAAACAGCCTTCATGGGGGTGAACCACGTCTGAACCGTCATGGCAGTCAGGGTTTGAACCCACGCTCCCTGACACCTTAAGCCTGTGTTCTTTTAATTCCAGTATGCTCTGTGATGCTAAATGGATATCGAAATAGATGAATTTTCTAAAGAGAAAGCCTGCAGTGTGTTTTGAAGGTGAAATATTTATACCTCATATGGATTGAAATGTGAATCATTTCCAAACTAGGGGCCAAACCTAAAGCATCTGGCTTACCCTCTGCACTTCATTGTCCAACCTATGGGCAAAATTTACTACAAAACAGAAAGCTTTCATATCTTGCCTTTTCCTTGTTCAGCCCTGAAGAGTCCTCATGAAGCTGTGTGTCACAGGAGCTCGTTCAACTCGTTATATTACCTGAGAGAGTGAAGGATGGTGGTTAACATTCAAGCTTAGTTTTCTTAGGAAAGCAATGAGCTTAGAAATGAATTTTTTTTTTCATTTTATCCTGTGTAGATGGGAAAAAAGGGAGATAACATTTTGAAGATCAAGGAAAACACCAGCCTCTCCAACTGTTAGTTAATTTCCCATTTGTAAGTCCTGTTTCTGTTTCTCCGGGGGCTAAAAAGAAGTTGAAGCCCAAGTATGCCCTGATACATCGTCATGCATGCATGTTCCCAGAACATGCAGGGAGGACACATGGACACATTGGTACTATAGGTGTTGGGGCTGTGTTGCTCATGTGTGTTGACAGATTTGAATAAAAGAAACCTGAGGATTTGTCTCTATCAGGCTTTCTCTCCTTCTTTTAGCCAGGAATAAATGACTAAAGCTCTCCATTTTATAGGATTGAAAAGAAGGAGTACTTTTATCTTTGCTTGAAACATGGTGCCGCAGAAGCTTCTATTTACTGGCTCATAAAAGATTTTATGTCTCATCTGTTGTACTTAGGATGACTATAGCGGATGTTCTAGAAAAAGATTTTAAATGTGTTGCCTCCTGAAGTTAGAATTATAATCAGGTGTATTACTGAACAACCCAACTTTCCTTAATGTGTACAGATTTCTCCACTGGCAGGAAGTATTGAAGTATGCCCAAATAGAACATTAAGCAAAATGTAGCCTGAAACTCTAAAAACATGTGTGATTGCCCACCCCTCTGTGTGCAGACTTCACAACATGTTTGCCCAGTTCTTTTATAATAGTCTCATCTGATGAAACAGCAGAAGCACCTGTCATGGGCTGAGCCCAAAGCCTTCTGTAAAAACATGAGGAACATTCTGATCTCGTTACCTTCCCAGTTCTGTCATGGCATCACTCAGAAACCCTAGGCAAATTGCTTGTCCTTCCTAGGCTTCAATTTCTTCATCCATAAAATCCTGACCTGTTTCCCAGGAGACCTGAGGGGAAGATCCAGCAATAGAGAAATAGTTATGAAAAGCAGAATGTTTCTCAGAAATTCTTAGTGATGGTAAAGTAGGGAACCATTGGCTCTTGACCAAGTGAAGATAGCTATTCTTTTATGAAAGAAGAACCAAAAGAAAAGTACCAGAAAGAAAAAATTCATCAGAAGGTAGGCAGTGGTAGCCCTAATGTTCTGAATCTTCCATGCCCAGCACCATATTGGAGTCAGTGCTTTTCCAAAGGTTCACCTCCAGGGAGCCTTCAGTGGTGTGTGCCATGAATGAGTTCATGGTTAGGAATAGTGGACAGGTAGCCTGACCTTACCCAAGGGGACCTCTGAAAAGTGACTCCACTGAAAACTGCTTTATCTTGCTCTTAACAAAAGATAGAAAGGTTGTTTCTGACATTTTTATTTGAGACCTTAAGTTATTGATGAGTGACCATTATAGTATTTGTTTCTCAATTTTTTGACTGGATAAGGTTCACTTGGATGACAATAGCTATCATTTCTCTTATACAAGAAGTCATATAACATATAACGTGTTGACTCTGAAGCCAGACCCCTCAGAATTATATAGCAGCTCTAGGGATGGCTCGGTGGCTCAGCAGTTGAGCTTCTTTCTGCCTTTGACTCAGGGCATGATCCCAAGGTGCCAGGATCGATTCGTACATGGGGCCTCCTGCATGGAGCCTGCTTCTCCCTCTGCCTGTCTCTGCCTCTTTCTCTGTGTGTCTTTCATGAATAAATAAATAAAATCTTAAAAAAAAATATATATATATATATATATATATATAGCAGCTCTATCACCTACCACTATGTGAGGTGGGTCGTGTTCCTAACTACTCTTTGCCACAGTTTCTTTATCTATAAATGGATATAAAATTAGAACCAACTGCATAGCATTGTTAGAATTAAAATAGTTAATTTATATTAATTGCTCAGTATCATTCCTGAACTTTATTAAGTACTACATAAATTGAAAATGTTGTCATTATTCAGTATTCATAAAGCCACTGTGGGGAAACTAAATCATGAGCTATTGGCCCACGTTCAAAATGTATCCAGACCCTGGACACTCCTTACCTCTTCCATTCCTAATCCACCACCACCTCTTGCTTAGACTGCGGCAATAGCTTCCTCCTGGTTTCTCTGCTACCCCTCTTGCCACCAGCAGTCTCCAAGAGCAGCCTGAGTGGGTTATTCCAACCCCTAAGTCACATCACAGCACTGTTCTGTTCCATGTGCTACATGGCCCATCATTTCATTCAAACTACAAGGCCATCTACTGTCTGGCCTCACCTGCCACCCTTCCCTTGCCCCTCTGCCTTAATTATTTGCATCTTGGTAGTTTCCTTAACATCCTAGCTTTCTGATGCCCAAGACTTTTTATACTTTCTGTTCCCTTTGCTTGAAAAGATCTCCTAGATGTCTGTGAGAAGGATGGCTTCTCCTTTATTCAAGATGATAATTCACATGTCTTCAATCAGAAGTGAGCTTCCCTGGCCACCCTTCCTGAAATACCTTTTTCTTTTTCTTTCTTTTTTTTTTAATTTTAATTTTTATTATGTTTTAATGTTTTAAATGTATTGAATTAAAAAATATTGATTCATGAGAGACACACAGAGAGAGGCAAAGACACAGAGGGAGAAGCAGGGTCCCCGAAGGGGAGCCCAATGCAGGATCATGCTCAACCACTCAGCCACCCAGGCTCCCTCCTTTTCCTTTTTTGTTACCAACTTACCTGCCTTATTACTCTACAGTGGACTAATTACCGCTGTACATAGTATGCGATCATTTGTTTTTGACATTCCTGTCTCTGCCCAAATAGGATAAAAGATCCAGAAGAATTAAGTGTCTTATTTTGTTCACTGCTGTTTTATAATTCTGTTATGGTGCCTGCATATAGTGGGTGCTCAATAAATATATTTGTTGACTTATTTAATGAACTGGAGGGATGATACAGTAGTTTTATTCTACTGTCAAGCACTTTTATATACACTGTCTTATCAAATCCCATGAAGTAGGAATCCCGGGGCAGGGAATGCAGATTTCTTTGCTTGCACTTATACCTATAAAGAATGGGTCAAATCCCAAAGAGATTTCTATAGTAACAGGGAGCAGATAAGTGGTAGCTTAGGCAATGATGAGGATACCAAGGGCTCACTGGAGCATTTGGGGGTTAAGCAGATATTCACTATCTTCACTGCAGTGACAGTTTCATGGATATATGCATATATCAAAGCTTGCAAAATTTCCACATTTTAAATACGTACAATATGTTGTGTGTTCTTTTACTTCAATAAAGCTGTTTAAAAAAGAAATTTAGTAACCTACCAAGGTCACACCACATTTTTCTGGCCAAGCTTGACCAGACCCCACGCAGGTGGACTTCTGGTGTTTTATCCTACTTCCCTGCACTGGTCACCAGGTGATGAAGGAGAGCTGGGTCTTTAATAATAACAATACCCGATTTACTATAACATCGATGCCATTGTATACTTCTGTATTGAAAAGGGAACTTTGATTTTACCGTTTGGAGGTACTTTCTATCACTTATGTAAATTTCCGTACAGTACAGATCAAATTCAGTACAGATCAAATAACCAAAAATAACTGGATAATATTTGAGGACTGGCAGGTTTACAGAATTTTTAGATGAGCAAATTGAAAGAATTAAATGATTTGACCAAGGTCATCGAGAATAGCAGCTTTGGCACAGGAATTAGAAACTGGATAACCCTAGATTTTATTTCTCAGCATGAAAGTCACATTTCTCTTCCTCCCATCTTTTATTGGTAAATTATAACTCTTGCTTCCCCCCAAACTACCAAGAATGTCTATTTCTCAAGGTCCTTTGTTCATGTTTTTCTTTTTTTTTTAAGTTTTTATTTATTTATTCATGAGAGACAGAGACAGATAGAGAGAGAGAGAGAGAGAGGCAGAGACACAGGCAGAAGGAGAAGCAGGCTCCATGTAGGGAGCCTGATGCGGGACTTGATCCCAGGACCCCAGGATCATGCCCTGAGCCAAAGGCAGATGCGCTCAACCGCTGAGCCACCCAGGCGTCCCTTTTATTCATGTTTTCTTTTTCTGTCTTGTGAATGAGATACTCTGCATGTTGTCTGGTCTATACAGGACTCATAGTTATGCTTTTTTTTGTTTAATTTTTTAATTTACCATGTAAGAGGGGCATCATGTATTGAAAACAATATTGATAGAACTGAAATCAGTAAAGATATCAGCAAAATGTGTATGTCGGGTTAAGTTGGGGCTGAAATTCCACCTATTGTGGTCAAATGGGCCACACGGTAATAAATCTGTTCCTGACAAAGCAGTTGCTCTCAAATTGATCAATATTTTTCCATTCAAATGGACCCTATAAGAAATTTCCTGTCATATGCTACTGAGTACCTACTCAATGTCCATTGACACAGGGGCACCAAGATAGGTAAGCATAAATTCCCAATAAACAGAATAGAAAAAATGCACAAGTATTTTGTAATGCAAGGAAAGCATACATACTATCTTTGAGATTCTTAAGACTGTTTTTTTGGTTTTGTTTTGAGTTATTACTGAATCTTTACCTTTTAGCTTTTAAATCTTATGGTTGATCCCCTTTATTGCTTCCTAAGAACCTTGGTCAAATAATTTATAACTGTGAATTTAGGTGCATTTGCTGCTTGAAGAGTTCGCTTGGTGAATTCTTTCATAATACTAATGATTACTCCTTGGTTTATCCATTATGAGAAATTGTGTGTGTATACATGCATATGTATGTGTGTGGATGTATGTATATACATATACACACACATATATACATACATACACATATATGATTTTCTTAAATCAGAACAGCCTTTTTCCATTATATTTGCAAGCATCAGTAATCTTAGGCAAGCTTATTCTGGCAGAGAGAAGGAAAACAATGGAAAATTTAAATTCCAGTGTGATCTCTCTCTTTTTTTTTTCTACTTGCAACATGTCTCACATCTAAATAGACACTAGTATGTTTTCTTGAGTCTAGCTGTGAACATTGAAACATTTTAGTTTTTCTTTGGAATTTGGAGACCAGATACTATCAGTAGGAAGTTGCTAATGGAAATTGATGCTTTTGCTTCTGGCCAAGCATACCACAGAGACTATGGGAGGACCATCCAACTCATGCACAGAGTGTGCCTTATAAAGCCAGAGAAGTCATTGTAGTGGGTGGGTTACTGCAGAGGAACAAGCTCCAGCTAGATAGCTGGACATTACCATAACCAAATTTATTTGTGTCTGCAGAATTCTAAAAGAAAGATCCTGTGCACTTTTTTGTTTGTTATAATTTTCCATTCAGACTGTAAGAATGCCACAGAAACACTTGGTCAAAGAAATCTGAACCTTCTAAAAATATTTCTATAATTACTGATGGCATTTGAGCTGTGTCTCATCTGACTTGCTTGTCAGCCCTCAGCAATCATTTGGGACTATTTTGAGACTGGATTACCCAATGCTTTAGCTTAAGCTCCCCATATTTGTCAAAATCCCCTTCCAGCTACTGTTCCATTTTGACAAAATCACCGGAAAGAGTTGTCTATAAATATTGTATCCAGTTCTTCTCCTGAGGTTTCTCTTGAACCCACCCATTCAGACCTTCAGTCCCACCACTCCATGGAAATATCTCTCTGGTCAAGGTCACCAGGGACCACCACATCTGAACTAGCCCTCCTTTGACTTGATTTGTCAGCACCTGACATGCTAGACCACTTCCTGTCCTTAAGACATGTGCTTTCCCTGGTTACCTGGACCCTTCTCACTCAGCAATCTTCCTACCTCACTGACTGTCCCTCTCAGGCCTTTTTTTTTGTTGGGTTCCTTCTCATTTTCTCACCCATCGGCATGGCTTCAGCCCCCAGACTTCATCTGTTCTCAATTATACTAGTGCCCTAGGTGGTCTGGTGTAGCCCCATGCTGCCAAATGTCACCATTTGTATGGTTGACTTGATTGGCTTGGGCTGCCGTAACAGAATACTATAGACTCAGTGGCTTAAACAATGGAAATTTATTTCCTCACAGTTCTGGAAGCTTGGAAGCTTGTCCAAGATCAAGCTTGTACAAGCTGGTCCAAGATCAAGCTGCCAGCATGGTTGGTTCTGGTAAGGCCTCTCTTCCTGGCTGGCAGATGACTGCTTTCCCTATCTGTCCTCACCTCACATGGCCTTTCCTTGGTGCCTGCAGATGGAGAAAGAAAAAGGGCAGACTTTCTGGTGTCTCTTCCTATAAGGGTGCTAATCCCACGATGAGAGCCCCACCCTCATGTTCTCATATAAACCTTATCACCTTCCAAAGGGCTCACCTCCAATTACTGTCACATTGGGAGTTGGAATTTCAACATAGGAATTTGGGGGGTGGGGCATAAACATTCAGTCCATGACAATGATAATGACCCCTCTGGCTCAAATCTCTCCCCTGAAGTCCAGATCAATAATTCACATCTTCTATTTGACATCTCCCCCATAAGAGGTCCAAAAATGAATTTCTAGTTCCAACAAAACCTAGTCCTTCTAGCGTCTTCCCTATCCCTGTAAATTGCATCCCCCTCCTGACAGTTGCTCACAAATGCCAAAACCTTGCCATTCACCTTGACTCTTTTGACCTCATTTCATACCTAAACTCTCAGAGGATCCTATTCACTCTAGTTTCAAAATATATCCAGCCATCTGATCACTTCTCACCATCATTAGTACTCTGCCCAGGTCCATACCACCACAATCCCTCTCCTGTCTGACCGCCTGAAATTCCTGGGGGTCTCCTGATGTTAGTCCTTGTCTACGGTAGAATCAGCTCGTAACACAGCAACTCTGGTAAGTAAATCTCACCACCTTAGAGCCCCCTGTTGGCTTCTCAGCTCACTGAGAGTGCAAGGGTCCACAGCCTGACCACTTGCTTCCTTTCAAATCTCCCCTTATCCCATTCCCCATCTCATTCATTTTTCTCCCAACGTACTAGCCCGTTGCTGTTCCTGGAACGCACCAAGTGTGCTCCTTCCTCAAGGAAACTTACTACTCCTTCTGCCTGTGTTGTTCTCCACCCAGATATCAACAAGACCGGCTCCCACATTTCTTTCAAATACCTTACCAGCGGGTCATCCAACTACCGCTAAGAAAATAGCAATCCACCCACTCCCACCCCACTGCTCTGTGTCCCCCACACCCTGTTTTGTTTTGTTCCCTATTACTTGGCACACTCTACACTTTCCTGTCTATGAGCTTATTGTCTATCGTACATCAATAGAAGCTAAGATCTCTGAGCTTCCTGTTATATCCCCAAACTTCAGAACACTGTGTGGCAGGCACTCAATAAATATTTCTCGAGTGAATGAAATCTGTCTTTGATGGTACTAATTCTGCTGAAGTGAGCACTGAGCTCCTGCTCTGTTATCTGAAATGGCCCTGAGCTTCATGAACGTTCTCTATTGCTCAAGCTTTCATTTAAGGATCAATCTGCTCCACTTTTAGTTGTGTTAACTTAGAGAAGTGCACTATGTAGGTTGAATCACTCGTGCTGTGGCAAAGTGACAGAGTCTATTATTCTCCCTTTTGTTATGCTTGTTTTAAAGCATAATGTTTATATATCAGTTGAATTGCTATTACAGAAAATAAAGCCAAGAGAATGCACGGATGCCTGTAAGTGGTAGTAATTTGGGTTGGGTATTGTTTCTCCAGGTTTCTTCTAGCAAGCAGTAGGTTGCTCAACGTAGCCAATGCATGTTATGATGAGGGCAGCCCAGGTCAACAACTTGGCTTGATTTATTCCTTAGCTAATCAAGCGGGTACAGGTACCACAGGGCTTGTGGCTTCTTGCCCAATGCCTTTAGTAGGACTGTCAACAATTCTTGAGGCATTGAGGGGGGCCTCTTCCCTATGAAAGTGAGGAGAGAGGGAGGAAGGTTATTTATGGTGAATCTGGAAGCAGGGGGTGATATTTTACCAGCAGTGACAAAGGAGACCCTGGGACTGGGACCTAGAGCTGAGCAAGGATGCTTTGTCACCGTGGCCCGTCCCCACCCACCGCTCCCAGAGCTGCTTTAGCGACCCTCAGACATGGGTTCTGTGTCGTGACCTTGTGGTTGAGAACAGAAGCTGCTCTTAAAAGGCAGCACTGCAACTTCAAAGGCAAATGGGGAGGAGGAAGTAACCATGTGTGATGTCTCTTACCTGCCTCTTCGGAAAGTACCAGAGGGGAACAGGAGGTAAAGGTACAATAAAAAGTCTTTCAGGGCCTTTTGAGAACAATGAGAAAGTCCAGTTGTCACATCAGGCCCTGGAGGTTCTAGCACCCAGAGCCAGGCCTGCCTCAGAGCCCCTGCCTGCTGGGGGCTGGGCATTGTCGGGGGCCCTGGGGGGGAGGGAGTAGAGCGTGGCCTCATCTCTTTATCCCTGTGCACTTTTCCACTTGCTCTTAAAGCAGGAAATGGCATAGAAGGGTAGCTTGGAGAAAATTGGATAAGCCTGACAAAAACTTTGAGACGCCTTCTTCCCCACCAGGCCAAGTACCCACAAAGGACTTAGATCAGAACACCCGAACAATCGGTCCGCCTCAACCACTGTCCCCTTTCTCTCCCGCTCACATACCCTGCATGCACGACAGTGATCCTGAGCACTCATCCCCGGCCTTGGAGGTCTGGGGCCTTTACGGTGCCATCTCTCTGGATGCTCCTAAGCACTAGCTCTCTTGGGGACCCCTTTATTCTTCTGGCGGGAGCTGAGAGGACATTCCAGATCTCCCCACAGGGGCAATGACAGAGGATACAGTGGAGGCTTCCAGAAGATCCACACCCTCTGGCATGGACCCGAGGACACAGGAGGAGTGATCCTAGAAGAGCAGGGAAGACAAAGGGAGGGGGAGCCGGCAGGAGGCCAGGGACAAGCCTCGGAACTGACTCAACTTGCCTCATGCTCTGTCACTGGCCACTTGAGGCTGGAGCATGGCTGAATTTGCCTGGGAGTGTCCCCAGGACTGCAGTGGCCTGTCATGGTGGAGGGAATCTTTACAACAAGCCAGGGAAAGTCTACTGAAAGCCCAGAGGAATCAGGTTATGAACAAAATAACAGAACAATTAGCATGTAACAGGAATAGGAAAAATACAAAGTTTAAATAATACCAAAAGCGCTTCACCAATGTATAAAATGTAGAGATACTAAAAACAGCTCAGCATGACTCCGCCTGTCCTAACATAAAACCAAATATAAAGTAACTGAGTCCCTGGAGAAGCAGAGGACACTCAGGTACCTGCTTCCATCAGGACTACTCAAAAAATAAATTTAAAATCACCTGTTGATAGAGTGAACCGCACACCAACTTGAACGCCAGAAGGTGAGGAAGGTCCTATCCCTAACTTAGATGCCGACATTGGGGAAACATGTCTCATCTTTCTCTGCCACACTCAAGCCTGCCTGGGGCAAGAGCATAGGGGCTCATATACCATCTGTCTAAATATTTTTAAAGCTATAAATCAAGCTGGCAAACGGCTAGATAAAATATGCTCTATCCTCATACTTTGATAAATATACCTTTGTGACCACATAGAAAGCCAGATTTGATTTTAGAATCTTCAAAAATGCTCACAAGAGTTCTGTGCTGTATCACGAGATGGAAAAAGCCCTCCCCACCTCCAGCCTGTTGCAGCCCACCCCTCGCTTTGTCCTCATTTCCACGATGCAAATGTGAGCCATTACCCAGCTCACGTGGATGAGTGCCCTCCACGTGCCCTGCAAAGAGTGGTGCCTCCATCACCCCTTCATACTTGGGGTGCATGCACCTATGTTAGAGCTGGGAGAGGCTCTGAAGTGTAGTGCCCAGGGCAGTGGTCCCTTTGCCACGCTCCTCCTCCATCACACAGTTTGGCTTTTATTCCATGGGGACTTATGCACATAAGCACTGTGCTTCCATGGAATCCGATCACAAACATTAAGGAAGTCGATCATTCCTGGGAGAGTTGGCATTAGGTGGATTGCCTTATGTTTTTGGGTCATAAAGGAGAAACAGCAATTCTGGGTTGTTGTTTTTTTTTTTTTTTTTAAGAGCTCCAAATGAAGGCCAGTGAGATATGAATTCCCCCAAACTGCCCACATGCTTTTTCTCATCGCTTTCTGGAAAAGAATTCTGAGCCTCCCCCTCAGGCACCTAAGAAGAAGCTGAGAAAAAACAGTCCAGAAGAGGAACAGCTGCTCTGCCCAGTGCATGCCTCACCCTCCTCGTTAGCCACACGCCCTGCATTGCCTTCTCTAACAGACCTGGGGAGCAGAAAGGCAAGGAGTAACATTTGAGTGTTCCTGAATATCCCTCAATGGCTGCCTGTGGCCAGAGGATCACCTTTTGACTGAGACAGCTCCCTCTTTTGGGCCTGGTGACGAGTGGATGCACCCCTAGGCCTCAGGGTGGCAATGACCAGTCATTTACTGATTGACTGATGACTGATGGCCATTTTTCCTCAAAAATATTTCCCAGAGGTACTAGAGAGTGGATGAGTTCCACAAGAGTCACAGACCCACAGGGTCTCCCAATACTGGGGATGGGAGCCCCTGTGGAAGCCTGGACCTAGGAGAAGACCAAGGGGTACAGCTGGGCACTGGGAGACAGGAAGGGAAAAGACAAGGAAGAAATGACACCAGAAGACAAGGCTCTTGGGGGTCCCAGCATCCACATTTACTATTTTTTAAACATGAGTTTCAAATAGTAGGAGTCTGCCCTATGGAATAGGATCCTAGAGATTGGGTCTACAGGCATCTGTTTATAACATTATTCATCAAAGAATGGTTTTTATTTTATTGCCATTAGCATATCAAAGTATAAAGAAGCAGCTCTGCTCCCATTTACCTAGAAAGTTCCCTCTGGGAATTCCTTGGTGATCCTGGAGTTTGCCTACAAGGGGACAGAAGAGGCTCATCTCACCCACATCTTACAATGTCTTTCTCCTCCAGCTTGAGGACCAAATAGGTTGTTACCTTTTCAAGCAGAATAATATTCACAGAATAGTAGAAAATAAAAGAAATTCTGAGCAGTAAAATTAATACTACATATTGGTGGGGTGTTTTTCTTTTTTAAGATTGTATCTATTTATTCATGAGAGACATGCAGAGAAAGGCAGAGACAGAGGCAGAGGGAGAAGCAGGCTCCCTGCGGGGAACCTGATGTGGGACTCGATCCCAAGGACCCTGGGATCAGACCCTGAGCCAAAGGCAGACACTCAACCACTGAGCTGCCTAGGTGCCCCTCGGTGGGTTTTTTAAATCTATATGTAAATAACATAAAAACTAGAATTTCATACTAAAAACTTTTCTAAAGACATATTTATTCATCCATAATAATTACTAGTTATTATTATGTAAAATCCTAATAAAGTATCAGAAAAGAAAATAAATTTCAGATTAACTCAGAGGGTTTCTTACTAACATCCATGATCTCTGTGCCTATGATTGAAGAAAATGCAGGATGTATAAGTCTCCTAGTGGGATGGTTATAGGCTTTTCTCTGAATTATAGCTAGAGTCTTTCTGGTACTTTGAAAACATACATTGGAAACTGTAAAAGTTGCATTTCTCATATCCCTGGAAGGTCAATTAATTTTTTTCTGAGACCATGATTATTATACTTTTACACTTTTGTTCTTATCGTTAAGAAAATCTAGTTCTTCCTTTTGTGGCCTTTACCCTTTGCTTTTTACTATAGAATTTCTATACCCAATATTTTATCACAGCTATTTGCATCTGTCTAACACCTGAGAGACAGTGTAGTACAATGGTGGTTACGGTCATTAACAGGGAGAGTGAGTCAAGTCACTTCTCTTGCCTCAGTGTTCCTCATCTGTGAAATGGGGATAATTACAGTAGTGACCTCATAGAGAAGATTAAAAGAGTTAATATATGGAAAGGTCAGTATCTGGCATGTGGCAAGTGCTCTGTAAGCTTCTGTCAAATTTTTTCTAAAGATTTATTTATTCATTTATTTTTTTGCAAAAGAGAGCACATGCAGGAGGGACAGAGAGAGAGGGAGAATCTCAGGCAGATTCTGCCCTGAGCTCTGAGCCCGATGTGGGGCTCAATCTCATGACTTTGAGATCATGACCTGAGTCAAAACCAAGAGTCTGATACTGACTGTGCCACCCAGGCACTCCAGTATCTGTCAAATTTTAAAAGGCAAATTATCTCTTTTTTTTTAAGTTTTTTTTTTTGTTTGTTGTTAGTATTCTCTATACCCAATGTGGGGCTCAAACTCGTGACCCCAAGATCAAGAGTAGCATGTGCCTCTGACTGAGACAGTCAGGTACCCCAAAAGGAAAGCTCTCGTTCTGTACAATGATTCAGTCCTCTGGCATTTATAAAGAAGCAAAATGTAAAATTCCATCTCCTTTCCTTCCCCTCCTTCTTTCCCAGAGCTAAGTACACGGTGAAGCTGAGGGATGTGACTGTCACGCAACTTTTGGTGCTTCTACTGGGGTATTCATAAATAGCATGTATGTGTCATAAAACGTAACATCAATGGGAACATATTGCATGTATCCTTTATAACATCCTGTGTCCATTCTCACATTATGGTTTTGAGATTGATCCATGTTGATAGATTTGGTTCTAGTTCATTCATTGTAAGTGCTGTTTACTGTTCCATCATATGAATAAACCACCAAGAACAAATTGGTGGGAATGGTGTTGCAGTATCCTAGAAAAAGGGATCACATCTGAGACTTTAATCTGTGTTGGATAATTTAAAGAAATAGCTGGGGGATGGGTTGCGCATCCTCAGCTCTCCCGGGTGTTCCACCAGCAATGAGTAACAGACTGTGGTTTCTGTGAGCTGGCCAATACTTCAGGTTATTGGGTTTATGGAGACTTTTTGTCTCTCCGTTGGGTATGATATGGTATGCCATGGTTTCCATTTTTATTTCCGTAATTAAGAGTGAGGTTGGGCACCCTTACGGTTATTGGCTTCTGGTGCTTCTTCCTCTGTGATTTGCCTTTTTATGTCCATCTTTGGATATCTATTATTGCCATTTTCTATTTTCTTATTGATTTATAAGATTTCTTAGTTATTCTGAATACCGATCATTGGTAGAGCATGTGAGTTGTACATGACTTCTCTCAGACTGTGGTTTGTCTTCTTGGTTGATAATGTCTTTTACAATAAAAATATTCATTTTAATGTAGTGTCATTAAGCAGTATTTTTCTTCTATGACTTTTGGTTTTTATTTCTTTTAAAAGTCCCTATACTGCTTTGCCAGGAGATGGTACCATGTTTTGGTATGTTTTTCAAATTTCCTAGCTTTTAACTTCTCACAGGTCTTTAGACCATCAGGAATTTATTTTTACTTATGGTGTAAAGAAAGGGTTTTTGTTTGTTTGTTTTGTTTTGTTTTGTTTTTTACTTTTTCTATTTGGAGAACCAGTTTTCCTGATACCACTTATTAAACAATAGTTTCTCCACTGATTTGTACCCTCCCTTCTGTCAAATGTCAAGCTTTCATAAAACCTGTGTCTTTTTCTAGGCTGTTTGTTCTATCCTGGTGCCAAAACAACATTTTTAATAGTGTTAATAGTTGGTAGAGCAAGGACTCCCTCTTACTGTTGCTCTTTGGAATTGCCAGAGTATTGCTATACATATTTTTATTAAACTACATTTTCTATTTTTTTCTAATATTTAAGGTTGCTGTTGATTCTAGATACTGATCTTATATCATTCAGTCATATTGAATCCTTATTAGTTCTAACAGTGTCTCCAGGTTTCCATGGACTCTCTGTTACATCACCTAAAATAATCACAGTTCTGATTATCCCTTCTAATCCATATGCCTTTTATTTCTTCTTCGTGTATTAACTGTGCTAGCGAGACTGACTTCAGACACAGCAATAGTAAAAAAAAAAATCTGAGTTTAAAGATTTTATTTTTAAGTCATCTCTACACCCAACGTGAGGCTCAAACTTACAGCTTGAAATCAAGAGTTGAATACTCTGCCAACTGAGCCAGCCAGGCGCCCCTAAAAGATCTTAGTTTAAAGAGAATGCTTCTCATGTTTCATCATGAAGCATTACCTTTCTTTGAGGTTTTTTGGTTGGATACCTTCACCAAGTTAAGAAAGTTCTCTTTAATTCTCAAATTTTTAAATTTATGAATGCATTTTGGATTTTCCTTCACATTTTTGTGACACTATCAAGATTATCGAATAGTTTCTCTTTGCTTACTTCTTTTCTTTATTTTCAGAGAGAGATAGGGAGCACAGACAGAGGGAGGGGCAGAGGGAGAGAGAGAATCTCAAGCAGATCCTGTGCTCAGCACAGAGCATGACTCGGGGCTTGATCTCACGACCCTGAGATCATGACCTGAACTGAAATCAAGAGTTGGACTCTTAACTGACTGAACCACCCAGGCATCCCTTTCCTCATTTCTTAATGCATGCTGTATTAAGACTAGACTATCTAGTGTTAAACCATCCTTATATTCCTGAGATAAATTCTTCTTGGTCATGATTTTTTCACACATTGCTAGGCTTGTTTTGCTAGTATTTTATTTAGGGGCTTGCATTTAAAGTTGAAGTTTTTCCTCTTACTAGTTTCTTGTGATTCAGATTAATACTAGCAGAACAGACATAACGATGTATTTTATTTATTTATTTATTTATTTATTTATTTATTTATTTATTTATAGATTTTATTTATTTATTCATGAAAGACACACACAGAGAGAGAGAAAGACAGAAGCAGATTCCCTGCAGGGAGCCTGATGGTGGGACTCAATCCCAGGACCCCAGGATCATGACCTGAGTTGAAGGCAAATGCTCAACTACTGAGCCACCCAGGTGCCCCGGACATTTGCAATGTTTAAATTAGCTGACTGCTCACCTTAAGTGTAAGAGATAATCCAGTTCCGGTTTATTGTGCGCATACTCGATTGTGTTTCTCACAGGATTTTCATACATTTTCTGCCTCAATTGCTGAATGACATTTAAGATTAGATTATTGACTCCATTGACTTTGCTACAAGGTCTGTAGTGACTTTGCATTATAGCTTCTTCATAAACAAGTTTCTTTGTTTTTTTTTCTTTCTTTAAAAATTTTTTGGGATCGCTGGATGGCTCAGCAGATGGGCATCTGCCTTCGGCCCAGGGTCCTGGGGTCCCCGGATCGAGTCCCATATCAAGCTCCCTGCGTGGAGCCTACTTCTTGCTCTGCCTGTGTCTCTGCCTTTCTCTGTGTCTCTCATGAATAAATAAATAAAATCTTTAAAAAAAATTTTTTTTAATTTATTTGTTCATGAGAAACACAGAGAGAGAGGCAGAGACATAGGCAGAAGGTGAAGCAGGCTCCTCATGGGGAGCCTGAGGTGGGACTTGATCCAAGGACCCCGGGATCATGCCCTGAGCCAAAGGCAGATGCTCAGCCACTGAGCCACCCAGGTGTCCCTACAGACAAGTTTCTAACAAGTAAGATACACTGGGAATGAATAGGGCCCCAGTACTAAAGATCAGCCTCTGATGCATTCATGACTTGAACACAATTTGCATTCCAGAAGTCATCCACAGATTCTTCAAGGCATTTTTTTAGAGAAATGCCTTGGGATGCTCACTCCAATGGTGTTATCATATCCCTTGAGTCCCAACTGTACCAATTTGTCTGGAACAAAACAGAGTTAAGAGGCTGAGCACTAATGGTGCCATTACTAAGACTTTGTGTCAAAAATGAGTGCCCCCCCCCAAAAAAAATGAGTGCCCCCAAGCAGGATCTCTGTCTAGGACTGTTGTCTGTCAGGTTGTTGAGGGGACAAGACCATATCATGTTCAACTTCTAACAAACTTATTGCTTTAACATGTTCTTCCACAATGCTACCACAGATGGCTCCACAATTATGAGCCTTTAAAGCACATTCCGTCAGAGTTTGGCACAAAATTGCTATTTATTTTCCTGGAAATATTTAGCCTTTCATGAAGATTCTCTGTTAGGGAGCTCTCTGAGAGTCTCCATAATCCCTCAGTTATAACTACTAGAAGATAAATTAGTTAAAAGATTTAACAAAGTCTCATGTTGCCTTTAAATATCAAGTATCTGGATGGAATAGAAAAAGGTTTGATTGATATGATCATTTTCATATACCAACGCAAAGATTTGGCGTTTACTCAAAACAAAGATACTGAAACCTGAGAGTCCAGTTATTCCAAAAATAAAGAGCATCTAGACTTTCTTTTAAAGAATAAATTTTCGGGATCCCTGGGTGGCGCAGCAGTTTGGCGCCTGCCTTTGGTCCGGGGCACGATCCTGGAGACCCGGGATCGAATCCCACATCGGGCTCCCGGTTCATGGAGCCTGCTTCTCCCTCTGCCTGTGTCTCTGCCTCTCTCTCTCTCACTGTGTGCCTGTCATAAATAAAATAAAAAAATTTTTTAAAAAAAAGAATAAATTTTCTGTTATCATCTTCGTCCTTGCAAGGCCAATGTCACCATCCAGCTTTGTCACCTACTTGAAAAGCTACTCCATAGGAAGGGATATAGTAGCATGGGTCTTCTCCAGGATGGAAAAAGTTACTGACATCTGAGGGCATGCTAGAGCTTTCCAAGGAACACACGCAGACTTGTCTTGAAATCGCTGCTGTGTCTGAAACGGAATGTCAGCTGGTGTTAGGTATGAATTGCTAACTTCTAAAAAACAGTGTCGATTGTGAAAACTCTGGAAGGGTTAGAACACAAGGGGTGATGAGCAGGTTACCATTGTACGTCCCATTCCTGGTATAAGACCTGGTCTTACACGATATGGGCTTATGTAGTGAATGGATGAAGGCTTCCCTACGGGCCCCACCTCAACCCCTTTAAGGGTACTCCAGTATGTTAACTATACTGGACTCTTTTTTGTTTATGTTAAATACCAATGTCTTTCCCATTTCAGATGCCGATTTACCTTCTTCCAACTCCACTGGAAGTTTTTATAGGAGGAGTCTCCTGTGGCCCATCTCTTTTGGCTTAAAAAAATTACTCAGTTTACTGAGTAGAATCCCTAATTGGCCAGTCTCTTTAGATCGGTGGGGGTTATCTTTTCAAATGATCAAATCAAAGCATACTTCTTTTAGGAAATGGAGAATAGAATATACATAAAATCTTAGAGAATGTTATCAGACATGAACTTACCACCCTAAGACAACCACTCTTGTCATTTTGGTGTACAGTCATCAAATAGATAGATTTATCATGAGCCTGATAGAACCAAGGTTCAGTCCTTATAAGTAAATAATTAACTTTCAAACTGAATTTTATGTTTCTAATTTTGTACTGTGGTTCCTAAAGCAGTCCCTCAAAACTGTATAATCTTCAGACGATATAAAACCTGGATTCATCACTGCCATCAAGGTGATTAATGGACTTTTGCGAATGTAGTTGCTTTCTGTTTTATAGTATGCTTTATCACTTAACAAATATAGTTTTTCTCTTATTCTTCTAGAATTCTTTTTAATAACAGCAGAGTGTTCAATGAATAGATTTATTAAGTGATTTATTAAATGAATCCCCTAATGTTGGAATTCCCCCATATTATTCTTATAGGTAATGCATTATTGAACATCCTGATAATTATATCTTTGTGCATAAATATATAGAAATGGGATTACTGGCTCAAACCATATGTATAATTTGGGGGGCTTATAACATATATAAATAAATAACACTTTAGAGAAATGGTGTCCGTTTACTTTCCCAACAGTGGTATGTGAGAAAATTCATTTTCCCGACCCTTGTCAACACTGTTTATTGTATTATAAAAACCTTTCCCAACTTTACAAGTATAAAAAAGCTATTTTAATATTTGTTTTTCTTATTAAAAATAAAAACTATGCTTGCAATTTCAGTAAAACATCATATAAGCACATAAGTAAGAAAATTAATTCCTCAATTCTTAGTGGAAAAGTGATGGAGAAGCGACTGGGGGAAATGGCTCAGAGATGGTAGTGTACCTGCAAGCAAACTGGTAGGAAGATCACCCAAGGTGGTGGCACATCATGCAACATAAATATGATGCTAAGTTCACAAAACAATAAGATTTCCAGTATAACTGTAGTACCATGGGAATGGGGCATGGTTTGAGATAGGAAGGCAGGAATAGGAGCCTGAGGGCTGTACTAGTCCATTTGCTAGAACAAATCACCATAGACTGGAATATCTTTTTTTTTTTTTTTTAAGATTTATTTATTTTAGAGAGAGAGCAGGGCCAGGGGGAGAAGTGGAAGGAAAGGGAGAAACAGACTCCCTGCTGAGTACAGAGCCAGACATGGGACTTGAGATCATGATCTGAGCTGAAATTAAGAGTCGGACACTTAACTGACTGAGCCATCTAGGCACCCCACCGCAGACTGAGTATCTTAAAGCCATTTCTTTCTCACACTTCCGAAGACCGGGAAGTTCAAGACCAAGGCACCAGCAAATCTGGTGTCTGGGGAGGGCCTACTTTCTGGTTTACAGATGGTGGTCTTTCCTTTGTATCCCCACATGGCAGAGAGCAGAGAGAGAAAACAAACTCTCTTGTCTCTTAGAAGGGCACTAATCCCATCAGGGTCCTCAACCCTTATGACATAATTACCTCCCAGAGTCCCCACCTCCAAAAGCCATCCTGTAGGGGATTAGGATTTTAACATAAGAATTGGTGGGGGAGGGGCAGCCCCCGGTGGCCCAGCGGTTTAGCACCGCCTTCAGCCCCGGGTGTGATCTTGGAGACCTGGGATCGAGTCCCACGTCAGGCTCCCGGTATGGAGCCTGCTTCTCCCTCTGCCTGTGTCTCTGCCTCTCTCTCTCTCTCTCTCTCTCTCTCTCTCTCTGTGTGTGTGTGTGTGTGTGGTGTGTCTCTCATGAATAAATAAAATCTTTAAAAAAAAGAAAAAAAGAATTGGTGGGGGAGGGATGCCTGGGTGGCTCAGTGGTTGAGTATCTACCTTTGGCTCAGGTCATGATCTTGGGGTCCTAGGATTGAGTCCTACATCGAGCTCCCCACAGGGATCCTGCTTCCCCGCCCCCCGTTTATGTCTCTGCCTCTCAATCTGTGTTTCTCATGAATAAATAAATAAATGATCTTTAAAAAAAAAAAAAAGAATTGGTGGGGGAGGGGCACAAACGTTCTGTCCAAGCAAGGTGATGGCGTGAAAATCCTTGCATACCATATCAAAATAAAAAATATTTGAGAAGATGTCCCATGTTCTGGACTGATTTTTTTTTTAATTTTAAAAAAGATTTTATATATTTATTCATGAGAGACACAGAGAGAGGCAGAGACACAGGCAGAGGGACAAGCAGGCTCCTCACAGGGAGCCCCGTGTGGGACTCAATCCCAAGACCCAAGATCACGACCTGAGCCAAAGGCAGACGCTCAACCACTGAGCCACTCAGGTGCCCCTAGAACTGATTCTGAGATTGAAAAGATCCTGAGGATGTTTAGTACAAGCATGACCTGCTGAGTGTACTTTGCTTTTTATAAAATGTGGCCAGGAGTTCTTGGTGAAAAATCCACATTGCCCCCGCAGGACCATTGAGGGGAAAGAACTCTTGAATATTCTGGCGTCTTAGAATGGCTCCAAGTGTCGTGAGGTTCATTTCAACACTCTGCTGCTTCCAGAGCCTGTGCCTTCCCCCGCTTCTCTCAGCATGTGGACTCTTTCTAACCACATGTCTGCATTTAAGTTGACTTAAGATGGGAATCTTTTTTCTGAGCTGCCCCCCTGTCATGCTTCAGCATTGTCAAGCAGATGGTCAGGCGAAAAGTGTGAGGACAGCTAAGATGGTCCAGAGAGGAATGGTGGAGGAGATGGATGTGGCTCAGTGCAGGATTTCAGAGGCCCTAGGCTTCAAGGGAGAAAACCTCGGGTCTGTGGATGAACATAATGGGATATATAGGCTAGTTAGCTGTTTACTAGCTGTCACTTCAGGCAAGTTACTTGGACCTTCTGAGCCTCGCTTTCCCTGTCTGTGAAATGGGACTTCTAATACCGACCTGCCCTGAGAGGCAGGGCTGATTAAGTGAAATCCGTGCATACCATTTCTGACACATAGCAGATGTGTCATAAATGCATTTCCCTGTCCTCTTCTTCATAAAAAGGGAGTTTATGGTCCAAAGTCCTTCAGACTTTCCCAGTAATCTGGAGCAGACGACGCAGCTCAGAGCTACGAAGGTATGCCAGAGCGTACTGAACCTCATCACTGTGCCAATAATCAGCCATGATAGATTAAGAGATTTCCTTCTGAGTTTAAGCATTTCTAAATACCTCTCCTGAATTGAGAAAGCAAACTGAATCAAGTGTAAAAAGACTATTCTCCTCTGTTTGTAAAGGCATCTTTCCCGTCTTCTCCGGATTTTCACGATCTATAACTGGACTGTGTACCCAGCTGGCAGCTGCGCCAGCCAGACCCTGAGGTAACCGTAATTTGGGCCCAATTTTTTTTTCACTCAAAGCCTACAAATTCTATTTCAAGCACATACATGTACAGAATGCAGATGTGGGAATGAAAACCAGGCCCTTTGGGTGAATGAGGCTGTGATATTTGACTGGAGTGAGGCCATAAGTGGCCCATTGGCAGGGGCCTCGCCCAGGCATGGTCGGGGCCCAGGCCGCAAGAGTGGTTTTGGCCTTTTGCTGTGGCGTTACTGATCACATGGGACAGTCTTCACGTCTCCCGTTTGGGGCGAAAAATTGCAAGATCTGTGATGAGACAGACTTGAAAGGATTCTTCTGAACCCTGAGGAATGTGTAACAGCATGGATATTTGGAAAAACTAGCTCCCTGAAGAAGCTGAGAGGGGGAATTTAGCTGCTTATGCTGAATGCAAAAGGACTACTCCAATCAAGGAAACAGCACTTCAGAAAGTAATTCCAATGTGTATACAAATCGAGAATAAGGTTATGAGGCTGTTTCATGTAGCAAAAGCTCTTGTAGCTTAGATAGACCCCCAAATGAACACTGCTTTTGGATGACTGATAAATCATTCACTGTTTCATTATTCAACAAACATTTATTGAAAACCTGCTACGTAATAGGTAGTATCTACAGGTCCTAAGGGTACCATAGTGAACGACAACAGCAAAAACATTAAAAAGAATCCCTGACCTCCTGAAACTTACAGTCTAGAAGGAAAAAATGATGATAAACAATAGCAAGAGTTAAAAAATGAATTATATGTGGAAAATGCTGAGGAATAGAAACGGAACAAGGGTGGGGTATGAAGTATTAAGGAGAATGGGTGCTGAAATGTTGACAGGGTGGTGAGAGAAGGCCTTGCTGAGAAGCCAACTCTCCTAAACACCTGGTGGATGATCTGGATGGATATAGATCTAGATCAAAAGTATAGCCCTCTGGATTTTCAAAGCTATTTCTCTATTGTCTTCTGGTTTCTGGGTTGCTGTTGAGAAAGCTCATGCCTTTCTGACTCCTGCTCCTTTGTTTGTGACTTTTCTCCCCAACCCTCTGGGAACTTGTAGGACCTTCTGTTCTCCACCCCCCTCCCCCCCCCGCTACCCCCTGCCAGCTGGAATGTCTCCATGACAAGCGTGAGTGTGTTGTATGTTTCATAAACTTTTTCAATCTCTGATTTCAGATCCTTCAGTTTGGGGGGAAAGTTTTTTATAATACTTTCTGTAAAACTTTTGTTTTTCTTGATCTCCTTTTTATCCCAGTTCCCGTAAGACTTGGGGTGCTCTGAAATGACTGTCTTTCTTTAAAAAAGGAAGATTTTATTTATTTACTCATGAGAGATACAGAGAGAGGCAGAGACATAGGCAGAGGGAGAAGCAGGCTCCCCGTGGGGAGCCCGATGTGGGACTTGATCCCAGGACCTCCGGATCACTACCTGAGCCGAAGGCAGATGCTCAACCACTGAGCCATCCAGTTGCCCCATGATTCTGGTTTTCTTATTGTTTTCCACTGTCTCCTGTCCCATAGTCTTTTTGCTCTACTTTCGGAGATTTCATCAACTTTTTCTTCCTCCTTGAAATTTTAATTCCTACTCTCACGATTCCCAGAGTGGACTCTTGCTCTCTAAATGTTCCCCTTTTCTTGGACTGTCTCATCTTTTCTGAGTTTCTTTTTTTCTGTTTATTTTGGTGTTTCGTGTTAATGGTTTGTAGAAAATGTCTGTTAATCCCGGGCAATCTAAAAAAAAAAAAAATCCTGGGTAATCTGCCAGTGTGTGAGGGAAGCACAGTCATACTAACCGGAAACTTTCATATATGGGTTGGGCTGTTTCGCAATGGAGTGACCATATACAACCTGAGCATTACTCTCAAAAATCTGTTGGTCTCTTCTCACAGGCCAGTCAGCTTTTCTAGAGAGGTTCCTCCAGGTTCTTGACTGCGGGTCACCCCTTTGCAAGCATTTTGTGAGGAGGCACCTTGCCCACCCTCCCCTGTGCCGTGTGAGCTAGAATCCAGCCTGATTGACTATCTCTTTAGTCTGTTATGGATATGGGGGGTCAGTTGGCTGTGTGGGAGAGAAGGAAAGCTTTGAACGGGTTGCAGCACCTTTAAAAAGAAAAGGAAGTTCGGTCAGGCCTCATGCTTTCCACTCAATCTGCAGTTCTCCCCTCAGAGGGATCTGGGGCTTTGCTTCTGGAGCTTTCCTAGCCCTGCATGTTTTATGTGGATTTCTCCCCTTGAAGATGTAGGTGTTGGGTGTTCTCTTGTCTGATATTGTTTCCTTTCTCATTTCCTTAATTCTTTGACTTATGCTTTTTTATTCTTCACTCTCTAACGGAATTTCAGGAGGACTTAGAGACAAATTTGTTGCATGAATTGCCTGATTGTAACCAGAAGCCATATTCTATTCTCTTTTGAGTCTCTCCTGCCAAAGGCTACTTGAGCAATCTTGGTCTGTCCTCAATAGATTCTCATAAGTGGATTCAAATTAAATGTCAGGATCTTTGATACCCTGTTTCAGTTATACATTTCTGAATAGCAAGTGACCATAAACAGTGAATTAAATCAACAATTACGTGTTTGCTTTGTTCTGTATTTTGGGCAGGGCTGAGAGGGGGCATCCCATTTCTGCTCCATGTGACAGCAGCTGGAGCAGGTCACCTGGATCTGGGGGTTCTCCTCCTAAGGTGGGCCACCCACATGACTGGCCAGTGGTGGTGGCTGTAGAATGGATGCTCAGTGGGGGCCGTCAGTGAGGGCATTCATTCTTCTTCATGTGGCCTCCTATGTGGTTCAGTTGGATTCGCAGAAGCTTGGTTCTGTGAGTCTCCAAGACCACACTTATCATGAGGACAAGGTCTAGTGTGTAAGCACTTACCAAGTCTCCATTTTGCACTTTACTTGCTAATGCTAATTGGTCAAAACAAGTCGCATGGCCAAGCCCAGAGTCAATGTGGGAAGAGACCACACTCCACAGGGGCATGAATAATTTGAGGTTCATTGGAGCCCTGAGAACTCTAAAATTCTCTGATCTTATGCTTCTGTTTTTCTTTGTGTAACTGACTTGTTCCATTTTCTTTCTGAAGCATTGGAATGCCAGATTCTTTTCTTGTTGTAGTTTCATTTGGTATAAACATTCAATAAATATGTATTAGAGCCACAGTAATGTTGTAGCCTTAAAATGTTTCTGAATGGATTATAAAGATGTGAACTATATAGCTTACCCCTCGCTGTAATGATTATGTTGTTAGTTAATGAAAAACAGGAGAGACACCATCCTACAGGGTCAAATTCCCAAATATACCTTTCAGGGGAATAAAGTATTGTCTTTTGCTTTAGGCTACCAGAGAGTAGCTTCTTGTCCTTTTGGTTTTCAAATAGTTGAAAATTAGCCTCTTTAACATCTGCCTGGACTCCAAAGAATAAAAGTGAATGTTTGTGTGATAACCAGAAAGTCCATTCCTTGGAAATTCCAAACAAACATCTCCTATTACACGCTTCCCAAGCTTGTCCTAACCCTTACTGCCTGTGGTAAGAGAAATGGCTAAGCTTTTGCTGCGTGTTGTGGGCATCTTGATCTGGGACTGATGACTGTGTTCATCTTGCATGCAGGGGTTCTCTATCTCCAGTATGGGGATGAAACCAAGCAGCTCAGGATGCCGAATGAAATCACAAGTGCAGACACAATCCGTGCTCTCTTCGTAAGTGCCTTTCCGCAGCAACTCACCATGAAGATGCTAGAATCGCCCAGTGTCGCCATTTACATCAAAGATGAAAGCAGAAATGTCTATTATGAACTAAACGATGTAAGGTAGGTTGTTACGTTGTGTGTGTGTGCGTGTGTGTCCACCATACTGCAGTTAGCATTGCTACAACTTTATTGAGTCCTAATCTTTCTGTGTCCCCATGAAGGCTACTATTACCCTAACTAGTAGGTTCACCTTACCCAGGTGTGAATTCACTATCTGTTTTCTACAATCCATTTATAAGGTCTGGTTTACAAAGATGAGGACAGACTTCTCCCGCCTAGATCTTGGCCTATTACCTCTGAAAAGAATATAAGAAACAGTCTAGTCCCCTGTTTATATAAAGTTAGGGATAGTGAGGCCCAGAAGGTGGTAGAAAGACTTGATCAATAGCATAAGGCCATCCTTGTGACTGGAACTTCCCTGGCTCTTTCTCAAGTGCTTTTCCCCCCACAGAGACTATGAACATTTTAGGCAATGATCCCATTGGGCCATTATCTACACCAGCAGGTTAGAGTAGAAGCAGCAGACCCTATGCTATTGTCCACAAGAAAAGAGGCTTAGAAGCATTCTCTATCTCCATGTTTTTCGTAAATAGTTGGCCTTACCAAAGGATCTTACTTTTTAAGTGGGCTTTCTTCAGGGCCCCGAGGAGAATGTATCCTCAAATGAGGCTCAGTGGACTCATGCTATTGAAGGGGGCACAGAAATAAAAACATCCGTCTCTACTGTGGTGGTGGTATGTCCAGAGAGAAAGGGACCCATCTGATCTCTCCCAGCCAAAGAGCCTGACAAATTAGAACTTAAATTAGCACAAACAAGGAGTCGCTAGTAAAGCCCTAGACATTTTAGAACTTAAAAAATTATTTAGTAACTAATTCAGCCCTTCTATTTTATGGGACCAGAAGCTCAGATGCATAAAATTAAGAGACTTACTCAAGATCACACAGCCAATTCATTTTCAGGCATGGCCCCAGACCTGATTGTCCACATGATTTGTGAAGAGTTTTTTTATTCCCTCAGAATATTCCCTGCTCAAGGGAGAAGAAATGTGTGAGAAATATCAGAAAGGGAGACAGAACATAAAGACTTCTAACTCTGGGAAATGAACTAGGGGTGGTGGAGGGGGAGGAGGGCGGGGGGTGGGGGTGAATGGGTGACGGGCACTGAGGGGGACACTTGACGGGATGAGCACTGGGTGTTATTCTGTATGTTGGTAAATTGAACACCAATAAAAATTAATTTATATAAAAAAAAAAGAATATTCCCTGCTCAATTGATCGTTCACAACGTGGATTTTTGGGTTCCTGCTCCATGGGGAGAGCAGGATGCCCTGTTTCTCCATCATGAAATTAATAGAAACCACTTTTTAAAAATATGCCTCTAGTGCATAATAAATGTAAACTGATAAATATCTAATGATGATCGCAAATGACATATTTAGGCGTGTGCCAAGGTGTGTATGAGTCATTTAAGGCTTTCAAAGTTTGATGCATGCCCTAAGGTATAGTGCTACATCTATTGCACAACCTTGCTACCTTTAAAAGATGTGTTTAAATATTCATGGGTATCAGAAAATTCATGTTCGTTTTTTGAAATAAATTATTAATCAGCCTGTCACTAAAAAAAAAATCGAATTTATAGAGCGTAAACGTAAATATGAAGTAATCATATTGTATCTAAGGAGCATGTTTGTGGTCATATAATCCCAAGTAGTGTTTTTATAGCAATGTTCTTGAATTGCCATGTTTTGCAGTTAGAGGACTGGAGAGAAATGGCAATTCTAAATCTGTACGAAAAGACATAAAGCCACTTTTGACTATGGAGCTCAAGCCTGATGAAGTTATTTGGAACAGTTGTACCCCACTGTCCTGCAGCCCCTGCAAGCATTTTTATTTTTATTTTTATTTTTTTTTTCATGCAAGCATTTTTAAATTGCAATGAGTCATGATTTTCTAGGTCCTTTCCCAAACCTCAAAGTGTTCCTGCTAGGGCTCCCTTTACACATTCTTCTGGAGTGTCGTGAGGAAGTCGAGGAGGGAGAAAGAAATGAGAGGGAAGACAAAGAAGAAACAGTCCCCTCAACTTTCAAATTGAGATGATTCTCCTTGATGCAAAATCAGTTGATAAAATAGATGAAGAGTGCTTGAGAGAAGAAGAGATCCTTTCTTTAAACATTAACAATTTTCATTTAATATGTTTATATTTGTGAAAGTGATTCTTTAAAAATCTAATTTCAAATGTTGGATGGGGAAGTTACTGAATTATAAGTTTATCTATAATTTTACTTTTCAGTGTTTTGATTTACCTATAAAAATGGACCTAAATATTTTTTTAAGATTATTTATTTATTCATGAGAGACACACAGAGAGAGGCAGAGAGAGAAGCAGGCTCCATGCAGGGAGCCCGATGTGGGACTCGATCCCGGGACTCCAGGATTACACCCTGGGCCGAAGGCAGGCTCTAAACTGCTGAGCCACCCAGGGATCTTGGACCTGAAAGTATTTAAGTGGATAAAGCGTTTTTATTTGGTGATGAATATGTTTATGCTAGATGATCCTATGTCTGAATTTTCCAAAGGATTATTCTCTCTCTTTGCTTATATGCATAAAATATCTCAATTATATTTTATTTGAATGGTACGATAAATTCTCACCATCAACACTATATACATTCTCTCTCTCCCCCTGCAAAATATACCATGTAGATCACCACTGAGGACAATGGCTTTAATTTTTGGAGCCCAGAGGTAAATTTCCTTTCACATCCAGTGTTTTTGAAGTGCGAGTGTATTTGTTAAGCATTTAACTATTTCACCACTGTGTTTCCTTAGGGAAGTGCTATAGAGCATTTAGGTTGAAGTTCCGTGTTGTAAATGTTGCCATGGTAAACGCAATCTGGGCCTTTACTGCTGGTTCATCTTGGATGAGCATGTTTCTAAATTAATCATAAACCAACCTCATGTATTTTAAATACCTTTAGAATCACACAAAGTTTTTTTCAAGGCTCAACTGAGGTTTTCAGCTTTCATATTGTCACGTGGGGGTGGGGTTTCCCTTCAGTGGATCCCCGTGTCCCCCCACCTTCTGTGAGCTCTTGCCTTCATAGTAACCTAACCAGGGCTGCATGCTCCCCCTTCCGCCAGCTTGTAATGAGCTCCTTGAAGTCTGGAGAAACCCTGCAAGCTTGGGCTAGTCATTGCTTCAAAGCAATTACTGACAGATATTTAAAGGAGGAAGGCAAGACTAGTCCCAAGAATCCTCCACTTCATTTAAAACAAAGCATAACCCAGGAATCCCAGAGATTGCGATCAGCCCACAGAACGTGTGGCTGCACCTGGGAGGAAGGAATGCCTCTTTGTGCACACATTCCCCGGAGCTCAGCACGCCGGCCCTGGAGGGACACAGCGTAGATGGCGCTGCAAGTGCCCCAGGTGGCCCTTCTGTGATGAGAGCTGAATGTGGGCGGAGGAGGACTTCGTAGACACTCCTATGCATTTAAATAATTTTAAGGTAGGCTCCAAGCAAGATGTGGGACTTCTGTCCTGTGCCGCAGTGTGATGGACTCCAGCGCGCTACATGCTGGACTCAGAAGGAGAAACAGAAGAGCGGAAGGTTCTAGCTGCTGCTCTTCCTTCTGAACACCCTGCACAGCCAGTAAGTTAGCTTGTGTGTACACAAGTATTTTTAATAGCGACTATGGGAGGAAAAGAAAGGCATTACAAAGATACCAGTAGTTTTGATCTTTGTGGTATTTTTTTCCTGGACCGCAAATACATTCTCTGTTCCTTGCCGAAAGCGTTTGAAGGAAAAACCATTTTCCTTTGTGTGCATTCATAAGATAAGCAGAAAACCAGGTGTTTGGGCAAAGTAAACTATTAAATATTTAAATATTAACCAAATCCTTTTGAACCTATTGTAAATATTGGAGCTTTACAGTCCCTAAAAGTGTTAGCTTTCCTTGCTTAAATCTGGAAAGGGAGTCCACGTTCACCTGTATTTGTGGCTGGAGGATCACAGGGAAAACAAGTATTTTTCCAGAGGAGCAAAGACAGGAAAGAAAAGCTGAAGTCACTTTTCTCCTCTTCCTTATTTATTTTTGCCGATTTTATGTTGAAAGAACTTTTTGTCCAGTTGACAGTAGACGGCAGTTGGATTGTCTATTCACGTCTTTTACCTGATCCTGCAGAGATCAGGCAAAGGGAATGGCCAAAGTAAGGCTCCTTTCATCTGCCATAGTCATTGATGTGTTTGATTCCAGGAACATTCAGGACAGATCGCTCCTCAAAGTGTACAACAAGGACCCTGCACATGCATTCAACCACACGCCGAAAACTGTGAACGGAGACATGAGGGTAAGTGTTTCTGTTCCATTTCTAATTTTATTTGATGGGTCAGACCATCCTTTTTTCTGGCACGGTCTCCAGATGCTATGACACCTCAACACCGGGTTTCAGGGCTTCTCACCGCTCATCTTGTCTGATGATTCATGATTTGTTCTTGGTAAAGAAATCAGGTTTCCCAGACATTTGGGGCAAAGGGACTGAAATAGAGCCTGACGCATCCTCATTTATCTGTAAGCATGGAGTTTAGTTGTGTCCTCACTCCAAGGGGATCCTGAAAATCTTTGTCTAAAAGCATTCTTGGTCCATGTACATTAATTTTACTCAGAGGATCTCTTGCTATTTTTCCTCCAATTAAAACAAAATTAGCACACAAACAACAACAAACCCCTGTAAAATTCCATGTAGAACCTATTAATATTCTTATATCAGCTATTCCAAGCAAGCCTTAGCATTCAAAATAAATTATTCACCTTCTAATTCAGTACTATTTGCTGCTGTACTGTATTAAATATTATCCAACCTTATCTGAATCACGTTCAAGGCATAGTCCAAAAATCTGCATGATTTGGGAGCTGAAATTCTCTAGATTTAGATCATCTCAGAAGATTATCCAAACGTTCAAAGCACACAGGGATGTTTTGAAGAGCAAAGAACAGGGAAACAGAAAAAGACAGATTTTAAAATCATATTAATGCAGGTTTGCTAAAAAGGGGATGGAGTTTCTAACAATAGAGCCACATTGCCCTCCAGCTGTACCTCCTCCCCACCACACACACAAATTTAGAAGTTGCTGCACCATTTTCTACCATCTTTTCTGAGGCTTAGCACTCTGCTGCATGCTGGAGTTTAACTGGGAAAAAAAGTAAATGAATATGTTTTCTTGCCAAAGAAGCCCAAGGCACTGCCTGTCCTAGTGCTGTGGTAGGTAGCATTCCCAAGGTGAGGTTGTCTCTGCTTCCCGACAGGGTGTATCAGTTTGCTATTGCTGCTATAACAAATTAATACACGTTTAGTGGCTTAAAATGACATAGATTTGCTATCTTATAGTTCTAGGGGTCAGAAGCCCAATATTGTCCTCAGTAAATTCAAGGGGTCATCGGCAGGCCATCAGCTTTCCTTTCTGGAAGCTCTAGAGAGAATGTTTCCTTTTTTCCCCACCTCCTAGAGGTCACGCACATTCCCTGCCTTGCAGTCCCCTCTTTCCATCTTCAGACTCAGCCAAACAGCATCTCCCTGACTCGCTTCCATGATCACATCTCTAAACCTCCTTCTTCCACATTTAAGGACACTTGTGAGTACATTGGGCTCATCCAATCTGCCACAATGATTTCCTTATTTTAAGGCCAACTGATTAGCAACCTTAATCCCTCTGTCTTGTGTAGTCAGGGGTTCAGCAGCTTAGGACGCAGACATCCTTGGGGGACCTTGGTTCTGCCTACCCCACACAGTGTATGAGCTTAGGACCAAGAGGCCAGGAGATCCGATAGAATGCTGGAAGAATTTCTAGGGAATTCTGGACTGGAATATGAGTGATGACATTGTGGGATCAGAGCCCACACTTGGGGAGGAAAAGGCCTCTTACGTCCTCAACTGCTGCTTTTTTTTTTTATGTCAGAAATGATGTGTGATTTGAAGTGAGGGCTGTGTTGCTACTTCAGAAAATCTAGGATTTTGAGGCTTATTTTTAGCTAGTTACACTTTAAATGTAAACCAGCACCACGTGAAGACAGATTGAGTCATGCTGATCACGAAACACGGACTGAGTGTTACTGTATCCTTGCTTTTTATTATTTTGTTATTCTTTCTCAGCTACATTCATAAGAGGCTTTGTTCCCTTGGATGTCTTTATTTTTTTGATATGTCTGGCCTTCGAACTGGAGTTTCATGGTACTCTGAGTTCTGTTTCTGTTATGCAGAGCCCACACGGGGACCCCAGAATCGCCTCCGAAAATCCTGTTTATGGTGGGGGGAGGACACCTGTTTTAACTCTTAAGCAGATGTGGTCCTGACATAAGGACCAGCGTGAGCATGTGGAGACTCAAATATCAACCATATGGACAAAGCCCTATCAGAATTCTTGCCCTGGGTTTCAGTCAAGTTCTGCTTTTACTTTTAAACGAGACCCTAACAATCTGTTGGTGTGGCCCACAGCCTCCTTCAGACAGCATTTTTGTGTGAGGAACTCAGCTGTCGGCCCCAGATGTCAAGACAACAAACGTACACCATCCAGCCTACAGACACGCTTTTAGGTTTCCGAGACGACAACTTTAAAAACGAGAAATAGGGGATTCCTGGGTGGCTCAGCGGTTGAGCATCCGCCTTTGGTTCACGGTGTGATCCTGGAGTCCCGGGATTGAGTCCCACAGCAGGCTCCCCTCCTTCTGCCTATGTCTCTGTCTCTCTCTGTGTGTCTCATGAATAAATAAATAAAATCTTAAAAAAAACAAAAAAAAGAAAAGAAAAAGAAACAAGAACTAGAACCTGGCTTTGAAAGCAACGAGGTGCCATCAAGCCTGCAGTTGTCACCTGGTCCCTCTTCACAGATTCCAGAAGCTAACAGACATGAAATTCCTTCAGCCTCACGTTTTGGCTGTGGAGGTTGGAATTCTCGTTCCTTCTCTGTGAATGTGGCTGCCTTGCCCTTAAAGGAGAGGAGGCTTTGCTGAGTCCGGCCTGGAGCCCAGCTGCGTTACCCCATCACTTATGGGGAAGAATGGAAGGAGAGAACAGAGCAGGGATCAATTGTTATAGACTAAACCAAGCTGCATGATGGGTTGAGGGAAGCCTCACCCTTCCACATGTTTGCAATGAGTGCGTGGCCATGAAGGAATTTGATGATAACTCCTCATACGAGGCGGTTATGCACGCAGCCCCACACCTGGTGTCATTGACCCTCAACCTGCGGCCCCCAGACTCAGCGTGGGACAGCCCGCCCACCTGCCCACTCACAACCGGTAAACACACATCTCAGGACAGACACTGGTGGATAGAGCAGAGGCCCAGAAACAGGGACACCAAAACCCAGAGGTGGCCTCCGAAACTGCCCTTAAATGAGGACTTTCAGATCTTAACCTGTGAAACCAGAGAAGACCTGAGACTGAATCTACAAGAATCACCAGAGCAGTTTTATGATGGTGGTGGTGTTCCTCAGGAAGCGTGTTAAAATATTAAGTTTGAGGCTGTGGGCCCCAGAGCATGCATAGAATATGTGCCTTGTAGGGAAAACATGTGTCTTGTTTTCCACTTAGCAGCTAGCTGAGCACTTTTGAGGCGAGTCTATGGAAGGAGACTTGCGGTTCTCTGCTGGAACTGAGCACTCCCGGGTCCTGATTCTTTGCACGTGGGTGCAAATCACCCTGATCTAATTTAATCACAGGGCTGTTGTTTCCTTACAAAATTAGATAGAAAGCTTTGAAATTTAGCTCCCAAGGGATTGAGCTCACCATATGGAAGAGGCCCTCTTGCAAAATTAGGTATTCACTCACAGGGCTGGTAATTCACAAATGTACAACTCAGAGACGAGCCATTCCATCTTGTGGCTCTCGGAGGGTACCAGTGACTTCCCGTCCACCAAATCCAGTGGCTTTTTCTGCAGTTTGGGGGCTTTTCCACCTTCTAGCACACTTTGAGATGACCTCCTGAGATTTTTGGCTTCCATCATTCAGTTCTTTCCCTCTTATTTATCTTTCATTTTTACTTAGATATGACAGCTCCCAGATTTTCATTTAGAACACCCTCCCCAGAACTGGCCCTACATCTTAAATTTCCTAATACCAAAATCAGTCCCTGCATCCCAGGCCTCTTTTATTTCAGCTCTGCCTTGATACCAATAAATGGTCTTCTTAGAAACCTTGGTTTCTATTTTAAACTGCCATTTCTAAATCTCTTGCTTACGTTCAAACACATCTCAGCCTGCTTCATCCACTAACTCTTCTCCCTCCTGCCCCTAAATGGTCTTCAGTATGCTCAAGCGGACTTTACCGATGCATGTGTGTATGAATTTGCTTTTTTAAAAAATCTGCGTCCTTTCACTTGTACTGTTTTTTTTTTTTTAAGATTTCATTTATGTATTCATGAGAGACACAGAAAGAGGCAGAGACACAGTCAGAGGGAGAAGCAGGCTCCCTGCAGGGAGCCCGATGAGGGACTCGATCCCAGGACCCTGGGATCATGCCCTGAGCCAAAGGCAGGCTCAACCACTGAGCCACCGAGGTGCCCCCAGACTTGTGGTTTTAATCTTACTGCTGACTTAACCATTATGTCAGCATGGATGACACTTGAAATTATAACCCTAGCTCTGCCATTTCTCTAGACTCCAAGAGCCCAATCTTCAAATTCCAAGTGGCTCTCTCCATATGAATATTTTTCCAATGTGTCCATTGTTTCCCATTGAAGAAAAAAAATCCTATTTTTTTTTCTCTTAAGTCTTTTTCCTGCTTGTTTTTTTCTATTTTTATGCAGGGTAGAGTGACATTGATGGGGGGTGTATGTGCATTTTGAGGGGCGGGGAAGAAGAGATTTAAAAAGTTGAGTTATCAGTGATTCTTAAATTGCTTAACTTCTGTTTCTCAACACATCCCTCAGTTACCAGAACTGGTCCAGGCCATTCAGCAAGGCCTCTTACCAATGCCCCTTCTACCATTGCCACCCCTGCTGTCACGACAACCAACTTTTTTGAGCATTTACTGAGCACTCTTCGAGGTGATCTCATTTAATCCCCAAGACAACATTTTGAGGCAGGTATTGGTGTAAGCCCTTCTATTAACAGCTCAGAAAACAGTTGTTTTGGTATGTTAAGAAATTTGCCCAAGACCGCACAGCTAGACAGAGGCAGAGCTGAGATATGAACCCAGGTAGGTGGGCTCCAGATCTCCAGCTCTTAGCAACACTGCTCTGCTGCTCTAGTTCTAGCGTTCAGTATTTTTCTAGCAATCAGTCATGCAACAGCCTTTAGCCATGCTCCCAGTTCTCTTTACCCCAGTCCAACAACCACTTTTCCAGCCATCCCCCCAAGCCCACCACACAGAGCTGATGGTCAGTATCACCTGCGTCCAGATACCCAAGCAGAACCTCCTCACAGTTCTTACTCTGGGTATCTGAAGTGCCCTCTCCTGCCCCACAGATTCACCATTCAAAATTCCTTCCATCCAATATACTACAGGACAACTGCCTAATCCCTTCAATAAACCGCTGGCCTGAAAAAAAAAAGTGGGCGGGGACACTGTATGTTTCCCAAGTCACGTCTATACCATAACAACCGAATGCCATGAATGCACCATGTTGGGATGCTGATTGGAGCAACCAACTGTAAAAGATATGTTTGAAACTCTTTGGGAAATTTGAACATGTGTTAGGAATCAGGTGATGTTAGGGACAACTGGTAATTCTGTGGGGTATAATAATGGCTTGGTGGTTATGCTTTTTAAAATGAGACATACTAAGTATTTACAGGCAAAATGATATGATGAATGGGATTTGCTTCAAAATACCCCAGCAGAGAAAACCAAAACAGCAGAGAGAAGTGAAACAAAGTTGGTAAACTGCTGAAAAATGTCTCAGGTGGATGACAGGAGTTCACTAGATTATTTTCTCTATTGTTTCTGAATGGTTGACAATTTCCATTTTGAGATGTTAAAACATAAAAACTTGTTTCTCGAGGCCAAATAAAAGGCCACCTACCTGATGAGCCTCTCCCTAATGCTTTGACACAATTTATCTTTCCTTTCCTGGGGCATGTTGCACGTTGTCCTGTTGTTATAACCATTTAAGTGCATGTGCATCTCCTCCACAAGACTAAATTCCAAAAGTGCAAACCATCTTGTGTTTGTTGTGTTCGCCTCTGTATCCCTCACAAAGTCAGCCGCGATGCCTTACCGATGGTGAGTGTAAACACAGAATGCATTGAGTACTATCACGGTAGTGCTGCGATTGCTGTATTATTCATTTTCTGTCATTAACGAGAACCCACTGTAAAAATATCTCTCTGTTCTCATCACCAGAAATAGTTGTGCTTCTCCTGGTTTATTTTTGTCATATGGACACTTTGGATCTTGAAAGTGATCATTTTCCCTCTTTGTGTTGCTACTCTAAGGCTTAGAATTAAATGTGTGGCCCGCCCACAACAAGCGTACAGGCATTTGCCGCGTGTGTTTTGTGTGTTGGCTTTGTTCCTGGCCTCTCTTTATAATTTTCCTACTTTCATCTTTTTTGTCGTATGCTCCACTTTTTGACTTTTTAGAGGCAAAACTGTAATAATTTATGTGAATTCTATTAATTTCTTTGTGGAGCCAGGCAGGGTACAAGTAGTATTCATTCTATACCATTGTTCTTCTGGATGTAAGATAACAGACCTTTTTGTATCTACACAGCAGGCAGTGTGTTAACTACTTTGTATACTGATTAGCCAGTAACTCTGCAAAGTAGGTATACTGACTCCATTTTTCCCGATGATGCAACTGAGGCCAAATGAGTCTTTCCCAGGCCCACACAGCTGGTAAATGTCAGACACTGGATTTGAACCCAGTTCTTTCCGACTCTCTGTATTCAGCTATAGCCTTCCTTCCTTGACAATTTGTCAAAAATTTTTCAAGTTTTGAAATGCTTTCCTAATGAGATTTTAGAACACATAAAATATCCTTTCTTAATATTTGTTTCACTTCTTCTGTTTTAGAACTTTTAAAATAGATCGTATTTATTTATTTGAGAGAGAGAGAGCATGCATGAGTAGGGGGAGGGACAGAGGGAGAAGCACACTCCCCGCTGAGGAGGGAGCCCAATGTGAGGCTCGATCCTAGGACCCTGGGATCATGGCCTGAACCAAAAGCAGATGCTTCACCAACTCAACTCATGGTTGAGTGGCTCAACCATGCTGAGCCACTCAGACACACCTGTTTGTTTCACTTCTTAACTCCCTTATGTGTCTATTTCATGGCTTCTTTTTATATTTAACTTTACTCCATTTTGTTCTCTTTTAGCCAGATATCCCATACCCACCCCCCAAAAATAAAAGAAGAAGTATATGTCATTTAGTATATGTGTCTGAAGTGGCCATGCCAGAGAACTCTTTTTCCCATGAGGCAGTGTTCTGGTTGAGAGGAAGGTTTTGAGGTTTGGGAAGGGATGAAGTAATCCTATAGAAATGGAAGAGAAGAGAATCTCATAGAAATGGAAGTTCCTAGAAGCACTCCTAACTAACCCTCTTTCAAGCATTCAAGGTCCTCTTTCTCCACCCACTGTCAGCAACAGTGGTTTTAATGACCAGCATTCATGATATACCGACTCTGGGCCAGGTACTGTGCTGAGCATGGCCCTTGTATTCATTCTCATTTGATTTTCCAACATCCCAGTGTGAGGGGAATTCTTGTCACCCCCTGTTTTCAGATGTGGAAGCTGAAAATCAGCGAGATCAGAGAACTGGCTTAGAGCCACACCCTTCCATGGTAGAACTGGATTGGGAGCCAAGCAGGCCAAGCCCAGAACTGATCTTCTTGCTCACTCTGGTGGGCAGTAGGTCCCACACTACTGCCTTTACCATCAGTGTCCATGTGACACTCATGTGTGTAGACCTCACTCAAAAGCCACCATCTTCATCAGGACTTCCCTACCTCCTCCCTTTTCCATGCCTTTCTGAGCCTCCACAGAACCTTACCTGCCCACCTCCATCCCTTGGCCCACTCACCATCTCCTGCCTGCCACTGACACATCTTAGGTCCCTTCTAAATCCTAAGCCTTTTTGGGGGTGACAATTCCTAACCAGCTTATCTTTGTGCTCTCTATGTTTCCCTCCAGCAATGAGGAAATTCTCATTAACTGTCTAGATGCAGAAGAGGTGTCCCTTCAGCACTTTTCCTATCGCAGACTTTCAGTGAACGCCCCATTTGCTGAGACCAGTACAATGATGATCAGTAAATATAAATCTGAGTTGGCCACACATCCCCAAGCTGATCTCAGTGATAGTTTCTGACCAAAAGGAGAAATAGGAATATCTGCCTGTCCTAACAAATTCCCCATCCTCTCAGTATAATTTTACAGCAGCTAGCAACCGTAAACTTTAAGATGAGAATCACAGATTTGTGAGATTGAAACAAGTGTTTGTCAGAAAGGTACACGTTAGCTGCTTTTTAAAAGTTTATTTTCAGAAGTTGAGTTCACCTGCGGTATAAAGTAAGCTAGCCTCTAGGTACCAAATTAAATAAGACAGATCTTGTCGTGCTGTATTTATAACTCAGTAGGGCACATCTTACTTGCAGAATGAGTGTAGTATTTCCAATACCTCCAAACTCAACGAAGCAGGACTGGTGATTTTAGGGCAGTTGACCCAGCTGCAGGGTTCACTGGTTCACTCACCCAGCCATGATGGGTGATGCTGGCGAACGAGTGTGGCCCTCACAAATCTTCTAATCCCGAAAAAGGTCCGAAGTCAATAATCAACGAGTCAATAACCAGTCATGATGCAGACATCTGGACGTTTCCACGTCAGTTCCAGGCTCTGTGAATTCCTTGCCTCTGTTCTACTATTTGCTTGAGTTGACACAGTGGAACCCACTTGAGCAATGCATCTAATTATTGCCCCCTCTGTACCATGCTTTTCTGACAGGCAAAAAGATGTTTATGTTACAATTGGCAAGGAATCACTCTTATTGAAATGATTAGCGAGGCAAACACTTTTTAATACAGTGGCTGTCCGAACACGGTGGATATTTTCTTCCTCCCTAGCTGCTCCCAGTTAGATTTTATTTTATTTTCTAAGAAGCAAGGAAGGGTAATATATGCACATCTGATATGCAGCTTCCAAGTGATACAAATCTCATCTTTCCTGCTGTGTGGCTGCTTGCTTTTCCTTGCACTTTTTTTTTTTTGTCATTGAGAGGTTATGACAACATGAGCCATATTGTATTTATAAATATCACGTGTTTCCTTGATATGGCTTGCAGTTTCTGCCAGACAGAACACATGGAAGAAACATTTCTCGTTAGCTCAGCATTGGTTTCAGTTATGCTGATTTCCGGGACAGGAAAAATGCCTTCCTACTCAGATTTAACTTTCATAGAGTAGAAACAAAACCTCTGAATGTCCGTGAAATGGTTTTAACAAGGGTGGATACTGCTCCTTTAAACCACATATTTTGACTAAAAGCTTCCTTCTGTAAAAAAAGCCCCAAGCCTTGCATTTAGTCACCATAAAGACAGGCAGTGCTGGAAGCGTTCGAGAGATGGGTGGTTTGAAGGTCTCTGCAAGTCTAGAAAGTTTCTTCTAGAAGAGAAAGGGTCCGGAAGATGTAAGGTAAGAACTGTACCTTTATAACAAAATACAATTTGCGGAATATTTTTGTCATGCGTTGGGACGTTTACCTTCAACTGGGTCAGGTCTTCCTGTATTTCAGTTCAATTCAATGAGGAATTAAAATTCCAGGCTTTTAATTTTCACTTCTTACACACTGCTTAGGAGGAAACTTCTTTGTTATTGGCGATAGTCTGTTTAAAAAAAAAATAAATTACATTCGACTGTCTTCCATCTATAAATCTTATGATCTAGTTTCTGTTTAACCATATAATTTATTTTCTTAACCATATAATTTAAAAAGGATATAAGGTGTCAACATTATCTGCCAGTAAGATCTCACTGATGTATGTGTTTTGTGACCATTTTCAGTGTTTTCATGAAGATGTTGACTTGCATTTAGTTTCTGAGACAACTGTAGAAAATTTGAAGATGTGATAGCAGTGGGAGGGGGACTGGAGTATGTGTCCTTCAACATCCTAGGGAAAATTATTTGTTGTTTTTTTCCTTGGGAAAAAACTTTAAATTTTAAATTAAAAATAGCCCTTGTATCTCCGTTTTGACTTTTTTTTTTAAAGAAATACCACTGTAAGCTTTATAAGTAACATGTAAAACTTCTAGTTTTATATAACAGATAAATCCTATTATGTCAGGCTTGATGATTGCCTGAAAAGTCTTTGGCAGAAATCATATGTACTTGAGATGACGATTTTCTCTTATTTGTGCACTAGTTAGGTCACAATACTTTGCATTTTTTTTAAAAGGAATTTGGTAGAGCAGTGTTTCCCTTTAAAGGTTCATGTGTGCATGGATCTGCTTATCCATATTCCTGTGGATATCTTTATCATACTCTGGAGATGAGTTAATGTGCATGAAAAGTTGTTATCTAGTGTGGTCTAAATAATACATAGTATTTCATTTAGTCATCAGAAAAACTCGACTTCCTAGGTACAACTAGACCCATTTTTAGATTGGAAAACTGAGGTCAGAAAAATTAAGTAACAAGATCACACACTCGTAATAACAAAGTTGGAGTTCAAACCCAGGCGGACTCTCTTGCCAGTAGCTAAGAGCTCCAAGTCTGGAGTCAGACACAGACAACTTAACTTGAAAGTAATGATTACAAATAAGCAATGCTTTTTTTGACTCAGGAGAAATTATTTTGTACACTTTGGGAGGGTTTTTGATTGGTTGGTTAGTTGGTTGGTTCAGATGTGTAGCATCCAAAACCTAATATCAGCCCAATAGTCTTTTCAGAGACTTGGTTATGATTCCCTCGGCGTGAAACGAAAACACTAACCAGTAGTTAGTGTGGGGAGGGTTTTGGGCAAACTACCCTTTCCTCTTTGCTCCTTCCTTCCTTGCATCATGAGCTGTGTCACTCGAAAACTGTTTTCATATACCCAGAGCAGGGAGCTTATTCGTGAGCTTGATCTAGAAGTGAGAAGGTGTCTTTGAATGGAGAACTGCCCACATGTCAGGCTACAGCCTGTCAGGCTTTCACAGCAGAGCTACTGCGGGGGAGGACGAGAACAGTGAATAACATTGAAGGCAGAAGGTTCTAGAATCTGCGCAGCCAGCGGAGCCAGCTCAGGACCGGGACTGTGACTCTCCTCGCCCGCTCCTGGAGACTGAGGCATCCACTCAGCCACAAAAATATCCCAGTGATTTGTGATGCAGAGTAATTATTGCCGACAGTGTCAACGGGAGATGCTGCTGCTCATCACAGCCCTGCTCTTGGGCTTCGGGACCGAGACAGCTAGCTGCCAACCCCACTTCTGCATAAAATCCAGGAGTGAAAGTTGATTGGGACAGGACCTTCCTTTAGCAGGGACCAGGGTCATTCTCAGGAGTCCTGTGCCAAGGTTGGGGAGTTGGGGAGATGTTTACACCGCACTCTCTACCCTTTGATATCTAAACCACATCCCTTTTCTTGGCTCTTGTAAATACAGATGTTAGTGGAAATTGCCTTTGACTGGGAGCATATGTCCTGCTGTTCTTCAGGTTGTAACCCCAGCACCTACATGCTGCTTTCTTCCTGGGGGTTGGCTTTTCTGTTTTCCCTGTGGGTCCCCATCAGGGTAACCCAGACTATAGGAAATGGTTTCCTACCGCATCCACGCCGGCTCCCTCTATGGATGGGAGGGACCTCCATGGTCTTGCCCTGTAAGAGGGCTTCCAGATGACTGTTCTTTTCATTACACTATTTCTAAAATTTCTCAGGTGAGCATGTGTTACTTTTATTTAAATTTGTGTGTATGGCAGGGGAGCACACATTAGCCTTTCACAGAGAAAATGAATGTGTTCAAGGTGCATATCAACTGGTGGTAGGGTGTTTCCTCTCA
This sequence comes from Nyctereutes procyonoides, assembly GCF_905146905.1. Lineage (NCBI taxonomy): Eukaryota > Metazoa > Chordata > Mammalia > Carnivora > Canidae > Nyctereutes > Nyctereutes procyonoides. The sequence continues at coordinate 69,784,900 of NW_026575052.1, read as the reverse complement.
GCCCTGCTTTTCTTCCCATCAGGCCAGTGATCCCTTTGCTTGCGCGTAATTTGCAGGAGCAATACTATGCCTGCGACTGTAGATTTGTGACTGAAGGGATACCTGGTAGTTGGTGCAACCTCAAGAAACAGAAAGCCTGCCTTATTTGGAATCGTGGGATTTCAGAGGTGGAAAGAAGGTCTTACCCATCATCTTTTATAACCCGTTCACCTGTCAGTGGGACTCGGGAGGCCTAGCATGGTTAGAATGGCTTGGGGTAACAAGATCACACAATAAGGAAGGGACAAATATAGGGCTGGAGCCCCAAGCCACCTGTCCCTCAGACCAGCCTTTTGCCTATTGCCAGCACTTCTGTGCTTTTGTCCTGGCCTCTTTGGGTCCCACTGGATTGATTTAGGAAAATGTTGTCTGTCTGGCTTCTTGTAGGCAGCCATTGTTGGAGATGAATATAACCAGGCTTCACGTCCTCTCCATGGCAGCACATGTCTATAGTGGGACCAGAGCTCATTAATTGGAAATGCATGGGCCTAGACCAAAAATAAATGGATTTTGAACTAACCAGATTTAGATGATCCAATATTTTTATTGAGGGAGAATAAGCCATCAAGTCAACTGAAAAACAGCAGCTGCTTCAAATTATGAGATGCTTTGAATAAAACAATACATATTGGCTTAAAAGGCTTGTATTGTATTATAATGTTATTTTGAAAAGTCAGCCTCTTTGCTAAGGAGTATGGCTCCTGCCATGACTCTGTTTAAAACATTAATGTATTACTGCCCAGAAGACTTTCAAAGTTGGTTTTTACTTGGAACCAGTGATTTTCAGTGGCACGTAGAAAAACAGGTTTTTACATTTTAGTAATTATATTATGTCTTCATGAGTATTAGAGAGGACAAAGAACCAGAGAGTTAATGAACATTATTGCTTTATCACAACTAAGTAAAAAAAGAAAAAAAAAAAAGTCAACTTGAAATTGACTTAAAGAAAACCATTAATGGGTAATAGAGCACTGTTGGTGCAAGGAAATGGCCAAAATGGTGACAGTATCTTATTAGCGAGTGAAGTGTAAAGACCAAGGCTTTAAGACAAAGGATGACACGGGCTTGTGAGGACAGAGCAGAATGTCATTAAAGATTGTATCGTTGAAAAAAAATGAACTGTTTCGATGTCAGAATCAAAACTAATAGTTGTTTAAGGGTTCTCAAGGACTCCAGCACTTTGTTATTTGGCACAAAAGAAGAGTTGTTCATTAAATCAGTTTTGTGCACATCTATTTATTTGAGGCCTCTCCAGATAAAAGGTGTGAATACCCAGTGTGCATTTAAGCTAGAGGATGCCTTCTCATTGTTCAGGAAGCACTAACTCACTCCATATTTCTGAAATACAGAAAATATGTTTCATTTAGTTGGTTGATCAACACATGTACTTGATTTCTTTCTTTACATTTTTTTTCTTTTCCTGTGAAATCAGAGTTCATGCTTTTCCTTCTTCTGATTTAACTCTTTGAACCTGTATGTTTTCATTTGCCCTGCATATCACAGGAAGAGCTGCCAAACAAAAACCCAAACAATGATAAGAAGTCGTAACGATGTCGATGATGAGGTAATTCGGAAATAGCAGGGACCTGTTTAAACTTCAGTGCATGTTTTTCATAAAGCAAGCCTCCAGAGTATTGGGTATCATGGTCAGTCTGATAGATTCATCGAGGAGGAACGTCTATGACTGTTCCTTGCACTGACTTACAAGAAGGAAGGCAACGGATAGAACATCCTGTGCAAGGTGGACTCCTTGCAGTAGGAACTGAGGGAACATTCTGGATGCATATCCACAAAGTGGATACCATTTTTGCTTGCCTTTAAAGCAAATCTAAAAATATATTTCCTAGCAGCTGTGTAACTGCAAAACAAAAAACTGCTCTACTGCAGTGCAAATTACTTACTAGATATCTCCAGGGTTCCGATCTTAATGCTTCAGAAATTTGCTTTAGATTTTATTGTATATATTTAGACCGAGGAGCCTATTAGCTTGCGATCTAGGAGAACCTCTACATTCTCATGAAAATGAGAAATGTGCCACTGTTGGCAACCTAAGGCTATAATTATGTTAATCTGACCATTTTAAGACTGAAATATGTTGTTTTAAAATGTTTCTGTATTTTTATTATTCGTAACAATGATCTGAAGAAATTTAGTGAAATGCTAATAAGTTTCTATTCAGTATCACTTTGTGACCAGAACATAAAAATGAGTCAAATGGGGTATTTTGATATGTTTAATTTTGACAGATAATTTTTATCCAGAGATATGTACTTCTATATATAGTGCATCTTAATATTATAAAAACTACCAAAACCTTTTTTTTGTATTTTAAATACAGATACAGCAAACATATGCATAAGGCTATCTTGACATATGAGTTCAGTAACAGCATTTCTACATCTACATTAAATGGCACTTTGCAAAAAATAAATAAATAAATCCTCACACTTCACTGTACAAAAAGAGAGCCAAAAACTATTTTTTGAGCAATATAGCAAGAGAAATATTTTTCTATCAAGGACTATCCTAAAGTACACAGATTTTACTATTTCTAACCTAAATATGGGATGAGACCAGAATGGACAATATAATTGAAATTCTAAGAGCATCCAAAAACTTGTGTTTAACAAATTGGTTCAGCCTTGCCCTCAACAATCAAGACTTTTATTCTGGCCACAGGCACGTTTCATTCTCAAAGAGAGGTACTCCCAGGTAGCAAGCTGCGAAAGGAAGGAGAAGGACCTAAAGCAGAGATGCGAGTAACCGCCCATCCCATAATTTTTAGAAATAATTAAGATTTGAATATACTTGTCATGTCAGCATAAAGTGCATTGGAAATCTTTATCTAGCCTAATCTGGCTTTAGAATCCCCAATTAATTTGGGAATGGGAAGGAGGAAAAGCACTTCCTTGAATGTGAGTCCACAGCATATAACTGGGACTTTCTTCTCAAGGATATGTCTTTGGAATAGAATACAGCATGGCGCACCTACTTTCAGAATCTATATCCATTCTTTCTTCCTGTGAGCTCTTGTATCTCAAAAGGAGAGTGTGTCTTTCTCATCACGCTCCTATGAATATATTAAAGTGACTATTACCCATTCTGTTCATTTTACTTTCATTTGAGTGAGCCCAGGAATGCTTGTGGGAGACTTTAATGAGAACCCATGCTGATCATGTTTCTCTGCACGCAAAGTTATACCAGAATAATTCTGCTCACTTGATGTTCACAGAACTAGGAGGGTAAGCACAGAAGGTATTCCTGAAGCAACATGGTATCAGAACCAGAGGCTCAGAAAAGTTCTGTGGCAGAGCTACAGTCATGGCGGTGAGACCACAGACATGATCCTCGGAGGGCAGGCTTTTCATTGATAATCCAGCGCTCCTTCTGCCACAACCCATCCTTCCTTGGTCATCATGGTGGGGAGGAGTGCTGATGGAAGAGGACCATTCAACCTTTGAAAAAAATTTTGAGGGGAAACTAATTTGTGGACTGCAGTCTGTTGAAGGAGAATATGAGGATGAGGGTCATGAGAATGAAGCCAGTGTCTCACTGTGCAAATTGTACGAAACTCCCTCTGTCTGTTTATTCACCCATGTCTTCCTATCTTCTCTGGGAGGCAGTTTACCCTAATGTTGCTTTTCAGAGAAGGGAAGACAAGTAAGAGAAAGGATAATACAAAAAAAAAAAAAAAAAGAAGGAGAAGAAAAAGACTGAGATTGGGTTGTGTAGTCGGGGAAGCTGAGGTACTTTGGGGTCATCCTGGAGCCTCTTTCTCCTTGAAGTGAGTTGAAAGCTCTGGCTGCTGGTCATGAACTTGGAAAGGCTCCGCAGATGGCAGAGCATTTTCTTCACCTGTCTTGCCATCCATGTGGCAGAGCATTCTTTCCTTTCAGGGGCAGTGTTCTGGGGTGGGGTTGAGGTACAACTAGAATATGTCTGCCCCCTTGCCCGATGTCGGCACTCTGTCACATGGACCGTGACTTCCTTACATTGGGTCACTGAGCCTGTAGCCCATCATGCTTGTTACTCGCGAGCTACCCAGATTCAGGAACCCAGGGCTCCCCTCGGAGTGTAGGAATGCTCAAAGTCCAGCAGTCCTTGGGACACAGGGAAGCAGATCTCATCTCTGAGGAGGTAGCTTCTGGCAGCCTTGGAACCGAGTGGGGAAGCGGTGACTGGCTAACCTCCCCCAGCTGTCGAGCAGGGCAAGGCCGGGCAGGGCGTGGGTGGAGACGCTTGCCAAGCCCAGCCTCGGGGTATGCACGACTCCCAAACTGCTTGTCTTTGAGGCTGTTATTTATCCAAATAAGGAGAAGTGGTGGTTTTGCTGACCATCTCAGATTTCGCAGCCATGTCCACTGGCTTGCTGGCTGACTGATCTGATATTTGAACTGAAAACACCAAGGTATTCCTTTGAAATGGAGCACTCTGGTGGGGCTCATGGGTGTCCTGGAGTCATCATTTGGAAGGTGGTCCCCCCCCCCCCAATTTGTAGATAACTGGAGTATGGTCTGGTGTCTGTGGCTGCTCTCCTGTGTCTCTAACATTCAATACAGAAGACTCTGTTCAGGTATTTCTGACCCTGATTTGAGATGGAAAGAATACTGATCTCTGTGATCCCTGAACCACCGCCTTCCTTTGATGAGTGTTCAGAGAAGGTCAAGTCTCCACACTGATTTTTTACCACTGTAGTATGAGATTTTTCTGGCACTTCACAGGTCCTGGCCCTGGTATTTGCCTTTGGGTAGGATACTTGAAGTCGTGGGGCCCCAGTTCCTCATCTGTAAGATTGGGATTATGATGTTTATCTGATGGGAATCCACTGGGAATTAAATGAGGTGATTTTGGAAAGCACTTGGTAAATAGGAGGTCTCCAAAAATAACCGTTCCCTTGTTACCTTTCCATCTTCTCCTGGCAGATTTAGATGAAAATATTTATAGAGAAATTATAGATAATTATCTCTGCTACCCAAAGTTTAATAAGGTCAGCTTTCTGAACTAGGATTTAACCAAACCCACAGTGGAATGGAGATTTCCATGTGAGCTTACCACTTCCCCTCTACTCCCTAGAGCAGTGGGTCTTCAAGAAGTTCCCTGGACCAACAGCTCAGCATCACCTGGGGATCTGTTAGCAATGCAAATACTCAGACCCAACTCCTGACCTGCTGTATTGGAAACTCTGGTTGTGGAACCCATTAACCTGTGTTTTATTGAGTACTCGGCATGATCACAATGTATGTTGACATTGGAGAACCGCTTGCTGTTTGGGTCAGAGCTCTACTTACCTATTCCTCCAGGGCAGTTGGCCTTCCCCACCTCTTGTCTCTAATTAGCCCGTACTTCCTGCTTGGAATACCTAAGAAAGCAGCCTTTTTCTTATCTCCTGGAATTCTGCTCATAATTTATGGATTCACTTAAATCTCACCTCTTCAGAGAAGTGTTCCTCAACTCTCCCAGCCAGAAGAATCCTACTTTTGTATAGATTCTGAGAGATTTGTGTATTGCACTCATTTAATACTTGCCACAGTTATTCTTGCTTCGTCTTATTTTGAATATTCATATACATGCCTCGGTATCCCTACTAGAATGTAAGCTCTGCAAAGGTAAGAGGTATGTCTTAAAGATCCTCTTTCCCTCATCGGCCTTAACCATGGGCTTTGTATACCTGGTGGCTATTCAGTTACCATTTCATGGACATACAGAATGTGATAGTTTAGAGATAGTCTAGATCAGAATTCTTGTTTATATATATTGTGAACCTGGTGTTACACACCTGAATCAGAGTGCAAGTTCCAACATGCTCCATTGGCTACCAGAAGACACCCCAAATGGGGGGCATTTGGGGCCACTGACTTGGTCCACACTGACAGATGCTCTTGTGTTCTTTGCCACAGATTCCCTGAAAACAGATGCATTTTTTTTCTTTAAGATTTCATTTATTGATTGATGAGAGACACAGAGAGAGGCAGAGACATAGGCAGAGGGAGAAGCAGGCTTTATGCAGGGAGCCCAATGTGGGACTTGATCCCAGAACCCTGGGATCATGCCCTGAGCCAAAGGCAGGTGTTCAACCACTGAGCCACCCAGGTGCCCCACAGATGCATTTCTAAAAGTATATTCATTTCATTTATAAACCTGAAACCTTTTAGATTCTTTGATAACTAATGAGAACTGGGCAAATGGATGAGCCTATATAACTGTACAACACAGGGCATCATTTTCAGTCTTACGCAAAAGAAGTTTCTCAGCTCACACTCAATCCACCTGGGATTCCCATAGAACTTCTTTTGGTTTGAGAGTTGCTGCTGAGAGGAGAGCAATTGGCTCTTCTGAACCCACGAAGAACTGGCACAAGGGCTGTTTCCATCCAGATCTGCATTGCTGTTTTTCATGTTTATTTTGAGGAAAGATTGAACTTGGTGGATTTGTGAATTATTGTCTTTCAGCGTAATCCTCTGGGGCTCTTCAGCCTCACATGATCCTTGCTCCTTTTGACACATTAGCTAATATCGTTCAGCTGAAGGTCAAAATAACAGCACAACTAAAAAACTTTTCATCAGAAGCTACCTATAAAATCCTCTTTTAAAACTGGTTCTGCTGACATAGCTCATCTCATGTTGTGTGTTTGTTCTGTTTTGTAATAAAGCCAACACATGTCCTCCTTTGATTGATATGAAAACAGACAGGGGGGTGATGCCCTGAGAAGGGCCATGATTGTAACCGGGGTCCACAAGGTTGACTCCAGAAAAGCTATGAGGAAAGAAGGAGAGGTGCTGAGGGACATGAAGTGGACCTGAAGAGGTAACACCTATCAGGGAACATTCGGTGCTAGGACACTAGGACTGCTCGGACACTGCCACGGGAGTCCTGGGATGTGACACAACAGTGACAGACCAGGAATGAAAGACCATTTGTTTTCCAGCTTGGCATCTACCACTCATCGATTTGTTTACCACCGTTTTCTCCACTGAAAAATATCTATTGTTAAGCTGTGGCTGTAGAGCATAAAATCCTGCATAGATTGTCCTCACCGTGCTGTGTAAGTTGAGATATGGTGAGAATGTGTTATATTGTCAAACTGAAATATTTTTTTTAAATCCTTACACTGTTGTCATGTGACCATACTGTAGCTATGTAGTAGCGTTGTATCAACTTTTTTCACTTATAATCGACTCAGTTTCCCTGATGAAAGGTTAGAGGAGCATAAGGTACAGTGATAGAATTACAGAGCCTCATTCAGTGACTTATGCATCTCTGAGAGGTGTGGTCCAAGGACTGGCACTCAGTACTGGGATGGGAGTCTTAGTGATAAAGAATGTTAATCAAATTAGGCCTACAGGGATGCCTGGGTGGCTCACTGGTTGAGCATCTGCCTTTGGCTCAGAGCATGGTCCCAGGGTCCTGTGATCAAGTCCTACACCAGGCTCCCTCCAGTGAGCCTCCTTCTCCCCTTGCCTGTGTCTCTGCCTCTCTCTGTGTCTCTCATGAATAAATACATAAAATCTTAAAAAAAAATGAGGCCTAGACATTTTGTCCCATAAGTAATCTGGCATCTATGACTAATATATGTGTGTGTATACATATATGAGTGTGCATGTGTGCATATACATGTTTACACATCTATAACTAGTGGTGTAGTGATATCTGTATAGTGATTATTAGTGATACAGAATATGTATCACTTTTTAAAGATTTATTTATTAGAGAGAGCTCACATGAGGAGAGGCAGAGGGAGAGGGAGAGAAGTAGACTCTGCTGAGTAGAGATCTCGACGACTCAGGGATGGATCCCCAAGATCGTGATCTGCGCTAAAATCAAGAGTTGGATGCTGAACTGACTGAGCCACCCAGGTGCCCCTACACATAACTTATTTTGAGGCAATAATAATAGTAATCAAGGGAGTGTCTGGATAGTTCATTCCTAAGCCCAGGTGAGATGGCTACTGTTCTTTTCCTTTGCTGTGAAAATCTGGATCAGAGAGTGAAACAGGTGAGGAACTTCTCAGTTCACCACACACTGCACACTGAAGGTCAGAGGTTAAGCAGAGAAAGCCTCAGTAGTCTCTGCAGGGAAGGCCTTGGGGGGCAGGACTCCTCTCAGAGCAGTATACCGTGTTTTGGGGGACACTGGATTTCACACTTTAGGAAGAAGCAGTGAACACAGTAGCAAGGCTGAAGATGGGCATTCTTGCAGCTTCTCTGCTTTGTCTTTGGGCAAAGTTTCTTTCTTCTTTTCTTTTAAGATCTTATTTTTAAGTAATCTCTATACCCATTATGGGGCTCGAACTCATGACCCTGAGATCAAGATTCCCATGTTCCACTGACTGAGCCAGCCAGGCTCCTTTGGGCAAAGTGCTTAACTAATCCTTACACTTCCATTTCCTAATCAATCAAATGGGAATAGGAACCCCTGATCCATGCATTTCCCTTGGGTTCTGAGGCCCATGAAATAAAATCATGAAAGCCCTATGAATGGGCACCTGGGTGGCTCAGTGATTGAGCGTCTGCCTTTGGCTCAGGACATGATCCCTGGGTCCTGGGATCGAGTCCCACATCGGGCTCCCTGCAGGGAAGCCTGCTTCTCCCTCTGCCCTTGTCTCTGCCTCTTTCTGTGTGTCTCTCATGAATAAATAAATAAAATCTTAAAAATATATATATTTCTTTTACAGTCCTTTATAGAATAAGGACTGTTGTCAATAAACAAAGCATAAGTATTATACATTGCAGAGTGCATGGTGACAAGCTAAATAGGAGTTTAGAGAACAGTCATAAAAGGAAAAATAAAGTCGAAGACACCGAAAAGTTCTATTTGGGTGACAGAAATGACTTACCACTAGCAACAAAAAAATCTAGAAGCTCCAGAATGGGAGTCCATACAGGCCCCGAGTGGATGCGTAGGGACATGGAGATGAGACCCGAGGAGTTATTTGCACTATCTGTTACAAGTGGTAGAAAGAAGATACCATTTTACAAACTGTAACTATTTTAGGTACAAAAGGAGGTTGTCCTTGGCCTGGATGAGACAGGAGTATCCCAGAACAAGATTGAGTATCGGTGAGCGAAGCACATTTTTCTTTTATCTGTCCTACAGCTCCACACAGTTACTGACTGTGGCTTGGGAGTTAAATGATTTATTTAACATTACTTTAGTGTGTTCCAGACTGGGATCTTTAATCACCATCGGGCACAGTGTTAAGTCAGCCAGGGGCTCAGCAGAGTTGCCCCTGTCAAAATATTTGTGGGAATTACGCTCATCTTAAATATAGCCATCAGCTAACCAGTGACTGGACCATCTCTTTCCTGAGAATTAAGTAATTTTGGCAACAGTCTGTCTGTCTCGTGTCTGGGAGACATTCCATTTATGATCAAATGAAACATTAATAGTTTCGCTAAAACCTCACAAATGACCGTCTTTCCAATTTTAACAGTGTAAGCAAGATGAACTTGAGATTTTTTCCAACGTCATAATTGCTTCCCTTCACAATGCCGTCTTCGTGCTTATAAGCACATTTCAAATTTCCTTTTATCATATGTAATTTTTAAAAAGCCAATAAAGAAATGAATGAGAGAGAGAGAGAGAGAGAGAGAGAGAGGAAATAGAAATAAATTTCACAAGACTGTTAGCCTTACCAGAGCATAAAAATGATTTCCTGTTGAGGTAATGCTGACTATTTACTAGCATGTTCTTTTTTAATACTAACTCAAAAGAAATAAATTGCTTCCACTTTGCTTATAGTGCCAGTTAATGAAAGGAAGAAGGAGAATCAATAGTAGAACACTTAATACACCACTATGGGAAGAACAAATCAGCAAATGCTGCAGCATCCCAGGGCAGGTCATGCCAAGGAAGGCAGGTCATGCAGAAAGGACTCAGTGGGCGGGGACTTAGTGGTTGGCCACACCCAGACTGAGCCAGATTTCCTGGTGAGTTAGCCTGAATGAGCTGTTCTCTGGAGGGCATGAGCCAGACAGGTGAAGCTGAGTCCTGTATGGCACCAGCATATTGCTTAGGAAATTAGCCTACCTAGTTCCGCAGCTGACATTCTAGGACCTTAGGATAGCGAACCCCGCCTAGCCCCCCAAGGATGACCTGTGTGCTTCTTACCAGAGGTATAACTCATCCTGATTCATCGCAGCATTGGGCCAGCTTTCAAACTCCTGACAGGGAATTACAGCTCTCCCTAATGATGAAGCCATGCATGGAGTCTCCAGACCATGCCCTGAAGCATGTAGAAAGCAAAAGGGAATTGCTCTGAATGTGACAGGGAGGAAAAGATGGGAGAGGCAAACCAGACCTTCCCTCACCTTGCACCCCATGACCTGCATGGCACCAGGGTCAGATGAAGCCACCTGTCTCTGCCGTGGCTGACATGGACTTGTGTGATGAGTGTGCTCAAAGCATAAGCCTTAGTGAAACAGCAGTGAGAGCTCAGTGTGTCTGTTTTTGGGGGTGGGGGGGGGAATGACCCTGACTGCACAAATCCATTCATTCTCAGGACCAGTCCTGCAGGTATAACAGCAGGTAAATTAGTACAAGAGCCATGCTGCTTAGGATGTCTGCATGCCATGAAACAGGGTCTTTGGGGGTGTCGTAGTGGTGGGAGCCTGGCTCAATCAGACAAGGGAGACCAATCCCGACATCCCCCTTCCTGGAAAGCGTGTGTTTGACCCAACAAACAGAACCTGCCAGATGTGTGCCAGATGCGTCAGGGGCTGATAGTGTGTGCTTCCCGGACTCCAGTGAGAAATAACAAACTCTCGCTGATTAGATTAAAGATCGAAGCAGGGGTTTTCGCATTCCTTCTACTCTTTTCTACCTCTTAGGTGGCATCTCTTGCAACCACTTCATCCGAATATTGTTTCTAATGAGACAGCTTAGAGGGTGACGCTGTCCTGTGTGCCATTGTCTCCCTCCCTTAATAACCACAAAGTGTGGTGACGACAGTAAACAGTTTTTCAAGAAACCCTGCAGCGCCAACTGGATTTAAACCTGGGAGACGTCATGGAATTCTTTGGGTCAGCAAGATGAGGCCTCGAAAAGCCTTAAGATGTTTGAAAAATGCACAGGCTTCCCGGAGCGTGGTGGTCGGGTGTGGCACGAGGCCAGTGGGGCTTGCTGCCCAGCATCTTGAGCTCCTGGCCGCTGCATTGCCACTTGGGTGGCTCTTCCACTCAGGTGAGTCCCTGGGGGCTCAGGAAGGCTGGTGGTGATCACACAGAGCCTACCTGCGAGCTAAGGAAATGCTTTTCCTCCCTCACCTTTTGTTAGTAATGTGTTGATACCTGTCCTCTGCTCAGCAGCGCACAAGCCACTTCTTGTCGGGAACACATACGTTCTCTTGCCCGCTGGCTCCCCTGCCGCAGAGCAGCTGCATTGACATCAGTTGCCGAAGGGGGGGTCTCTAGAGACTGCCCGGGCCTCACTCCTCCTCCGCCTGGTTGAGGGTGGGGCAGAAGGGCTGTGGCTTCCTTTCTCGAATCCTCTCTTGGGGCATCGTTGGCTAGCCCTCCTTACCTTTCCCTCCTCTTTCAGGTACGTTTTCCAGAGGGATCGCTACTGCTACTGCTTGCGTGGTGCTGCGCGGGCCTGGTGAACGGCTGCTACCCAAAGTTCAGCTCGGTAAAGCCAAGCTGGTTAATTAATAGACAGCCGCCTTCATCATCTTTATGCTCTCTTTCCTCTGGTATAAACCAGGGAGCGGGGAGGCTCACGTTTCCTTCACTTGCCAATCCACCGACTTGAGAAGCCAGGCAGCGGGATGAGTGTGCGGGCTCCTGGTCTATCTAGATTTTCACAGCAGAACTCAAGCTGAGCGGTGGTCCAATACGGTAATTAGCACACTGGGTTGTCCGATGGCTTTGTGGTGGCTGGTTGTTTGCCTTAATCAAATCGAGTTTGTGGTTTTTCCTTCCCTGTTAGCCCATTTACCTAGGCCTCCCAGAGTTTGCTCGTTGGTGTGTGTTTTCCGTGTAAGCAGTTGTTAAAGGCCTGAGTCACCCATGAGGTAGCCTGTGGTTGGTTTGAGCTAAGATTACCCAGTGACTAATTTCCAAGGGGAGGAGAAATTGGCTTATCAGGGGGAGGACTACTTTTCATCCATGCCCGTGACAGCCTCGTTCAGAAGCCTGGGTAAAACACAATGGTCTTTACTGGTGGTAAACACTCAAGCTGGGAACATTTTACGACCTGGGGCCTTTGCAATTTCTTCCCTGAAGAGAAAGCAGTCTAAAGTATCCAAATGTGGAACTGAGGATTTAGATGAAGCCGGCAAACAAAGGACGCGCGTAATTGGGAGCTGAGCCAAAGTGTTTTCTTCACAGCGTTAGTTATACAGGTGATTTCCTTAAGAAAAAGTAAGTGGCTTTAATTCTTTGAGGATGAGAGAGTCCCATAAGAATCCTTCTCAGTTTTGTCCAGTTACTTCATTGTGTGGTCCAATTGAGTGGTATGTTTACAAATTCTAGAACTGGAAGGGTGGGGTTTGAAATATAATAAACTGTGCATACTACTCCCTTTCCACAAAGAATATATGTATTTTAAATAGTCCGCAAAGAGACATGATTACATGAGACAGTTTCCCAAAACGATTTGAAATAAACATTGTGTATGCTAGGGTTTCCCCCCCCCCCAGAAATAATTATAAGAGTTTTGCCCCTTCTTCTCTTGCGTTCAAGAAACTTCTAAGTAAGTCATGTTTGGTTTAACTTACTGGGTTTTGGAGAAATGAAATAGAGATAGGTGTGAGGATTCCTAACTCAAATTTCAGATAATTAATTTGAAACTGTCCCAGATTTCGGCCCCTCGGAAGTCTGAGCCATACAGCTTACTGAGGTCTGTACCGTGGGCAGGGACAGCAGCCTCTCACCCAGGGCTGTGGTGCTGGGCTCTGGAAGAAACGTTACTGTTTATAAGAACTGGAAGTGCTCAACCAAGAGGGAGTAGGGCTTTGGACAGTCATGGTAGGAGGGACAGACGATCCACCAACAAAGTAGGTGAGTGACGGAGAATAGTCTAGTTCATACATTGCCAGTATATCTAGTGTAGATAAATGAGCATTCTCTTTGTCTGGGCCAAGGTGTAGGCAGATAGAGATCCATGTTGGATTCTGGTCATGTATTAAAAGAACTTTTATTCTTGCATTTGGGTTCTCTTTTTCTTGCTGTAAAATGAAAAATCTTCAAGGCTCACATAAAGACAGGAGTGTTGAAACCACCTGGGACTAAAGTATCGGTGATATAATGAATGCAGATATTTTGAGAGAGATGAGATGATAAGGAGATTAGAGAGACTAGTGGAGAAGGCAAGCTGGCATATGAAAGAGGGTGACAACGGTATGGGATGGGTGTGCGTGTTTTGCTCATTTATTTTACTTTTAAAGTTTGCTATAATTTTCTCCTAACTCAGACCTCTTAGGTCTGCAGGAAGAACTCATTATGCATTTAATGCCATTTCTGTCCTCATTGGCCAAAAAAAGACCAGTTAAACACCAAAAAAGGACTGTAGGTGCCTGATTCCAGGAAGGTATCTCGATGGAAAGAACACTAACATATAAGGCTGGGACTTTTTAAAACTATGTATCATAGAATCTTAATCATCATCCTGATTGTCAATCAGACAGTGAATAGCTCATAGAGTATATAAAGTCCACTTTATATTGGAATAGTAAGTGGTCTCCTTGAGAGCACACAGTAAAGACTTGAAAGAGATTCCCTTTTCATCTTCCCATCCCTTCTGCCTCATTTTAAGAGTGATTGCCTTTACTTTACCCATACATACCCTTTAGTGTCTGAACCAAAGTTTTCAAATTTTAAAGGTTCACTCTGGTTGTAGGTTTCAAACATTTTCCCACTATATCATGGAAACATCGTGTCATTCTTTTTCTGGGCTCTCTGTGGAGCTGAGGATGAAATTATCATGGGTTCCTTTTAAAACTCAGTCCTGGAAAGTCAGTCATAGCTTGGCAAAGCGAGGTAAAAATTCTGCCAGAGTCTTCCAACTTCCAAGACACCCCGATTGATGGAGATCTGTTCCGTCAGAGCTGAATGCTTGTATTCACCTCCATTGTGGGTGACTCAGGTGGACAGTGATTCTTTCAGTGACCCTGTTGGGTGATGGAAAGATGAATTTGAAGTGGACAAGGTGAGGCTGATAAGTAGCATTACCATCAGGTACATGATGCTGATTGTGCAGGGCTAGGATCCATCCTTGTTGGCCAAAGTCCCATTCTGGTTGGTAGATTGGTACCCATGTCATACTAGCTACTGGCTGTTCAATAAATATCTTGACTATCACCCACATTCCCCTATGAGTGCAGAGTGTATCAGAATTATTGTTAATTGCTACATTTCCTTTTAAATTCATCTACACATGACAGCAAGAAAGTCCAATGAAATTTTTTTGGTGTTTTATTTTTAAAGTTAGTTATATCATACACGTCCTAACCATTTATTTTCACATCACCAAGCACGGTGTGTTTTTAAAAAATATCTATGCAGGCATTTCTGTTGTTTTTTAAAAAAATTACTCAACATTTCATTAAATTTTTTTAAAATTTACATATTCTTTTCATTAATATTCTTTATCCTTCTAGACAGTTCTGTACCACTCTGATTCTTAGTGTGTCTTCCTACTCTCTTGCCAGAAAAAGGGGGGAAGAATTCACTGTATGTTAATTGAGCTCAGAATCCCCCAAATCCTGATGTAATCTGAAGCCAGATAAAGAAGACTGCAGTTTAGATGGTTGTTTATCTTAAGTGGGTTCTAGACATTTGAAACCTTTTTTAAAAAATTTTATATCAATAATGACAATGGTACCTATCATGTGTTGCACTTATTTGCCTTGACCACTGCGTTATGCTTTATACTCATGTATGAATCTGCATGAATTTACCTTTACCTTCGTTTGAATTAAATTTTGCATTGTGTGGTCTGATTGCGTAGCCCATCCCTCTTGTATTTTATGCTCTGTAAAGCCCTGCCTTGTTGCCATTTTTCTTTTCACTGAGCCTTGCCTTGTGGAAGATAGGAAGGAATAGTTATTTATAGAGGATCTGTATAGATCTACTGCACAGCTTCTGTCATTAGGTTGCTCAGCCATTGTGGAAGGGGATCAGGTGTATCATGGCACAGTGACCTTGGGAATGCCCTCCTCAGGTCTAAGCCCTGAGCACCTGAGTCATGAGGGGTCCAGCGAGTGAGCAGATAGAGGACCATGTTGGGCTAGAGTGTCAGATCTGGGCCACATGGAGCAGGGGCACCTAGAGCCCAACCTTGACCCTCACCATTGGTTTGGATCCATGAGGGCCATGGATCCAAATGGATCCATGGAGAAATGAGGAGAGAGTCCCAAGGGTGACAGCCTAGGGATGTCCCAAGTTTGGTTTAGAGCTGGGAACAGACTAACCTATTGTAAGAGTGTGTGTGTTGAGGATGTGGGACTAGTGAAGATAAAATTGTAACTGTGTATGAGGAGCCTGCATAGTCTGTGGTCCCTGGAAACAGTTGGCCTCCTCAGGGGACTGAGGAGCCAATACAGTGGTGTTCAGGTGACACGCCCTCACATGGTTCCTTTCATTTGCTCCATATTTGCATCTTGCTTGCATTTTTTATTGGTTATTTCCATTATGAAATCCATCATAATTTGTAAAACTCCCGGATTAGGGACTCTGCACCACTGGATTCTTGTGGAGACAAGATAAGAAAGCCATGAGATTCCCGAAGCTTCCCCCCCCTACACGCTTATCTAAGAGATGTACATAGGAATGCACCTTCTCAAGGGCAGAAACTTGGGGGCTTTATTTAGAACTGTGTCCTAGAACAATGCCTGGTTCTTAGCAAGTGCCTGGTAGTTCCTGTTTACTAAATGAATGAATGTATAAAGCAAGGAATCAGTATGTATTCAGAACACTGCACTCTGTTTCATTTTCAACCTTCTCTTGTTGCCTCTGCTTTCTCTTGTCTCATCCCCATCACACACACCATGGGTCTCTTGATAGTTCATTTTGGCTTTTGTCCATTTGAACTTTCCTCCTCTCTCCTCATGCCCCTACCTCACCCACCCCCCAACCGTTCATGCCCTCCTTGGGTGTCACATCTCCCAAAAGTCTGGATGGGAATGTGGACTCCTGTAACAGCACAAGTAGAACTTGAAGAGTGGTCTAGGGAGGTCCCAAAGCTGTCCCTCTTTTCTCTTGTAGCCATTTGGAGAATCTCAGAGACTTCGTGATTACCCTCTGGGGTTTTATCCAAAAAAAAAAGTATCACATACTCATATTTTGAATTAATCTGTATTTTTGTGTTCTGCCCCTTGCTACATACAGTAGTGAAATTGCAAATTAGTTTCCCTTTGCCCCATTAACTTGATTCTTTTATTTATTGAGATATAATTGACATATAACATTATATTAGTTTCAGCTGTACAACATACTGATTTAATATTTGTACAGATTGCACATGATCACCACAATAAGCCCAGTTAACATCCATTACCATATATAGTTACACACTTTTTCTTGTGTGGAATATAAGAAATAGTGAAAGGGACCATAAAGGAGGTGGGTGGGGGAACTGAGTGGGGAAAAATTAGAGAATACAAACCATGAGAGACTCCTAACTCTGAGAAACAAAGGGTTGCAGAAGGGGAAGTGGATGAGAGGATAGGGTAACTAACTGGGTGATGGGCATTAAGGAGGACGATGAGATGAGCACTGGGTGTTATACTTTATGTTGGCAAATTGAGTTTAAATAAAACTAAAAAATGTTTTAAATTAAAATAAAAGTTAAAAATATGTAAATTCCAAAAAGAAAGCCTGTTCAGCCTCCACATCCAAATTAAATATTAAGTTGCTAATAAACATATTCTATTTGTTACTCATTCAAAAAAAATCTACTCCCCTAGCAACTTTCAGATATACAATACAGTATTATTAATTATAGTCACCATGCTGTACATTATATCCCCATGACATTTATTTTGTAACCTCAGTTTACACTTTAGACCCCCTTCATCCATTTCAGTCAACCGCAGTGTCCTGCCTCTGTCAACCACCAGTATGTTCTCTGTGTCTATGATTCTTGAGTCATTGATTCTTTAGTCATTATTTCTTCCAAAGGAGAGCTAATGGAAGACCCAGTGGGAGTCCTCACTCTCTTGAACTGTATGGGAATGACACAGCCTAGAAGTCACTGCTGCCTGGGCAAGAAGTAGCCAGCTTCTCACGGACTACTCCATCAGGCTCCCCATCACATGGCAGCCCCAGAGGGTCTTTCTGAGGATTCCCTCTCTCTGCTGTGCCTGAAATTCTCTTCCCTCTTTTTTCCCTGTCCTCCCCACTATGAGTTTTGCCTCCAATTGCATTCTTATCTCCTAGACCATTATTTTCTCCCAACTTCTTGGAGCTGGTTTTTCCTAGGCTCAGGGAAAGCGTTGGCGAATTAATGAATGAAACTTACTTCCAAGCTTTCTCTGTGCATCTTCTTACCCTCTCTGGCCATGTCCCTAGATTGTATCTGCTTGGAAAAATAGGAAAGATGCTTACTATTTTCCAGGCCTAATATTAGAAAAATATGCTCAGGAGAAATTTTAGAAAATACAATTTTAGCACTTTGATAACATTAGATCCACATTTATTAAGTATCTTAAAGAAGCTATGACCCCCCAAAATGTAAACCACTGCACTACTTTCCCCCCAAACCTCACAATGTTGAGCTCTTTATTGGGTGTTTCTTGTGGTTGCTGCAACAAACTACTACATACTGAGTGGCTTAAAACATCACAAACTCATTACTTTACAGTTGTAGCCATCAGAAGTCCAGAATGGGTTTCAAAGGCCAATATCAAAGTGTTAGCAGCACCACATTCCCTCTGGAAGCTTCAGGGGAGAATCCATTTCCTTGCCTTTTCCAGTTTTTCGAAACTACCTGCATCCCTCAGCTCCTAGGCCCTTCTTCCATCTGCACAATCAGTGGCGGAGCATTTCAGCCTCTCTCTCTGATCCCGCTTCTGTTCTCACACCTCCTTCCCTGACGCTGACCCCTTCCTCACTCTGTAGTGTGGTGGCATTAGGTCCATCTGGATAGTCCAGGATAATCTTCATATCTCAATATTCTTAAAAAGGAACATCGCAGAGTCCCTCTGGACACATAAGGTTCCAGAGATTAGTGTGGACGTGCTGCAGAAGGAGGGGCCGTTTAGCCCGTTGCAGCAGGAAGGCCACACTGTCACAATGAGCCATCTCTAAAAACATAAATATCAAAGTAGATTTTCTAACTTCTCGTTTTATTTTCAGATGCAGAGAGAAATTGTTTATGCGAGAGGAGATGGCCCTGGTGCCTCCCGACCTGGATCCACAGCTCATCCACCTCACGCCATTCCAAATTCTCCACCATCCACTCCTGTGCCCCATTCCATGCCTCCTTCCCCATCCAGAATTCCTTATGGGGGCACGCGCCCCATGGTTGTTCCCGGCAATGCCACCATCCCCAGGGACAGACTCTCCAGCCTGCCAGTCTCCAGGTCCATCTCACCCAGCCCCAGTGCCATTTTGGAAAGAAGAGATGTAAAGCCGGATGAAGACATGAGTGGCAAGAACATCGCAATGTACCGAAATGAGGGCTTCTATACTGATCCTTACCTTTATCACGAGGGGCGGATGAGCATAGCCTCTTCCCACGGTGGGCACCCGCTGGACGTCCCTGACCACATCATCGCATATCACCGCACAGCAATTCGCTCGGCCAGTGCTTACTGCAACCCTTCTTTGCAAGCAGAGATGCATATGGAGCAGTCACTGTACAGACAGAAATCAAGGAAGTATCCAGAGAGCCACCTGCCTACCCTAGGCTCCAAAACACCCCCCGCCTCTCCTCACAGAGTCAGCGACCTGAGAATGGTAGACATGCATGCCCACCATAACGCCCACGGACCCCCTCACACCTTGCAGCCAGATCGGGCCTCTCCTAGCCGCCAGACCTTCAAAAAGGAGCCAGGCACCTTGGTGTATATTGAAAAGCCACGGACCACTCCAGGATTAGCCAGCATTGTGGACTTCGGCCCTCCTCTAGTGGAGAAGCAAGTGTTTGCCTACAGCACTGCTACGATACCCAAAGACAGAGAGACCAGGTAAGGGGGTGCGGGCAGCCGAGGGTGGTCTGTGCCTTTGCGTGGTTGAGGGCTGCTCTGCAGAGTGAAACCCAGGGAACAGATGTTGGCTAAGCCCCAGCCCGTGCAGCACGCCCTGCAGATGCTGCAGAAGCCACGGAGTAGGATCAAAGGCCATCTTGGTCTGCAAAGAGTTTGTGAATTGGTGGGGGTCAGGTGAAGCAGGCCAATCGCTGTGCCAAAGGGGGGCAGACATGCTCGCTGCGGTCATTGCGAGCCTGCAGAACATGGGTCTCGCATTGTCATCATTAGTGTCAGTCTGAACAAATAGCAAGAAAATTGTGATCAGCAGAAACCATTTGGACAAAAAGACCAGGAGCTCATGAAAAGGAGTGAGTGGCTCAAGTTTTAACCGTTTGAATTGGCAATTTGGGTTTTTCCATATGGAGTGCAATTTTGCTTTCTCATCTGGCCTTGGGAAATGGAAAGAATGTGTCACTGTCTGTCCTCTAAGGTAATAAAGCATGAATTTGCATAAGAATAGAATGGTTTCAATTTAATACTCATTCAGGAGTGGTACTGAAATCAGCAAAATTTTTATAGCAAATGAGACACTCTGAGTATTTAAATTTCTCTTTTAATATACACTTTTTTGGTGTAATTTACCAGCCCAGTCCATTTAATAAAAGCCCTCCAACGTACTTAAGAGGAAAGCTAATTTTATGAGAGGGAATTTCTCTAGCCTGAATTGGTTGAAGGAAGCCAACATAATCATTATAATCATAAAAATCTAGTCAAAGAAATTGAGTCTGAAAGAGGTTAAGCATTTTACCTGTTGTCATCTGTGAATTCAGAAGGGATGCGAGAAATAAGATCTGGATATTCAGTGACTCAGCACGTTATTAAAACCACTCTTCCCTTTTTCTTGCCAAAAGGACAGTATCATTTACGTATTATCATCAACCCAATTTTTAAAAAGATTATTTATTAAAGAATCCATACCTTTTACCACCGTGCAATCTTTTGCCACATGAGGGAGACCTGTGAGCCACATCTTTGCCCAGCAGAGAAGTAAATTTAGAGGTGAATTCTGAGCATTTCAGCCAGAATTCTTCAGAACTTGTTTCAGGACTAGATGCTAAGTAACCGCTCCTGAAGGATATTTACAGTCATAAACATGGTAGCATTTGCATAATTATGCTGCTAAATATATACAGGCCATTTAAAATATAACTGCCCTAGCTAGTATATTAGCACAATTATGTAGCAGTGGGGAAAGAAAGAACATTTTTGAAGATTTTATTTCTGAAAAATGAATGTGAGTACTGTGTCAAAGAGAAATTTTTAAAAACAAGAGCTCCTAAAACAGTTATTGAAGCACAAAATTACAGCCCATTGCTTGTGCCTATACCGTGCTGTTACCTTAGATACATTTAATTTGTGTATTTGAAGAGTTCAGCCCCTAAAAGTCTACCTTCGTGAGGGCAGAGTCCTATAAAGTGCCAAACCAAATTCTGTCGCCACTTCATAATATTAAACAGCAAATAAATCTTGAGAGTGCTTTTTCTATGAAACTCTCAAGTGAAACTTTGCATCTAAGATGTGAAGCTACAAAAACACAGGGGGAGGACTGAAAAATCTGTAGCGATGCTTTCTTTTGGGCTCTGCTGGATTCTGGGGCTGTTTAGAAGAAATAGCCCGAATAGCTGCAGGATGTTTGAAATCAGAAAGAAAAATTCTTTCTTTCCCATCAGTACTTAGGAAACCTCCAGTGGTAGCCTGTCTTTCTTTCTTTCTTTCTTTCTTTCTTTCTTTCTTTCTTTCTTTCTTTCTTTCTTAAAAACATGATTTTATAACCTCTCTATTGACTTGAAAATGAAGAGTTAAAGATGAAGTAATTTCATCGTGGTCCTTGTATTTAGTCGTATGTCTGATCTAAAGCATTTGGCTTCTCTTTTCTTACAAAGATGTTTCCACAAAGCATCTAGTGATGACAAATTATATATAGAAGATCTGGGGGAAAAAATCATGTAGGTAGTAGAACCTAGGCGAAGGTTTGGCTCTCCTCCCAAGATAGCCATGGATTTGGGGGGTAGAGGAGCAGATCATAGCCACTTGACTTTCAAGATAGCAATTCTCATACCTGAACTTTTAGGAAGAAAATGATCTCAAGTGAGAAGGTGGCTTTATCCACATGACTTCCCTTCAGCCGGGACCCCAAGAGAATGGTCCACGTAGCAATGGGGGAGTGCCGTGGGCAGGGGACAGTATGTGACAGATGACTCAGTATCTGAGGCTCTGTCTTCCCTAGGTTATAAAATTTCTTCATTAAACAGCATCGTTATTTCTATTCATGGCACATAAAACAGCCCTTAAGAATTGTAAAAATCTAGGACATTTATGTTTTGCAACTTTCTATTTATAGCTTGGATCCTATAATGTAAAATATCGAAATTCAAGACTGCTTGTTGCAAAGTGACTGGTAGCTCCCTTCCCAAATGTGTGACAGATCCCTCCTTGTGTAATATTTTTCAAGACGTGGTAAGCTTGAACTGAAATCGTATTTTTACACCATTCTACACTTACAATAGCTAAATTCCAAAAAATGAGTCAAGAACCCACTGGGGAGTAAATTCTTGCCTTGCCTAGGCACCTGTATTTGGAGGAAGAAAAGCCATAGGCGATCCCGTTGTGATTTCTAAGAATTCCCCAGATTGACAGATGCAGAGGTCCCTGTCCTGGGCACTTGAAAGAGGAAGGAAGCTTCTGTGTATGGGGGAGGGGAGAGGCCTGCATGCTAACTGGTAGTTTGTGTCTGTTGTTAATCATTTCCCATCACTTTCTTATTTGAGAAGGATTATGTGTTATTGCGTTGGTAGCTTTGAGGGGTGGGATGCATCACTTGATTGAACAATCAGTTGAATGAAAGTTTAAATTCAGATTATATTGTTGAAAGACGTTCACGGTGACTGGCAGACCTATACTTTATCCTAAAATTAATTATTATTTTTTTCCTTTTTCTGAATGCGTAGTCAAAAGTAAGCCACATCAGAGACCTCCTAAGTGGATAAACTTGGGCTCTTTCTAGAACAAGGTTTCTTAACTTCTGCACTTACTGCTATTTTGGGCTGGATAATTTGTGTTTGCCGGGCAGAGGGGCTCTCTGCTTTGAAGGATGCTTAGTGGTGTCTCCAGCTTCTACCCCACCAGATGCCTGGAGCAAACTCTGCCCAACCCTGCCCTAGCCATGACAATCAAAATGTCTCCAGACATTGTCAAATGTACCCCCTGCGGGGGGGGGGGAAGGGGGTGGATACAAAATGCCTCTGTTTGAGAAGCACCACTCTAAAAGAACGTTGGACTTTTTCTACTTAATGAAGTAGAGAAATGAAAGAGTACCCCACTCGAATAGTGTCACTTGTCACATTCATAAAATGTGGATCTTAACAATCATTACCCCAAATCTGCCCTTTACCTCTTGGTAAAGCAACTTCATTACTGTGAGAACTTGCGGTTATTACCTCTGATTCAATCATCTGAGATCAACCATTAATTGAGAGGCAGCAATGTGCAGTGTTTATGAACGTCAAGTCCAAAGCCAGACTGCCTGGGTTCAATTCCCAGTTCTAACACTTGGTAGCAGCTGAGACCTTTGACAAGTTACTGCATCTCTGCTCTCAGTTTGCTTATCTGTAAAATAGGTATTATAATAATAACACCTACCTCGTGGGAGAGAACAACTCATTGTGATTAAGTGCCAAGTGTTCCATATGGTGAGCGCTTGAGCGTTCCTACTTTGCACAAAGCACTCTACTCCATGCTACTAAACAGAGATCCATACGGAGAGATGGCTAGGACAAGGATTGTTCCTAAAGAAGCAAGGAGACAAATTGTCAAGTATAGCACCAGGAAGAACGTGGAACAGGTGGGGGGTGTGGAGAGAATAAAACTAAGTGTGAACAGAGACCAGAATTAGCTGGGTTTAAAGATCCAAATTAGAATGTTTAGATTATCAGAGCTACTTTAAAAGCCATTTCAGGAGAGCAGTTAGAATTGCATCTCTTCTTGGGACCAGGAGCAAAAAGACAAGCCAGGATTAGGGCATCTTTTTAAAGGCACCTGAGCTGTAGGATTGATGACAAAGATACCTAACCAGGTAGAGCTGATGGTGTTAGGTCATCTGTTTTGATGCCTAACTGTGCCTGACTGATTCAACTCTTGTCTGAATTGCTTTACCATGTTGCTCTAATTATGGATCAATAAATGTTTATTGAGCCCCTCTTAAGTGCTGAGCTGTGAACTGGATGCTTTACGGCGCACAAAGAAACATAGCTGTGGTCCCCACGCACAAGGATATAAACTGGGAAGACAGTCATAAAACATTAACAGCATGAGTCAAACATATATGCAATCCCATGGTTGAGCACAGGAAGCTTCTGAGATGCAGACTAAAAACTATTTCATAGGAACAACCACAAGAGTAGGATTTCATTCAGGGGTGATGCCCAGAGATGCTCCTCTTGTCACCTGAGAGTGACACCGTCTCCTAGCGAAGCTGAGAGCAGGGAGGATGCCGTGCCAGGTCACTAAGAAGGAAAAGTGTCTCTCCCTGAGGCTGGAGCTCCAGGGTTGGGGGGGGTGGGATCTGTCCTCCACATCTCCACGTCCAGCTAGAAAGTCAGGACACGTATTTCTTGAAGACAATGAAGAACAATGATACCACTAATAATACGCTGTAGGTTAAAGAGGCTTCCATGGGCCAGCTGGCAATCTAACCACCATTTATTCCAAGTTCTAAACAATGAAAGTACAAGTAAACTTTTCAGTGACAAGACCGTCATAATTTGGGGACTGCTTATACATAATTAATTCAAAAGAAGCGATATAGATAGTAATTGCTATGAATTCAGAAAAAAAAAAAAAGCACTTTTCCCGAACTTGTGCTGGTCTGGGAGCTTTCATGAGAATGCCGGGATGGACTGCAGTTGAAGGGATATACACAATGAAATAAAGAGATACCATTTGGAAAGACAGACTGATCTTTATCCTCTAAATTTGCTCTATTTCTCCCATTAAGGTACTATAGAAATGGCATCCAGATATGATGTCTCAGAAGTCAAATCAGTGCCAATAAATTGAATTATCCCTTCATGCACAGGAATATAACTTCACGGTTAAGTAATATTTGCTTGTCATTCCTCAGGCTGCCGGATTCAGGCAAGAGCTGACTGGTAAACATGATACTTAACCAACTGACAAATTTATGAAGATAGCTCTGCTCTCACACAAGGGATATCCTATCAAAAATACCAGTGGAATGGATGTCACAAGGTCTGTGTTACTTTAAGCAAACCAATTTCTCAAAAGGGAAAGCCATCATCTGTCACTAATTAGATGAAATTAAAATGCACCCCTGTATCTCCTTTGAATATTCACGAGGTGCTGTCAGTCAGATGCCTTAGGTCTGAAACCAGAGGCAAAGCCAGAGTAACCTAAATACTGTGTGATTCAGATAATCCCCTTTCAAAGAGAAGAGGAATAAATGTTTGGAGACAGGTTCAGCCTCCTTAAACTATGGCAAAAGCAGCTGAATGTAGAGTCAGTGTGGCTGTGACCCAGCCTGAAGATGGGGGTCCTTTCAGTAGCCCGATGGCCCCAGGAGCTGGATAATCCTGAGTCCTCAGGATGTCCAGACCACATTTTAGCTTCTCTTGTGACCCGTTGTCCTTCTGTCTGGTGGAGATCACGGAGACTTTAACACTTGTCTTTACTTGAATTTTTGGAGTTTATTTTTCATGAATGAAGTGATGCAAAAATCATCAGACCTAAGAATTATTCAAACTTGCAAAAATTGCAGGTCTTAAAAAGACTGGATTGTCCACCACATTCATGTATGGCCAACTGACATAACTAGTAAATGCTTCCTCTCCCTCTCTGTCCATCTTCAGAGTTGAAGGAGGGGTCTTAGAGGCCGCTGTGCTAATCGCTGACTTTACAGGAGAAACAGACAGGAGATTTCCCAAAGGCCCAGTGTCTGGAGCTTCTCCAGCCAAATGATGTTATCACTATCAAACTGTTTCAGTATTTTTTTGTCTTTGTAATAAAAACAGTATGTCTCTAACTCCTCCAATAAACACAAATAGCTAAGAAGACAAAATACAAAAAGACCCAAGGGAGGCCAACTATAAGAAATATCTTCCTTCTTTTTCCTGAGTCATTATCTTTTGAGTTCATGCCAAGATTTTACAGATCAAAAGCAGGTGGGAGTGGAGAGCATATTTGCATAGCTCCCAAAGGACCACTCAAGAGACCATCTCTCCATCACCTCCAACACCATCTCTTGTTGGAAGGTAAATTACAGGCCCCCAGTCAGGTAGCTGGAACATGAATGAACGGGCTATTTATACTGGTTTGTACCTGTACAAAATCTGAGATGTCACTTCCAGGGCATGAATATGAAAAATTACCCCCAGGGAAGAGAAAGAAAATGCAAAGTAAGTGATTTCATAAACCAGGGTGTAGGCTCGTCCTGGGGAGTGAAGGTTCTCATCTGGGAAATGGAGTGCCTCTCCCCAGTGGTGAGTCACTATGTGAGGCAGCTCAGAGCCATGCAGCTCAGAGCTCTAGATGTGGGGGTTTGCAGGTGAACCAGTGAGTGCCCTTCAGAGAGCCCCCACCTTGCTAAGCCTCCACTCCCTTTGCTGTAGCAGGAGGATGATAGTGTGACCTCTCAATGGTTCTGTGCAACTTAAATGAACATGGGTATAAACAGGAAAGTGAACTGGAAAGTTCTATAAATAAGAGGAAGGAGTAGTGGCTCCTTTCTGCAGGGCCAGTGGATCTGGCCATTTGGATCTGAGAGACTGTGTGTCCTCATGCCTGGCTTTGGACTGTATTCTGGTTCCAGCCAGAACAGCCTGCCCATAAAGCATGTTGTGTATTAGATTAAAGACTACCTGGAGAACTCCCAGGCGCATTTGCTGTGCTGGGCAAGAATGCAGTTGGCACATGGGCAAGGGATGATTGTGCTCCAGGGAAACTGGGTGCGGCCGAGCTTAGCCCGACATGCTGGGCCCGAACTGCTGGGCTTGCCACGCCCTCTTTTATTTTATTTATTTATTTTTTGCTTGTCAAAATCACTAAACCAGAATGGAATGAAAACCTGAATAAGTTTCTTCCAACCAGAAAATTATGTAATTCTAGACTTTTAAGTCTAGCAGCATTTCAGACACAGTACTCTTGGAGTACTGGGCATAAGAAAACTGGCACCTCTGTTTAACGAGAGGTGGAAGCCTTTGAAGGCCCTGTTTCCTCCACTTGCTGAGAGTTCATTCAGCCTTTTATGTAACCTGTCCCAAGCTCCTTGTTCACTGGTTTCCTGCCTTTGAACTTGTTTGGCCTTTCCTACCTCTGGGACTTTGCACTTGCTCTTTCTCTGCCTCCTGCACAGTGCTCATGCTCAGTAGCAATCACTGAAGTCACTGGCAATCAAATGTCACCTGGGTGCTTTCGGGTAAACGGCATCAATTGCAAGCTAATCTGTGAAAAACTATATAATTCAGGGAATACCATCATTCCCACAGCATTCTTTCCCCACATCTCATCATGAACCTTCATTTTCTTTGCCTCAGTGAATTTATGAAGGAAGATTAGAAATAGTTTCCCTCCCCCCTAGATCCTTGTAAATGGGGCTCTATTTTTGCCTGTTTCTTCATTGGCATCATTAGACATGTATATCTTCATGGCCACAAGTAAAATCCAGAGCATTCCAGGTGAAGGCCTTTGCTTTGGTCTTTGTTTCTTTCTTGACTTGGGGGAAAGCTGGACTCTCAGATCTAGACAGTGAAACCATACTGAGTAAGAATTGAAGGTCAGAGTATGTCTGTGAAGAAGAGCTGAGGATCTGTAATGGCCAACTTTTGAAAGGGTTGCCTAAGCAGATGTGGAAGCTATAAGAGATAATGAACTGAAATGTGTCAGACAGGAGGCCAGATTCCCATGCTGAAGTCATCCAAGGACATGTGAATATCCGAGATGCCAGTAGGGCATTTACAGATGAGGAAGCCCAGAGTTTAGAAGCATGACAATGTTGAAAGGTCGGACAGAACAATGGATTGAAGCAGTAATAGGAAACACAGAACATACCCAGTCTTCCTTCTCCATGAGCAGAAGACAGGAGGAGAGATAAGCAGCCTTCAAGGTCAGTGTTATTTATACACAACAGTTCTTCGTGACCCTCTGTATCTAGTTTTCTCCTACGGACAAGAAAAATTGCCAGACATGGTTACATACGATGGTACAACAATGATCTTACAACAGCGCATTGCAGTTACTGCCAACGCTATCACTATCTCCTCAATAAATCTAGACATTTCAATGAGAAGTTAAATTTATTGGGAGTTTTTGGAGGAAGGTTTCTAGTTCTTTCACCAATAGGTTAACATCGGGCAGAAATAGAAAGTTTGCTGCTCAGAGTCCTATTTGAAGCTTTACCACAAATTCAGATCATTGGAATTCCAGTGTTCAGTTGAACTCCTCTGAAAACAGTGACTTTAATTACTTTGGTTTCCCCCCCAACCCCCCCGCCATACCAGAGAATCAGGGCATGAGCAAACAAGGGCATAGCCTCGCTTTAAGCCTATTCACTATTCAATTCTGGAAAATGCACTGCCAAGACTAAAGGGTTTTAGTTCACTTAGATTTCTCCCAGAAACCAAAAAAAAAAAAAAGAGAGGGGAACTTTGAGAAAGGAATGATGATACTTTCTTCACTGCTGTGTCCACAACAGCTTGTTCTGTGCCTAGCACATGCTCTATAACATTGATTGATGGCTTGTTGTTTATGACTTTCTGGGGAGAGATGACAAGGAATGAGCAGGAACTGCACAAAAAATAATCACAAAATATCCGCACTAGAAATGAATTGATGTGCACTCCCCACCCCGTTAGCACTCTGGACGGCCAGCCCCCGTTACTGTCCTTGTGCCTGACCATCCTGCACCAGTGGGTTTCAGCATTGGTAACTGGTTCAGAAGGTGAGTGCCCCGACTGGGGCTGATCACATCAGCTTGGCTGACCGGTTTCCCTCAGCTCCCTGACACTTCTTTTGGTACTTAAAAACATATCCTTAGGGTTTCATTATAGAAGAATTAGTTGGCTTGTTTTTTAATAGCCATTCATTTACTTCAATATACAATGATAAGGACTTAATTCAGGTTTAATGAGGCTTCAGTCAGCACAAAGACAAGTCCCTAAGTCAAATGTTGAAGGTGAAAACTTTTGAAGTCAAAAGTAGGATAAATGGGGTTATTGGCTAAAAAATAGGCCCCCAAATGCAGACACTTTTCCCTCTTTGTACTCCGAAGACAGAGAGCAGACCATGCAGTCTGGGCTTTGCCTCAGCACGGGTGGACTCGGGCTTGCAAGGAAAGCTGGTTGTAGCAGAGGGAATTTAAATCCTGAAATCAGCACTTTGCCTGGGTTGGACTTGAATTTTTTTTTTATTAATATTATGCTTGGGCCCCAAGAAGATGCATTCAGCCAGACTGACTTATGGCACTAAATGACTAGTTAACCATTACATACTAATCACATAAATATGGTTTATGCAATGATACAAAATGGTTTATGAAATCACTTTTAAACCATCTTTTCAACAGTAATTATACCAGTTCTGTAATTCCTTAAGCCAAGCAATATTGGCAAGAATTGGCTTCAGCACCTTTAATATTCCGATGGTTATCATGCAGAGTTGCCACTGCAGTAAAATGACAGGGTCATATTTAATTTCTCGTCTTCCAGTGCATTTCTCTTTTTTCCTTTTCACATTAAAACATACTTCATAACATTTCATCATGGGAGAAGGCTGCATAAGTTTCCAGTTGCTGTAATTTAGTTAAACCATAAAATTGTTTCCAGATTACCAACCATGAAATGGAAAGACAATCTTATTTATGAATTTATAAATCAGATAATCTCCCTCAAATGAATCCTGAAACCAGAAACACTTTGATGATTAAATAGGAGGGAAAAAGTTTTCTCATTACCATGTGTCAAAAGAATTGTATTTTTGTAAAGTGGTTTTGGCCAAGGCAGTGGAACACGTGCATGCGGTGCCTTGGTCACGTGAGGCCCCACTGTTCCTGGACAATGGCAGAGAATTGCTCCTCCTCAGCCATCAGGCTCAAGTCTTCTAAACTCTCAAGGCTCTGACAGATCATGTCTCCTTC
Organism: Nyctereutes procyonoides; assembly: GCF_905146905.1. Taxonomy (NCBI): domain Eukaryota; kingdom Metazoa; phylum Chordata; class Mammalia; order Carnivora; family Canidae; genus Nyctereutes; species Nyctereutes procyonoides. The sequence continues at coordinate 69,755,531 of NW_026575052.1, read as the reverse complement.
TTGGTGGCCACACCAATGACGTAGCCCATAGGAGGCCACTCTAGAAGCGTTCACAATCGTCCTCAGAGATAGAGAGCCAAGTATGTGTGTACAGGACCGAGTAGAGAGCTTTGCTCCAAAGCATCCAAACTCTTATCCCAGGCAGTTCTGTGATTATGTCCACATCGTGTCTGATGGGTAAGGAAGAGTGGAGTGTTATGTGGGTGTTATTTCTCTGCATCCTAAAACCTGTCTGGGGGAAGCCCAGTGAGAAGCCAAGTACCCATTGAGCCAAGGAAAAGGCCAAAGGCATGTATGAAGCCCTGTGGAAGCCTGTGTGGAGAGGACCCAACCAGTGCTGTGACATCCTGCACTTATTACATGGTGATGAGGCCACTGAAGGGCAGTGTTCTGAACCTGGAATGTTTCAGGTGCTTTGCTTGGTTTTTAATGCTGCCGCCCTCCTTTGTTAAATCAGGTAATGAAAGCTGTTGACCGGAGAGAGCCTCAGAAAGAACACTGATTAAACCCTAATCAGAGCCTATGTTGGAATCCCTTCTGTCATTTCTGCCTGTCAGATTCTCATTTAATCTCTGCAGTCATTGCCTTACCTATTTCTCAACATTGCTCTCATCTGTATCTGGATCGGTGGTCACTGTGCCTTCCTATCTACCCTCTAGCTTCACAGACTCCTTTAAGCCACTTCCTAACCAAAGCTGCCACTTAAAGAAGGAAGGAAGGAAGGGTTCCTTTGCATTTGCCTAGGATTGAGTAAAAGCAGTGAACTAGTACCATGTCAAGGAGGTCTGAACGCACTTCCACTCAGAGTCATGTGCTTGACTCCAGCATTACTGTGGGAAGGATGGGGGGCACTAGACAACTTTCTTCGGGTGCTCAGCACATCTGCTGGGTGTCATTCATTTCCCAAAAAACCATTTGTCTAAGTTTATGTCCCCCACATGGCAAGTGGCATGATCACCCACCACCATCTTTTCTTTGCCCCTTGGGTCTGATAAACTTGGGATTTCTACTGGATGTTTACTAACCTGATTTCCTGATTGGGATTTCGTACTAAGTTCTCTGTTTGGCACATGCACTGTCTTATGGCAGAGAGGAGGCCAAAAGCCCAGGTAAGACTCAAAATGCTTGGCAGCTCGGAAGTTAAGCCTTCATTACTCTGCCTGGAAACAACTGGAAAGTCACTCCATGGAATCTCTATGTGTGATTTCTTCTCTCCACACCAGTAGAACAAAGAAATCATACTATTAACTCTCCAGTTGGGTATTTTTTCCTTACTGTGTTTACAACCAATAACTATTCAGCCTGCATGACTTCCATCCAAGAAACTCAGTATTGTGACAGAACCATCCATTTTAAAATAAAGAAAATGCCTGGAATTCTGAAGCCAGAAACTTATAATTGTGAAATTAAGCTCAGTGTTTCATAAAGCACTAAGGGTTATACTCCCAAGGCAAAAACACAAGGCCAAAAGATTGTGTATGGACAAAATTACCCTTGAAAATCCTCTTGATTGTACAGACTTACAGATACATCATCAGTCATTTAGTCCAACTTAACCAGTTATTTTTTTTTTCTGGTGAAGGAATAGTCCACCGTGATTTTTCCCACTGGATACCAGATAAAGAAGTTGGCTTGTGTTTAAAAGCCACGGTGTATGAATATGAATATACTGTTTGTAGTACAGGAATCACCATTGCTAACACTACCAGGGGCACATGGGGTGTAGACCCGCAGTGAGGAGTGGGGTCACTTCTCTGTCTCAAGCTGACACCTGCTATGACCCCTGCTATGGGGTACGTTGGCAGCTGAGGTACCTGCACTATTCAAACCGTTCACAGCTCTGTCCCTTGTATTGCTTGAAACTACCACATGTGTATAATCGAATTCACATGCAGTGACCTCTGCACTGCCCATTCATCCTTAGCGGGGAGAGGTCACTTTGTTGTGGTAATGTTTTTATCATGTGGTGAAAATAATGGTAATACTGTGAAATTGCTATTGTCCAGGGTATAGAAATGTGAACCTATTTCAAAAGCCAGACTATTTGTGATGTAGCAGCAGCGAGCCCTGAACAGAGAGGCACAGTATCTGTGCATGGTGCATCACTGAGGATTTTTCATTTGTCTTGAGATGGTCAAATTGTCAGGGATGTTTGTCTTCCTGCTTGATTCTGTAGAAGTCCCCAGGTTAAGGTTCCTATGACAGCCAGACATTGATTCCAATCATATTTTTTCTTAAGAGACATTCATTTGCGTTGCTCTTGGGCTATGAAACAATTATTACTCCACACTCCACAAACATCTCCATCACTGACACTGAAACCAGGCAACGGCCTCCCAGCTGATGAGTACCGCTTGGAAGTCTGTGCCACCAGGCCACAGCTGGCCTAGGACACCGCTGACACCAGAGACAAAATTGCGAATGCAGGGCAGAAAGTCGCAAGAACACTCCGGGCAAGCAATTATTTCAGAAGGAAGCACTTCTCAGTTTTCCGGGAGGCCTGTGCTCACTCATCTTTCTGGTGTTTTTTCAGTGAGATCATTGGGTTAATATTAAACTCTAATCATCGAATCTGGAACTCAGCAGGGATCTGCAGGCTTTTCACATTCCCCGGAACCAGGATGGGGTGAACTTTGGCAGCCAACTAGGTGGTACATTTTATAACCCTCAGGTGATCATTCACCTAGACAAACCAGTCTGAAAGTCAATATAGCTTTAACAAACAATTCTCTTGTTTTACAGAGAGAGGATGCAAGCCATGGAGAAACAGATTGCCAGTTTAACTGGCCTGGTTCAGTCTGCGCTTTTTAAAGGGCCCATTACAAGTAATAGCAAAGATGCATCTAGGTAAAAAGAAGAAAGCAAACCAATGAAAATAATTCAATCTGTTTCTCTTTAATCATTAAGATAATTCATTCATTGAAATTCGTTTTCTTGTAATCATTTCAAGGCTGAAAATATTACCATCTCTATGAATCATGGTTTGTTTGTTTGTTTTTCCTTCTTGTAATTCTTGGCCGAAGGTCACACTTTGGCCCAAGAAGGGGAAATGGGCTTCCCAGTGCATGTGGCTTCATGGACCACTGCGCAGTGCCTGCAAGCGCCATCCACTTGTCTCCACGTCCACCTCATCTGAAAGTCATGAGCGCTGCTCAGCTGCATTCCACCAGCAGTGTCAGATGCACACCTGGGAAGCCTCTTCCATCCCGGCCAATAGTGATGCTGATGCTAAAATACCCTCATTGCTTGATACCATCACTAGCTGCTGCTAATTGCTTCGAATAGTGAATGGAAGGGGGAAAAAAGGAGGCATTTTGAAAACTGTATAGCTGACTCTCTTTTTCTTTTATTCAGCGAGAAAATGATGAAAACCACAGCCAGTAAGAGCCACACGGATAGTGCAGGTAAGTGTTCTTTGGAGCCTCCAAGGGCTGCCTTTGATTAGCTTTGGCTGGTTTCAGAGCATTTAATCTTCCTCTAGGACACCTAATTGGTGTGATTTCAGAGGCTTTCTGGATAACCCAACCACACTGTCCCTGCTTAATGCTAAAACTCCAGATTAGTCATTAATTAATTTGGAGGGGGGTGTGTGTGGCCTAAACGCTTCTTGTCCTCTCCTCTCCATTCAGCCTTTATTCATTCATTCACTCTTCTTTCATTTATTCCTGTATATGGCCCTACATCCAAAAAATATATATGTGTCTGTCACTGGGCAGGGACAATGGGCATCATTTGGATAAGGCTGCCTCCCTGGAATTCTTAAGCCTGTGGGGAAAACAGATACAGAACAGGTAATTATGAGCACAGGGTGAATGTTTAACCAACAGATCTAGCCTAGACCAAGACATTGCCCTGAGGAAGTAACACAGGCTGAGGCACAAAGGATGAATGGGACTTAGGTGAATGAGGAGAGAGGAGAGCCACTGGGGAGAGGGGGAGGATTGTGCAAATGCTGTGGTAAGGAATTTAGATAGTATTCTAAGTGCAAAGTGAAGCCATTGGAAGGTTTTACAGTGAGGAAGGACCTCAGCTCAACTACAGAATGGGAATGGGCCAGAAGGGTGCCAATGGTCAAGGTGGAAGAGAAGGTATGCTCGTACCAGGGCCAGCTTTTTAAATGCTGGCATCCCCCAGAAGAAACCCCAATTATATTCCCAGTGGAGTTCACCAATATCCAGGTATATTTGATGTCTATCTTATACCGCAAGCTCAAGGCGGGCCTCCTCTCAGGAATAGGAGATCTTCCCTTGTATTGGATTAGAAATCAAAATCATTACCAGGGACATGTTCAGCTACTGAATTACACAGGAAGCATGTGGCCAGTTGGTATAACCCCTAATTTGGGGAAGCCACAGAGTGTTGGGCAGCATGGTAGAGTGGATAGGGCATGGGACTACAGTTGAAACATCTGCTAGACCTGGTTCTGCCATAGCTAAGTTCGGGCGGTTCAACTTTAAAACCATCAAGGCTGGGCGTCCAGCATTTCCAATCCTCATGGGATGTGTTGGCTTTCTTAGAAATTAATCAGTAACCTTGGCGGCAGCCAGAGAATTATTTTGCAGAAATTGCTAAACTTGTCTTCAGGCTAGCTGCCAGTTTGTTTGGAAGACATTGATTCATTCATTTATTTTCTCATCTATTATGAACTCAAGAGGGAAAAAGGAATCTATTTGAACTCAGAAAAACAGACAGTGGAATGGCGGTCAGCAGGGGCGGAAGGTTGGGAGAAATCGGGAGGGTGTTGGGTCGAAACTACCAACTTCCAATTACAAGATGAACAAGTTTTGGGGAAATCTAATGTACCGCATTGTGATTATAGGGAACAATTCCTAACTATATACTTGGAAGTTGCCAGGAGACTAGGTCTTAAATGTTCTCACCACAAAAAGGAAATGGCAATTATGGGACATATGATGGATGTGTGAGCTAACACTATGGTTATAATCATATTGTAATATGTAAGTATATCAAATCAATACATAGTGCATCTGAAAGTTACACAATGTTCTGTGTCAATTATGTGTCAGTGAAGCTGAGGAGAACAGAGAATGTCTACTGAGAACAACCTTCCATGCCTCTGGATTCTATTCTAGGAAATAAGTACCTGATACCATTGTTCTAATCAAGATACTCAGGCTCTTTTATACTCTCCTTTTATTCCGTTTCACTTTTGCTGACATCATCATCATCATCATCACAGGAAACACCTTAGTGTGTGTTTCCCATGGACCAGGCACTGTCCTGAGTGCTTTCCATGCCCAAACTCATTAGCTCCCCATGCATCTTCAGAGCATGGATCCCGTTGTTACTCCCATGTTCCCAATGAGAAGACTAAACACGTGTCCGCACATCCAACACACATCCACATGGTCCACCCACCTGTCATTTTAGCTCATTCTTTGGTGTTGAGGTGCCCTTGTCTCTTTAAAGATATGTAGGCTGTTTCATCTCTTTGGTGTGAAAAAAATTTGTAAGTGTCTCTATTGGGGCGATGAGAAAGAAGCAGGTGTAATATCCTTGGGATGCAGTTGCCAGGGTGGAATCAGTAAGTCCAGAGGGATGAACATGTGTAGCACTGGCAACAGATCAGTTTTCTCCTCTGTGAGGCTGAGCCAGTTCACGATGGCACCGGCAACTGCACATGCATTGTTGCCTGCATCTCTGCGGAGTTTGGTCTCTCTCATTCTCTGTGTCAAGGCTAGATGTGGTCCACAGGGCTTCGGTTGCCATAGCAGCCTTGTACAGTGCACAAAATGTATTAATTCTTCCAGAATCCTAGGAAGTAAGCTACAAGACAAAAAATGTCATCCTTCTGTAGACAAGTACACGGAATTATAGAGAAGTCAGGGAGCTCTTTTGGCCAAGGGTGAATAAAAAAGGGAAAACCAGATTTCCTGTTGCTTTAGGAAGATTGGGTTTATGGCAGCTGTAAGAGAACAGAGGAAACCTTTCATTTTGAAGACATATCATGCATCTTCTGTTGTATATTATATCATTTTGCACGCATAATCCCGTAAGGAAGATGTTAGCCACACTGCTACAGGAGGCACAGCCAGTCTGCCAGTTCCCAAGCCTGTGTTCTTTCTATCCTGACAGGATACATTAAATTCACATCAAATTTGCATTAATAAGATTCCTATTACAATGTACTTGACCTAAGGCAGATCTGGTAGGAGAGAGGGGGAAGGGCGAAGTGCAGAGAAGGGAGTGAGGTTGTGCAGACTTGTCTGGGAGTGTTGGGAGCAGAATGCGAGCACCTCCCATGTGGGTGTGGAGAGCACATCCCAGGCCAGTGCCCCTCGTCTGAAGGGGAACTCATTTGACACTCAGGGTTCCCACCCACCAAATCCAGCTCCATCCATAGATTCTGGGGCCCCTGCCTCTAGGTCTCAGGCTATTGCTGCCAGCCTCGGCTTTTCCACTTGCTGACCCTCCAAGGGGAGGAGGGGAGCCTGGCAGAGGCTGCCCCTGCCCACTCTGCCCAGAGAAATAATAGTCACAGTTAGCCAGAGTGGGGGTTCTCTGTGTGCCAGACATTGGGATAAGCAGTTCACATGTGTTTGTTCCATTATCCTACACAATAGCCCATTTACCCACTTTACAGATAAGGAAACTGAGAAAGATGTCAGCTTACCTACCTGAGGTCACAAAACTAGGAAGTGGGTACTGAGAACAATTTCCAGGATTCTCGTTTAAATAATTGAGTGGATAATACTGCCACTGGTTAAAATTAGACCTACAGGGACAGAAAGAAGTTTAGGGAAGATGAAGAGAAATGATGAATTTGACCTGCTTGCAGAAGAGCCCTGGAGCAATGCAAAGGTATTGGTATGTGCTTCCTAGAGGAGAGGAGAAGCTTCCTAGGAAAACATACCAGAATTTAAAGGATTGACCGAGGAAGAAGGAAGTGAGTGATAAAGCCCAGCATCACACCAAAGAGGTGTCATGTCAGCCCAGCATCTGTTGGGTGGACACCTGACCACTGGCCATCTTAGAAAAAGCCATCCAATGAATCATGGAGTTAGAAATTAGATTTAGTGGATTAGGTTATAGGTGAAGAAATTTTACAAGTCAGTGTAGATTCTATAAAAACATTTGGTGGCAAAGGATACTTTCTACAACCGATGATCAGCATTCAACTCTAATAGATGGTGTGTCAACTCTGGCCCCTCCTCCATGTGGGAGACGGGTAAGGTGCTCTGGTGCCCTCACTGTGTTAAGGAGGAGAGGGGATGTAGAAGGAATGAATGTGTGCCTTCCTTTGGCTGAAGAATAGCAGAACAGTTCTTTAATACCAAATGGGAGGTAGCCAGCTACTAGCTAGCACTGTGTCGTTTTCATTGGAGAAATACCTTGATGGTATCATTTGCCGTGCACGTGATGTATGGTGTCAGTGTGTGTTTGCACGTGCATGTGTGTATACATGCATGTGTGTTGGTGTGCACATGTGCCTATGCTTGTGGGCATGGAGTGACGCTAAAGTAACCAGACTGAATGTAAAAAAACTTCTAATTCATTATGATCACCCTCAGAATACTCGACTTTGAAGGTGCTTGTTAATTCTGACACGCTGGTCTTATCGGAAATGTCACTAGATGTTCTTTTTACTGAAGACCTTCATAGTTGGAGAATGTTCTTTGGAACAGTTGCAGAGATGGCAAATCTTGCTCTGCGGGGGATGATTTCGATTTGACCAAAAGTTGGTCATCACCGTGACCGGTGATGATAGGAATGGCCCGCTAGCTTGTACAAATAACAAACAGCTCTTTGTCTGTCCAACTGGGATTCCTTTGGAAATCCTTAAAATGCTTTTGGTTCTGCCCTCCTGACTTCCCCAAGGGGGCCGTGAGAGGGCTGGGAAGCTGGTTCTGGAGGGTGAGGAACTTGGTGTGCCATCAGCTCTCATTGACTTTGCGGAGGGCAAGCAGAAGGACAGCTGTGAGCACTCCCTCGCTCACTGGCATGCCATCTAGCCATCTAGCCCCTGGCAGCCGCTCCACCAAGGCTTGCAGGGCTGTATGTGCAAGGAAGGATTCCCCTGGTTTGCTGAGCCCAGATGTAAGGAGAGGCCACTGTGCTGTATCCACTTCAGAGTATGCAAAGCAGCAACAGGGTTTGGGCCTGGAAGGACTGCCCAGCCTACTGCAAACCTTCCAATTTGTCCTTTACAGAAAAGAGAGTTAATCAGAAGAGGGTGTGTGTGTGTGTGTGTGCGTGCATATGTGGTGTGAACTCAGTCTACTCTGGAGGCCTCTTCCGGAGAACTGCATTGTCCTGTAAAAACAATAGCACTTCCTTTTGATTCCTGTACCTTGCTGATCCTGTAAGTGCGACTTGGGATCCTTTTGGAAGCATTTTCCGAAGCACACTTGGTCAAATCAGGCCCTTTCCAGATGGACTTAAAAATCCATGTGGCTTAAGTTGGACCCAAGGAGCACAAGTATGTGGCATCTAGAAAACTAATTAGGAAGAGTTTTTTTCTGCTACCTTTTTTGATTCCTCTCCTAGAGAATTTTTGAACAATGCCTGATTTTTCTCACTAAAGGAGATGTGAGCAGAAGTCCTGCTTCTTTGGATCTGCAAACCTGAAGGGATTCACGAGAGTACCCTGTTCTTATTACTTGCCCCTTGGTGACTGGGTGGATCTGCCCAGAACTAAGTGCATATTCTCAGGATACATTTGCCTGCAGGAAGTAGTCATGTAAGCACCCTGTGTTAGGTCCCAGAATTTTAAAAAATATTTATCTATTATAAAATTATAGATATTCACTATGCAGATTTAAAAATAAAAAAGTGGTAATAAAAAAATTTAAGAACTCAGGGTGCCTGGATGGCTCAGTCAGTTGGGTAACTGATCCTTGATTGATTCTTGATCTCAGCTCAGGTCCCGACCTCACAGTCATGAGTTCAAGCCCTGCATTGGGCTCCACATCCAGAGTAGAGCCTACTGAAAAAAAAAAATTGTACATACTGCTCTGCCATCTGCCTTCTACAATGTGACATATACAGACTACAAACTATAACTTTGCATGAATGTTCCATAATTTAGAACCAGTTTGTTTGTTTGTTTGTTTATTTATTGCCATTTAGAGGACCAACATAATTTAAAATTTTTTTCATGCTGAAGGAGTTACCAGTAATCTGTATTGGGATGGGACTCAGAGTCTTGACTTTCCTTTCTGGGATGCTTCTTAGGTTTTTGGCTCCTCTTTTTTCCTAGGAACACTCCATGTTTCTGGAGGGAAGACTCTCAGTGCTCTGGAGTCCTCCGGGCCACCCAGCCAGCCCCTGCCTGCCAGCACCTCGGCCATCCACATGAGCCTGCTCGACATGAGGCGGAATGTGGCTGAACTCAGGCTCCAGCTCCAGCAGATGCGACAGCTCCAGGTACCGACCAAATTTTGTGTGGACAATGTCCTTTGCCTTCGTTCCCCAAAGTCAGTTTTCTCCTCCCTGATCACCTCTGACATACATCCCTAGCCCCTCAGCACCTTCCCTGTGCTTCCCTTCCCGGTGCTCTCTCTACTCTTTGTTCCCAAGAGCTAATTGAAGACCTGAAGAGTAGCCCCTATAAAGGCATGGTTTTCTCTCTCACACACATAAAATTGGTCTGGAGCCTCCCACTGCAACTTGAGTCAATCTATAACCACTTCTTGAAGCTAGGCATGCTTTTACACATGAAAAAAACATTAAACATCTGTTTTTTGGAGGAGAGCTGGGAAGAGCAAAGCCTGTGGAGCATTCTAATAGACAGTTAAGACTTCCTGCTTACAGTGTTTCGGCTCCTTGCCCCTCCTCAGTGAGAAGGCGCAGAGGTGTGACAGGCTGCACACTGTTTTTGCAAGGAACCAGCATGTATTTAGAAATGTGAGTTTAGACTAGAAGATGAATTCATAAGGCAAAGAAGTCATAGTGGAAGATTTGTTGAGAAACACATCTGCATTTTATTTGGATAGGGTGTCCCATAATGGTTTCCACCTTTGTCCATTGTTCAGGAATCTATGAACTATGTAGGATTCGAAGGGGGTGGGCGATGACCCTTTGTGTCACTAATCTTGGTGAATCTGTCCCATCAATCCGATGAAGCACACAAATGTATTGTGTGGTTCTGAGTATAAGGAGTTGGGGTTGGGCATTTCTTTGAGATGGCTTTATGAGACCTTTATGAGATGCTTCCTGTGTCAGCCTCAGGCCCCCCTACCTTGATGGGAGGTTGATCATCGAGGATGTAGTGCTGGTTTAGACTACCCCCAAGCATCTTCCCTGACTTCAGGAAGCTTATAATCTAAACAGTGAGGCGTCTTCAGCTCTCTCATCTGAGCTGGTGCCACAGCTTCTCTCTCCTTTCAGCTCACTTGTGGCCTGAACCCTACATTTGTCACCACCTCATTAAAGCTGAGATGGTGATTCCTCTCACCCTCCACGTACAAGCAAAACAAACAGAAAGGCAGCGGCTTGAGAGCCCTGACCTGGGGCCTCCACCGTGAATCATGAGCGCTGTCAGGACAGACCACATTGCTCGGTGTTCAGGTCCCCAGAGGCTACTGTGTCTCCCAGGCCACGTCCCAGATCTTTTAGACAGCCCACGCAGAGCCATCTCGGGGCTCTTCTGAATCATCACCTGCCATCTTTTCCCCACCTTTCACCTTTCCTTCTCCTTGGTTTGTAGTTTCAAAGACACGTTGCGGTGAAGGGGAGTGTACGGGTTGGGCCGAGGGTGTGTGCCGGGGTGACAAAGTCCAGTGTCCGTGGGGTCCAGGCAGTAACTTAACAAGTGAAGTGGAGGTGGGGCAGTGATGAGTTGGCCTTTCCTCAAAGATGGTCACCACTCTCGGCTCCAGCCACTTCTCAACCTGACATAATTCGAGGCTAGTGGTGTTCGGGAAATAGAGGTTTTATGTGACATTTTTGTATTCATTCTAAAAAAGGTTGGAAAGTAATTAAAAACCAGTCATTTAGTACTCAGCAGGCCAAATTACAAATGTGCAGGCCGGGGATGGGTCTGTCCCATGGCAGGTTCTTCCCTGGGAGTTTTGGAGGGGACGCCCCTTCTCCCATGGCTCCTGCCTTCTAATGCCACCTGCTGGCTGTGTGGAAATGATCACTCCTCACTGGACCCTCCCAAGAAAAAAATTCCTAAATATCATTTGTGCTCTTTCCCAAGTGAGCATTTGTTGGTATGGGGAAGGGGTGGAGTTGCTTTAGCCTGAGCACCGTGCTTCCTCTGAAGTGTGGCACATTTCATATGGAGGCTGATGTGCGTGGCTGTGGCATCACTCTGGCCTTGTTTGGTTTTCTGGCCAGCTAAGGATGGGAGTCCCCACAACCTGCCACACCTCCATGGGAACCTTCAACCGTGAGAGCTGAGTTTCCAAATCCTAGCTCCTCAAGAAATGCAGTTCTTCAGTTGAGGTCTGGAAATGCTATTGCCATAGGATTGCTCAGCCTCTTTGGCTTTGGGGGTGTAAAGAAGAGTGAGCTGATGTGCTCTCGAGATTTGAAGTTTGTGGAGGCCTAAAGAGCAGATGCATAGGGAAAAAATAAACATTTTGCTTCCCAACCTGATAGCTATTGTTTCTTTGCATTGTGTCTTTGCATTTCCTCTGTCCCCATCAGCTTTCCAGCCTGTCAGTCCTCTGTCTTACTTTCAGTCAGGGGAGTCTATGTACTTAAGACAAAAACAATTTAGAGTAATTAAGCCATCTCGGCACCAGTTCTCCTTTAGCATATGTATTAATACACCAGAAAAGAAGTGCAACCCCAAAGTGATTATAAGTCCAATAATGGAACTATCATTAGAGATATACGAAACTCCGTAGAATAGTCTCCAAAGAACAAAAATTGAATTAGAAATTCAAATGTTCTTTGAACTGTGTTATAAAATAGTGAAACTGAATGAAATCTTTTGTGCTTGGCAACCGGCTCCAGTAATTAGATAATTACATCACTGGAAAATCCTAGACTGTAGAGCATATCCTATTTGAGCATTTTATTTTCAGAATTGATGGATTATTCTCAGAAATAGAAATTGGATGAGGACACAGTGGGATGGGTAGTTTAAATAGGGCAAAAAGAATGTCACGGGAGGCAAAAAAGAGCCTAAGCAAAAGATGAAGAAGACCACTAAAACTCTTTTCATGCAATTCCCTCCTCTCCAATTTCACATGAATTATTGGTCTAAGAGAGTGGTTCTCAATCCTAGCTACCTATTAGAATCCCCTGAGGCCTTAACAAAATATCAGTACCTGAATACCACTGCCAGAGTCTGACTTCATTGGTGTGAACAAGACCAGGCACTGGTGATTCTAGAATGCTCTGAGGTAAGAACTATTGCACATGGGTATTATGAATGCTCAGTCCATTTAGACGCCTCTTGGAAATATCGAGGTCTCAGTCAACTATCACAAGGGTGAAACAGAAACAGATAAAGTACCTACCATCCTGTAAGTGTGCAAGACACACCCGATGACTTCAAAGCCCTGACTTCAAATGAGGCACCCCATTCACAGTAGCTAATAGAATGTTTTGTCTACTTAGTTATAAAAACTACAAGAGCTATATGGAACTTCTATGTTGTCATGTCCCCATTCTAAGGTAACAGTTGGGTCACTTCTTAGCTGGCAACAATGGACAAAGGAACAGATGAAGATCTTGTTTCCTTCAGAAGATAATTATCTTTGTCTATTACCTATTCTGGTGTGATTTAGAAAAAGCTTACTTTTCCTAAATGATGAGCTACATGTTTTTTTTTTTCCAAAATGCCACAGTACTTGGATTTTCCCAAAGTAATTCCACATCCACCAAAGAGATTGCAGTTCTTCTGTTTCTCTCTGTGGGCTGAAGGAAGAGATAAGTTTCTAGAAGATATGGTACAAGTTCTGTGAGGGCTACATGAGATTTGGCCTAAAGAGAGAATGGAGATGTCCACTTCTCTAATTCCCACAATTTTCCTGCCTTGGTTCCCTTTTCCTTATTGTGCCCCCTGATAAACTTTTACAAAATGGGGTTATTCTGAACTTAATGTTCTATTCTTAAGACAACTGAGGATTTACTGTGCTATCCTAAGAGAGAAAGGAGGTAAAATGCCAACATAAAAAAAAAAAACTAGCAGTACACAGAGACCTTGTATTTGAAATGATAAAATTCAATACAGTTATCTTAAGGTGCCTTTTTAAATAAGATAGTGCCTTATAGAAATGTGCCAGAGTATCATTTATCTTTTGACATCCCCTCCAAAAAAAATGATCATGTGACTGTGCATCCCTATGCTGAGCAGATCTATTTTTCCTTACTGGGAAGAAATAATTAATGGAACTAGTCAGGGTTTGACAATTAGGCTGCCATACAATGCACCAAGCCTAGATAGACCTTCACACAGAGGCTATCTAAGATGGGGAGTCATCTCCCAGATAACATGTGGTTGTGACTAGGCATCTTATACATTGTTCCCTATAGCCTGGGGAACTTAACCAGATAGTCAGGAATCACTCTGGAGTCTGACTATCATCATGAAACTCCCTGATTTACAGTACAGCCACTATTAAGTGTCACTGCTGGACAGAAAATCAGTCTCACTATATGACACTGTTGGCTGGACTGATAGATTTTACCTAAGAAATTAGGATTCAATATGTGAGGTGGATGCCCATTTTGAGGTGGGTGGAATTAGTTTTAGGTGGTTTCCTAGTTCTGGATTTGATAAAGACAACTTACTTGATTTAAGTAAATATTTAATGGCCAACAATATTATTTCTGAGTATTTTTATAAAAATGTTAAGGCATAGCATTTAAAATAAATTTATGTTTCCAGAATAAGTGGGTAATTTTAACTGTACTTACCTTCCCACTGTTGACAATTAGAACACTGAAAAAATTTTTAAATATGTGTGAAACAACTATTTCCCAATATTGGATAACAACACAGGATTGTAATCCTTAGGAGTATAGAAGCAAAGGAAGTGAAACCTACACCTGACTCAGCTTTCTGCCTGGCGACACTTTTCAGATCATCATGTAGAAAGGAATGACCCAAGCAGAACACTGATGGTCTAACTCAGGAGATAAAATGAAAGTTTAGAGAGCTGAAACACCTAGAATTTGTGGAGTAGAATACCAAATAAGAGGAAGCTCTGCAGAGAGAAGCCTATATAATATAATCTATGGTCTGTCATTGAATAATAAGCCAAGCATGTGTTGTGTGAAAGACCACCAAGCCAGGCAAAAACAAAGCAGGAGGCTCTAAGCTAAAAAATCCCCAGAGCTCACACAGGGCTGGGTACCTTGACAAGCAAGAGTAAAGAGGCTTCATTGATCACCTCGGGCATTCAGTGGAGATCAAAGAAGAACTATGTTCCTGTCTTGGGGATAAACTGGTCCCAGAGTAAAGGCTACCCTAGATTCACCATAACAAAGCTGAAAAGAGTAACTCAACCATCTGCCAGAGCAACTCCACCTGTAATGGAAAACAAAATCTGGAACTGCCTGTCCAGCACTCAATCAAAAATTACTAGACATGTGAAGAAAAATCAGCAAAGACTAATGACAAGAACAGCAGCAAGGACTTGAAGATAGCTATAATAATTATTCTCAAGATTTAAAGAAAAATATGAACACAATGAGACAAGAAATGGAAAGAAACAAAAATGGATCTACGTGTAACTTTCAAGGGCTGAAAAACAATATCTAAATGGACTTTATAGAAGATTTATTACTGGTAAAACAAAATATCAGTTAACTTGAAAACATAGCAGTAGAAGCTGTTCAAACTGAAATATAAAGAAAAAAAGATTGAAGAAAATGAATCAAACCTTAATGATTTGTGGAACAATATTAAGTGGTCCAGAGGAAAAGCATAAAATATTAGAAGAAATAATGGCTGGAGTTATTCTAAATATGATGAAAGCTGTAAATCCACAGACCAAAGAAGTTCAATAAACCCCTGGGGGAAGAAAAGGAATTAATAGAAAAGTTTTATAGGCAGACAGAGGTTGGCGGGGAAAGGACACCTTACTTACAGGGAAATATAAATAAGAATTAACACCAACTTCTCACCAGAGACAAAAGTTAAGTCTGGAAACAATGGAATAATGACATCTTTACAGCATTGAAAGGGGGGAAAAAACTCTTCAGAAAATAGAGGACACTTCTCCACTGGCTTTATGAATCTAGCATTACCCTAAGAGCAAAACCAGTCAAGGATATTATAAGAAAAGAAAATATAGACCAATATCCCTCAGGAGAACATATGTAACAAATCCTTAACAAAATATTAGCAATTGAATCCAGCAGTATATAAAAAGGATAACATATTATCCTGGTTTTTATCCCAGGAATGCAAGATTATTGTAATATGAAAAAAGAATCCATATATTTGATCTTATTAAGGTAATAAAGGAAAAAAATCATACCATTTCATTAAATACAGAAAAAAAACCCGTGACAAAATTCGTTGCTAATGTTAAGAACATTTAACAATCTAGTAGAAGGATGCTTAATCTGGTAAAGGATGTCTGAAAAACCTACAGAAACATAGCTAATGGTGCAGTACTACATACATTTTCCATAAAATCAGAAATCAGCAAGGAAGGCTGCTTTCACTTCTATTGAATACTGTACTGAATGAAGATCCTAGCCAGTGGAATAAGGCTCAAAAAAGAGAGAAAAGGCATACCTATAGGAAAGGAAAATTGGCTTTACTCACAAATGGCATGGTTGCCTATGTATAGCATCAAAAGGACTACAAAAAGTTGCCACCAGAAATAAATGAATTAAAGCAAGTTCACCAGAATCAAGTCAATATGCAAACATACAAAGATGTGTTAGCACATACAACATAAATCCACGTAGTTGATTATCCATACAAATGGAGTTCCACTCTGCATTAACAAAAAAGAACTACTGAAACACATACAAGATCACACTGGATCTCAAAAACTATATACTGAAGGGAAGAAGCCATACCCTAAGGATTACCTATTGTGTAATTTCACGTATATGTCCCTGTAGAACACAAAGAACCCATCTATAGAGACACAGAACAGACTTGTGGTTTCTTTGGGCTGGAGTTTGGGGGGACTAGTTGCAAAGGATCATGAAGGAGTTTTGTGCATTTAAAATGGGTATATTTCATTTGTAAACTATACTTTAATAGACGGGGTTTTTAATTTTATTTTTTAAAGGTTTTTTATTTATTCATCTGATAGAGAGAGCATGAGCAGAAGGAGAAGGAGAGAGGGAGTGGGAGAAGCAGACCCCCACACACACTACTGAGCAGGGAGCCCAACATGGGACTTGATCTCAGGACTCCAGGATCATGACCCAAGCTGAAGGCAGACGCTCAACCAACTGAGCCACCCAGGCGCCCCAATAGAAGGTTTTTCAAGTTAATTAAAATGTAGGCATCCTTGCTAAGCAAAAATAAAATGTAATGATATGAACTGCTAATGACTAATTCATTTAAAGCATTTGGAGAGAGATGTTTATCTACATCTTGCCTCGGCTTAGCACTTCATGCGCTGCTGGGATGAACAGGGGAGTCCTGTGTCCTGGGGACCATGGTGGGAACACCAGGCGGGAGGGTGGGGGGCTCGAGGAAAGTAGAAGGAAAACCTGTGCTCACACTTATTCCTTCATGATTAACCCATCATTTTCCGGGTGCCAGCACCGTGCTATGGAAAATCCCTTCTCTGTTCCCTCCAGCTGGCTCTGGGAAGCCCCTCTTTCCAGAAGGAGGATCATATAACCTGGAACTCCAGGTGAAAACCCTGTTCAAGTGGAATAATTTACATGCAATCTGCCATATTACCAGCCGCATAACTTGAATATTATGTAAGGTTGTGTTCTCCTGTGACACCTGTGGGCTTCTGAGTAATGTCCTATTGAAATTTATTGTACAGCAGCTATGTGTTCACTGCCCACTGCGTACCAGAAGCTGTGCTTGTGGCTGCGAATAACACAGACATGTCCCTGCCTTGTCAGAGGAGCCACTTGGGATGGTTGAACAAACTGGGTTGAATTCAAAACACTCGGTTCTTATCCTGATTCTGCCCTTAATTATGGAGTGACCCTGAACAAGCCACTTAACCTCTCAGGGCTTCACTTTTCTCATCTTCAAAATTTCCATTTTAAGAATTTTAAATATTCCAGTAATAATTTCCAGTGTGATAGCCACTGTTAATACCCACTGCTAACGGGACCATCTTTTTGGGAGCTTGTCTGTGAGATTTGGTGGGAGGGATTCAGCACAGAGGGCTGTGCCGCACAGCTTGTGGCACAGTGACATCATCTATCCTTTTGGGAATCCTTTTCTTAGGCCATAATGCTTATCCCCAGTGGCACATAAGAATCATCTGAGAAGTTGAAAGAATTCCCAATGCCCAAGCTGCACAGTAGACCAATTAAATCAGAATCTCTCGGGGGGATAGGACCCAGGTGCCAGTCACTTTTCAACACACCTAATCATCTATTTATTTATCCTTTGCCTACCTGTGACCCCTCTTCCCTGCACCCCTTTGAAATAAGTAGCTCCATGGGATTTGACACATGGCATTGAATTTAAGCATGCCATTTTGATTGCTGGCAGTGTTGCTGTGGGCATTCAACGATTACTACTGTCAGAAGGTCAGGGCATGAGAGTTGAGCCCAAGGCATATCTGAGCCTATGGGTCAGTCCATACGTCTACCATCTAGGAAGGAATTTCACATTGTCCTTTGTTCATTATTATCAGCATTACTACTTAAATCATGTATTTATCAATATTTATGGAGCACCTGCTGTGAGCAGCCCTGTGTCCTGGAGACTGTGGAGAGCAAAAATTAACGACATAGGGGTAATTGCAGGTGCAAAGTCCCTGTGGCAGAAAGGAGCCTAGCCAGTCAGAAGAACAGAAAGGACGCCTGTGTGGCTACAGCAGGGATTGCCGACTGCCTGTAATGTGAGAAAAGTGGTGATATGGAGAAGGGCCAGACTTCCCTGTGCCTTGTGGGCAGAGCTGTAGCTACAGAGAACGTGGGAGGAACTTACCCTCCATGCATTGTTTCCATTCGTGGTGACTTTGAGCAATATACTGACTGTAAGACCACAATAAAAAGACACTATTAACCAAAGCAATGAGGGCATAATTATGAGTCATTCAGAGGGGATAACCCAAGAGTAGTACATTTTCATTTGGTTCCCTTCCAGACAAAACTGCAAGCCCCACCCCTGGGGCCAGGTTTGTGCCAGACACTGTTATAAGCACTTTATGCCCTCGCTGAATCTCCATTACCAGCCTATGAGATATGAATGACTATTGCCCTTTTCATGGATAGCACAGAGAGATTAATAAGTTGCCCACAGTCACACGGCTGCTAGGTGGTAAAACTAGAAATTAACCCAGGCAATCTCTTTCTGGATGGCCAGTTAATCAGTACAGAGCTGATGTTGGAACATGATGATGGCTCTGCTTGTTGGCTCATGTTGGAATGTTTTATCTTTATTTAGCAAAACCGGAAGACAGGATGGGTTTTGAATTGAGGGTAACATGGCAGATGGCATTTGCATGAAGACATCACTCCCATGTGGTGATACACAGTAATTGTATTACAGTCCATGAACCAGAAAACAAAACAACAACAACAACAAAAAAAACATTAACAGCCAACTGAAATTTCAGGGAAACTTTAGGTATAATATGATAGGTATAACACTACTGTCTTTGAGGCTGATTGAATAAATTCACTTGATGGATGTGCTATCATAAAACTGTCCTGCCCCAAAGATATACTTAATATAGGACTTGGAAAAAGGCTAAGTGTTTGACTAGATTCTTATGAAGCCAGATGCAAACCACACGTTTTCTACTCTCTGGGGTAAGAAACAAGAGTGCTCTGGAAACTATATGGAAAATTATATGGATATTGGGATATGATGCATGCAAGCAGCCCACATAAAATCCAGGCAAAAACAGTAAATTGCCAAGAGCCTTGAGGTCATCTGAAATCATTATCATTGCAACCATCAACACTGAGTACTATGTTTTAGTGGTCTGTGATTACATGATATTTGGTATGTGGATCTATGTAAATAAGAAGGACACTCTTATTCTCTTTTAACTGATACACTGAAATAGTCCATAGCCAAATCAACATTTGTTGAGTATCTATTCCATATCAAGCAGTATCTCCTTTCACCCTCAGACTAGCTCTGCTAAGGGAAATGAATCCTCATCCTTAAAGATAAGGAAACAGAGACCAAGTGAGTCTAAGTAACATGCCAAAGTTTCACAGTAGCCAAGTTTGTATTTGATCCAAAGTGGAACCACAAAAGACCCGAATAGTCCAAAGCAATCTTTAGAAAGAACAAAGCTAGAGGCATCATACTTCCCAATTTCAAAATATATTACAAAGCTGTAATAATCAACATAGTATGGTATTGGCATAAAAACAGACACATAGATCAATGGAACATAAGAGGGAGCCCAGAAATATGGTCCTACACATATATAATCAATTACTTTATGAAAAAGGAGCCAAGAATATTACAATGAGGAAAGAATAGTCTCTTTGATAAGTGGTGCTAGGAAAACTGGACAGCGTCATGCAAAAGAATGACACTGGACCATCATGTTACACCAAACACAAAAATTAACTCTAAAATGGATTTAGGACTGGAACATAGGCCTGAAACCATGAAATTCCTAGAAAAAAAAAACATAGGCAGTAAGCTTTTTGACGTAGGTCTTGGCAATGAATTTTTGAAACTAACACCAAAAGGAAAAGCAACAAAGAAGAAATAAACAAATGGAACTACCTCAAAGTGAACAACTTCTACGTAGTAAATGAGACTATCAACAAAATGAAAAGGCAACCTACTGAATGGGACAAAATATTGGAAAATCATATTTTTGATAAGAGGTTAATATCCAGAGTATGTATAACTCAATACCAAAACCCCCGAACAATCCAGTTTTTTTAAATGGAGGGATCTGAATAGATATTTTCCAAAGAAGACATAGATGACCAACAGGTACATGAAAAGATACTCAACTCTGTTAATCATCAGGAAAATGCAAATGAAAACCACAATGAGATATCATCTCACACCTGTGAGAATGACCAGTATCAAAAAGACAGGAATGTGGAGAAAAAGGAACCCTCATATGCTGTTGGTGGGATGGTAAATTGGTGCAGCCACTGTGGAAAACAACATGGAGGCCTCTCAGAAAATAAAATTAGAACTACCATGTAATCCAGTAATTCCACTTCTGAGTATTTATCTAAAGAAAACAAAAACAGTAACTCAAAAAGATATATGCACACCCATGTTCATTGCTGCACTGTTTACAATAGTCAAAATATGGAAACGAGTGTCCATCAGTGGATGAATGGTCAATAATATTGTCATGACATCGTACTGGGTTGAGCATTGAATGTAGGATTCTTGAATCACTGTGTTCTACACCTGAAAGTAATATAACATTGTATGTCAACTATACTTCAATAATAAAAACTTAAAAATAAAAATAAAACGAAGTGCACATCTACAATGGAATATTATCTGGCCATAAAAAATGAAATGAAATTTTACCATTTGTGAGACTATGGTTGGGCGTTGAGGGCATAATGCTAAAGTGAAATGAGTCAGAGAAAGACAAATCCCATATGACCTCTTTTATATGTGGAATAAAAGAAAACTCAGATACAGAGAATAGATTGGTGGTTGCCAGAGGAAGGGGTGTGAGAAATGGGTGAAGGGGGTCAAAGGTTAAAAAAAAGCCTTTAAGATATAAAAGACCAAGTAATAAGGGTATTTCAGGCACCATGACGGCAGGAAGATAGGGTAGGCAGGAAGACCTATTTCAGTGCAGGGAATGCCTATCCTAACGTTACAGATGTTATTCTCCGAGCACCATAAGCCATATTCCTAAAGGCTCCGTTCTTGCAGCTGACATCTTGAACAGGGAAAGAGAAAGTGATGTTTCCAAGGTCACCTGGGCTCAAGGAGGGAGGGGGGTTGGGGCCACTGGATTTTTCATTATCACACGCTCAAGTTTGTGTTTCAATTTGGGGCTTGCAAACGATTCCCAGGCGCATCTACCAAGCCATTAAAAAAAAATAAAAATGTTCTTGGTTCCAAAGCTGATGCTTTCAGCTGCTCCCTGTAAAAACATGTCAATGAGAGTTTATGCCTGTTGTCCAAGATGCGCTGACCAGAGTAAGAAAAGGCTCCTATTTTTTTGCAGACACAGACACGAAAGTCTGGTTGTCAGTTGGCAGCTAAACCTCAGATGTTGGTTGCAGTAGCAATATTATATACAATCTTCACTTCCTTCCCTTCCTCACTGAAATAAATATTCAGCTGCAGGGCTGTTTACCCAGACCCGCTTCTGAAGACTGTCAGGCAGGCGGTTGCCGCGATGTCAGTGAGGCAGAGCCAATTGAGGTTGATTTCTTTTATTCGACAGCTGCAGAACCAGGAGCTGCTGAGGGCGATGATGAAGAAGGCTGAGCTGGAAATCAGTGGCAAAGTGATGGAAACCATGAAGAGGCTGGAGGACCCCGTACAGCGCCAGCGTGTCCTGGTAGAACAGGACCGGCAAAAATACCTACACGAAGAGGAGAGGATCGTCAAGAAGCTGTGGTGAGTGCCAGGCACCTGTTGCGTGTTTAGCCGTGTCACCCCAAAAAGGACCCTGTCCTCGCCAACGAGGAGGCCCTTCCTAACGGTGCCCTCTCCCACTCTCTTTATTGAGCACCTGCTGTGTGCAAGGTAGACTTCTGCGGTTCTGGGTGTCCATGGACTCTAAGCACTCCTCCCACCAGACCCAGAAAGTTCAGCTGCGCTCGCCTCTTTAAAAGCCAGAGCACCACACTCCTTCGTAGGGCTCAGCAACACATCAAATTAATGGAAGCAAGTGGCAAAACCCAATGATAAATGGGAAGGCTGCCTTTAATCTCAATAAATGAATACTAATAGCCAAAATAACAGTGTTAAAAT
This sequence comes from Nyctereutes procyonoides, assembly GCF_905146905.1. NCBI lineage: Eukaryota > Metazoa > Chordata > Mammalia > Carnivora > Canidae > Nyctereutes > Nyctereutes procyonoides. Next base: position 69,733,555 of record NW_026575052.1, on the reverse strand, counting down.
TATCTTCCTATTATTCAGCTGTAGTTAAGAGCACAAAAGAAGAATTTAAATGTAAAGTATGTCTGATCCAGGAATGAAAGATGCCTCCTTGAATGTTACCAGTCTTCTATGAGGTTCTTATTGAAAGCATCTATCAAGTTCCACTATTGAAATGAGCAGTTTTATTACTCCCAAGTCACTAGGGCAGGCACATCTTTTATGGTAATATGTGTTTTGTTATGCAATGAAGATTTATCATAGAATGAATTTCACCTTCTAGTATAAGGAATAGTAATTTTTCTAGGTTCTCCTACTATTGGTAAATCTCTTCTTAAATCTCCCAAATTGGGACTATAAAGATGCAACTTTCAAATTCTTCAGATGAGCAGAAAGGACTAAAAGTCTCCATGATGGAAAGTGTTATTTTCTATCACCTATTTAATACTTAAGCTTGTATCACCTCAGATGCCAACCCAGCGTGTCTAATTAAAAATAGAATATCCCTCTCAGTAGCAGTCCGGAGTGGGGGGGGGGGAATCAGTTAGAGTTCTTTTTTCCTAAAAAATTGAGTTTGACCACTGTTCACTGACATCTCAATTGCTTCTAAAATTTTATGTAGTTACTGACTCTGTAGACATTTCATCACCCACTGTGAAGCAATAAGGCTGTTGTTTGTCTGAAATGTTTTTGTAGCAGCCAGTTGTCCAAAATCTAGGTATTAAGATTCTTCTTGAAAACTTCTTTAAAAATATGTAGGCTTTTAAGAATATTTTCTAAGTTTTCCAACTGAATGATGAAAAAGTAAATTTTCTTCTTTTAAAAGTTATGTTTCTCGATTAGCTGAGGTATGTTTTGCTTCTGGCTTAGAAAAGGCATCTTTAATGTCAATACTACCCTGAGTCTAGTAGCCCAGCCCAAGAGTGAGACAGGAAGGGGAACAGGGAGCGTATCATGGGAGGACTCTGTGGGTGGGCTGCACATGAATGAAACGTGCCCAGGGCACACGAGGAACTCCAATCTGGCAAAGCAGAACATATGAGTGTGCGTATAGCACAAAATGGGTGACTCACGAGTGCCAGGTGAACCTACAAGAAGGAGAGATCCTTTTGGGCCCCAGGGATCAAGAAAACTTAACCGGAAATTAGTTATTTTTCATATGACCCCAGGCCCAGAGCAGTGCCATGTGTGTCGTAGGGTCTCACAGATGGTTTGTTAAATGGAACCAAGATGGCCTGGAGGACAGGAGGACAGCCTCAGTGGAGGCTCCTGGGGGTTGTGGAGGCTCCCAGGCAGAGAAACCCTGTGAGGCAGGAAGGGGCAAGGTGTTGTGGGAGAATTGGGAGTCATCCACTTTGGTGGGAGAGTGGGGTACAAGGTACTAGATCATGTCTCCTATCTGGGTAATGCCATTGCCACCTGCTTGGTGACTGCCCATATCTCAGACCACACGCCCGGCAGGCCTGCTTGATGTCTGCGGGGTCTTTGTTGAACAGAAACCCGAATCCCTGGCTTTTCATGAAAGCTCTTGGGTCCAACTCCAGATTCAGAACTTCCCTGGGCGAAGCTTAAGAATGTGCACTTCACAAAGCTTCAGGGGAAATTGTGAAGTGTCTTCACATCCGACGGTTACTGCGGCCTGATGAGGAGGCCATTGAAGCTTTCTGCTTTAAGGACGTAGCAAAGTCGGAGCTGTATTTCAGAAAGGTCCCTCTGGTGATCACGTGCGGGATAACGGAGGAGGAAACGTCGCTGTCAGGGAAACCCTATTGGAAGTGCTCTGAACAGTCTGGTCAAAAGTCATTAAGTTCTGAATCAAGGAGTAGAAATAGGAATGAGAAGAGAAATCAAATGAAATGGACTGATTAGAGGGATCAGAGTAGGGAGAGAGAGTGGGTTACAAAAGACAGCCAGAAATTTCAACTCTGGAACATTAGGAAAGCAGTTCTTCTCCCCTGTCACTCCCCAGCCTTCTCCTTACGAGCACAGACGTGTGCGCGCGCACACACACACAGACACACACACACTGGAAAGTATGTTCCTTTGGGCATCGTGAGAGGGTTAAGTTGCTGGTGAGCCATTCAGTTGGCAGAGAAATGAAATTTAAGTCTAGAACTGTGGAGAGAAATTCAATCAAGATCCTTTCTCTTTGGTGGGTTTCTACTTGGAATTAATAATTGAGCTTCTAATAATAGAGGAAATACTTTTCAACAGATTTGATGCTTCCTTTTAACTAAGGTAGAATGAAAAGAAACTTACACAAATAGGATGGATTTACATATAAACCACAGCATCTGTGAACATCTGGCATTCCTTTGAGCAGAGTTCACATCTCAAAGTCATATTGATTACGTAATATTGAAAATGTTTTCAGCATTCATTTTAGCTCCCCGATCTCTGTTACATTTTGAATGAACAAAAGCTATCTGACTGCTTTATAACAGATGTCATAAACATATGAACGGAAGTGACGTTGTTGTATCCAATAATATCAATACACTTTCATGTATGTTCCTTGATTGACAAAGGAAAAGCTGTGACATTTAAGGGTCTCCTGTGTGCAGAGTTATGAAATCCAAGAGGCATGCTGTGTAGAAGAGATTAAAATAGAATTTTAGGCAGACTGCCTTTGGGTCAGATGATAGCTTCTAGGAGGATTCATAGCAGCCTGGCAGGCTTGTGGATTGTTAATGGAACCGTGATAACATTTGGGTCTTAGCTCTTCCCTCAAAACTCAAAAGGGCTGGACAGTGTGTCCCGTCTGCCACTAAAATATTTCAGTTTGGTGATGAAATGGAAAATAACTTTTCCCCACACAGGTGCCATATTTAGAGCTCTTATAAGGAGTGGCACACGCTCTCTCCTCAGGGATGTGGTTGCTGTAGGAAGTTTCCTGTGGCGGGTTGGGGGGGGGCCTCATATAACACTGGGTACCTTTCCATAGTTTGCAAATGTGGACAGGGAGCAGGTGAGGCTTTCCCCTCTGGTGTTGAAGTTGCATCATTTCATCTGAAAGGATCACAGGTTTAGTCCATTTTCTATCATAGAATGAGAGACATCACCAAAAACCCCATCCCACTTCAGTATGGTGGATGAAGTTTGCCCCATGGTCCTTGTTAAACATACATAGATAGCATCCTGCCGAATCCCTCCTGCAGGGCCGAGCCACCCATCATTCTGCGCACCCACGTAGTGGGGAGGGTCCTGGCAGGCCGTGGTTTTGAGATCACTGGTGTCTTCTCTCACTCTTCCCGGCTGCTTCAAGCCCTGCCTGCACCAGCAGGTGGAATGCTGTTCACCTGCTGCCACCTAGTGGTTCTTCATCTCTCAACATCCTTTTCCTCCGCCTTCTTTAAGGAAGGTTTTCTGTTGTCAGATTCAGATTTACAGACAACTGAAGAGATACAAACGTGTGTTTAGGATGGGGCTTTTAATGTGCCCAGGGGACAGGATGTTGTTAGTTGGTTGGTTTGGTTGGTTGGTTGGTTGGTTTACATCTTGAAGCGGAAGACCTTAATTTAGTTCTGTTGGAACTCCAGCAGTACCATAGGGGATGTGTTTGTGTGTGCACATGTGTGTGTGTTTCTCTCACTCCCTCTCTCTTAGAGACACATATCAGAAATCAGAACTGTGATCATTTTTCCTCTGCAGCTTAGAGCGGAAAGTCAGTCCTTATCAATGAGATCATCAGTGTAAACCAGAGGTTCTCGATCAGAGGCAAATTTGTGCCCCTCCCCACCCCTCCCCGCCTCTTCCTTCCCCGGGGACATTGTACCAATGTCTGGACACATCCTTGTTTCTAACAGGCTGGGGGTGGGTGCCCTGAGCATCTAGTGTGTAGAGGGCAGGGGTGCTGCTGGACACCCTACGATGTACAGCACAGGCACCTACAAGAAAGAATTATCCAGCCCCAAATATCAAGTTCCAAGTTGAGAGAGCTGCTATAAACCGGTGGGACCCCCTCTTTCTGCCCCGCGATAGTGTGCACACCTTGTCCCCTCTGTCACATCCCACAGCGTGCACACCCTACATTGGCATCAGGATCCCCCACTGAAAATAAGGGATGGGTCCTTTGTCAGCCAGCTGCCATCTTCCCTCTGGCCAACCTGGGCGTCCCCATGAGCATGTCCTGGGAAGATCTTCCTTGCACCCTCCTTACACCTCAGCAGAATATTTAAGGCAAACCAAACTACTCTGGTGGTAATGACGGGGAGGCTCGGACGACCCCTTTGCTCCTGCAGCTTTAGGAGGACCTCGGTGTTCACTCCCATCCTCTGGTCTCCCCCCACCCCCACCCCACAGTGAGCTGGAAGACTTTGTTGAAGATTTAAAGAAGGACTCTACATCGGCTGGCCGCGTGGTCACTCTAAAAGACGTGGAAGATGGGGCTTTCCTCCTGCGACAAGTGGGAGAAGCTGTGGCTTCTCTGAAAGGTGAGCCTCCTCCTGGAAGGGAGAAGTCAGAAGCTAGTCTTCGGGGGATGGGGTGTAAAAATCTGCCCAGTAGTGAAGGATTCGTTCATTCATGCACACAGAGGTATTCATGAAACACCTACGTTTGCCAGCCCTGTTCTAGGCACTTGGGCTGTACCACTGAACAAAATAGGCAAATGTCCCTGTCTTCTTGGAGCTTATATTTCAGCGGGTGCTGTAAGATTGAGGACTCGGTAATACGAGTGATAGTTTCTCTCTGCTGGGCTCTTGCAGTGTGGGCACTTGTGCCAAATTCATTTAAAATGATCCTAAGGGACAGTTGTCTTTATCCCAAGTATACAGACAGGAAATGAGACGCAGAGGACCTCTGTCCTTGCCCAAGGTCACTTGGAACCCGGTGTCCGACCAGCATCTGCTTCCTGAAGATGTGTGCGGGGTGCTCCAGCCAATAAGCCCCATGCTCCTACCCCTAGTCCAGCATGCACGCCGGATAGGGGCTTGTTCCATTTTTTCTCCTACAACTCACCATCTGCTCTTGGCCTGCAGGAGAATTTCCAACCCTACAAAACAAGATGCGAGCCATCTTACGCATAGAAGTAGAGGCCGTGCGGTTTCTGAAGGAGGAGCCCCACCGGCTGGACAGTCTACTGCAGAGAGTGCGGAGCATGACCGACACCCTGACCATGTTGCGGAGGTAACCGGGCCTCTCCAGGGGTGGAGGAAGGTCATGAAGAGAGGCAGCAGCTCCTTCCCACCCCCAGAATTCTATTGCAACATGAATGAAGTCCCAATTCTTCAGCACAGGCTCGCTGCTGCGTTTGGCACATCCTACAGTGTAACATTAGCAAACACAGTAAACATTTAAAAAAAATCATTTGGTTCTTTTCAGTAGCATTTTAAAGTTGAAGAATGGATCAAAATATTTTACTAGCCTCCTTCACTTCAGGAACACAGATGCCTTCTGTGCCTATTGCTGCCTCAGAGAGAGGGAGGGCAGGAAGCAGGAGAGATTTACAACTGGAAGTTGCCTTCATGATGGTGACTAGTGATGGTGGAAGAGAGGGCACAGTAGCATGAGGGAGAATGGGTTGGACAGGTCCTTGGGGATTCTTGGAGATTGAAGGAATGGGGTGGGTAAAAGAAACAGATGGGATGCCTGCGTGGCTCAGTGGTTGAGCATCTGCCTTCGGCTTAGGCCGTGATCCCAGGGTCCCAGGATCGAGTCCCACCTCGTCCTCTCCAAGAGGAGCCTGCTTCTCCCTCTGTCTGTGTCTCTGCCTCTCTCTCTCTATCTCTCATGAATAAATAAATAAAATCTTGTTAAAAAAAAAAAAACAGAAACAGAAGTGAGTAGTACAAGAGAGTCCCCGAATACAATGTCTTTTTCAAATAAAAAAGGAGAGAAAGTTTTAATAAGAAAAATAAGGGACTGATTAAGGATTATAGGTCAGGTTTGACATTGTCTGATATATAAATACCTCGATCATAGCAACAATCCCCAAGGAAAGCCGTAGAAGAGATTCTTATCTCCCGTCCTTGTCCTCACCATTATTACATTCTTTCTCTTTTTTTAAGATTTTATTTATTTATTTATTTATTTATTTATTTATTTATTTATTTATAGAGTGCACAAGCAAGGGAAGCAAGAGAGGGAGGAAGCAGGCTCCCACTGAGCAGGGAGCCCAATGCAGGGCTTGATCCCAGGACCCTGGGATCATGACCTGAGCCAAAGGCAGATACTCAACCACTGAGGTACCCGGGGGCCCCTCATTATTACATTCTATAGAAAAATATATGAGGATCAAAAAGGTAAAGTTCCCAATACCATCTAGCTAGACCTTGCAGAACCAATGAGATTCAAGCACAGGGCTGTCTGACCCCAAAGCCATGTCCTTGCCACTGCATCATGGGTGGAAATAGACAAAGAGCATCAGATGACCCCAAAAGGCAAAGGAGGATGAGGACTAGCCTAGCTGTTGGGTTTGAGGTCACTGTCGACCTCGCAGAATGGCTCGGTGGAGTCCAGGTAGAGAAGCCTGACCACACGAGGCTGAGCAACGTGAAGAGCAAGCAGGAGGAATTAAATACAGGTGACGCTTGAACAGCCCAGGTTTGAACTGCACGGTCCACTTAGATCAAGATTTCTTTTGAGAAATACAGGACAGTACTGTCAATGTATTTTCTCTCCCTTGAGATTTTCTTACATTTTCTTTTCTCTAGCTTACTTTGTTGTAAGAATACAGTTATAACGTACAAAATGTATGTTAATCAACTGCTTGTGATACAGGTAAGGCTTCTGGTCAACAGTAGGCCATTAGTTGTTAAGTTTTGTAGGGAGACAGAAGTTACACATGGATTTTCGACTGTAGAGGGTCAGGACCCCGAACCCACATGGTGTTCAAGGGTCAGCTGTATGAACTGCCCTCCCCAGGAGCTTGGCGGTGAAAGGAGAGCATGGAGGGCTTAGGAAGCTCTGGGGGTTGGAACTGAGCATCTCTGGGGGTTTCCAGCCAGGACCCGGTGCAGGAGTTGTTGTTAGAAGCATGTGTTCCCTGTGGAACTGGGCAGGACAGCATGGTGCCAGTGGGAAAGGAGAGACAGGCCATCTCATGAGGGAGAAACAGAGAAAGCAGCTACCAGAGACAGCCAAGAAGCACTTGGAGGACATTAGGAAGTTGCTATGGAAACCCTCAACCCTGGAAAGCTGCTACTCTAGATTTTACAATGTCTTAATTTTGCAATAACAACTTGCCTGGCTTTGGGACGACAAGCATTCAGGCTAATGCCATCAGAATAGAATGCAAGCCACCTATTTTAAGAGTTAATACTGCTGTGTATGGTTTCTCCCAGACATGTCACCGATGGGCTCTTGAAAGGGACAGATGCAGCCCAGGCTGCTCAGTATGTCGCTATGGAGAAGGCCACGGCCGCGGAAGTCCTGAAGAACCAGGAGGAGGCTCCCCATAGCCCAGGCCAGCACCCCCACGCTGCAGGGGTGCCCGGCGACATGAAGTCGGAAGTGGTGCCCTTGACTGTCCACCATGCACAGAGCTCCCCCGTGGTCATCCAGCCCTCCCAGCTGTCTGCCGCCCTGCTCAACCCTGCCCAGCACCTGCCTGCAGGGACTGGTCCTCACCTAGCCGGCCCTCCAGCCGCCACGCAGGAAGGGACCTCCGCTCTGCCATCGACCCAGGCTCCTCAGTCCCTGCAGACGCCCATGAATGGCTCCACCATGCAGAGCTTGTTCATCGAGGAAATCCACAGCGTGAGTGCCAAGAACAGAGCAGTGTCTATTGAGGTAGGGTCCCACTTCCATTTCTCACCCCATAAAGGAATAACACCTGGTCCTTTCCCTTGGAGAATTCCCAGCCTGGTTGTCAGATGTACTTCTTATATATATGTATGTATCAAAGGTAGATTTTTTTTTGTGTGTGTGTGTATATATATATATCAAAGATAGATTTTAGCACTATAAATAGGTTTCAACATCCAGATTAAGAGAAAGGTCACTGGGTTTCAAGAACGATGAAACACCCCAACCTGGCGGAAGGGGAGGCCCTGGTGTGCCTTGGAGTGTTTACCAGCTGACTCTCTGGGGGGAAACGCCCCGATTTGTAGAATTTGTCAATTTTGAGTTACAACAGGGTATCGGTGAGCATGTAATTGGGGAGAAATGTGAGTCAGCTCTCCTGAGCCAGTGCGTGCAGGCTCACACTTAACCACTGGTGGGTGCAGGCCTACGGAGGGCTTGCCACTGGGCTCGAAAAATCAGTAGAATCTGGGTAAGCAGAGCAGGGTGGTGAGGGCATGCTGCGGCAGAGGAATGTTGGAGCAAAGGGAGCCACAAGGAAACGTGTTTAAGGGGAACAAGACAGAAGAGATGAGGCCAGCAAAACAGGCTGGAACCAGATTTGGGGTAGTTTGTAAACCAGTCTGAGATATATCTCAGGGTCATGGTCTGGGCATCCCCAAAATGCTGCATCTTGGGCCAGCGACTAAAAAATAGCATCTTCAGAAAATTACTCTGAAACAAGATACATAATTGATTAAGATGATGGGTCTGGAATTAAGGGTGCTGGATAGGAAGTCATTAGCAGGGTCGTGGGGGGGCAGAGGCAGTCAAAATGCAAAGAGAAGATGAGGCCGTAAAGTCACAGAACAGATAACATGCCACATTTTTAAAGATTCTTTTTATCAAGAGATATCATTGCTTCTTCCTTTCTCTTGCCCTGTGCATCCTCCACCCATGACCCCAGACCCTGGTCCTCACCATCCTGCCTCTCTCTCTCGCATCAGCAGTAGATAATTCAGATCTCGAGAAAAAAACAAACCTCTTCAAACTGCCAAGGCCACAGTCACAGCAACTGGACCTCCGAACACTAGGTAGCTCCTGTCTGCCCCAAAGTCAGTAGCTGTGCCCCTAATCCAAGCCAACCACTTACAAAAAGTGAGTCATGGGAGGGGCAGTATGTGATCACTTGACGATGATTCCATCCTTTCATGCCCAGCGGGGACAGGGGTGCAACACGAAAATACATTTCCTCCTGAGAACGTGTCAGCGTGGAAATGCTGTCAGTAGGAGGACTCCTTTATTTAACAAATATCTTTTGAGAACCTGCCAGGCGTAGTGATCATTGTTATGTGTATGGTTTAAGTTTCCACTTATGAGTCATCTCTAAAAATGCCCCGATCAGGGGATCCCTGGGTGGCACAGCGGTTTGGCGCCTGCCTTTGGCTCAGGGAGCAATCCTGGAGACCCGGGATCGAGTCCCACGTCGGGCTCCCGGTGCATGGAGCCTGCTTCTCCCTCTGCCTGTGTCTCTGCCTCTCTCTCTCTCTCTGTGTGACTATCATAAATAAATAAATAAAAATTTTTAAAAAAATAAAAAAAAATAAAAAAATAAAAATGCCCCGATCAGCAGTAAGGAGGCCTCTGCTGAAGAATGAGGTGACCTTCCTTCGCAACAGGTGTCTGAGCCCCATCGTGCACCAAGTCCTACAGGCTCTGGGGCAGGCAGTGAACAGAGGCGACAAAGTCTGTGCTTTCAAGAAACCTATCTGCTTGTAGGGAGAGATAGAGAACCAGTGTATCCCAGATGATAATAAATGCTAGGAAGGAAAAATAAAGTGGAGAGGCGGGGAAGTTGGTAAGGATGGTGATGGTGGAGGTTCTCGTTTCCATAGCATGAATCTCAAGCAAATCTCTCATCTCACTGGGCTCCAGTGTCTCCTGTGTAAAATGTGTTGATAAAATGATCTCTGTCTTTTTCAATTCTTACCTTGTGGGGTTTTAGTAATCCTGGTGCTAATTTCCCCTTTGCCCATCTGGAAGGTTTCCTGAACCATCCCAAAATCATAGAAAAATGTTCTCTTAAAAAACGTGCAGGTGTTTAGAAATGCATTTCATCATTTCTCCCTGTTGTAGGACTTGATGGAACTTAGAGGTAATCTAAATAACCCCCTTTATATACGTAAGAATATTCGACCCAGAGGCCCTATAGCAATTCTTAGACAGACATGGAATGGAGGTGTGGGTGTCTTTGTTCCTGGTGTTTTGGGTTTTGTTCCTGTCTGTTTGCACATCTCCTCCAGGATGAAAACTTGGTTTAGAGAACAGAAACCTGGTTATGGGATGCATACTTTGGAAAGCATATCCCTGTGTCTTTTTTATTACCATAGGGAAAGTAGCAATAAATGCTCATTTACTGAACGAATTTGGGTTCCTGAACTTGCTTCTGTGCGAATGAATGTCAGTCACTTGGGCTTAAGTGACAGAGAGCCCAGGAGCAGGTTTATCTGATTGCACAAATGTCTCTCAGCATGGACACCAGAGCATGATTTTATCAACAGTTTACCTGTGTTACACCTCCCCCTACACCAACATGAAATCTCTAATTAGCTTTCCCTGTGATTTCTAAACTTTCTTCACTTGTGATTTTCCTTCAGAAAGCAGAAAGGAAATGGGAAGAGAAAAGGCAAAATCTGGACCACTATAACGGGAAAGAATTTGAGAAGCTGCTAGAAGAAGCTCAGGCCAATATCATGAAGTCAATTCCAAACCTGGAGATGCCACCAGCCTCCGGCCTGCAATCAAAGGGTGATGCTCCAGGAGACAAGCTAGAACTTTCAGGTGAGGTGCTCACCGAGCCGGGTGGCCTTGGCTGCCTTTGGGTCAGTGTTGGGCTGCCCACTTATGCATGAACTGGCCAACAGGCCCACTCTCTCACTTCTCAAGGATTTTATAAAATTATAAACTTGGAAGACCAAATCCTCAAGTATGACTGGATTCTCACTACCTCTTTTTAATCAAAAACATAGCAGGGAAACTGTGTTCTTGACTAGGATACTAGAATAGTGCCCAGTAAGGAAAAATATAGATTCCCGGCTCCCACATTTCCTATGAATTTATGACACTTCATAGCACCAGCTGGGAGAATAAGAGGGCTGCATTTAAAGTAAATGCTTTTCATATGCTGCAGGAAGAAAATGTCAGCCTTTATGAGCTCCCAAGGGGATATTAGATCATAAGGCGAAATTACATTTTTTAAATCAAAATTATTAGATTGTATATTGAACCAACTAAACAATGGAAGTTAAGCATCAGTGTGTCACTAACAACATAAAATTACTGTCGGAAAACCCAGCCTACTAAATCTCCAACCAACGAGCCACATGCCGTATATACTCTGATTTCGAGTTGTGTACAGAGCCACGATTATACCTGCAGCCCAGTGTCTCAAGGCCACATTCCATGATGCCTCGTCCAGGAGCTAAAATTAATTTGAACAGGAATCGCCATCCTGATTGCATGTCCGGGAACATGAAAGTAGATACAGTTTAGAACCACTGAAGCCCTGTCGGTTTTCCTTTCCCAAAGCTGCTCTAAAATTCCACCCACTAAAACTCTCTCCATCAGCCTGTGCTAAGTTTTTCACCCCCTTTTCCCACCTGCCAGCTGTGTAGGCCAGCTTAGGGACCCTGGAGGGGTCAGACAGCATGTGCCCGCGAAGGAAGGGGTCTGGGAGGGGTGATGGCTCTGCTCTCACCCAGACAGCTTTTCTCCCAAAGTTCCCATGAGGAACTTCTCCTGGGTAAGGACCTCGTTCTGTTTCTATCTGACCTAAATTGGCTTTCCCCATTATTAATTTTGTCAGGTAGTGCCTGCATGTTTTATAATCACAAATAAATGATTAAAAAAATAGTTAAAATTAGAACTGTCCCTTCTCATGATTATACAGCAAAAATAATAACACTACATTCTTTTAACTTACCACATTTGGGCTTTTCATTCCTTCAGATTAAAAAAATTTGCATGAAGTATTTTTAAAATATTAGTCCCCAAAGTATTTTTCACTCGTTAAAATGTTATCATTCTATCTTATTTTTTTAAGTACACTCTACACCCAACATGGGGCTTAAACTCACAACCCTGAGATCAAGAGTCCATGCTCCACCACCTGAGCCAGCCAGACCACCTTGCTTTTTGTTTTTTTAACACATGGCCTGATTTCTTCTCAGAAAGAGTCCACTAATGTACAGGCTGCCAGAAATGCATAAGGGTACAGTCCGTTACCTGCAAATGTTGGTTTCTATCATTTTTACTTGTTTGTCGTGGATGTTATTGCTTTTATGTATTTGTGTATACTAATGAGGTAAAATCCTATGCTGAGGGTTTTAAAAAAAACTTTTTGTATTTCCCTTTGTGTGATCTACTTAGATAATGGGGATGGACTGCTAGCTTCTAAACATCTATGGAAAAGTTAGGGATCGTAGCCTCATTCCACGTTAAAGAAAAATCATTCACAGAGCTATGCGTTCAAAAGAGCAGGGAAGACTTGATTCAGGACGGCAGTGGGGGAGAGAAATTGAACTCAACTCTGAACGCAGCATATCAAGGGTAGGAAGATTCTTGCCAAGGGCAGGCCAAGAGCTTGGATGTCCAGGGTGGGGAATGAAGAACCAGATCAGATGTCAAGAATGGGAGGATTCTTACTAAACTGATTTAGCAGATTTCTTTGTGAAAACTGGGCTGAAGTGACCAAGGGCAAAGCCCAGTGGAGTAAAGGGCTCAGAGGAGCCTCACCAAAGCTGATCAAAGAGGCATTCTTTGTCCTTACACAGGAGAGGAGACCTGGGCTCCCCCTAGGGTCCATCAGCCTGTGCCAGTCCCTTGAGGGACACCCAAAGCTGCTGAGGCCATCCCTGGCCAGGCTGCTGCTGGCTTAGGATCCAGCCAGGTGTCCCCGTGCTTTTCAGGCCTTGGAACCCAGCACCCTCACGCATGAGACTAGCAACACCCACTACACACAACTGTGGGCATTTCACCCTGATGATTTACCCACATCCTTATTACAATCTTATGGAAACCTCTCAAACAACTCTGACTACATGAATCAGAAGAGACGAATACATCCAGGGAGGGCAGGCCTCATTCCTAGGGAGAGCTGGGGCAAAGCCAGGTTGGGAGTTCCGACCCTGAATTTCTGGCTTCCCTGCTTTAGGGAACCCTTGGGTTGAGTGCTGGTAAAAGGCAGGGGTAAGGGGTATTAATAATGGCGGGAATGGGGCTGACTGGTTTTTTAATTTTATTTTATTTAAATTCAGTTTGCCAACATATAGTATAACACCCAGTGCTCATCTCATGTGTGGGGCTGACTGTTTAAATTTTATTAAGTGCTTTTGGGAGGACATTTTTCTGGAGAAAGCTAAGCAGATATCTGCATTTTCTAACCTGTGGTGTCAATCCTAATTTATACCTGTGCGTTTCTGTGTTTACTGCCTCCTTTCATCAGCAAAGAACCCTTTCCAGCCCCATAGCTGTAGCCAAAACTACATTCTCTTCCTGATTTTGTTTTCTGTTTCATGTGCCTCCCACTTTCCTTCTGGCCCCTCAGTGACTGGATTCCATCCTGACATCCCCTGCATGAACACTTCCTGCTCACACTGTCTTTCAGCCTTCAGAGATGAAGGCTTTTGAGGCCATGCAAGGTGTTCTAGATTTGTCTTTCATTCTTTTTTTAAGATTTTATTTATTTATTTTGGGGATACAGAGATAGGGAGCAGGGGGAGAAGAAGAGGGAGAGGGACAAGCAGACTCCTTGCTGAGCATAGAGCCCAACCTACAGCTCAATCCCATGATCCTGAGATCATGACCTGAGCTGAAACCAAGAGTCGCCTCTTAACTGACTGAGCCACCCTGGCACCCTTGGATTTGTCTTTGGGCTCCAATATTCCATCTCCCCAAGTAATATCCAGATTTTTTGTTTAGTAATGATACCTCATAGTTGCATTGCATTTACAACAAGCCAGTGAACACTGTTCCAAATGCTTCGTGTATTTTAAGTTATTTCATCCTCACAGCCCCCCAGTAGAGAAGATTACCATAATGGGCACATTTAACAGATGAGAAAACTGAGGCAGAGAGAAGTCAGAAGGTCCTTGTTCAGGACCTTTCTGAGATTTCAAGTGAGTCAGGCTTTTAGGGTCTATACCTTTAATCATCAAACTGTGGAGAGACTAGAAAAAGTTAAAGTCAGATTACATCAAGTTTATAGAAATACACTGTTCTGGACGTTATCTTGCAAAGAGATTATTTTTAAAATGACACACTGTTTTCCAGAAGACTCTCCAAATTCAGAACAAGACTTGGACAAGCTGGGGGGTAAGTCCCCACCTCCTCCTCCCCCGCCCCCTCGGCGGAGCTACCTGCCAGGATCAGGGCTCACCACCACGAGGTCCGGCGATGTGGTCTACACCAGCAGGAAGGAGAACATCACCGCTAAGGTCTGACGGGTTAAGCACTGGTAAACTGGTCTCAGGGTTCAAATGATACCCTTAGACAAGCTTCTCTCTATTCTCCTTTGGAACACCAATAGTAGTAAGGCAGAGAAGGAGAGAATTGACTACGCTAAATCACAGGAAGGCCCCACAGATGGGAAAATCTCAGCCAGTGTTATTGGACTAGACTCAGCACCACAAGCTTTATCCTTACTTGACTTTTAGCTGCGACAATGTAAAATGCAAATCGTGAGCTACTTCCCCCAGCAAGGCGTTGTAAGATTGAAAATGGGGGTAGAAGCAGAAGCAAAAGCAAGGCCATCTTACAAAGCTAAGTGAGATTCTCTCACAGAGTTGTGAGAGTCTGTACAGAAAGCTGTTCAATGAGCTTTAGCTTCCACTTAACTTGGCAAGTTTTGTTGTTTGTGCTAAATGTATGATACAATCGCCAAGGAGATGTAGTATGGGCAGGCCTTTCTCAAAGGCACCAAATGTTGAGTAGTTAGAATTTTATTAAAGGTCTTTGGTCCATTCACCAAAATGGCAGCTTGTACAAACAAAAACCCAAACTAAATGCAAGGGGATATTACAGTCTTTGAACTCGATTCAAAGAGATAGGAGACCAGTGCACCAGCCAGTAAGGGAACCTGTGTTCTTGTGATCTGGCCCTCTTTTTGCCAGCACCTTGAGGTGTTAAGCCAAAATCTGTGATTCGAATCTTCCACAGGCAAGCAGTGATGATGCTGGACCAAGCCCCCAGGCTAGAGCCACCAAATGTCCAACAGAGGAACCTGCTTCTGCCTGGACCCCATCCCCACCACCAGTCGCTACCTCCTCCTCAAAGGATGAGGAGGAAGAAGAGGAAGGGGACAAAATAATGGCAGAACTCCAGGTACGTGCATGAGATGACCGGCTGTGGCTCCCTGCCTTCCTATCTTGGACTTTCTGGCTGTGTCTCATGGATTCATTAGCTAGAGAGGGCTGGCAAGGAGCCTTTGGACATAGGCCCCAACAGCTGCATCTTCTGGCCATGGCTTCCACTTTTCCAAGATGGCTCTGAACTAAGCTGTCGGGGTACTTCATGACATGTGTAAGGAATGATCATTTCCCCAAACAGCTCAGGACATTTATACAGAAAGTCAACTGCAAGTGTTCCTAGCTCTGCCTGAGAGGATTTACTCTCCTTGCTTTTAGTCTGAAGAGTTGACTTCCTTTCAAAAGTGGTAAAGACAGGGATCAGAAATACTAGCCGTTGTCTTGTCTTCTAAGGATTGGTTAAGGCCCACTTCAGCTAGGGTCCCATCCTTTGGTTTTAGTACCTAGAATGGTTGCCCTTAGGTCTTCTGTCCTCCATACCAGGCTCCCATTCCGTGTCAGCATCATCTTTTCAAATATCCTGAAAAGCTGAAGGATTCTATTTCCCATTGTCTTTGGCCTGGTCAAGAAATGATACTTTATTTTCAGTTTGGGATTTTTATTTTTTAATCAATTGGCACAGTCCGTTCATAAGATTAAGGATGGCAAGCTTTGAGCCAAACTCAAAGCTTATCCCACATTCGAGCCATGGCTGTGAATCTACCCTGTATGTACGTGCTATGAAATTTTCTAACCAAAGACATATGCACAATTCCCAAACCAAAGTCTGTTTGGAGAATATTCCATTTTGAGCCATACTTCTTGTAGAATTTATTTTGCCCTTTGGATGGTCAGATGGTCCAACCAAACCACGTAGGACTCCAAAACCTGTTGCCTGGTCACCAGTGTACTAACAGTTTTGTGCAGGCCCCACAGATCTGCATTCTCCATGTGGAATGAGAGAACTTTCAAACCATGTCATTTCTACCACTACAGCTGTTCTACTTTGCTTTCCTGGGTAATAACTGCCAAAATTGGGCCGTTTGGACTTACAGGGCTGCTGGTTTGATTTGTCACCATGGGTGAGCCCTTCTGAGCCTCACTAAAACTCCCAGACTGGCCTGGGACATCCCCTCCATCAATCAGATTGCCGGCAGGTTTTTAGAATGGTTAGAGGATGTCATCCACAGATTTACAAGGTTAGTGACATGTTGATAGCATTGAGGTGTCTGTCACTCAGTGATCCAGTGAGGACCCTCTAGCTAATGATACTGGCATGACAAGGTTGCTTGTTGTTGGGGGATCGGTGCTTGTCTGAGGATGTGTAGGCAGGCTCGGGACCACTCGCTGTGGCATCTGCCCCAAGCATGGTGTGAATTGGCCATGGCCCAGTTTGGTTCACATGGGTGACAAAGCACTAGATGATTTTAAACCTGTACAAGGTGAACAGTCACTAGTAATCCAAGAAGCAGAGACTTTTAAGCTCATGAATAATCCTGCACTAACCCCCCAGACAGAAGTCATTGATTTGTTCGAGCCACTTAGAGCTCATTGCTTGAGAACATTTATCAAGCCTAAATATCACTGATGCTTTCTTTGACTGGAAGTTTTCCAAGGCTGGAGTATTTGGCTCCTTGTTGTATTATTGATGGTTAGAGAATACTGGTGAATGAAGTGCTCTCAGCCTAACTTAGCCAAAGCCAGGCAGCCCTCCTGCTGGGGTAGGGACCCAAGCTCCTGCCTCAGAAAGGCAGCCACGGGCTCTGGACTTAGATGCCCCCGAGGCAGGGCAAGGAGCAGGTGCAGCCCCATAAATATACCTGTGAAACAGCTTTCATGCTCCAGGTTACCAGGCATCAGAAGAAGCCACCAGCTCCGAAGCCCAGGGTCTGACAGCCCCATGGAGATGGCAAGTGGCCTTAGTGGGAGGTCCAGGGCCAGCGAGGCCTGGGGGGTTTGGGGGACTGCAAGGGGGAGCCAGTGCTGCAGGAACTCAGGGAGCCGGCCGAGGATCTGGAGAGCAGGCCAGGGAAGGTCCCAAGCATCGGCTCTATTTATATTTTAGGATCAGTACTGAGATTGTCAACATGGCACGGGCATGGGTCATTCTTTCTGTCCACAGAGTTATTTCCGAAGTACCGTGTTTGACATTAAGAAAATAGGAGGCAATTATCTGGGATTTTTTTTTTTCACTTAAGTAACTGGTCTTTAATCCTGGCTGCATATTTGAGTTGTTTGAGGGGAGTTTAAAAAAAAAAAAAAAGGCCTCTAGATGAATTCTGAATTAATTATTCTCTGGGTGACACCTGCATAACAAAATTAATTTTTAACTAGGTGACAGGCAGTGGAGTTGAGAGCCACTGATGTCAAGAAGCCTGGCTGCTGGGGTCTTCATCTTTCGTGTCCCCATCTGCCTCAGAGACTCAGACTGTGCTGTCTGCCCTCTGAGTGGCCTCCGTCACCCAGTGCTCACGTGAGCCGATGTGGGCTCCTCTAATCAAAATTGACAGTTTTCAGGGACAGGACTAGAGGCTTGGGCTGCGCCGAGGCCATGCAGAATCCTCTGGATACAAAGAGCATCACTTTATTCTAAATGCACTTCCGAACACCCCCCAAGCAGGGTGGTACCTGTTACTCCTGCAGATGATGAATTGGTAAGGATTACTTTTGCTAGAAGATTTAAGGGTTGGCAATATCTTGTGCCCTTTTTTTCTATGACCTCAAGAAAGCTGGTTAAAAAAAAAAAGCAAACAAGAAAATGTTGCTTTTTGTTTTAATTCATTTACATAGTCCACTTTTTTTTTAGATCAAAGCAAGAAGCCCTACTAAGTACAAATCAGATTCACCTTGTACTGAAAGGAAGGGCGTTCTTTTCAAGGCTTCTGTCCATTAATCATGCCGGGGCACAGACGCTAAACAAGCTTTGCCCCTGGCTCAGCGCTCAGCTTTGGTGACCCGAGGCCGAATGCAGAGCCCACTTTTTCCAGGCTCTGCCTCCCTGGCCCGGGTGCCCCTGCGTGCAGGGCTGGGCTGAGGTCTCCATGCCTCCAGACCACCTGCCTACTCCCTCCATCCTCCTTGCTGCACGTGGATCCCCGTTAATCTCAGTATTTTAATCCCTTAGGCATTCCAGAAGTGTTCCTTTATGGATGTAAATTCAAACAGTCATGCCGAGCAGTCCCGGGCTGACAGTCACGTTAAAGACACTAGGCCGGGGGCCACAGTCCCACCCAAGGAGAAGAAGGTAACGTGGCGGTGACACATCTGCCACATGGTCCAACAGTCCTTCTTTCCTTGCTCTGACACTAACACTACTCCTGCTTTTGTCCTTCTGTGCCCTCTCTTTTCCTCTCTTGCCTTTTTTTTTAAACTAATGGAGATACCGCCTGAGGTTTAATCAGAGATTATTCAGTGACCTCTGGGTCCCTCTGCACACCACACAACAGTCTATGGCAGAATTTTAGGCATTATCTTCCCAAATTGTAGAGTATACACCTTGCCAGATTTTTCTAGAACTCTAGAAAAAAAAAATAGAAACACCAATCGAGTATGTAGCACTTTTCCTAATTTTTAACACGTCTTCCAGATCCAACCCACCTACGTTAGAAGTAGCAGCAAGCATTAGATTCTAGGAAGAAAACACATGGCGTCGCTGAATGCCCGCCACCATCCACAGGTGTATCCTCATTGAAACGTACACATACGTATTTGCGCACGTGTTCGAGAATGCCAGATAGAATTTTTGTTAAGTACTACAAATTCTCAAGCTATACCTTGCGAGACAGTAAGTCCAGTATAGGTTTAGTGCTAATACACACAATGTGTCATCCTAATGGCTTCAAGACCGATGTCCAGGCTCTGGAACAAAATTCATTGTTATTAGATAAGTGCTTGACCGGGAGGACCTTAGCCTGAATGTTTGAATGTCACCTTTTTAAGTCTGACCTAGAGCCTTTATGATTTTTGCATAAAGAGCCATCTGATCTGAATGAAGCCTCTGACTAAATTTCAGGATTGACAGCTTATCATGACCAACTCAAGTCCTAGCATCTTGCACCAGGAATGTCTATTTCAGAAATTGAAGATACTAGTGTCCCCCAAATAAAGCCAAACAGATCAGCCACAGTGTAGCCTAATAGCTATACCAGGTGGGTACCTCAGTCCCTGTGTAAGAAAGCTCAGTGAGGGAGATAGAGGATCATTCTAACTTGATTATGTTCAAGAGACGCAGTCCTGAGGCTTCCAGCTTCCAGCTGTGAGGCCCCAAGCAAGGAAGCTGACCTCCTCCTCCCTGCCTCACAGCCATCGCAAAGCCTCCTGCAAACCACATCTGCCACAAAACTGACATATACAACTGTCACAGGGCGGGGCAGGGTGGCGGGGGTTGTCTGTGCACCAGCAGGGGTTTTGAGATTATTATTGATTAATTTTTCTCATGAAAATCTGTTAATTTGAATTGACCCCATGGCATCATATTGGAAATATATTGCCCTTTCAGTCTGTGGGATTGCCCTGCATCGCCTTATTAAAACCAATTCATGAGATGCCCGGGCATATCCTGAGTCATGGGGCATAGCTGGGCCAATGTGACTGTTTCTGTCTAAAACACTGACTGAGCCCCGGAAACTTCTTGAAAATCTCTCTAGAGACAATCACTGTGTTGTGGAAATTTGCTAATTGGCTAAAAAGTTACATTAGGTTCCTTGCCTTGTGATTCGAAAGCCATGTCCTCCCGATCTCATTCATCTCAATCAAGAGTCCATCAGATAATAAGTAGGTCTGTGTAGTAAGAGCCTCGTAGGGACTTAAGTGCTCATTTCAGTTAATTGTACTCGGTAGACTGACCTATTTTGTAATAACCATGAGACTTGTCCCCAAATTTTTATCGTTATTAACCTCTCCCTGGTCTATTCATCTACTCTTCTACAAGTCAAATATTTCCTTAAAGTTTTCTCCTACCATCATGAGGTGCTAGCCTAGTACTTCACTTGTATGGGATTTTCCTATAACTATGTTTCTGATTTCGGTTTATTGCCCATATGCATTTTGAGCCTGCTACAAGTTGTCTGAACAATCCAAATCTCAGGGCCTATGAACAGATATTAAGAGGTTTGATTACCTTTTGTGCAGACTCTTGACCATCTGAGGTTATATATAAGATATCATTGTGAGGTTACATGACATTTGTGACCAAGCTGCGCTGGATAAAGTTCATGTACTTGCTTCAGTACACTCATTCTTTTTTCTAGCCCAGTGACAAAAGTGACAGGTCATGTTAAACTTACCCTTGACATCTTTATCTTAGTGGTTTTCATCGGAGACTTCCTGCTACAACATCTGTTTTAACATATGTATGTCTCTGGGTGACATTTGAAGTACTTAACAATGGGTGAAGCTGGGGCCATGAGCAATCAGAACAGATGCCAGCCCTGACCCCAGGCCATGGGCCAGCAGAACATCAGCTGCACAGGTGTCATACATGTCAATTCCTCGTCCGATTCATGGGTAAATTCTCACTCCAGTCCTACCATGGTACACTAACTCCATGTTTAGAGTTGAAATCTTAGGTCAAAATCTCACTTATTCTTCTTAAAACCTTTTACTGGATGTGTTTGTTGTTTAATAATCCAAGTTTAAAATCCCACATTAGACATTATGTTGTTCAACCACACCAGCTGAATCGTTGCACACTTCGGAGGCTTTATTGGGATGAAATCAAGCTATACAGGAGGTGTTCAGTGGTGGATGCACCTTGTAGCCTGTATGATGTTTCCTTGTGATTAATACTGACTTTGTTGTTTGTGTGTTATTCCTTGAATGTATATGGACGCTCTTTCCATTTGTAACAGGGCGGTGGGATTGCTCTGGGTTGACTTGGGCGGGGCCTGGTTATTGTGCTTTGTTGTCATTGCTTTAACCAGACAACCTTCTTGGGATTGTGTCTCATCCTGCTGTAACCACCTCCTCCTCTCAGGCTTCGGCAGCAAGAAAAGAGGGCAGTGATGCCTTGGGAGCCACAAGGCACAGCTGTTGTTAGTGTCATGGCAGGGCCCGAGGAAAGTGGTAGACACGTGGCGGGAAAGGCCACGCTTCTTGGTGAAGCACTATCCATATCTGGTCCTCACCGCTGGGTTCTCACGTCCTGAATCTTGGTGAGAGCCTCAGAAATCTACCTTCACTCCATGTCAGAGGAGAGACTACAGGCTGAATGACAATGTCACGGCCACCATTTTAGTCTCAAATGTCTGCTCTGGAAATGTATAGATGATATTTGGGCAACATTTTCATTCTGCATTTGGATTTGATCGCCTTGGGTCTGATTAGTTCGAAGGCTATTGTGACACCTGACTTGGCGAGTCCAAGCATAAACCGCAAGTACCTTTCCAATCTGTCGTTTGCCCAGGAACAAATAATGGGTTTTGTCATCTCCAGATACCACACCCAACAAATGCAGAGTCCTTATAGGACAATTTCCATAAAAGAAGCAGAGATAGCACTGAACTAACTAGCTGGAAGGGACGTGAAACCTCTCCTGGTCTAGTTCCTCGGTGTCTAAGCAAGAAAACTGAGGCCCAGAAAAGTGAAGTAACACAGTTCACTGGCAGGTCTGGATTAGAATCACAACCTTCTGCCTGCTGGGATACTGTACTTTCTACAGCGCCACACCACTCTTCCCGTTTTAGATTCCGCTGAGCTCACAATCAGAGGTTGGAAAGAGAACGCGTTGATATAGAATCGGTCCCCTTATTCTCTTAACTGCTCCCTCACAAAGTCTGAAATACTTACAATCTTTTGCTAATTGAGATTTTCATCTTGTGCAAACACAGGGCATTTTTGGAAGTTGGAGAACAAAGCAACCCAAGGTAAACAGAGCTCTATGGGCTTTGGACTGGTGTGTAACAAATGTGCTTGGCCCGCATGGTTTGGAAGTGTAATTAAAGGAGTTATAGGCCACTTTGGGGGGATGTGGTTTTGTGGAGTAACGTGTCCTACACTGTTCTACCAGAATTTGGGATTTTTCCATGAAGACGTACGGAAATCTGATGTTGAATATGAAAATGGCCCCCAAATGGAATCCCGAAAGGTGAGTTTAGCAGATTTCTGTTCCAACTGATACCACGCAGATTAATTACCTTCTCTGGCAGATCCATTTCTGATTAATGTGTGTGGTTTCCCTCCTCCACTGTCCTTCTCAGGTCACCGCAGGGGCTCTAGCACCTCTTGACCGCCCTAAGTGGGAAATAGCAATGGGGAATAGTCTTTCCGATGCATCAAGAACATCAGAGTATAAAACAGACATCCAAAAGAAGGAACATTCCCTATCCAACAAGAGTTTATTTAGAGACAGTAGAAACTATTCCCAGAAAAACGTGTCTAGGGTCAATTCTGGCCACACTGGCACTAGTCTGTCAGAGGTCGAAATACACAAAGGACCTAAGAGCTCAGGACCGCAGTACCCTGTATCCGACACTGAGCATCAGAAGATGAATTATGGAAAGACAAAGGAGATGAGTCTAGAAGGTGCAGAAAATATGGATGGGTGTGACCTTCCTTCTCCCACTAGGTCAACCGAATGGAGCCCGTGTGACGTCAAAACTCAAGATCAAGAGGTGCCCATGACAGAGTTGGGCCAGGTTGTTCTGAGACCCAGGGGGGCGCGGCCCGGGAACGCGAACCCCGTAGAGGACGGGGAATCGGCCCCAGGTTCCCCCACTGAAGACAACGCGACCCCCGACAACATTGCCTTCATGATCACCAAGACCGCTGTCCAGGTTCTCTCCAGCGGGGAGGTCCGAGACATAGTGAGCAAAAAGGGGGAAGACGTGCAGACGGTTAATATAGATGCCAAGAAAGAGACAACTGGCCAACAGGAGGGAGCTGAAAACGAGGAGCCAGTCGTGTGCCTGGACAAGAAGCCAGTTATCATCATTTTTGACGAACCCATGGACATCCGGTCTGCGTATAAGAGACTTTCGACTATATTCGAGGAATGTGATGAGGAACTAGAGAGAATGATGACGGAGGACAAGATAGAGGAGGAGGAGGAGGAGGAGGAGAGCGGAGACCCTGCGGTCCAGCACAGCGCGTCAGGGACGGTCCCCGAGGCGGTGGCGGCCGGCAGCCCGGGGCCCGCGCGGCCCGCTGACCGTGACCTGCAGCCGCACTGCCCGGCGGCCGAGGCTGACACGTCGGGGGGACAGGAGCTGGACAGGAGGGAGCAGGGCAAGTGCAGCCAGGCGGATTCTCCCGGGGCAGAGAGCAAGGCTGACGGGCCAGACGACCAGTTTGAAAGCCACAAGAAGAAGTTCAAGTTCAAGTTCCCTAAAAAGCAACTGGCGGCTCTCACTCAGGCCATTCGCACGGGAACCAAAACAGGGAAGAAGACCTTGCAGGTCGTGGTCTACGAGGAGGAGGAGGAGGACGGCGCTTTGAAGCAGCACAAGGAAGCCAAGAGATTCGAAATCACTCGGTCCCAACCCGAAGACACCGCCAAGAGTGTGCTTAGGAGACCAGAGCCACCCGGTCCGGAGGGCTCAACTCTGATTTCCAGAACTGATGAAATTAGAAAAAATACCTACAGGACGCTGGACAGCCTGGAGCAGACCATCAAACAGCTTGAAAACACAATCAGCGAAATGAGTCCAAAAGCCCTAGTTGATACGTCGTGCTGTGCCAACAGAGATCCTTTCGCAAGCTCACCCCACATGGCCCCAGAGGCCTCTCCCCGCTCCCTGCTAGTTCTGGATGAAGCGCCCACTGCCCCAGAGCCCCCCTCGTCCGTACCTTCAACTTCACGTAAGGTATCTTGGTCTGATGGAAAATGAAACGACCCAGCTGCTTTCTTACATCTGCCATAATCACCGTTAGCAACAGGTGTCTTGTGATTTACTTGCTTCCTTTCAGGTGGCTCATTGTGTTTTGTTTTTTGTTTTGTTGGGTTTTTGTTTTTTTGTCTGTTCGCCACGATCCCTCTCTCTCACTTTCTCCCTCACCTTCAAAACAACAACTAGGTGTCTAACAGCTAATCGATTCTCTTTTTACCTCTGTTGCTGATTGGTGTTGGGTCAACGCAAGGACGCTGGGTCAGTCATTTGCTGTTGAAATGATTGCTCTGATACTCACATTAAAATTCGTTTGATCAGTAGTGGAGCAGTTTATTCTGTTTGATTCTTCCAATTAACCCCAGTGGTGTCTCCTGATGTCCGTCTCCTAGATCTGTCCTGCATGTAGGGCTGTGGCTTCTCACGTTGACCTTCTCTGCACACAGTGGGAGGGCCCCGGTGATAACCCACTCATGTGCTTCTCCTTCTTTTCCCCTCCCGCTGCTCCTTCCCCCAGGGCTCCACTGGGACCCCGCAGACCAGCAGGATGCCAGTGCCCATGGGCTCCAAGAACAGACCCGGAAGCCTGGACAAGCCCGGCAAGCAGTCCAAACTGCAGGATCCCCGCCAATATCGTCAGGTAGTTTTACCTTAAACCCAATTTTGGATGGACACTATTGCGGTTAAGAAGCAAGTCACTGACTTAGTTTATACCAAATACTGTGTTTTCTTTGTAAGATACGATTTACATAGACACCCTGGATCTGGGGCATGAAGAAAGTCTAAACACCTTTGTTAAACTTTTCACCACGCTTCTGCATGCTTGCAATAAAACATCTTTTACTTTGTGACTCCCAAGTTTAACTGTTAACACCAGGTGCCAGGCCCATTGGCTTTTCTTTGGTGAATGTAGTGGTTCATCAGAACGCCTTGGGAAACCGAGACAGACCCGTCCTTGAGCCGCCCTGAAAGTCACCAGTACTAACGTGTAGGCTGCCCGCATTGCATTCGAAGTACATTAACTGTCTATCACGACGCCCCAGCCCCACGCCAGTAACCCCCCAGACGCATGGCCCACCCAGCACCCGGGAACGGTAGTGGGATGACGTGCCTCTTCTCACCACACTGTTCTTCCTTCTTTCCTGTTCTGCACATCCTCCACTCTGTCCTCTAGGGCTGCCTACCAGGTCCAGTACAGCACAACAGGACTTAGCTCAGGCCTTGAACTGGTTTGGTTTGGTGTGGTTTGGTTTCTTTTATTTGATATTCTCAGAAGGGCTGTGTTGCCAGAGCCCGTGGATTGATCGTGTTACCAGCTTTCTGACAAACTCTCCTGCCATCTTTATTTACAGGCTAATGGAAGTGCTAAGAAAGCTGGTGGGGACTGTAAGCCTGCTTTCCCCTCCTTACCTGCTTCTAAGATTCCAGCCCTTTCTCCCAGCTCTGGGAAAAGCAGTTCTCTGCCCTCTTCTAGTGGTGACAGCTCTAACTTGCCTATTCCATCTGCTACTAAACCACCGGTTACTTCTAATCCTCTCAGCCCCCAAACAGGACGATCTGCTCCCTCTGCCTCCCTCATCCCCTCTGTCTCTAATGGCTCCTTAAAGTTTCAGAGCCCCACTCATGCAGGTAAAGGCCACCATCTCTCATTCTCACTGCAGACTCAAAACGGCCGAGCAGCCCCTCCCTCCTCCTCCTCCTCCTCCTCCCCGCCCTCCCCCGCCTCCCCCACTTCACTGAATCAAGGTGCCAAGAGCATCAGGACCATCCATACTCCTGGCCTCACCAGCTACAAGGCACAGAATGGAAGTTCAAGCAAAGCCACCCCATCCACAGCAAAGGAGACCTCTTAAAGGCCAAATCCTGTTAGGCACAAGTGGGAGTTACCTTTAAAAAAAAAATTTTTTTTTTAAACAGTCTTCAACAACTGTTTTCACAAGAGAATGTAACATATTGCTGTACTGTTTGAGGCTTAATGCTAAGTATGTGCTAAATACTGGATGAGTAGATTTCAGTAAAGCTCGTTTGGTTTTGTTTTTTTTGGTTTTTTTTTTTTTTTTTTTTTTTTTACTTGGTTGCTGTTGTAATTACCTAGTGTTTACTGTCTATATTCAATACCTGTTACATGAAGTAAGCATGTGTTACAAAAAGAGTGGCTGGCAGGAGAGAAGGGTGTGTGTGAGATGGGTGGGGGGGAATGTATTCAGCATGTAAAACATGTATGATTCCAGAATTTTAGTATGTTTTGTACAAAAATATTTTTCATTACGGAGACTAGACGTGAACAGAGAAATACACAAGTGTGACTATACAAATTGTAAAACAGATACTATAATATTTCCTTTTATTTTAGTGTTATTTAGCTTTATTACAGATTTCTATTTTTGTCAAAACTTCATGATTCCTTTCGAGATCCTTTTTGCCAAAAACATTTTGATACTATAGCATTGTACATTTGAAAGTAGTGTGCTAGACCATAAGCCAGTGAACTTCTACACAAGCCAACCCAGAGGCACGTGTAGAAGGCAGTTTATCAAACCTATTGCACTGCCATGAAAATTATGTATAATAATTTGCAGCCCAAAGCAAGCTAGCTTTTTCTTTGCTTTTCTTCTTTTCTTTCTCTTTGTTCCTTTTCTTTCTTTTCTTTTCTTTTTTTTTTTTTCTTAGACATATTGGGATTCTCTAGTTGTTTTCTTTGCAGTATCAACCCCTTCCTTTGTTTTCGGAGACTGGTAACCCATACTCTTACATTGTGAATTTTAACATGTACACTTCTATATGGTTCTGTAAACTGATAAACTTTTGTACATATATAAATAGACATAAAAAATACTGTATGTGACAGCACAGAGTAGTTTTCCCACACCAAAGTTAATTTTTATGCATGCTTTAAAAATATATCTTGGGATGGGCAGAAATGGGGGCTACCCCGTACATTTTTAAAAAGCAACAAGTTTGCACAGCTAGAGTGTTTTTGTAAATAAATGTATTTGTATAACACAGTCATGTAATATACAGAACTATAAGCAGAGAATTTGCAAATCTAAATAAAGGGCTGCATGCTTATTATTTTTTGTACCTTGTCACTCGAACTACTTCCTAGTCAAAGGACAAACGTAACAACTATTACCGAGTTAAAGGGTTTGGGTTTTGAGGAGGTTATAAGTAACATGTAACCGAACACGAACTGGTTTTCGGAAAGCTCTGCTTTTCCTCTTCGTGATGAGCTTCTGATTAATTCATTGCAAGTGTGGTGCCTTCTGATATAACCTGCTGACTCTCTTCTCTGTGGCTTCCCCAAGGTTTGGTTCCCAGAAAGCAAACCTGGGTACAGAGTTTCCACCCTCATTGACCGGAGGGCTCATATTACTTTTTCTTTTTTAATTTCCAGTAGAAGTAAAGTAGAAATAAAACATCTTTGTCACTATGATTCTTTTTGAGTTCTCAATTTTAACAAATATTGTTAATGCGAGCTACCATTACACTGTATGTCTTCACTTGAAAAACAGGAAGAACACTTAGTGAAAATAACACCAAGATTATGAATCACCATCAAGAACAATCTCAGGAAACTACTACTTATTTATTTTTTGCCTCCAAAATATCTAATTTGGTTTGATATAAAGGGCAGATCATTAGTAGTTTAGTACCTGGTTGTTAGAACCCGGTCGTAAGCTTCAAGTGTACGGAGCTGGTGTGCTTTCATCAGAAATAGTATATTCTATCTCTACTCATATTGATTGTAATCTCAGGTTTCAGGGAGGGCTCAGGAAAATCGTCATCTTAGAGCTTTTAGGTATAAAATGTTCCAACACCTCAATCGTGTCCCATAACAACTCAACAACTACACTAGGTTAAGATACATAGAGTAGCCAGCTGACTTGTGCCAGTTTATTTGCTCCTCTGTATGGACAAACTGAGATTTCTTTATAAGCAGCTAACCACAGATGATGGCTCCCCTCCTCAGTTTACCTTCAGACTTCCCAGGGTGCTGGCAAGGATATACAGGTGATGGTCACTTGCTGCTGATGTAATGAAGGATAGGGCATGTCCCCCAGGTGATGAAAAACTCAACACAGCTCCCAGGCATAACCCTGAGACCCAGCAAAGTGCCACCCACCTCCTCAGGACATTGGAGGGAAACTGAGTCCAGGTGTGCACTGGCTTCCTCTGACATGCTTCACAAAGACACACTTGGTTCCTTTTAACAGCTAAAGTGGGCTGCCTCTCCCCAGCCCCTCTACTTCTCCAAAAAACAAAACAAAACAAAAATCCTGACACAGATTGCATTCAATAAAGGTTAGGATTGTTGTCCTTATCCCTGCTACACAGATAACTGGACACTGCTCCTGCTCTTAAAATGCTTCCATTTAGTTGTGGAGGGCGTGGCAGAAACATGGGCAGGCGGAGAAGTGAGACCAGCCTGAGTCCAAAGGAGAGGCCATTCGCCGAGGTGATGGCATTTGGCCCTCCTTGCTACAATACAGAACTTTTCAAAGAGGCTGCTTTTCTTTCAATGCTACTTGTGACTGCGACTCTTTCCAAGGTAAAACAAAATATTTACACGGTCTTGGAACAAAGCCAAGGTCCTAGAATCTTGGCTCCAGAAGAGTGGTCCTTTTGCAAGGTTGCATTTTCAGGATTGGGAGAGGGTATACCCAGATCACCCCACCCAGACTCCTCATATGGTGAGCGGACTTGATGCCCATCCCTGAGGAGCTGGGTACCAGGGGCAAGACCTAGGAAGAAAAGCAGACACATCCACTGGGCTCCCAGAGCAGCTGCGGCCATGCCTGTCTCCCGAACTGCTTCCCGAGTGCTCCAGCCTGTAATTCAAGCTTCTTCCCCTCTCCGTGGCTCTGAAAACGCAAAAGTGTTTGAGAGCAACCAAGAAGCTTTTCTGGAGGGATTGGAGGAATACAGAGTGCTTCAGACAGAAATTCAAAAGGTAATTTTGCAGAAAGCAACCAGTTGACATTGCTGGGGAGACACACCATGGGGCCCAGGCAATTGTGCACTTTGACGTGCAACGTCCAAAAGAAACTGACCATGCAAGCACTTTTGAGGAGGGAACCTCATCTGTCAGGGCTCGTGGCCATCTAGCTTGAAACAAGAGCACATTCTGATGACCTGGAGGTCAGAAGGTCAAGTTATGCTCGACACACTCGATGAGAAGGCAGAGGAGCTTGCAGTGCATGCCTACACTGACACAGAATGCTTAATTTGTTTAATTATCTAGTATTGATGGAGAAGTCCTTGACCCTTGTGTCTGTGAACACATCCCCAGTAACTGTCCTCTGTTGCTTGTTATGAGCCACATATGTGCTAAAGTGTTCTGCACGTATCACCTTTCAGTCATCACAAAACCTTGGGAAAAATCACTGTCCTTATCCCTTCCCCATCTGTAGAAAACACAGGCTGAGGAAGATCTTGAGACAAAGTGCTAGATGTGTGTCTGGGATGAGGCTGAGGCATAGGCGCTTATTCGTTCTGCTTGGGACGGGAGTTCCACTGGTTGTCTCCGAAAGGACT
Organism: Nyctereutes procyonoides; assembly: GCF_905146905.1. Lineage (NCBI taxonomy): Eukaryota > Metazoa > Chordata > Mammalia > Carnivora > Canidae > Nyctereutes > Nyctereutes procyonoides. Next base: position 69,704,157 of record NW_026575052.1, on the reverse strand, counting down.
TGGCGGGCAGCTTTGCAATCCTGGACCAAAGGAAAGAGCATATAAAAACAAAACAAAAACCCACCTCATTTATTTAGGGATTATTGCAAATTTTGGCTGCCTCACTTTGAAAAACGGGTAGGTAGAGAAGCACTCCGCTTAGGGGGTTAATATTCTCATCCAGCGTCACTGGGTCCTTACCTGGGATCACCGACGCGTTCCCTAAGCAAGTGAACTAAAACCCTAAGGCACCAGGAGACTACAGAAAAATGAATCCACCTGCCAGAAAGGCCGCGCCCACTTCAAAGCCACGCCCCCTTGCCCCACCTACTCCGAGCTGGCCACGCCTCTCCCTGCTCCTCCATCCTCAGTCCTGAGCCTGGTTGCTAGAGCACCTTCTCCATTCTTGGGGGTAAACGGCTCCCAAGGGCCCCTCCAAGGCATTTCTAGTTCTGCTTCCCGACACCTCCCAGGCACAGGACTTGTGGGTGTGCAGTTGCACCCCTCAGAGAGAGTCTGAAATGGGAGGACAGGGGTCTAGTCTTATCAGATCCCATGCTCCCCTTTAAATTACAAATGCTGTGTAGGAAAATTCTTGTGGATACATCCTACCTACTCACGCAGTTTCAAATACTAAGCAAAACACAATCCTACGCCCCACCGGTTGTGGGACGAAGCCCAATGAGCCGGCACCAATGAGCAGAACACAGCGACAAATGCATTTGCTTCATTTGGAGGCTCAAGCCCCATGAACACTGTTTGCTGATGGGACTTTTTCCCAAAGCGTGAACGATTCTGTTTGAAGCTTCAAGCAAAGCAAGTGCTCCCTAGTTTTACACCTTCCTGGAAAATATTTGGCCTATTTTAAGAATGCCAAAAAGCTTGTTTGCAAAGCAGAATTGGTCTGCAGGTGCAGGTGATTGTAAATAGGTGTTTTCACTCACATGAATGTTCGATGGGAGATCACCAGGTCCTGCTGGAGGGGCCAGCTCCCTGCAGCCCACTGCGGGACCCTGGCAGCCCTGGGCCGCACCCACACCATGGCAGTTTTGCCTCATCATTATGACAGCGTCAAAGGTCTCCACAAATATGCACACTTGCCTCTAAAGGGCGGGACTGCCGTGGCTGAGAACCGCTGGTGTGGAATAAGGAACACACACTTCATTGTTGAAAATGTCGGGCGAACCCCAAGGGCCTGAGGATGCAGCAGTGAAGATCCAGCCTCCTGAGGCCTTCTCCACAAGATGGAAATGTAGGGAAACACACGCAAAGCTCAGGTCCCCTTGAATCCCCTGGCATTTCTGGAACTTGCTCGTGACACCTGCAGCCATATCAGCATTTATGCTCTCTCTTCGCTCCTGCCTGGAAGAGCAAATGATAAATGACAAGAGAAACCCAAATGCTAAACATTTGTAAGGAGGAAAGGGACAGGAAATCTTGAGAGAAGGTAGGTGGGAAGGGATTTTTTTTTTCTTTTAAATGTTGAAGCCCTGGGATTAGCAAGAATCGTTTAGAACCAGAGCTCTGTCCTGCCACAGACATCGTCTCCTCTCAGACCTAATGTGAAAGGGGAGGAAACAGGCTGATTGCCAGTGGGATACACCCTGGCAGCAGAAGAACCCAAGAAAGCCCAATCTTGCATTCAGGATAAATTCGCCTCATGTCCCAGGTTTTCAAACTTGGCTGCACCCTGAGATCCCATGGGAAGTTTTTTAAAAAGCTGAGACCTGGGTCCCACCCACAGCGATTCTGAAGTAGGGGGACAGATGCTCTGTCTGTGCAGGGGTAATCCCAGCCTTTCTAGGTGATTCTAACAGGACGCCCCAGCTGAGAAACCAGGTCTCAAACTAGGAAAGTAGAGGCCCCAAAAGTGATGAGAAGATGCTGTTTCTTAAAAATAGAAGGTGACTTTTACCTCCAAGATAGCAGATTCAAACTTGAAAAGCATTTTATTTTTCAAGCTCTCCAACTGTATATATATGACACTGGAATCGGTGGACACCGTCTTTCCCTCCAAGTGTTGCTTGGTGCATCTAAAGCTTTGCTTGTATTTTGACCCTTCCAGGGCCACCAGGTCTCCCAACACGGGCTACATTTAGGGCTTGTTTTGTTTGCAGGTAGCTAAGAATTATAGTTCTCAAGTGCCCTTGGAGTTGGAATAATTTAAGGATCTGACGTCAAGAAAGTACCATTGCAGCTCTTCCTTTAGCCTCTGGAGACGAAGGGAGTCCCCACAGTGGCTCCTAATAGTTGGTTTAAATGAGACATTTCAAGTGTCCTCATTACGGAGGTCCCACCTGCTGGCGAATACCAATTTAGTGATGTTTCAAATGGTGCATCTAGGTCTCTATTTGAGATACTATGGATGTATAAATCCAAAAAAAAGAAAAAAAGCCAAAAAGTGCAGAACCACGTTTTTGGGGGAGGGACTGGTGGGAAGGTGGCCTGCATAGATCTGAAAACAATTCTGCTGATATGGGATCTCAGGACAGGGCAGAGAGTTCAGAAGCCTGTGGTGAGCAGAGGAGGACGAGGCAGGAGAAGCCTGCCTTCACTTCGACTTCACCCTGGTCCAGTGAGAAGGTCAGAGGGTTGTGTGCAGGCTCCCAGACTCAGGTTAGAAATGTAGGCAGGGCCAGGCCCACACCCAGGGGGCTCCTCCCCTCCAAGAGCCCCAAATCCCTCCCTGAGAGGTCCTTCCCAGGGCCTTAACCCAGCTCTCAGACCCCAGCCACCCTCTTTCTTTCAAAGCAGACCCTCTGCAGCGCCTTGTCGTGGTCGTCACCCCTAACCCCTCCAAGCTCCACCGGCCTCCACTCCCACTGTGCCCTGAAATGCCTTCCTTCGGTGGCACCAATGCCCCTATATCATGACACCCAGTACACACTTTTCAGTCCCAAGTTTGGCTTTAGAAGATTTACCCACAAATATTCCACATTAAACAAATGAGATTAAGTCCCTTTTCTGTTGATAAAGGGCAGTGGGGACCAACCTTGCACCCTGACCAGTGAGCAGACCTCCAACAGGGCAGAAGGAACACAGATGAGCAAAAACATTGGCGAGCAACAGTGCTGTGGTTCCCTCTGGGGGAGGGGGGTGTCTGGAATGCTCTCTCCGAGGCAGGCTTGCTTAATCCTACTCTGTTGGAGCCAACACTGAAAGTGGTTTAAGCGTTGCCTCTGGGGGAGATCAGATCTAAGATTCGAGACATGAGTCCTTAGATCTGTAAGGATGGCAAAGCTGTCTTTGACCTGTTGAGTCTCCTTTCTTGGGTGTCTATCCCCGTTGGATTGTGTGCTTCTTGGACTACACGCACCAGAGCCAGAGTCTCAGGCCTCAGCACCTCTTGCCCCCACATGCCTGGTGTCCTCTGACACAGAAAGGGCCTCCCGGGCAGGGCCCCTGTTCCTTCTGAAGCAGAAGGCCCTGTCTACCTCCTGGACCTTGAGAAGTGGGTTGGGGTTTTTGTTGTTGTTGTTTTATTTTGTTTACCCCAAGAGCTGGACAAAACCAAACCAAGAGCATCTATTTTACTCCCAAGAAAGAGTTCACTAAGCCAGAAATGGAGCCAGGGAGGGAGACGTTTTGGGAACCAGTAGATCACTGTACGGTGATGCCAGCAGATCCTTCATTTCCACGGAGGAATAGAATTGTGCGGTGGAAGGGCTTTGCCAGCTCCGACACACCTTGCACGTTGTGGAGAAAGACTGTTCTTTCACTGAGTGACTCCAGAGGCCATGCCCTCCTCTGCCCTGCCACTTCTTTAAAATTCCTTAAAGGAGGCGCTCCAGAGGGAAGCAGGGCCTTCCTGCCTTCCTGCCCTCCGGGTCAGCTCAAGCCGCCCGCCCCTCCCCTCCGTTCCAGCTGCCCTCCTGCCTGAGTCACAAGTTGCTCCTCCGCCTGGGTTCCTCTCCAGGAAGCCTGGGTCAGGGCACCCTCTCATCCACAGCATTTAGGGGTGTCAGAAGTGGATGGTGGTGTGAGAATAGGAAGTACAGGAATTAATGGATATGCACGCGCGCACGCACACACACACACACAGGCGTCCCGAGCAGGACCTGCTAAAACCCACGCAGGACCTTGCTCTTCTGTGGAGGCACAGGCTGGTGGAGAGGGAATGGGAGGCCCATGCTGTTCCCACCGCTCCTGTCACCCACAGCTAACACTTCATAATCCCTAAGATCCTATAGGGTTTTAGGAAAACAACCGTTCCCCTGCTGCCACCTGGTGGTCACGTCTGGAACTTCCTCTAAGGGTCTGAGGCTAAGGAACCGCTTCTCACTGAGTCCATCAACTTCCTTCGTCTGTCTTGGCCACAGCTTCATTTTATTTTTTTCTAAGGATTTTATTTATTTATTCATGAGAGACACAGAGAGGGAGGCAGAGATACAGGCAGAGGGGGAAGCAGTCTCCCCGCGGGGAGCCCGATGCGGGGCTCGATGCGGGGACCCCGGGATCACGACCTGAGCCCAGGCAGATGCTCCACCCACCAGCAGCCTGCGGCCCTGGCCCTGGATGAAAGTGTGAGGTCGGGGCCATCTGTCCTCCTCCCAGGGTCTCTCTGAACCCCTCACTACGTCTCATGACTCCTGTTTTGGAGAGGGATGGTAAATGAAGGAACGAGAAAATTCGAGCGCCGTGGGGAAGAGGAGGAGGGCGGCGTGTCAGCGAGGAGCCCAGCGTCCAGGGGTGGGCTCCCCGGCATCGGAGTCGGGACACGGGCCGAAAGCCGCGGTCCCCCGCAGCTCAGATGTTGAGGCGCGACGGTGCTGGGAGGGCGCCGGGGAGATGAGGCCGCCGGGGAGGGCCCCCAGAGGACCCGAGACCTGTGGCTGTCACATTCCCGCCTGCTGGAGTCAACAGGTGATTGCAGGTACCTTAGAGGGAATGCAAGCTCTTTATCCATGAATGGGGAAGAAGCAGTGGTCTATGGATACAATGGAATATTCCTCAGCCGTTAGAAACGACCAATACCCACCCTTTGCTTCAACGTGGATGGACTGGAGGGTATTATGCTGAGTGAAGTAAGTCAATCGGAGAAGGACAAACATTGTATGTTCTCATTCATTTGGGGAATATGAATAATAGTGAAAGGGAATAGAAGGGAAGGGAGAAGAAGTGGGTAGGAAATATCAGAAAGGGAGACAGAACATGAAGACTCCTAACTCTGGGAAACGAACTAAGGGTGGTGGAGGGGGAGGAGGGCGGGGGTGGGGGTGACTGGGTGGTGGGCACTGAGGGGGGCACTTGACGGGATGAGCACTGCGTGTTACTCTGCATGTTGGCACACTGAGCACCAATAAAAAATAAATTTATTTTTTTAAAAAAAGGAATGCAAGCTCTTTCCGAGGGCTGCCGGGCTCTGCTGCCCCCCCACCGCCCCCCACCCCCCCCCCACCCCCCCCCCCCGGCGACGCCTCCCGCGCGCAGACCCTGCCTGCCTGCCCGGGTCCCAGGCCCTCCAGCCCGTGGCGGGTAGCGTGCCCCGAGCCCCGTGGGGCGGGGGGGGGGGGTTACGGGGACTGCTCTGCACCCGGGAGTCACGCGCCTCCGCAAACGGGGACAGATGCTGCCCTGGCATCGTTCTGCAGGGCTGCTGCCGGTCCGTCCCTCGTCCAGGCCCTCAGACCTCGGCACCGGGTGAAAACCGGGGCCACCGCGAGCCGGACGGGTCGTCGCTGGGATGTGCGGGGCCCCGGTTCTCTCGGAGCAGGGCTGCGCCAGGGCGCGGGGCTCCGTCTCGTGGCCACCAGCACATCTGCGTCAGGGGTCCTCGGCAAGAGGCGGGGTTGCCCCCAGGACACATGGGGAGACGACTGGAGACACTCTGGGTTCTCACAACGGGGGGTGGCCGTGGGGGTGCCGCTAGCACCTGCTGGGGAGACGTCGGGACAGTGCACAGGCCAGCACGCACAGCACGGAGCGGCCGGCCCAAGGGCTTCGGCCCAGCACCCACCTTGGCTGGCATGTTTTTGTTCCTTTAAGGTTTCATTTACTCGGGCAGCCCGGGTGGCGCAGCGGTTTAGCGCCGCCTTCAGCCCAGGCCGTGATCCTGGGGACCCGTGATCCTGGGGACCCGGGATCGAGTCCCACGTCGGGCTCCCTGCATGGAGCCTGCTTCTCCCGCTGCCTGTGTGTCTGCCTCTGTCTGTGTGAATATTTTTTTTAATCTTTAGAATAAAAAGATTTCATATATTCATGAGAGACACAGAGGGAGGCAGAGACACAGGAGGGGAGAGAAGCAGACTCCCCGCGGGGAGTCCCATGCGGGACTCAATCCCAGAACCTTTTTTTTTTTTCAGTCTTCAAATATTTTTTATTGGATGGCCACGCGTTGCCTTCATTTATTCTATTTCAAATCACTGTACATTTACTTTTGTGAAAACACTGCCTGCATTTTCTAATACAAAAAAAAAAAAAAAAACAACCCTAAAAGTTGTTTCAGGAATGTAGAGAAATATCCAACGTAAACAGCGAAAAAGTGCACCATAATTACTGCTGCACTGCAGTCATTTCTGCACTTTCCATGTTTCTTAAATGACTATCTTGTCTGATAACACACAATATAAAGAGCAATTATGAAAAACAGACATTTACACATACTTCGAAAGTCTTACTGAGAATATCCTGTTGGCTTGGGAACCAATCACAGGCGCAGCCGCAGGGGTTCATGCCACCGAGCATATTGGGAACGTTGCTTCCATGCTGCTGAGGGCTGGCATCAGGCCTGGGCCCAAGGCAGGCGCTCGCCCCCCGAGCCGCCCGGGCCCCGCTGGCCGGGACCTACCCCCCCCCCTCGCCTCCGCAGGGCCCCCAGGACAGGGCCCGGGCCATACTACGCTGTCCCCTTGGAGGGAAGCCCCTACACGGGCGGTTGACCGCACGCAGGTGGCCTCCGATGGCGGAGGGAAGAGGAGGTGCCTGCCGGCCCCTGCGCACCTGGCCTCCCTCCTCTGGCTCCTTTGTTGGCCCCTTCCTGATTGTTTTGACACGAGCGCCCCTGTTTTGATGGGGTTGGAGGGGAGCGAGCAGGCCGCGGCGGGGCCCCAGCTGTCCCCGGGCTCGCCCCCCGGTCGCGGTCGCCGGCCTGGGAGCAGCCAGGTGAGTCACTGCGGGGCGCGAGCTCCCGCGGAGGCCGAGGGCGCCGGGGCCGCGCTACCCGCCAGGGCCAGCAGGTGGCACTGCGGCCCCGGCCCGGCTCGGCGGCCTGGGGAAGACCCGAGAGGCGCCCGTGCGTCTGCGGCCCCGCCCCGCAGCCCCGCGGGGGTGTGAGCCGCTCTCCTGAGCCAGGTGTGGCTGCGAGGGGGGGCAGTTGGCCCGAGGAGACCCCCTCAGCAGCAGGGCACTGAGCAGTGGCGGCCGGGGGCCTCCGGGCCGGGGCCCGGGCGGGGCGGAGAGCAAGGCGGCGGGTGCCCCAGGAGCCTCAGGGGAGGGGGGGACCTGCGTGCGTCCGAGCCCCCCTCCCCACCCCCCGGCAGCTTCGGAGGCCCGCGGCCAGTTCTGAGGCACCCTCAGCTCTTTCCTTGAATACTCGGGGGGGGGTGCCCCTGTGCAGACATGCTGCATCCCAGCAAGCTCCAAGCGCCCCAGGGCCCCGCCCGCGGGGGTGTCCACTCTGCAAGATCGCACGCGTGAGCTACAGGCAGGACCCGCAGAGACCGTGTTCCCTGACAAGTGAGGGGTCGTCTAGAAGAGAAGGTCACCTCTTCCCAGGGTGACCTTGAGATCCCTCACAAATGCTGTGGGAACCCCAAGACACAGGAACTGCTCCTTGGAGAAGGCTGGTGAGAAAATCCTCGCGGGGGAGCCGGCCTGCGAGCCGAGTGTGGGTGGGTGGGCAGGAGGAAAGGAGCAAAGAAACGGATGGCGCGTCTGGTGCTACGTGGGTGGCCGCCAGGTGCCACCTTGGGGGGGCCCGTATGGGGAGCAGCCTGTGGCCTGAAGGGGAGACTGGCTCCTGGGCGCTGTGCTCAGAGGTTTTCTCTAATAACGAGTCCATCTCGACCAGCCTCTAATTACTCTGGCGCTTTGCCCCTAGAGGAGGCCCTGGCCACACCACAGCCACCTGACATCACCCTTGGGACTTTAAGAGTGTGACTGCCCCACTGCTGACCTGCCCCAAGGGCACTAAACCTGCAATGCCAGCAGTTCTACTGTGTCCCTCCTGGGAGACAATTTGGCAATGGTGTGAGGTCCTGGGGGGGAACTCAGTGATGTCCTCAGAGAACTCAAAGTCTGGCAGGAAACGCAAAACAACAAATAGACCCAAACCACCGTGTAGGGCCGAGGTTGGGGTGGGCGGGAGCGTGGAGCAGGATGGCCCTCGCTCACCTCACCAGGGGGAGAAAGAAAAGAGAAGCAAGGCAAGGAAAAACTATATTTGGCTGGGCTGGTGCCTTAGGGAGGGAGCAGAGGCGACGTCATAAAGGTAGGGTGGAGTCGTATTAAGAAAGGGCTTGCAGGGGGATCCCTGGGTGGCGCAGCGGTTTAGCGCCTGCCCTTGGCCCAGGGCGCGATCCTGGAGACTCGGGATCGAGTCCCACGTCGGGCTCCCGGTGCATGGAGCCTGCTTCTCCCTCTGCCTCTCTCTCTCTCTCTCTCTCTCTCTCTCTCTCTCTCTGTGACTATCATAAATAAAAATTAAAAAAAAAAGAAAGGGCTTGCATACCGAGCAACAGAATTAGTCATGTTCTATGTAGGCAAAAGGAGAGTGTTCATGGATTTTAAACAAGAAACTGGTGCAGTTGGCATCTTTGAAAACATTTTGGAAATGCGGTGGGGATGGGTGAAAGCAGGTGGAGGCTCACAAGTGTGAATTGTGGCAGGATGACAACACGGAGGACAGACCATAGAAATTAATAGGAAGAAGGACTCCATCGGTGCCTAATCGGATGTGTGGGGACCGTTCCCATGTGGCCCCGAGTCTCCGTTCTCCTACCCTGTCATTCCACCTCTGCTTTCTGCAAAATTAAATTACCCTGCTCACCCGTGAATGATATTCAGGAAAGTCTCTGAATCCCATCGACATTATGCACCAAGCACATTTTCCTCATTCTGTTGCCATAGCAATACCAGGTGCTTCTGGCAAGATGGTGGCACTGAGAAAAATTGACAATATTTTAAAAAAACAAGACGCTTTTTTTTCTAAACGGTAGACCAAGGTTTTTTTTAATAAATTAATTTTTATTGGTGTTCAATTTACCAACATACAGAATAACACCCAGTGCTCATCCCGTCAAGCGCCCCCCTCAGTGCCCGTCACCCATTCACCCCCACCCCCGCCCTCCTCCCCTTCCATCACCCCTAGTTCGTTTCCCAGAGTTAGGAGTCTTTATGTTCTGTGTCCCTTTCTGATATTTCCCACACATTTCTTCTCCCTTCCCTTATATTCCCTTTCACTATTATTCATATTCCCCAAATGAATGAGAACATACACTGTTTGTCCTTCTCCGATTGACTTACTTCACTCAGCATAATACCCTCCAGTTCCATCCACATTGAAGCAAATGGTGAGTATTTGTCGTTTCTAATGGCTGAGGAATATTCCATTGTATACATAGACCACAGCTTCTTTATCCATTCATCTTTCGATGGACACCGAGGCTCCTTCCACAGTTTGGCTATTGTGGACATGGCTGCTAGAAACATCGGGGTGCAGGTGTCCATGCTCATGGATTGGCAGAATTAATATTGTGAAAATGTCAATGTTACCCAGGGCAATATACACGTTTAATGCAATCCCTATCAAAATACCACGGACTTTCTTCAGAGACTTAGAACAAATTATTTTAGGATTTGTGTGGAATCAGAAAAGACCCCGAATAGCCAGAGGAATTTTAAAAAAGAAAACCATATCTGGGGGCATCACAATGCCAGGTTTCAGGTTGTACTACAAAGCTGTGGTCATCGAGACAGTGTGGTACTGGCACAAAAACAGACACATAGATCGATGGAACAGAATAGAGAACCCAGAAGTGGACCCTGAACTTTATGGTCAACTAATATTCGATAAAGGAGGAAAGACTATCCACTGGAAGAAAGTCTCTTCAATAAATGGTGCTGGGAAAATTGGACATCCACATGCAGAGGAATGAAACTGGACCACTCTCTTGTACCAGACACAAAGATAAACTCAAAATGGATGAAGGATCTAAATGTGAGACAAGATTCCATCAAAATCCTGGAGGAGAACACAGGCAACACCCTTTTTGAACTTGGCCACAGTAACTTCTTGCAAGATACATCCACGAAAGCAAAAGAAACAAAAGCAAAAATGAACTATTGGGACTTCATCAAGATAAGAAGCTTTTGCACAGCAAAGGATACCGTCAACAAAACTAAAAGACAACCTACAAAATGGGAGAAGATATTTGCAAATAACATATCAGATAAAGGGCTAGTTTCCAAAATCTATCAATAACTTATTAAACTCAACAGCAAAGAAACAAACAATCCAATCATGAAATGGGCAAAAGACATGAAGAGAAATCTCACAGAGGAAGACATAGACATGGCCAACATGCACATGAGAAAATGCTCTCCATCACTTGCCATCAGGGAAATACAAATCAAAACCACAATGAGATACCACCTCACACCAATGAGAATGGGGAAAATTAACAAGGCAGGAAACAACAAATGTTGGAGAGGATGCGGAGAAAAGGGAACCCTCCTGCACTGTTGGTGGGAATGTGAACTGGTGCAGCCACTCTGGAAAACTGTGTGGAGGTTCCTCAAAGAATTAAAAATAGACCTGCCCTACGACCCAGCAATTGCACTGTTAGGGATTTACCCCAAAGATTCAGATGCAATGAAACACCGGGACACCTGCACCCCGATGTTTCTAGCAGCAATGTCCACTATAGCCAAACTGTGGAAGGAGCCTCGGTGCCCATCGAAAGATGAATGGATAAAGAAGATGTGGTTTATGTATACAATGGAATATTACTCAGCCATTAGAAACGACAAATACCCACCATTTGCTTCAACGTGGATGGAACTGGAGGGTATTATGCTGAGTGAAGTAAGTCAATCAGAGAAGGACAAACAGTGAATGTTCTCATTCATTTGGGGAATATGAATAATAGTGAAAGGGAATATAAGGGAAGGGAGAAGAAATGTGTGGGAAATATCAGAAAGGGAGACAGAACATAAAGACTCCTAACTCTGGGAATGAACTAGGGGTGGTGGAGGGGGAGGAGGGCGGGGGGTGGGGGTGAATGGGTGACGGGCACTGAGGGGGACACTTGACGGGATGAGCACTGGGTGTTATTCTGTATGTTGGTAAATCGAACACCAATAAAAATTAATTTATTATAAAAAAAATAAAATAAAATAAAATAAAAAATAAAAAAAAAAGACCTGTGTGGCCTGCAGCCCAGCTGACAAGCAAGCTTCCCCGCAGATGCAGGCAGCGGGAGGCCGATGGGGAGCCCAGGCCTGCCCCCTGCCTCTCAGTGACGGCCACTGAGGCCTCCAACTAGAAATGGCTCTCTGTCAGGCCATCTTCCTGCCGCAGAATAGGAAAAGACCAGGCATTGCCTGGAGTAAGGGACCAGATCAGCTTACTGCCCCAAGACCTTTCCCTATATCCCTCCCAGTGGAAAAGGGGCTGGGAAATGGCACCTGAGGGGAGGTGCCCATTATTCCAGGGACCGGGGAGAGGAAGGAGAGAAGGAGGCTGAGAAGAACAGACACCAGGGCTGATGTCATGGTGGCCAGTGTGGGCCTGAAGTCAGGAGTCGCAGCAATATCAGTGGTAGCTTCCAGAAGTTGAGAAGCATCAACGAGGAAAGAGAGGCTGAGTCAAAGAAGAATCCCGGGGATGTCCGCAGAGCCAGAGGGTCACCCATGAAGATGCATTGAGGAAAACAAGGGAGATTGTCCTAGAATGTGGTGACGGAATGACAGCCCTGGGCTCACGTCTGATTTTACGGATCTGGCATATTCGGGCTGTCCGCCTTGTTTTTAAGAAATTGTGTGCACGGCATGATCGTTGGGATTTCACGTAGGGACTGAGCTTGGTGGTACGGTTTAGTTGGAAAAACTGCAGCTGACTAAAGTAGGAGTAACTAAAGTTGCAAGTAACTCAAATCATGTTTAAATGATGTATGTTTGGAAGTGTTTAAACTGTCAAAAGTTGTGCTCTGTATGCCCTCTATATTTCCTTGACACACCTCACCCAGTAAATTATCTCATTTTAGAAAAACCTCAGGTGGCTAGTAGATTTTATTCAGCCACATAACACTAACCTGATGTTTGCATTTACTGTTGTGCAAATTACAAAGGGAGAAATCTCTGAGTTTTTTAGAAAGATTTTATCTATCGATCTATTTATTTAGAGCCTGAGCAGGGGGCGGGGCAGAGGGAGAGGGAGAGAGAATCCCAAGCCGACTCCACGAGGAGTACAGAGCCTGAAGCAGGGCTCTGTCCCAGGACCCTGAGATCATGACCTGAGCCCCAATCAAGAATTGGATGCTCAACCGACTAAACCACCCGGGCACCCTGAGTTTTATAACTTCTAAGATTCTGTGTTACTAAGAAAAAACCGGAACCACTGGGGTCAATTTGATGGAGTCAGGTGCCACTGTTAGGTATTCAAGCACATGGGGGGATCTGACCTGCTGGAACATTTTGCACTCCTAGCTACATAGTCTTAGACAAATGCCTGAATGCCTCTGTCTCCTCATCAGCAAGAGAGGGACAAAATTCTGCTCTATCATCTAGGAGTCAGCTGCACGCAATAGAAAATCCCAAGTAAGATGGCTTAAACCAGAGAGAAGTCTATTCCTCCTGTGTCCAAGCTGCCCAGACCTCAGGCCCACAGCCGGTGTGGCAGTCTTCGGGGTGACGGGGGCAGCCTCCACCACGGGAAGCTCACTTTCCCGGGTTACCTCCTGGTGTAAGAGGGCTTCCAGAGGGGATCCCTGGGTGGCTCAGTGGTTTAGCACCTGCCTTTGGCCCAGGGCACAATCCTGGAGTCCCGAGATTGAGTTCCACGTCGGGCTCCCAGTGTGGAGCCTGCTTCTCCCTGCCTCTCTCTCTCTCTCTCTCTTTCTCTCTCTGTGTCTATCATAAATAAATAAATCTTTTTTTTTTTTTTTTTAAAGAGGGCTTCCAGAGCTCCAGACTCCCGCTGGTGGGGAGAGGAAAGGTCGTGGAAGGGCCTGCCCCTCCATTTAAATACAGTTGCTGGAAGTTGCATGAATCACATCTTCTGGACAGTGGGTGAGAACTTCGTCATCTGGCCACCCCTTGGCTGGGAGAGAGGCTGGGAAGTCGTCTTGCCAGATGGATGCTGGGAAATAAGCAAGACTGCGCCACAATCTGTTTCACTGGGCAACTGTGAGAATCAATGTGTTGATATATAGAAAACATGTAGAATGGTTGGTAAGCATCACACCGGGAGTGGTGGCGACAGGCGGCTGGCTCAGGGAAGTGTAAATCAAAAGAGCTGCCTCTTCAATAGTCTTTTCTATTCTTTCTTTCCTTTAAAAAAAAAAAGATTTTATTTCTTTCTTGGAGAAAGAGAGAACGAGCAGGGTATGGGGGTGCAGAGGGAGAAGCAGACCCCCCACTGAGCACACTGAGCAGGGAGCTTGATCCCAGGATCCCAAGATCATGACCTAAAGACAGATCCTTAACTGACTGAGCCACCCAGGCACCCCTTTCTTTTCTTGCTTATCCCTGATTAGACTCTGCTATTGGGCCTGGAGAGAGAGGCCAAAGGGTTGTACCTTCTTTATTCGGGACATCTAATTCACTCCGGAGTCAGGGTGGTAACTCGGGTCTTCAAGCAGAGACTACAGGACAGGCAATGGGCCCCTGCAGGAGGGGGCAGCAGGCAGGGGGGCCCAGGGCGGGGGGCCTGAGAGCACAAGCCCCGTCTCTAGTCTGCTGGGATGTGGGACTAGTAGGGCCACATCCAGTTTTCCAAAAAAGATTTTAAAAAAAATCTAGATTTTTATGTGACATCTCTTTTTTGTTCACCTTGACCATTCTTATTATGGCCACGGGCAAGCAATCAGTCCGTTAAGACCACATGAGATGAAACTAATTAGGAAAGGGGCAGGCTGGAGAAAGCAATCAGGAGCTGCGGCTGGAGGGCACATTATTGAAATGTTGGGAGGCAAGGTTGCATAGGAGGAGAGCTCGGGGTACAGCTTAGCAGGGTTGGCCTGCAGCGTGGTCCTTCCGCCTGCAGACCCTTCACAGCAGGGTAAGGAACCCAAGGAAGTGTGAGTGCTAATGGCACAAGGTCAGGATTTAAGTTTTGTCGGCATGGTGTCTGCTGGGGCGGGCTGGAGGAATGGAAAGATTACCGTTTCCCAATATTAAAAATGTTATCTATCATAGAAATACAATACAGCAGTCGAAGAAGAAGAAGAAGAAGAAGAAAAGAAGAAGAAGAAGAAAGAAAGAAAGAAGAAGAAGAAGAAGAAGAAGAAGAAGAAGAAGAAGAAGAAGAAGAAGAAGAAGAAGAAGAAGAAGAAAGAACGATCCTATTTCTGCTTTTGGTTTGAGTCTGCGAAGCTCTCAGGTTTGAGTTTTTGTTCTCTTGTCCCTGGTGAGAAATCTACACACACAGGGAGATTACCTTGCTCATTCCTTTTTTGATTGGGGGTGAATCCTTCTGTGTTCGAATGATGTTTTCCCCGGGTTGGGATGGGAAGTGCTGCCAATCAATAATAATCAACCACCAGGCACCACTAGGGTCGGGAAATTAAAGCCCTGGCGTCCCTCATGATTCCACAGCAAAGGGGTCCTGCCGGGTTCTGTTTAGGTTTTCAGAACAGATCATCACGGTAAATGGAAAGAAAATAATTGGATATTTCTCCTAAGAATAAATGAGAGGGAAAAATTTGGAATGTTAAAGTGTAAACATGTCAACACAGCCTAAGGGAAACTTTAATAGGTTTCTTCAAATCTATCAATTTCGCCAAAATGAATAGAGATAATGAACAAATTTAAAGCTCTCTCTAGCTGCTTGAAAAATGAAATGAGGGAGACTGATTTTTTTTTTAATTGGTCAAGAATACAGTCTAAAAATGTCAAGCTTGTTGCCAAGGTTATCAGGTTTTGATTTCTTGGAGTCTGTAATTAACCACAGAAAAGTGAAATAGGGATCCCTGGGTGGCGCAGCAGTTTGGTGCCTGCCTTTGGCCCAAGGCGTGATCCTGGAGACCCGGGATCGAATCCCACGTCGGGCTCCCGGTGCATGGAGCCTGCTTCTCCCTCTGCCTGTGTCTCTGCCTCTCTCTCTCTCTCTCTCTCTCTCTGTCTGTCTCTCTCTCTCTCTCTCTCTCTCTGTGTGACTATCATAAATAAATAAAAATGTTTAAAAAAGTGAAATATTAGGTTGCTTGTCTTCACAGTAGCTCTGGTTGGTTTTAGTTATTGATAGACTTTTATTCTGTGATTCTTAAGGTAAGGAAGGGCTCCTCTAAAAGAACTTTCCTGTGAGGCTCCTGTGAGTCTACAAGCTTCTAGGAATCTTCCACTGACTTTCAAAGCCACAGAGTAAGTGGGCATTAAAATGCCTGTTTCCTCCTCCATAGTCTTAGAAAAGCAGACTTTGGCAATTCTCAAAAATAGAAAAATATCACATAGGTGTAATGAACTGCATGCTCTGCAACAAATGCTTACCTTTTGGGCACAAAGACCATAATGATAAAATCATAAATCTATGATTCTGATTTGGATGAATAGAAACTACAAACATATGCTTTATTGTATGAAAAAACAATTACTATACACAAGAGTCAGTAGAAATGTCAGATATAACAATCAGACCTAAAGTTTCTGAGGGTAGATCCTAAAAGTTCTTATCACAAGAAAAAAAAATTGTAACTATGTGTGTGGTGATAGATGTTAACTAGACTTATTGTGATTATTTCACAATATATATAAATATCAAATCATTATGTTGTACACCTGAAGCTAATGTTATATGTCAATTATATCTCAATAATAATAATAGTAATAATAATAATGAGCAAGAAGAAGAGACTCAGACCTGATAAAATTAAGCTATGGCAATTATTGGATCCAAAACCAGCAAACACCTATAACAGTGTCTGTGAGATGGGGGTTATTATTTCCTTCATTGCACATGTGAGGAAGTAGAGACATGGAGAAGTTAGGTGGCTTATTCAAATTCATCCAGATTTTAAGGCAGGGAGTTTGATTCCATATTTAATGCTAAAATAAATGTGCTTAATAGTTTATAGAAATAGAAGAAAGCATAAAATGTGATGCAAACAAGGAGAGCTCAACATAGTCTAGGCTGTTTTGGAATTTAAAAAGACGAACTGCTAAAAATGAGAGAAAAGTGAAATAAAAAAACTCAATGGGCAGACTACACTGCAAATTAGACATGGCTAAAAGTAAACTAATGAGCTGGAAAGGAGCTTGGAAAGTAGGATCTTTGATGCAACACAGAGAGAAAGGGAGACCTAAAATATGAGCAAGAAGGCAAGGGACAGGGAGGATCAAGTGATTTCATTCAACAGATATTTAATAGGACCTCCTGGAGGAGATAATAGAGCAAGGGAGAGCAAATATTAAGAAATTACTGAGAAGCTTTATAGAATATATGAAAGATGTCAATTCTGCTTCAGAGAACCAAATTCTAAATGAGATGATAAGAAGAAATCCACACCTAGGGCACCTAGGTGGCTCAGTCACTTGAGCATCCAGTTCATGGTTTTGGCTTGGGTCATGATCTCTGGGTCTTAGGATTATGCTCACATCAGGCTCCAGGCTCAGAGCAGAGTCTGCCTGAGAGTCTCTCTATCCCTCTCCCTCTGCCACTCCCCCTTCTCACTCTCTCTCTCTCTTAAATAAATAAATAAAAATATTTTAAAAATTAAAATTATAAAGACAGAATCCATACCTAGACATATTGTAGCAAAGTGTCAGAACACTAAGCACAAAGGGAGAATCTCAAGGTAGTGAGAGAGTGAAAATAACATGTTACCTACACAGACCCAGACCCACTGCTGATTCACAACAACACCACCAAAGTCCAAGGAGAATGGATTAATATCTCATGACACTGAGAGAAAATGCTGTCAACCTATAGTTGTATATCCAGCAAAATGATCTCTCCTGAGTGAAGGCAAAAACTACATTTAAAGATAAATAAAAACTGAGAATATTCATTGTCAACCAAGGCTCACTACAGGAACTTCTAAAGGATCTAAATATCTAATTCAGGCAGAATGATCCCAGATGATAGGGCTACAGGGCAAGAAGGCATAGTGATGCCTTTGATGAAAATGGTAAATATGAGATTAATCTCAGCATTGCATTGACACTTTAAAACAACAATTATGTCCACTTTATGGAGTAAAAAATAAAAATAGAATGCTGGAACGTGATAAACTCTGGAAAAGGATAGTATATAAGTTGGGATAGGACAACTGGAAATAAAGTATACCTAGATCTTTGAATAGCTTGAGAGGAAGATACAGCTGTTGATTAATTCTAAATTTATTTAGTATCCATATTAAAGTTTCTGGGGATAAATAAATAAATAAATAAATAAATAAATAAATAAAGTTTCTGGGGACTCCACTAAGGAGATAGAAATTAGGTAGGGAAAAAATGGAAAAAGAGGAAAAGATCATTCAACCCAAATAAAGGTGAGGATATAAAGGCAAAATAAAACAAGAAAAAACAGGCAACTCAATAGATTTAAGCCAATCAAAACCAACAGATGATAGAAGGAAGTTCATATACACACCATTATTGTGAAAAAGATTAATCATGGAAGGGAAATGATAGAGCTCATAAGACTAATTTAAACACAAGAAAAAGGGGAAAAATGCATTATGTGCTCATGATAAGAACAGACTTAATAGAGAGAGGCATAGAAAGATGAAAGATAAAAGGATGGGAAAAATATACCAAGCCAATACAAACCAGAATAAAAGTAGGGTAGCTAGGGGACACCTGGGTGGCTCAGCAGTTGAACGTCTTCCTTCCGCTTAGGGAGTAATCCTGGAGTCCTGGGATCGAGTCCCACATCGGGCTCCCTGCATGGAACCTGCTTCTCCCTCTGCCTATGTCTCTCTCTCTTTCTCTCTCTTTCTGTCTTTCAGGGATAAATAAATAAAATCTTCAGAAAAAAGTAGGGTAGCTATATTAATATAAAACAAAATACAAAACAAACTTTACATTAAAAAGGAGATGAAACCCATCACAAAGAAATGATAAAAGTTCAATCATTCTGTAATCACAAGTGTCCTTCTGAGAAAGAGGCAGGAAGTTACAGCATTCTAAACTTGTAAGATGACACAAAAAGTTTCCCAAGAGCAAAACCAACCACCCACCCACCCAACCAACCAACAAAAGACCCTAGAAGGAGAAAGTGACAAATACAGTGCAGTGGGCAGCCATCTTTGCTAATTGAGAGAATTCCCCAAACTGGAAATGGTAATAGATCTGAACATCTCAATGGACATACACAGAATGGTATGTGCCTCGCAACTAGAGCATATACATCTTCTCCAGGCACACACAGATTGCATACTAGCCTCAACAAATTGCAGAGAACTAGGATAATATAAACCACATACTCTACCAAATGCAATTAGGTTTAGAAAAAAATTACAAAAGGTATGTTAGAAAAACCCTATATCTTTGGAATACTTAAAACATACTCCTAAACAACCCATGTGTCAAGAAGGAATCATAATTAAAATTTAAAAATACTTAGCATTAAAACTTGTTTGATATAGTTTATCCCACTTAGAGAGAAATGTACAACTTTAAGAGATTATATTACAAAAGAGGAAAGACTGAAATAAAGGAGCTAAGCCCCTTGGCCTAAGCGTTCAGCTTGAGAAATTAAAAATAGAATAAAACATCCCCAATAAAACAAAGGAAAAAATGAAAGACAACATCACATTGAACTATAGAACTCATGCGGACTCTCATAGTACCTTGAATAGCCTAGGTAAGAAGAATCAGGAAGGGAGATTTTCCTATTAAGATTAATAAAATTAAAAAAAAGATTAATAAAATATGTAGGAGTCAGGACCTATGGACTAGAGTAGACCAATGGAACAGGATAGTGAACCCCAAACAGTTGCACATCAGTGGGGAAATGGGCTCTATTCAGTACATGCTTCCGAGACCATAGGATGAAAAATAATAGATCCTCACTTCACAACATGCACAAAAATCAATGCTACGTGGATCAAGACCCTTTACTCAGAAAAGTGTCCAGTATTGGATAATAAATTACAGATGATCCTACTTCTAACCATATATTTTCCCCTCAATCTAGACTTTCAATAAGATCTTCATTCATTTAACAAATATTTTGTGTCCACTGTGTTCCTGTCCCTGTTCTAGGCATCTGGAATACAAGGTAAACTGACAAAGACCTCCACCCTGTGGGGTTTAGTCTTGTAGATAACTAACATATATGGCACTTTCAATGTATCAGGCACTTTTTTTTAAGATTTTTGTTTATTTATTCATGAAAGACACACACAGAGAGAGAGGCAGAGACACAGGCAGAGGGAAAAGCAGGCTCCACGCAGGGAGCTGGACATGGCTCTCGATCCCAGGACTCCAGGATCACACCCCGGGCCAAAGGCAGACGCTAAACCACTGAGCCACCCAGGGATCCCCTATCAGGCACTTTCTAAGCCTGATGTTAGCTCATGTAATGCTTGATGTTAGCTCACAAAATCCTTGGCAGATGCTATTATTATTTTAAGTGGCAAAGCTAGGACTTTATTTTTTTAAAGATTTTATTTATTCATGAAAGATAAACAGAGAGAGGCAGAGACATAGGCAGAGGGAGAAGCAGGCTCCTCGAGGGGAGCCCGATGTGGGACTTGATCCCAGGACCCCAGGATCATGCCCTGAGCCAAAGGCAGATGCTCAACCACTGAGCCACCCAGGTGTCCCCAGAGCTAGGACTTTAAATAAGCCAGCCAGCTCTCAGAATCCCAGGTGCTAACTTCTACATTATACTGCACCTTTTAGCCCTATGGCCTTGGTGATGAGTCTGTTGTGCTATGTTTTTGCTTAAATATATACATGTGATTGGGGCACCTGGGTGGTTCAGTCGATTAAGTGGCCAACTTTTGGTTTTGGCTCAGGTCATGATCTCAGGTTGTGATCTTGCTATTAGTTCTGAGATCCAGCGTGCCTCAGACTCTGTGCTCAGTGTGGAGTCTGCTTCAGATTCTCTCCCCCTAGCCCTCTGCCCCTTCTCTCCCTGTTCCTGTGCACTCTCTCTAAAATAAATAAATAAAATCTTAAGAAAAAAATGTGTGTGTGTGTGTGTGTGTGTGTGTGATGAACCTAAGACATCTGTTGTGTGTAATGAATTGCCTTCTTTTCTATGAATCTAGAATAGTACTGGACATGTACCATCCAACCTTGAGAGAATTGCTACACAACCCATTTTCTGTGTTGTGTGGTCCAGATGAGAAAATCTGATTGAGAAAGGCTGCAAAGATCATGTTATAGGCCAAGAGAGTGCCAAAGTAAAGCACTACTGAGCTGGCACCTGTTCTTTCCTCCAGAATTGTCATCCTTGCTGCCATGGTATAGCCAACAGAGATTTAGCTTCTTTAGCATAAAGGAGAAAATGGGCAAGAGTCAAGTTCTTGCCTCCTGCTTATGTTAGGTACGTTGAAGGTTAGTCTATACTAGGGGGGAAAAGTATGTCATTAGAATGTAGTCATTTAAAACCTTCTGATCAACCAAAGCTGCACTACGCTGGATAATGGCCTCCAAAGACGTACAGGTCTTAGAACCTGTGAATGTCACCTTAACAGGGCAAAACAGATTTTCTTCCCCATGTCATTAAATTACGGATCTCGAGAGGAGGAGAGTATACTGAATTTTCGGCATAGTTCCTAAGTGTAATCACAAGTGTGTTTATAAGAGAGAGGAAGAGGGACTGCAGGAGGAGGGAATGTGACAGCTGAAGCAATGTTCCATGCCATTGGCTGGCTTGGAAGCATAGAAGGAGGTCATGAGTCTACAGGTGCAGGGACTACAGCTTTGGAAGCTGGAAAAGGACCAGGACAGGGGCACCTGCATGGCTCAGTGGTTGAGCATCTGCCTTTTTTTTTTTTTTTTTTAAGATTTTATTTATTTATTCATGAAAGACAGAGAGAGAGAGAGGCAGAGACACGGGCAGAGGGAGAAGCAGGCTCCATGCAGGGAGCCCAATGTGGGACTCGATCCCAGGTCTCCAGGATCATGCCCTAGGCCAAAGGTGGCGCTAAACCACTGAGCCACCCTGGCTGCCTGAGCATCTGCCTTTGACTCAGGTTGTGATCCTGGGGTCCTGGAATTGAGTTCCACATCAGGCTCCCCGTGGGGAGTCTGCTTCTCCCTCTGCCTATGTCTCTGCCTCTCTCTCTCTGTGTCTTTCATGAATAAATAAAATCTTAAAAAAAAAAAAAAAAAAAAAAAGGACCAGAACAGACTCCCTCCTAGAGCCTGCCAAGGGCACAGCCTCACCGCTGCCACCTTGATTTCAAGCCAGTGAATTCTGACCTCCAGAAATATAAGAAATATGAGAATACAGTCGTGTAGTCCTAAGTCACTAAATCTGTGTTAGTTTGTTGTAGCAACGAGAGGAAATTAGTACAGCAGTTATTTCTATTGAAGCAATCTCAGGCTCAGGCCAGTACTCCCCCTTTTGAAAACTCCAGCTCTCAGAGGGGAGGTGGAAGCATTAGCACCACAGCCCCAGATGTGATGGGCTAAACAAGACACGCACAGAGAGTGGTGGAGTATGTTACCCTGCACTCCCGTTCATGCCCTCCTGGGAGATGAGACCCCTCTATCCTGTAGAACCGGGGAGCACTTCTAGCTTTGACCACTGAGAGCAACGGCCTCCACAGCCGGGGCAGTCGGCCTGACAGCCAACGCTCAGCCCAGAGTGGAGAGGACGTGGAGCAATGTGGGAGCCGGCCCACGGTCCCCAAACACAAGTGAGCCACTGAGCTCTTATTTGCCACTGCAGCCTGAGGGGTCCAGCAGGCAAATCTTCTTAGCTACGCCACACACCTTCACTGAATCTGCAAGGAGATGGGACTTCTGAGTGAAAATACTTACGGGACCCTTACTTGGCTTTCAGTTTTGGAAGAATGGGCGAGTTGGAAACAAAGTGAACTGTGCTTATGATTTTAACTGTGTAAGTTGGGGAGGAGGCTTAGAAGGATGATTCTGGAAACTGTCTGTCTTGCTGCATAGAGAAAATACCTTTGGAGGGAGTTCAAAATTATGAATACTAATACTAAAATAAGTATTTGAGGAACCCATGGTTGTAGGTAGGTGAATCATTAAGGCAAAAGAATTGCAATGCCATAAGCCAGAGGTAAGAATTTACACACAGAAGTGCACAGTGGGGTCATTGAAAGAAGGCCACCACTCCTTTGCTGTCCTTTGCCTTGAGGGATGGAGTCTCATTCCCCTTCCTTTGCATCTGGTCTGGACTTAGTGCCTTGCTTAAAGAATAGAATGCAGCAGAAGCGAAATTCTGGGCTTCTGAGGGTAGGTCACAAATAGTTTTGCAGCTTCTGTTCTGTTGTCCTTAGAGCAGCTTGTTGTTGGGATATCCTTGCTTGGAACCTGGCCTCCATGCTGTGTGAAGCCCAAGCTGCTTGGAGAGGACATGTGAAGACTGGTCAACATGTGCAGCTGAACTCCTAGCTGAGAGCCAGTGTCAGCTGACAGCTGTGAGTGAGCCATCTTGGAGGTGGGAGCCAGTCAAGCGTTCCAATGGGAGCAGCCCCAGCTGACGCCTGACTGCAACAGCCTGGCTGAACCGAATCATTCCACACAACCATACAAGAGCATCTTAAGAATTGTTATGTTTAAGCCCTGGCGTTCTGGAGCGGTTAATCATTCGGCAAGAGATTACTGGAATACATATGTGGTCCTTGTGTCCTATTGTTAAAGGGAGCCTACAGTTTCAGAGGCGTTAGTCTGAAGAATTGCTGGAACACTAGGAAGCTCACAGCTAAATCAGGGGAAACTCTTAAATATTACAAGAAGCATGACACAGTGGATATTCTATTGCCTTACACAATGGCCAGCATGTAAGAATTCAAATTGAAGGGGACACCTGGGTGGCTCAGCGGTTTAGTGCCTACTTTCAGCCCAGGGCATGATCCTGAGTCCCGGAATCGAGTCCCACATCAGGCTCCCTGCTTGGAGCCTGCTTCACCCTCTCCCTGTGTCTCTGCCTCTCTCTCTTTCTCTGTGTCTCTCATGAATAAATAAATAAAATCTTTTTTAAAAAAAAGAATTCAAATTGGAATTAGAGGTCTTTCTCTGAAAGAAAGGTTAAATTATTTCCTGTGGATGGAAGAAAACCCTAAGAGACTACAAGCAGTAGTAGGTGTGACTTTTTTCAGGATATTAGAATTTGCTTACTTCTTCGAGTGAACAAACATCCTCGGTAGTGTCCATGAAGGGATGCTTCCCAAGTTGCTTCGGTAATATCTGAGTGGAAAAGGGAGTGTAGGTCCTGAACTCTCTGTAAACAACACTCAGTAAAGAGGATAAAGCAGCTGTGAGACCTTGCACATAACTGATTTCCAAAATCCACTTCCTACTTACTGTCAGTCCAACAACCAGAACCTGAATGGAAACAGAATGGAGAACATTCCAGCACTGCAAATGCACACTGAAATGTGAAGGGTTAGAGGTGAGAGAGCTGAGCTGGTATCAGCAGTGGGATCAGCTCTACACTATTTCCAGGCAACTCAATTCACCTTTAAACAGTTAGAACTGATTAGAATTCTCTTCCTTATATGGAGATAATATCCACCTCATTTTTTTAAAAAAAAATTTATTTATGAGAGACACAGAGAGGCAGAGACATAGGCAGAGGGAGAAGCAGGGTCCCCTTGGGGAGCCCAATGCGGGACTCGATCCCAGGACTCCAGGATCATGACATGAGTCAAAGGCAGATGCTCAACCACTGAGCCACCCAGGTGTCCCAATATCCACCTCCTTTTACCTTTTGATCACTTGTCGATGGTGAGAAGTTAGAATGCTTACAATGGAAAGAGAGAAGGTTTGGGAAACATGATGAAGATCTTCAATTATTTGCTGGGTAGTTCTGCAGAAAATGTAGATTGACTTCAATATGTAAATTTAAAAACCCACCATGAAACTGTGAACATCAGTGGAAGATTACCCAAACATTTGTTTATCAATAGTGCAGCCAAGAACTGGGGCATAATAATTTCACCTCCTGGAAAAACATATCCCTCACAATCTAATGCTGACTAATCTCTGTGAAATTCGGCATACAGCTTGTGAGCACCACAGGGTTTTGGTCAATTCTGTTGCTAGGTTTTCACAACTGTCATCTTTATCCTGTTTTCAAAAGGTAAAGGCTTAAAGCATCTTTTTTTTTTCTCTGTCTGTAAAGGAAGCATCTTTAGGAATCCCATAGAAAAGCATCTTTAGGAATCGCTGACTATTGATAAACCTCTATCTGCATTTCCCACAATTTTCCGTTTGGAACTGTTTTATGCTTGGAACGTTGGGACGTGTCTTATAAAAGTCTCAATCCTCTCCTTGGCTGGAGAGAACTATGCTTTCTCCTTTTTTGTATTTCTCTTTATTCTTCTAAAATAATTGTTTCACCTTTGCTGTCACAGCAGGGGTGCCACGAAGCCCTGTGAGCAGGTGTCCTCTCCCCAGTACCACTTGCCCGCTCTACTTCTTTTCTGAGCTGCCAGCTGAGTTCTCCTGTTACAAACAGCTCCTACTGTTCTCTTCGGGCACAAAACAGGCTGCTAAAGCATCCCTGCTGGTGGGGTACAATTTCTTCACCTTGGAATGGTGAAGTGGCCAGTTGGGACATTTTGTTGTCTTGTTTAGGAATTCCTGGATCTACACCTGATACTAATGTTAATACTGTGTGTCGATGATACTTAAAAAAAAAAAAAAAAGAATTCCTGTGGATCTGGAGTTTTATAGCAAAGACCTCAGCAATAACTACTGTAGGAGAAATTAAATGTTGGACATCATACTACCTCACATCATTCATTAAATAAATCCCAGATACCTAAACACCTTAAAACTGAAAACCACATGGTAAGCCTATCAGAAAACAAACACAGGTGGTGCCTGTTGTGCCTATACATATAAAAGCTTGTAACTGATTAAATAAAATAACTTTAAAAGATACAGTCTAATACCTTAAAGTTTAAAAACTGCAAATAGAAAGAAGATATTTGAAATCCACGCAACAGGTAAATGACTGGTATCCACATTATATGAGGATCTCTGAGAAAAAGGCAATAACAGAAACATTCTCTTGACCAGTAATGTAGGAAAGGCACAACAGTCAGATATCACCTCACACATATCGATTTGCAAAACAAAAAAGTTTAAAATCTCCAAAATAATCTAGTATACAAGAGGATGTGAGGAAATGAGAAAACTCATATGCTGCCAATGGCATCAACCTGGAGACTAATTTGACAAAACCCAGCCAAGTTGAAAAGGTGCAGACTAGTAGCCACCCAGCAGCTTTAAGACTGTGTGTGGGTGTGCAAGAAGGTGAGCACAAAGAAACCCCTCAAACACCATGCCCATTCCAAGAAAAATGGGAAAATAGAACAGCACTACCTGGTACAGTACAGATCTCAAACACATGAAGTGAAAGAAGCAAGTTAGATACTATGCTACAATTTCTGTAAATTAAAAATATTACACTATATCATAATTATGGTTATGTATATATAAGTAAAATGCCTGGAAGGATGTGCTCATGATGTTTGTCTACAGAGAAAGGGAGTGTAAAAGTTAACAAAGTGGAGTAAAAACTTACTTCCCTGTTTTCAATATTTTTTCCTACTTGTTTTAAAAATAAAGAAATGTTGTCCTATCTGGAGGGTTCTAGCATTTGAGTCTCCGGAAGAATCAAAATGGCAGAGCTGCAATTACTTTAGGCTCGTCTATTCTAACTCATGTTTACAGGTGGGGAAACTGAAGTTCAGAGACATAAAGTAACTTGCCTAAGTCACTCAGCTGGCCGGGAGCAGGTCATGACTATGCTCTGGTACTCTGAACACCCAAAGCAGCATTCCTGGTAGGTCTGAAGCAAGGCTGAAAGAATATGATCTTATTTAAAAGCCAAGAAGTAGGAACCCTCAACATCTCCATGGAATTATAGATTTCCATCTGTTGACTCCGTAGGAGGGCAGAAACTGCATTTCAGCAAGCACTTCATCAGCCTTTCAAAAAATGAACCCCAAGCAAATGCTGGTTTCCTTTTCAGTACAGAAACAGTATAAACTACTTCCAAAATGAGGCCAAAAAAATTCCTTAAACAGTTTCATTAAAAAGCAGAAGCAGGGCAGCCCCGGTAGTGCAGCGGTTTGGCGCCGCCTGCAGCCCAGGGTGTGATCCTGGAGACCTGGGATCGAGTCCCGCATGGGGCTCCTTGCATGGACCCTGCTTCTCCCTTTGCCTGTGTCTTTGCCTCTCTCTCCCTCTCTCTGTGTGTCTCTCATGAATGGATAAATAAAATCTTAAAAAAAAAAAAAAGCAGAAGCAAAACTTAGCCACAATCCCTGTCAGATAAGCTAGTCTAACTATTACATTTCTACTGAAGTAAAAGCAGAATAATTAGGCTGAGGGCATCTTAAACGACTATAAATTGATGGACTATGCATATAAAACCAGATTACTTAAGAGGTGCTTTTAGAGAACCCATTGTTTCCAAAATTTTTTAGAAAATTCCGTTTTAATATTTCAATAATTCTTTTTTTTAATTTTTTTAAATTTATTTATGATAGTTACAGAGAGAGAGAGAGAGAGAGAGATGCAGAGACATAGGCAGAGGGAGAAGCAGGCTCCATGCACCGGGAGCCCGATGTGGGATTCGATCCCGGGTCTCCAGAATCGCGCCCCGGGCCAAAGGCAGGCGCCAAACCGCTGCGCCACCCAGGGATCCCCCGTTTTAATATTTCAGCATATGAGTACCTATTCCTCTGTTGTTAGAATAAACAGACCTTCATCCTGGAGGCTCCAGTAAGACAAGTGTCACAAATTCCATATAATGAAGAGTTAGCGGGTATCTCACACGGTGTTTTTTGTTCCGTCTGACATTCTGTAGATGAAAAACCTATTCATACTGATTTGAGTTTAGGGTACGTCTATCTCCAACTACAGTAGAATAGCTCATAGCCGATGAAGACTGGTACTGAGAATGAGAAAAGCTGGAGAAAATACAATCAGCCACTAATCAGTCCGTAGGCAAACTGGAGAGCTGTCAAGGCACTTAAAACACAGAGGCCAGGGATCCCTGGGTGGCGCAGCGGTTTAGCGCCTGCCTTTGGCCCAGGGCGTGATCCTGGAGACCCGATATCAAATCCCACGTCGGCCTCCCGGTGCATGGAGCCTGCTTCTCCCTCTGCCTGTGTCTCTGCCTGTCTCTCTCTCTCTCTGTGACTATCATTAAAAAAAAAAAAAAAAAAAAGTTTAAAAAAACAAACAACAACAACAAAAAAAAACACAGAGGCCAGTGAAAGTCAGCCACTAAGAAGAAGCAGGCTCTCCTCTATTTCCATGGGTTGGGGTGTGGATGGCAAAATAAAGAAGTAAAAAGGGGTGCAGGGGTGCAGGGTGCCAAGTCAGCTAAGATGCGAGGAGACAAAATCCCCGAGGAAAGACAATCCTAGAGGGGAGAACCTGTTGCATGGTTTTGCCTTTAAGGCGTTTCCCAATACTTGAGCCATTCCGGGTGGAAGGCTCAGAGGCTGAGAGCAGGTTGTGAAGATTGGTGCTTCTGGTGGCGTTCAGCCAAGGATGTGCAAAGGAGGAGAGGCTGTAGGAAATAACCTAATACTGAGATACCTGAAAAATGACACCTTAGGAGAGGGGCTGAGCCAGAGATACACCTGGTCTCAGAGACCAGAGATTGCAATCCTGCCTTCACCTGCTCTGTCCCTTCCTGCAAATGTAGGGTGACCCAGACAATGACCACTGAAGCAGTAGCAAGAATTACAACTCCTTCTTCTGGAGGAATGATAGAAACTAGAGGAAAATACGATGACATGTTTAAAGTGCTAAAGAAAATCCCAGCACCCTGTAGGCAACAGCACATCCTTCAGAAAAAGATTGCAAAATAAAGACATTTCCAAATAAAGAGAAGCAGAGAGGCTTCATTAAGAGATCCACAAAATGATTAGAGTTCTTCAGGAAGAGAAAGACAGCAGATAAAAACATGGAAATATAGGAAAGACTGAAGAGCAGCAAAAATGGTAATTATTGGTAAATGCAGATGAATATTTAAGTGTATGAAACAAGAATAATGTCTTACAAGGTATGGAGATATACATGTGCACACACACATACATGTGTGTGTGTATATGTGTGTGTGTGTATATATATATATATATATATATATATATATATATATATATATAGCAGTAGGTGGAAAGCAGTAAATGTTTAATTTAAATTAGGTTTTAGGGGCCCTGGGTGGCTCAGTGGTTGAGTGTCTGCCTTCGGCTCAGGTTGTGTTCCTAAGGTCCTGTGAGCAAGTCCTGCATCAGGCTCCCCACAAGGAATGTGCTTCTGCCTATGTCTCTGCCTGTGTCTCTGTGCATCTCTCATGAATAAATAAATAATTTTTTTAAAAAATCGGGTTCTATTAGGTGAGGGATAAATGGTATAATAAACATATCTGATTAATTCAAAAGAGGCAAGAAACAAGAGAAAAAGGTATATAAAACTTGTGAGACCAGTAGAAAGCACATGTTAAGATGGCAGATATGAATCCAATATATCAGGAATTTCATTAAAAGTAATTGGCTTACATATTTCAGAGATTATCAGGCTACATTAAAAAAACTATATACTGCTATAAGAGATAAAAACTGAATATAAACACAGAAAGGTTGAAAGCAAAAGGATGAGAAAGATTTACTACGCAATACTAACCGCAAATAACTGATACCACCACACTAATATCATATAAAAACTAAACTTTAACACAAGCAGCTTTGATAGAGATAATGAAGGGCCTTTCATAAGATAAAAGGGTCAGTTCACCATAAAGATAAAATAATTCTAAATTTATGTCCCTCTAGTAAACGAGCTTTAAAATGTATTTAAGGAAAAAAAAACCTGACAAATAAGAAAAAATACATCTGTAATCATAAGACTTTATCATCTCTCAGGAAATTATGAGAGGCAAGTAAGATAATAAGGATACCAAAGATCTGAAAACCATGATTAAGAAACCTGACCCAGTCCACATAATAAAGCACCCAGTAACAGAGTACATATTCTTCTCAAGCGGACATGGAACATTTATAAAATTGGCCATCTGCTGGTTTACATAATGGATGTCTCCACTAATTTCAGACGGCTTAAAACTATCTGTGTTTAATGATCATGTGAATTAGATGAGAAATAATTTTTTTAAAAGATAAACTAGAAAGCCTCCAAATGTTTAGAAATTAAGCAATTTACATCTACATAACTCATAGATTTAAAAAAATCACAATAGAAGTTAGAACATGTTTTGAAATAAATGAAAATAAAACAAATAGCCTTTTCAAAAGCAAACGAAGAACCAAAAAAGGCTGAAAAATCAATGATCTAGGAAATGTCTCAAGATCCAAAGAAAATTGAATAAATATGAGCAGAAATGAATATAATTACTTGAGCCTTGAGCCTAACTTCTTTAAATATAAGAAGCATTTTTGACAATCTTAATAATATATTGACTTTTCTAGGAATGTACGTACTATGTAAACTAGGAAAGAGGATACTCTTATTTTGTTCTAAATTTTACCATCATTTAAGAAAATCACATCACCAGTAGCAAAACTATTCACGGTACATGAAGTTATTGTAGTTAGTGACTCTCTGGTGCAAATATCTGAGTATTTCACATACTGAAATATTTATTACTTTATTACAAATCACTTTTTTTCTATAATAAGATTAGACATTCCATACTATGTTGAATAAAGTATGTATTATATATGTAGATTTGTTATACAGATAGGTTAATTTTTTTAAAAAGATTTTATTTTTCATTCATGAGAGACACACACACACAGAGAGAGAGAATGAAGCAGAGACACAGGCAGAGAGAGAGGCAGGCTCCGTGTAGGGAGCCCGATGTGGGACTCGAGCCCGGGGCCACAGGATCACGCCCTGGGCTGAAGGCGGCGCTAAACCGCTGAGCCACCCGGGCTGACCCAGATAGGTTATATTATCTGTGAATTTCATTTCAGAATAGTAAATAAAACATTAAAAAATACTCTTTACAGAATGAGAATATGGGTCTGGCAGGTTTGAAAACCACTAGATTTGATGATTTTTAAGACCATTCCAGTCTTACCATTCTGAGATCTTAAGCATCCATCATTTCTTAGAATAGGTTTGACATATTTTGCAAGTAGTGTGTGGCAGGCACTGTATCTGGAACAGTATCTCACTTAAATCCAATAACCCTTATAATAGATACTATTATCATTATTTATATGAAGGAATAAATTCAGAAAAGTTAAATAATTTGCCCAAGTTTACCTATCTAGGAGGTCTGATTCCCAAATACATGTTCTTTTCACTCATTATCTCCAACAGAAAGTAAGTAACATATTACTTTAGATAGAAAAGTTAAATATTCTGTGTACAGAATAAGCAAGCTTGTTAGGCCAGTATAAACATTTACCCTAGGTGTGGAGCCCAATGCGGGGCTCGAACTCACCACCCTGAGATTAAGACTTGAGCTGAGACCAAGAGTCCGACGCTTAACCCACTGAGCCACCCAGGTGCCCTGAGAGCAGGTCATTTTTTTTTTTTAAAGTCAGGACCAGGGGGATCCCTGGGTGGCTCAGCGGTTTAGCACCTGCCTTTGGTCCAGGGCACGATCCTGGAGTCCCGGGATCGAGTCCCCCGTCAGGGTCCCATGTCAGGCTCCCGGCATGGAGCCTGCTTCTCCCTCCTCCTGTGTCTCTGCCTCTCTCTCTCTCTGTATATCATAAATAAATAAATAAATCATTAAAAAAAAAAAAAGGTCAGGACCAATGACGGCAGTTATAAATGGGTAACACATTTAAAAATATGTTAGAGTAAGTTCCGAGCCACGCAAAGTTCACCAAAACAATTTTTATTTCCAGTGTTTAATTGGGTATGCACACAGGCATGACACAGGTTTGGATTCATTAAGTCCTCATGCAGAATTATATTCTTCTCGATAAAGAAGCCAGTTCCATCCAGGTCACTATCTACACACCTATGTTACAACATTTATATCAAATCTGGTATCTGAAGAAAAGATACACATATAATATGTTCATTTAAGTTACGTATTTTACAGAAAGATTAAAAATTCAAGTCACACAAAACTCATAAACTGTATTAAAAGTTTGAATATAAAACTCAGAGATCCACCTGGAATGACGAAGGAATGCAAGTTCCGTATCCACCTGTGTTAAAACTGGTACATGTAATGAAATTTGTTACCAATAAAATGCATTCATTTATTCAGTGTAAGTTCTCTAATTTCAACAATATGGCACCCTAATAACCAAATGGATTTTTATGATGAGGCACTTTTGTTAGTGATGAAACCAAAAGAACAAATTTGCTGCACACTAATGCCAGCTATTTGCTTCGGCAATCTTGGGTATACACTGTGTCCTAAGTTGCAACAAATATCTTGCTCATTTGTGTACAACTATCCAATATATTTTTAAATATATATAAGTATATACACATATATATGTATATATGTGTGTGTGTATGTACGTATATATACATATATATGTGTATATATACGTGTGTGTGTGTGTGTGTGTATACACATACCTTTATGTTCTTCTGGCTGTAGTAATGCACTGTAAAGCTATTCCACAGTGCAAAATGATGAAACCAGCCCAAATGAAGGCTGCATAATAACAATTCTGGTACGAGAAAATATTTACAGCGTCACTGGAACGTGTAACAGTAGCTTCTTTCTTTGCTCTGGTGGCCGTGCCGCAGTCTGCAGACAGGGCTGCGCCTGTGCTTTGCTGCCTCGGGTTCCGGGCACGTGACGGACGGGGCTGGGCGTTAGAGCGCCGCGGAGCTGGCGTCGGGGCTCGCGTTCTGGAAGCTCCCTCGGCGGACGCGGTCGGGCGGCCTGGGCGGCCTGGGCTCCCCGGGCTCCCCGGGCTCCCCGGCGCTCGGGCCGGCGCTCGGGCCGGCGCTCAGGTCGGCGGCACTGGCGCGCAGGCGCTCCCGGGCCAGCCAGTCGGAGATGCAGAGGTCCCGGGCGGGGCACTTGGGGCGCAGGCGCGTGACGGCCGACAGCTCGGGCTCCCTGTCGGCGCCCTGCTCCTGCGCCTTCCAGAAGCCCAGCACGCTCAGGTCGGCGGCGTCGCGGTGCCCGCCGAGCGTGTGCCGGCGCCGGATGTTCTTCCGCTTGGCGGCCTCGCCCGCCTTCTGCGGCCCCAGCGCGAACATGTCGTCCGCCGGCGCCCTGGGCCGCAGTTTCAAGCGGTCCGCCAGCCTCGTCCTCCAGGTGGGCTCCTGGCGGTCCGGCTCGGCCCTGCCCGGCGCCAGCAGGCTGCCCGTGGACCTGCCCTTCTTCATGACGTCGAACACCTTGGCGAGGGCGGGGGCCTCCCGGTCGCCGCGGGCGTCGGCCAGGCTGCCGCCGTCGGACCGCAGGCGGCCGGACTTCCTCCGGGACAGCGTGTCGCACTCGATGAGCTTGTGGGAGCTGAAGAGCTGCCGCCGGCTGTCCAGGCTGGGGGTGCGGCTGCCGTCCGTGCCGCTCGGCTCGCTGCCCTCCGAGCTCCTGCGGCTCGCCCTGCCGGCCTCGCGCGGCCGGCCTCGGGGGCCCCGGTCCGCGGCCAGGGCGGCGGGGAACACGGGGAAGTCGCTCTCGCTGTCCGTCTCCACCGGCCGGCCCTCGCTGACGAGCTCGCTGCGCTCGTCGTCCGCCTCGTCGCCCCTGCTCTCGGCCACCGAGCGCACCTCGGGGCTCAGCCGGCCGGGGTCGGGGCCCGTCAGGGACGCGGCGGACGGCGCGCGGGCGGGGTCTGAGGCGGCGGCGCCGAGCTGCGCCGGGAGCTCCGCGCCGCCGGCTTCCGGGCTGCCGCGTTGCCTGGGGCAAGGCCTGGCGAGGGCCGCCTGCGGGGAGGCGCCGAGCCGAGAGCCCGCGTCGGACCCCGCGTCTCCCGGAGGCGTGGGCCTGGGGGCGCCGGGGGGCCTGGGGCTCTCTCCCGGCGGCGGCGGCGGGAAGCGGCGGCCCGGGGACGGCGACTTCCGGGCTCTCGCGCTCTGTGGCGGTGACGGTTCCCCGGACGCGGCGCGCTCCTTCCTTTCGTCTTTGGCGGCACCCGAGTCCTTCTTGGCGTTGCCTTCTTTGGAGACGACGGTCCTGTGTTTCCTGCTCGCCGCCTCGCTCTCTCTTTTGGATTCCTCTCTGATGTCGCTTTGAGCCTGTTCCGCGCTCTCTTTCTTAAGAAACACATTGTCCAGTTCGTCCTCCGAGCTGCTGGGTTGTGTCTTTTCTTTCGGCTTCTTCCTCTTGCGACTGGCGGCTGCAAAGATGGAGGACACAAGCAGCTCCCTGCTATACTGATCTTTTCCAGATCCCCAAGAACCCTGAGAGAAATCAGAGAAATCAGACTATGAGCGCAGGAACGTGACCGGGCCGTCTTCTGAAGAGGTGTCCCCCGGGACGCTCCTTACTGAGTGAACGCTCTCGGCTCCGGAAGCCCCAGGAGCGCGCGCTTCTGCCCTCCTGGGAACCTGTCCGGGAGTGACCACTGCCCACTAGTTCCGCTCCTCGGCAGGGCAGCCGGTGGCAGCAGGCCGCCAAGTCCCAAGTCCCAACTCCTATTCGTCCACCCGCCTCTCTCGGGGACAGAGTCTGAGCCTGGAGCTATCCAGGGCTCCTCCTACTCGAGGGCATTTCCCTGCACCTACTGACTACACTTCCCCTGCTTCTGGGAGGCTCCGCCTTCCTCGGATTCCTGACTCTGGAACGCAAGTTGGAGAGTTACTATCCTGACGTGGCCGAGTGTGATATCCTGACACAGGTTACTAGAGTCGTACGACTGGCTTCGATTTTCCAATTAGGGACACCGTGTGATGCACATATTGTAGCAGATAAACTCACTGAGGGAACTCTTTGGTCTTCCGTTAGTTCAGCCAGACCGGATCTGCAGACTTGCCTTGGGCAAATCAGGTTGGTAAGGTCTCATTATCTCAAGGTTAACAATGAGATGGGAAGATTCAAACAACTGAAGGTCAACTGAATATCTTAAATCCTTACCAGAGAAGCACTATCGCTGACAGAGTTGGAGTGAAGGCCACTGGACTGGCTTCGTTAGCTATGGGTAACCGGTTCTTGGTGACAACTATTTAATTAGTGTGCTCATGATGCCTATCTGTCAAGTAAATGATGGCGGTGGGAGTCAATAAACACTTGCTGGTTAACCACAGGCCGGGTAACACAAGCGGGAAGGCAGGAAGTATGCCCAGTAATAGAAGCAGAAAGCGTATTTCTCTACGGTCGTCAGCATCTTAGACGGACTGAAACTATTGGAATCTTGAAAAAGTAAAAACTTAGGCTGTTGCGTTAAAAAGGATTCACCAAAATGAAATGGCAGATCAACAGAACTTTGTTTTTACGAGTAAGAAAGGGTTTCCTAAATTATCCGGTATACTTCTAATCGGTTTATCCACATTTTAACACCTTCTGTAGAAGACAGACAAAGACGTATAGTAAGAAACATGCATCTAGTAAGAGGGAAGGAGGACATTTCAAACAGGTCGGAAATTTCAAACCCAAGTCTGAAATCTTATCTTCTGGCAAAAAAAGAAAAGAAAAAAGAAGAGAAGAGAAGAGAAGAAAGAAAAGAGGAAAGAGAGAGAGAGAGAGAGAGAAGAAAGAGAAAATGTCCCAGATTAAAGAAGCCCTAAAGAAACATGATAATAAAATGCAAGGAGTGATCCTTAATTGCATCCTGTATAGGGAAATAAAAAACAGTTTACGTTTACATTATTGGGACAACTGGGGAAATTTGTGCAAAAACTCTTTTAGAAATGATAATGTTGTGTTCTGGGTATGGTAATTACACTGTGATTTTACAGGAGAATGCCCCGCTCTCAGGAGATGCATGCTGAAGCATTTAGGGGTAGAGCGTTATCATGTCTATAAGTAACTCAAATAGTCAACTCCTCAAAATTATATATATCAAGATTTACCAAATGATGAATCTAAGGTAAAAGGTTTAAGTGCTATTATTCTTATAACTTTTCCCCAGGTTTAAAATTTTTCAAAATAAAAAGCTGGGGCAAAAAGCCAGTAAAAATCACAGCGTTAAGTGACAGTGAATGATACGATATGACTGGAATATTTTGTAAAATTCCCTGCAAGATTTTATAATTTAATTACATACAACCTCTCACTATGATATTTAAACATGCTATCATTTAAACATGTCTCCTTTTCCAACAGAACAATAAACTGTAAGAAATTTATTGACAATTCTAGCCGCTACTATCTCAGCAGATCAAAGTTCGGACAAGTCAAATTAATAAAAAACTTTCTAAGAGTAAGAACTTCCCAAAACTACTCAAAATGTGTAAATGGTGGTGTTGTCAATCGAATTTTACAAATTATGGAAAAATACTCATTTTGCTGAAAGAAAAGCAAGAATATAGGTTTTCATAAGAATGTCTGATGGTAACAAAATCTATTATTACTACTGAAATATTTACAGATGAAATATGATGCTTGGGGTTTGCTTCAAAGTAATCCAGGGGGAGGCATGTGAGTGAAGTGCACATGAAACAAAATGGCCAGCCACATGTTAATTGTTGAGAATGGATAACGGTTGCATGGGGACTCATTTTACTATTCTCTCTGTTTTTGTATAGGTTGGAAAATTTTCACATTTAAGAATGAAAAAAAAGTGTCTACTCCTTTGTATTAGGCTAAACTATGCCAGGAGAAATCCAACATTCAAGCCCACAATCCAGTATTCTGTCACAGTCTAAGAATTAATTTTTCCCTCTCAACAATTTTGTTGGTCGGTGTCATCAGACACAGAGAGGGATGCACCTGTATCCTAATTGTAACAATCGACTAAAAGGCAACCTCCCCAACCTAAGATATTTCAGAATTGTATGAAACAATTTACCTTAGATTTTGTTGAGTCACTAGTAGCTGAATCTGTTGAGAAGTTAAATAAAACATGGTCAGTATTAGTCAATCTTTATTGCTTCCAACAAACAATGCAAAACTTATGGAAAAGACAGGCACAGAACAAAATGTGAAAGCCAAACTCAAACAAAACAACAGAACACTCTGGATAGTCAGAGCTCACAAAGATGCAAGCTGCACCACAGAAAGCCACCGCCATGAAAGGATGCTGTGAATTGTAGGCAGAATCAGCTCAATGAGAGGTATGGCAAAGGAGCCCTGTACTAAACAAAAACAGAAACACTAGTGTTTATCAAGATTTCTAAATATTAAATCTAGCCATGAAGAAGCTCCAAGACCCTTTTAAGAATTGTACTATGTACCACATCCTGTATCTGGAACTGATACACAATGTAGAACTTTCAAGATGGTTGGCTATCCTCGCTACAAATTGAGACACTTGTACTCGGTGTGTTTAGGTTGATTTTTGTCAGACTGTCAAACGCAAATTTTGTAAACGTAAACTCGCAATGCATCTGGATGCATTAGGTAACCCTGCTTCCAGGTCACTTTGTTTTTTTTTTTAAATAATGCTGATCTTTGTGCTTTAGACCCCAGTTTCATCTCTGTGCAGTCAGGGATCCTTTTGACTAGATTGGTTAAACTGCTACCAGTTTTGTCGTTATCTATCACAAACGCTATTATGGAAATGGAGAAATGGAGACCATAATTTTCACTGTCTGGCAAAAACTCAGATTATACAATTATAAAGAGGGTAGGAAGGGGCTAGCGCTATTCAGGAGAACACCAATTGTGAAATTTTGTCTTTCAACTTGAGGGAAATGGATTTTCAAAATTAATGAGCTGAGCCCCGTGCCACGCCCCTTTGAACACATGGCTAAATGCTTTATGACTTTAAGAACTGGTAGACCATACCATGCTATTTCTCCTCACGGTCTGCTTCAGAAATAACAAGAAACAGCAGAAAAACTTTTAAGAAAGTAGTATTGATCTGTTTACAATAATCCTTAAGAGAAAATTTACACCACAGATCAACTAGGTTTTGCATTTACAAGAATCGGGGGTTTCTGCAGACCAGGCAGCTACAGTGAGGACAGCAATCCTCCTTCTTCCTACAGCTCCAGCTGTCCATCAGGGCCACCACAGAATCCACTAGCGACATTACCGTGTGATAGACTCCTCCCACTTCGCCTGTTCAACATCAGTATAGATTTGCCTGTGTCAGTTAGTGCTGAAAAAACCCTTTAGGACTCAAACAAGAACTAGAGACAAAGGGAAAAGAGCGTGTAAAACAACATGCTAGGTTTAGTGCAACAGTTTGGCAGGAGAAAATTGTCAGTAAAAGAGCCTATGAAAACCGCTACTTAACCAGACATTAGGGCAGCAAGAGAAAACAGAAGAAAATGTCAGATAAGATCGGCTTTTACTGTGAACTCTATAGTGACAAATAATATACTGTTATTTATGAAAATGGTGCCCATTAGCAGTTCAACATATTTCACTTGCTGCTTTTAAACAGAACATCTAGCTCAGGAGTAAGAACTACTTATACAGTCTAGATCATACTTTCTGCCATCACAGCAACCACATATTCAGTAGCATATATCTGTTTTACCTTGTGATGACTATTACATGGAAACTGTGAATTAAAAAAAAAAAAAAAAAGAACAAAACAGTGGTTTGCATGCTCAGTTCCCTCAGATTTCCATTCTGACAAGCATTACAATTCCATGCACTGCCAATGGCATTATAGTCACTGGAAGATAATTAAGATCAATCAGAAAAGGAAGATCAAGTTTTTTTTATTAGTAGAAAGGAAAAAAAAAAGAAGAAAAGGAAAAAATCATAGTGAATTGTTATTTATGATTGATTTGTTCTTTCAGGTTACAAGGATTTAGCTTAACCTAGAAATCAATACTGCCCAGGCAAGAGTTACCTGATACATCTCCAGGGGAGACTCCTGTCCTTCCAATGTTGGTGAGTAAATGATCTATGTTTGGCACTGGCTGGGAGTCTACTGTGTTTTCCTCCTGCACTGTTGTCTATGGTTAATAAACAAAGATCTCTTCATCATCTCTTCAAAGATACTTTCTTTAAAATTCAAACAACATTTAGTAGAAGACACATTACCGAGTGGAGCACAGGTGCTTAACTTTTTACATTGGTTACATAGAATCAGTTAACTACAAAATAAGCATCATACTTGTATTTTCATTAGACCAGAAATGGAGGAGCTATAGACCTGCTTCCGGGGTGCAAAGCGGACAATAGCATACAAAGCAGGAAGTTGACATTGTTGGAGCATCAGGAGCTTGTGTCCCGAATGCAAACAAGTCAGTACAAAGGCTGACAGACGATACTTACAAGAGGTTCTTCCACTCCTTCTTCTGTGAAAAACCAGTCATGCTAAAATTTAAAATAAAAAAGGTGAAAAGAGAAACTAAAGAACCCCCTACATAGATCTATATTTTGGAGAATATAGGAAAAAAAAAAAGTTGTTTTCTTAGAAAAAAAAATTCTATCCAAATTCTGTCCTACCAAATACCAGCTGCTCACAAAAGTTATTTTCTTGACGAGATGAAGCCTGAACTTACATGCTGGATAAGCGTCTCCACGATCTTGTATTGGTCTGGCATGTGAGTGACCATATGGGTCATGTTGTCTTCGGATGTTCTCACAAGAGTTGGACCAAAAACTATTGCTAGGTTTCTTGGTTCCATCTGGAACAAAGGATGTCATTGAAAGATATCAGAATTTTTCTTAAGAAAGTAGATTTAAATTCCCATTGCATATTTGCCATTTTATTTCTGAAAGGTTCTTTTGATGAAAAAGAATTCAAAGAAGAATGGTTGACCAATTGTGTATGAAAAAACTAATGTTTCCTAGTTAGGCTTTCTATTAGCTAATCTACACTTAACATCTTTTTTGTGCTTTAATGACAATGTACTGTACTTAATTGGCATTCATTTGTCTCATGAAGACTTTGAAGACAAGCAATTGATCTGGTTCAAACTAGTATTATAAGAGCTGCATTAATTGACAAAAATATTAACATCAAAGGGAAAAAAACTCACAAAAGAATAGCGTAACCCTCTCCTCAAAAACTTAAAAAAAAAAAAAACTAGAAAAAATGCTTAAACACATATAACATTTTCCAAATTTGCCCCCTTAGTACATCAAAAGTGCTAATATTTAAAAACATAACATCCAAAAATACTCTTTTTGACTAATTTTTACTTCAACGAAAACTTCCAAAGCTCTTTGCTTATCCTTGTGTGGATCTGAAACACCTCAGGATAACATGCTTATACGTTGGGATGTTCATTTCCACACCATTTTGTATTCCTTGTTTAATTACACAATTATCAAAGGTATAAATTCTTTGTTTTCCTTTGTTGTATCTTAGAGTGTCTAGTGTAATATTTTGAACTCAAGATTTGATTAAAATGTCAAATAGCTTTAACCAACGCTGGAAACATACCAGAGGGTTAAAAAAAAAAAAAATCACTGCAGAAATTAAAAAGTCAAACTGGTTTAGGGAAGCACACTACTATACTATTTTGGAAGAGCCATGGGCATGCCCGCATGTGTGCGTATACACATTTTAGGTATGGTGCAAAGTGGAAAATGCACAGATCTCCCATTCTGAAGCAACTGTTATGCATCTAATATGTTAGCTACCTTACTATATGCATCATTACATGGTGCTTATGACAGAGTTATAGGGAGAAATTGTGGTCAAAGTCAGTATTTTCTTGTTTTTTTTTTTTAAGATTTTATTTATTTGTTCATGACAGAGAGAGAGAGAGGCAGAGACATAAGCAAAGGGAGAAGCAGGGTCCCCATGGGGAGCCTAATGTGGGACTTGACCTCAGGACTCTGGGATCATGACCTGAGCCAAAGGCAAAGGCTCAACCACTCAACCATTCAGGTGCCCCTAAAGTCAGTATTTTCACAGAAAGTTGACCTAGAGGAAAGTAAATCTACCTTACAGGAAAGGGTGACTTGAACTGAGTACACAGGAATGTTTTTTATTCTCCCTCTGGAAGATGTCATCTCATTCTTACATCTGTCCTGGTAAAAGTGGCTTACAAAGTCCATTTCAAAGGTCTTAAGCAAAATTTTTACTAGGTTCTTGTCTACTATGATTTCATTTAGGTTTGTAGACTAAGGATAACACATTATTATTTATATGTATACAGTCATATTTATTATGTGGGTATACAGTTTTAGCTGGCTCCTAAGTAAAACTAATAACATAAGTAGTTCACCATTTATTTACTCATCAATTACTTTAGGCAAATTCTGTATTTTTTGAAAGATGCTCCACAAGCATAGTCAAATAGGTAGGAAAATGAAATGCCCTTAGCCACTTCCTCAAGAGTCACAGTGTTAGTTAATTTAGTAAAGCCATGAAAACATTTCTACTGTTATATTTTAATTCAGTGCCTTCTAAACTAATTAGATCATCAAACGCTATGTCCCACGCATTGCTAACATCCAGCAAAAGTGATGAATGAGGAAATGCACTTTGGGAAATGCTGAAATAATTACAAAATATTTCAGCTATAATTATGTTGAGAATTTTTTGGATCCCACTGGATGAACTTCTGGAAACAGCACAACTAATTGATATAGGTTTTTTTTTTTTATTCTTTTACTCTCTTTTTGTCCTTTTTCCTTTAATGCCCTATCACTGTTGATGAAATTGAGCATCCAAAGGATATAACACTGCTTGCTGACTCCTCAGTCAGTACTAGGGGTTGATACTGTTCTCATAGTATCAATCACCACAGCTGTGAGCAACTGTCTTCCAGAAGAAGACAGACACTAAACTGACGTGAACAAATGCATTTTTCTCTACCTTACTTAAGCAGGCATGACCCTTAGAAAAAGGTGATAGCAGTGTTTCTGAACTTGTGGTATTTTTTTTTTCCCAGAAGCCAAAATGACTTTGTTTCAATATTTGTAAGTAATGCCCAAAATTCAGAAAATCATTATTTTGCAATCTCTAAAGATATCATGGGTTTAGGCAACAATCACCAATAACGGATACAAATGATGTGAAGTTAAGATTATAACGTATCAACCAAACACAGTGTGTGGACCTTTAGATACTGATTTAAACAAACAAGGGTGGAAAGACATTTTTTGAATTCAATCAGGGGGCAGCCCTGGTGGCTGAGCGGTTTAGCGCCGCCTTCAGCCCAGGGCCTGATCCTGGAGACCCGGCATCGAATTGCATGTCAGGCTTCCTGCATGGAGCCTGCTTCTCCCTCTGCCTGTGTCTCTGTCTCTGTCTCTGTCTCTCTCTCTCTCTCTCTCTCTCTCTCTCTGACTCTCATGAATAAATAAATAAAATCTTAAAAAAAAAAAGAAAAGAAATCAATCAGGAAAAACTGAACATGAACTGAGTATTAGATAATAGTAAGGGACAGCAAATTTTGGTGTGTTTGACAAAGCTGGTGTGATGCTGTTAAACAAACAAGAAGTCTTATCTGCTTAAAACTAAACAAAACAAAACAAAAGAAAATGTCAGTTTCACTGTATACTATTTGGTATATTTGATACATTGTGCAAAAATATCACAAATGTAGAGCTGTAAAATAAGAGAAGTAAAATTCTTCGCTTTTCATTTTTCTTGCTGGATAAATGTAAAAGGATATATCTTTTTAAAATGGTGACAGTTGATATTTTGGGATCTTTTGCTATTAAGATTGATTTTTAAGAGGGGCTGATGGGCCAACAGGATGTATTTTAGAGCTTTTGTTGAATTATAACCCTGGTTTTGATTGATGTGAAGCAATGTAGC
The DNA here is from genome assembly GCF_905146905.1 of Nyctereutes procyonoides. Taxonomy (NCBI): domain Eukaryota; kingdom Metazoa; phylum Chordata; class Mammalia; order Carnivora; family Canidae; genus Nyctereutes; species Nyctereutes procyonoides. The sequence continues at coordinate 69,662,170 of NW_026575052.1, read as the reverse complement.
CTATCTTTTCAAAGAAACCCACTGAAAGCACATCTCTTCAATAGGCACTTTACACACCTTATTTTTTTCTGAATTTTCTGCCACCGTCTTCAGATGAGCGGAAAGGAACTTCAGAGTTTCATAATGATGTTCGGGCAAATCATGTATCTGAAACATATTATTTTCATGATGGATTTAAAGGCTGAATTTCAGTTGTACCTCCAAAACTACAAAATAATACCTACTAGTCTTTTTAATGTTTTCAGACGGTCTAGAGGATCTTCTTTACGATTGGCCTCAATAAAGTCGGCATATTTATCTGACAACAACAATAAGAACAATAAGACAAGTTTATCTTAAATCGCTTAGATGAGTTATAATCGAGATTTACTTTAAGGTTCGACTTCAAAACCCAATACAAAAACTTAAACATAGGGCTGACCCCAAATAGCTTTTGAAATGTAATCTCCAAAACAGCTATCATTTGTAATGATCTCCAAGCTTTATCATCAAATGAAATTCCCTAAAATGTGAGTTCTCTGAGAGTACCATCCTATATTTAGAGTCTGTCCACTTTTTTGTCCCCCCAACCACAACACTGAGAACAGTGTCTTATGTAAGTTTAGTGTCCTGCTGGACTGAAAAAAAATGCTTTCCTACTAATTGTACTTTATTATGTCTGAAGACTTTTGACAGAAAACAGTATTTTTAACTTCACAAGTAAACATGGATGAACAGGGTACCATATACTTTCATGGTACCTACATAACCTGAACCTACATAATTTTATAAACTTATTTTTCATCCAAATTTATCAGGAGGAAAAAAATCTGAATGACAAAAAAAATAGTGATAATTATGCTTTATATAGAAGTAGCAACTAAACAAAATCTCCCGCTTCCTTTAACCAAATATTAATATTCTATGGCTTTCCAACAATGTAATTTTAAACTATTTCAACTGGTATCTTTTGTGGGCGTTCACTCACCATTTGTGAAGAGAGGCTCAGGGAGTTTTCTGAAGAAGGACTTTAGTAAACTACTTATCACATTCAAATCTCGCCATTTCTAGGTGTGCAAAATAGAAACATGGCAGTTTTGTAGTCAATACCACAAAAGGAGAAAAAAACCCCACAGATCAGGTAATCAAATAGAAATACACACTTACATCATCTTGTATATCAATATCAGCCATCCCCTTGTTGAGTTCTTCTTGCATACTTGAAATGGCTGCATTATTTCCAGGAACTCTATAAATACCTGTATACTCAAGACCTCTTTCTTCAACTAATTTGCAACATATGTCAACTATTAATGGAATATACTGCAAAACAAGAAGTAAATATTTTACTTAATACAGCACAAACGTTTATATTTGTTAGTAGATGTATATTGCAGCTAAGAGGCCCTTTCCATCCAAGAGGAAATAGATAAATTGCTGTTGTTTGATATAGAGAAAATGAAGAATATAGACACTGCAGAACTGGGAATAGATAGAAGCAGCAAGAGAGATCTGGGACAGCGAGAGGAGAAGAGGTAGCACAAGACAGAGAGAGAAGGGTACCCAGGGAGATGAAAATGTGAACAGGAAACAAGGCAAGTCTAAAGTAATGAGAATACGGGAACAATGCAGGTGAATAAAGGGCAATAATAATTGCAATAAGGTGAATAAAGAGAGAAGAGGGAGAGAGAATAATATCATCAACCGCAATCCATGACACGAATCCTAACATGGACGTTAAACACACGCAGGCACACACACACGCACATACACGCACATTTACATTTATTATACTTTCTCAATCAGGTTCTTGTTCTCATCCTTCACCTTCTTTTAAGGTGCTAAAAAGCAGAAACACATATGATTTGAGAATGAACTCTTACTATTTCAGGTACATTCCTAATGAGTGAATCATTATTCTATTTCAGAGTCAATACATTAGAAAAAGATCATTATAGATAAAATAACTCAACACATCCTTACAGGTCAGCAATGCTTAGGGAAGCTGATCTGCTATACAGAGGAAAATGCTGCACAGATTAAAATATATTCTGTGTCATCTGAAGGGTTGTGTACTCAGGTTCTATAAGGACTACAACGAATTAACGATAGGAAATCTGGGTGGCTAGGGTCTCCTACCCGATTGGTATGTGCTGGTGGACAATCATCCAGTCTGACACCGAACGTTCCTGTAGCAGTGGGCTTTTTTTCAAATGTCTTCCTCATAATACTTGGAATACCTTTTCTCCATGTGCCCTTGTCTTTTGGGGGACTGGTATCATCTTTTGATCGTTATGTTAAAAAAAAAAAAGAAGAAGGAAAAGAAAAAACAAACAAGTATGATTAAATCATGACTTCAATATTTATATAAATCAGAGTCCTGTACTATACATGGTATAGCCTATATTTATAGAAAATATTGTATTATATTCTCCTCCTAATATATGACTCCTTTTAACCTCCCATATAATTTAATTGAAATCAGTTATGCTTTTCTGCCCTTTTACAATCTGTATCATGGTTTTCTTTAAAACAGTCAAGAAAATAGGATCTTAATAGTGACATCTTAATAGTGAAATTTTAGCAGAAGGAAACATGATGGTTTTATCTCAAAATAACAGTGCTTGGATCCTCTGTATTAAATTTGTAGTGTCTTTATGTAGATGTAAGTGTTACATTTTCCTTTACTTCATCTTTATCATAAGACAAAGACTCATCTTAAGGAAAAGCCGCATTAGCCTAGACTGGGCCCACGGTGACCTTTGAGCTAGCTCACACTGGGCTGAGGTCAGCAGAAATGGTACAGAAAAACATGAAATACATACAAACATACATTTATTTATTTATTTATTATTTTTTTAGACAGAGAGAGAAGGACAAAGGACATCTTAAGCAGGCTCCATGCTCAGGGTGGAGCCCCACATGGGGCTCGATCTCATGAGCCCGAGATCATGAGCTGAGCCAAAAGCAAGAGTCGGACTCTTAACCAACTGAGCCACCCAGGTGCCCCACGAAATACCTTTAAAATCCCAACTTTAAACCATTGTATTTGTTAAATTTATCCAGAAACACTAGCATCAGTACCTTTAGTGAGAAGTTTCCGTTCTGACTCTTCCTTGGGAGAGTGTGGACTTTGAGTCTTTGGCTCTGATTTAGCACCAAGCAGAGTCTGCCGAATGCTGAGACTCTGGCGAGGTGTTTTTGGCAACTGTTCTGCTTTGCTGCTGAAAGAGATAAACATTTCTTAACAATTATTTATTTTAAGATTTTATTTATTTGACAGAGAGAGTGAGTGCACAAGCAGGGGGAGCTGCAGAGGGAGAAGCAGACTCCCCACAGAGCAGGGAGCCAGATGATGATGTGGGGTTGATCCCAGAATCCTGGGATCAGGACTAGAGCTGAAGGCAGACACATCCAGCCGACTGAGTCACCCAGGTGCTCCAACAATTAGATATTTTACCTCCAAATTAACTTGTAGGCATGGTAGGATTCTCACCTCATCAGACTATTATATTCTTTTATTCTTCGGCTAATTAGATCCCTGTTAGTCACTCCGGTATCCTACAGAACAGACAGGAGGTAAGATTAGAAAGTCAATTTTAAACACAAAGAGGGATCGTACTTTTTTGAGGCTCTTTATTGTATTGCACTGCTTAGCCAATACAGCCCCTATATACTCTCAGTGGAGTTCTTTTAAAAACCCCTGTTCAGCATTGCCACCCAACATCCCTATGTAATAAATGATCCAAGTGCCCTCCGCGCCCCCATCCACTGCCAAAAGAGCTTTCTGTTTATTTTTTGTACCCCTACAATATCCAGAATTAGTATCAGCAAACAGCAGGTGCTTAAATTTATTGATCTGACATTTCTTTATAAATGACTGGGAAGCAGTGGGCCAGTTTTTTTCTAATACAAGAAAGAATGATCAGCATTTCAAAATAATACAGTTGTATAAAAGATGGAAAAATGAGGTCAAGATTTGTTAATGATGAACTTATAGGAGTAGTGAGACAGAGTCATTTAGTGTCAGAAGTGGCACTTACTAGATTATCAGAAGAGAAAAAGCCCAACACTGAGCTTTTCAACCTTACCAGGTTAGCTTTTATAATATGCTATATGGTAAAGTCAGATTTAATCATGAAGTAATGATTTTTTTTCTAATTGGACATCGACATGTATTAACTTTTTTTTTTTTACTTGTTTCATTTTGATTATAATGAACAGTAAAATTTACAAATACAGGCTTTGGAGACAAAGATCTTGAGTTCAAATACTCTTCCTACTTATCAGCTAGGAGATCAAATGGTTAAGATCTAGAGTGAAATCACCTGGGTTTAAATCCCAGCCCTGACACTTAGTAGCTGTGTGACCTTATGGAAATTATGTAGTCCCCCTTTGACAGTGCCCTTGTTTGCAAAATGGTGATGACAGTAATAGGACACATTCATACAGTTGTTGAGACTTATTCATGTAGAACACTCTTACTTTCTCTATTTACTTTGAAAAAATTCAGGTCTGATGCTCTCTTTACAATGCTTGTAGAACAAAGGTTAAATCGACAGGGATCTGATGTTAATTTTTAACCACAAACAAGGTAGGGGATAAACTGTCAGAGAAAAAAGCAGTCATTCTTCCTATGGCCTAAGTTTTCATAATCTGAATTGCACATAATGGAAATGACTATATTATATTAGAGAACATAATTTGCATAGCCTTACAGTAATGTAGGTGTCCCAGTGTCCCGTGAGTTAAGGGAAAAGAACATTGGGCTTCTTTATGTCATAACAATGAGGACAAAAAGTGAGAACAACATGTAAGAAAAACCGCGTTAATGATATGAAAGGATACTCTTGAGCAAAAGCTAGACTTAATCACTGTGGCATTTGATCTGTCAAGTTCATAATTACATACACTGTTAGCACTACATTATCAACCCCTGTTGTAAAAAAATTACTTGATGGCTGTGAGCCAGAAACTCTCAAGTCCCCAAACATTTCCCTCTTAAAAAGAAAAACTGGCTTTTCACATGATTTCTGAAAATGCAAGTTTTCTTAGAAGCTAGTGACTATATTATAGCAGGCTCTACTGTATTCTTCTTGACTGTGTATCTCCATGAACGAAAATCCTCATACCGTATCTTTTTACATTTACATAGCAATTTGTTTTGATAAGTATTTTCACTATAACTTAAGGCCCACAATAATTCTGTTTCTGTGATAAGGAACCAAATCTGGAATAATTTAGTCATAATGACCAGGATGGGGAACTAGGATTTCCTGATCCTGCTTCTGAGAAAGCATGCAAAATATATGAATTATCTATTTTTGTAGTTCAGTTATGATGATTTTCAAATAAGTGAGTATATTATAAAATAGGTACACTTAAATTTTCCTTTTGATCAATTTTTCAAGTGAAAATAGCATATTTTAATTTTCTAAAATGATGTTTCAGATTCTTTCAGTCTTCCTAAGAAAAAAGTCATGAAAGACTCTAGTTTTACCCACATAACTTTGTACACACACCTCTTCGTTGAGGTTACTGCTCTCCTGGATGGTCTTGATCCATGCTAGCATGTCGTCTCTGTCTTCAGCCTGAAATAGGCATTCACAGTCTGATGTGGTGAGTCGAAACACATTTTTCCTCTTGGTCTCACTATAAGAGATGTCTATTAAGCAGGCATTGACGCTGATGGGCTGTTCTTCCTCGGATGGAGTCATCTGTTCTCTTTTATCTTTGTACAGGTAAAGTGAATGGCCCCGAAGCACAACATACATCTGTTTCCATGGCCGAATGCTTCCACCAACTCGCTGGAAAACATGAAACAGTTCAGGGATGCTTGATGCTTGGCTCAATCCTTGTGACAGGATAAACACATCAAGCAACACTTTAACACACACAAATGTACACCAAGTGTATGTAGTGCGTGTCTGATTCTCAATGCATTTGTTAGAAGAAGAATGACAAACACAGTGGAGGGTAAACCAAGCAAGGCAAGGTATTCATATCGAAATCAAGGATAGTGAAATCTCAACTTTAACTTGGTTGGGGGCAAAAAAACCCGTTTTACTGTTCACAAAGTAATTAAGATAAACTGAATAAAGGCAAAACAAGAGTAGCAAAATATATAAAATATATAAAAACGCTAAGAGAATAGAAAACAGGAAAAAATCCATCAGAAAAATCTTTTGAGGGAGGGTAAGGCTTAAAACAAGTCCCAGCATGCAAATGACAAACACTATGTAACACTCCCAAAACAATACATATGAGTAATGAATTAAACTAACAAAATTGATCAACTTTATATGGTCAAGCAACAATATCCATACCCAAGGTGGGTTTTTTTTTTTTTTAAGATTTTATTTATTTATTCATGAGAGAGAGAGAGAGAGGCATAGACACAGGCAGAGGGAGAAGCAGGCTCCTTGCAGGGAGCCTGACGTGGGACTCGATCCCGGGACTCCAGGACCACACCCTGGGCTGAAGGCAGCACTAAACCGCTGAGCCACCCGGGCTGCCCCCAAGGTGGGTTTTTGTAAAAGTTATACTCTTTTGACAGAACTAAATTTTTTTTATAAATAATCTGCCCACATATTATAAGAAATTATAATATGGCAAAGGTTTTTTTGTATTGAAACCTACTTAATGAAGCATGTAGACATTGTGATATTCATTTACATAACTCAATATTTATAAAATAAAGTTAAGAAGAAATTTATAAAGGCAATTTAAAAGAAAAAACTGGGAAAAGCTCAATTAAAAATCTGAAATTATTAATATGGAGAACTGCCACTCCCTAAAGGAAGATTCTGCGAAAATCTATTGCTAATAAACTATTTAATAAGAAAAGCTGAGTTCTTCTTAAATACTTTGATTTCTCTCTCTCTCTTTTTAAAAGATTTTATTTATTTATTCATGAGAGATACACAGAGAGAGGCAGAGACATAGGCAGAGGGAGAAGTAGGTTCCCTTTGGGGAGCCTGATATAGGACTCAATCCCAGGACCCCGGGATCATACCCTGAGCCAAAGGCAGATAGATGCTCAACCACTAGCCACCCAGGTGTCCTGATTTCTCTATTTTTTTGTTGTTGTTTGCAAAATATAAGACTGTATATTCCATTTGCAGTTGATATACAGAATGAAAAAATATGAAATTAAGTCAACGATTTGAATTTTTTTAAAAAAATAATTTTCCTTCATGTAGAAAAAGTTATTTGGAAGTAATATTTTCCACTCCCTCTTATGAATAATTTGTCATTTAACTGTGCAGACTTTACATGCTATTTTGCAGGGCTTGCAGTTCATCTGCTCGAGAGACCGTACTACCTTGCCCTTGTCGGTGATGAGTGGTCGGAAGTGAAGCCACCCTTCCTTGGCAGCATCGCTGAAAACCTCTGAGGAAGAATCCTTCCTGGACCCAGAGTCTTCTGATGACTTCTGGCTGTCTAAGATCTATAGAAAAAGCCAAGAAAATAGAGTAAGATACCAGCTTTTTCCTTTATCAACATGTGCCCACTAAAATTGCTTTGCTGAAAAAAAATCTTTAATATTCCAAATGAAGGATTATTATTATTTTTTAAAATATTTTATTTATTTATTCATGACAGACAGAGAGAGAGAGAGGCAGAGACACAGGCAGAGGGAGAAGCAGGCTCCCCCATGCAGGGAGCCTGATGTGGGACTCGATCCCGGGTCTTCAGGATCACACTGCAGGCTGAAGGCAGCGCTAAACCGCTGGGCCACCGGGGCTACCCTGAAGGATTTTTTTTAAAAAAAAATACTACCATTATTAATTACATTAGAAAAGTTTCTAGTCTTATTGAAAAAAAAAAGCAAATTGGCTACTGTCATTTTTTAAAAGTTGTCTGCAGGAATTTTTAATCATTAAAAAATAATGGAAATAGTATAATTTTTCTGCTCCCAAGCTCATATGTTAATGAGAAAAGACAAATCAGAATTAAAAAATACAAAATGATCAGACTATGATTAGTGACATTTGGGAAAGGAACACAGAGACGCAGTAACAAATTACTGCATTGTGGCTAGAAGTTGGTGGTGCAGTGGCAGGGCCTCCTGAAGAAAGAATATCTGAGATGAAATGTGGATGAAAAATTTTTAAAGGGGCCATCTATGAAAGGTCAGGAAAGAGAAAAGTTCAGGGAGAATGTATAGCTAATGAGTAAGTATGTTTACCATTATCATTTTATTTTATTCAATTTTTAAGATTTCATTTGAGAGACAGAGAGAGAGAGCAAGAGAGTATGAGCAACCAGGGAAAGGAAGCAGGGGGAGAGGGAGAAGCAGACTCCCAAATGAGCAGGTTCCAGGACCCTGAAACCATGACCTGAGCTGAAGGCAGACGCTTAACCAACTGAGCCACCAAGGTGCCCCTTACTTTTCATTTTAAATGTTCAGAGAGAGAGAAACAGCTAATTAATAGATTGTTTAGGGTCTTTTAGGCCATGGTACAAAGTGTGATGGGAAGTGAATAGGTAATGAATCAAAGGGGTAACATTATCAGATCCCAGTTCAGAGGTCACTCCGCTTGCCACCTGAAGAATGGATTCTCTACCCATCAGAAAAGGTGTTACTGTAGGAATCCAAGTGAAGAATGATGGTGGCTGGGCTTAAGTAACTTAAGTGAAAATAGGAATGTAAAGCTTCAGGGTGTGTCCTGGAGGTAGAGTGGATATGGGGGTGAGGGTGAGGGAAGAAGCAACAAGGCTATTTCCCAGATTTGGGCCTTGAACAACTGAGTGAAGTAGACTTAGTGAGATGGGGAAAACTGGTGGAAATATGGCGGAGGTACTCCAGATCTCTTTGGCCATTAAACCTTGACTGCCTGTTAAACACTCACATAAAGATGTCAGCCTCAATGAGCTGCAGTCCGGGGAAGAAGCCAGGGCTACAGTATAAACTTTGGGAGACTTCTGGCTAAGATCATGTTGGCAATGAGGGTAGCTAGAGAAGAAAGAGGGTCAGAACCAGTTCTAGACATTCCACCATTTTAAATATTGGGCAGAAGCAGAATGGAAACCAGCCGAAGAAAATATTTTAGGAAGGGAGAGGGAAATTGTGTTGGAGACTACTGAAAAGTCAAAGAGGTTAAAAATCAAAGATAACCATTAGTTTTGGAACTTGAATGTCACTAGTCACCTTAGCGTGAACAGTGTCAGCCTGGTGTGTGTTAGTTGAGAAAGACATGATGTGAGGAGGTGAACAATTTTTTCAAGGAGTTTTAACGTGAAACATGGAAGAGAAGATAGGCATAGGAAATAGAGGTAGATGTGGATTCAAGGGAGGTTTTTTAAAAAATATATATAGTAAATAGCAGAATGTGCTTATATGCCACTGGCAAGAGTGAATGAGCCACTGGCAAGAGTGATTCTGCAGAGGAGAGAGGGATCTTGAGAAAGTGAAAAGTGACTGAATCCAAATAAGAAATGCAGATTTAGGTTTTTCACAGAATCAGGTTCCAGATATACAGATATTATGAGAACATGAGTAAGGAGGACAGAAACTATGGGCCCAAATGAAGATGGCTAACATTTTTGGGGAATGTAGAACAAGAAAATTCCTGTCTCACAGCCTTTGGTGTGTGTTTTCAATGAAGTATGAGGGAAGAGTAGATGGGAGAGGACAGAAAGGTGGAAGGGAGGCCTGAAATAATAATTTTGAGGAGAGAAAAATATGCATTCAACAAAATACAGGATTGCTGGGTAGTTAGATTTTTGGCCGTAGACTGATAAAGTGAGAAAAATCAGCATGATGTGTATTATATACTTGAACATGTTTAGAAATTAGAAAAGAACACATAATACATAATATGTAATTAATATTCCAAATGCACCTGAAACTCACAGAATATAGGATAATAGAAACAATTCCTTATGAAGAGCCAAAGTAAGCAAAGGTAAACAGAAACACTGATCATTTGCTGATACTTAAAACATACTGAATACCAACCTTGATTCCCTTCAGGCTAGAAACGTGCTTAAAGGACCTGTTAGAAAAAGAGCACATAAATATTTGCAGTAAGTGCATAACACCTTAAAGATGTAAAAACAAGTTGACCATTACAAATAACCTTTCAACGATAAGCTGACATTTTATCATTATCATGTTAAATGTTCACTGTGCAACGCAAATGAGAAAAACAGCTAATTGTATAAAGTACTGACACTTTTGATTCCATGATCGAAGTTTCCTTAGTGGATCTGGTAAATTAAAATGGTTTCTGCATGAAGTGTGAGATTTTATCCTTCCTTTTAGATGAAAGAAAAAAAAAACTACTCAGGCTGAACACTGAGCTTTAGAATAAATTATTAGTTAGCCACAGTCGCAGTGCTTTAAGGGTTCCCACGTTGTTAAGGATTGATAATGTGGCAGGAAGAGTGTGGTCAGGGCCAGTCCCAGCCCACCACTCCTCCCACCAACCACATTCTGGATGCTTTGGTTTGAGACCAGCTGCTGCCACTGAAAAAGTTTAGGGCTTCTGAAGATAGGCTTGCTTTAACAATTCAAAATAATTTAACTTTGGGGGACAAAGTTTTTTTTTTTTAGATTTTATTTATTTGACAGAGAGAGAGAACACAAACGGGGAGCAGCAGAGGGAGAGGGAGAAGCAGACTTCTCATTGAGCAGGGAGCCTGGGGCTTTATCCCAAAACCCTGGGAACATGACCTGAACCGAAGGTAGATGCTCAACCACTGAGCCACTGGGTGCCCCAAAAGATTTTTTTAATTCAAAATTCATTTTAAGGAATTTAGAACTATAAGATGTGACTAAAGATGGCATTCCCATCCCATTTCAAATCACCCCAACAAGATAGCCAGAAATAGCTATGCAAACTCCATCTGCAATAGTATCAGGAGACACTGTAACTCTGAACCACAATATAAATATACATAAATGAAGATGGGTGTTAAATGAGGTGAAGGAAAGAATGGATACAGAATAAGGACATCACTGGTTGCATATCCCAAACAAAACTGCAGTGCTCCCTGAGAGGTCAAAACCTCCCCATGTTTGGAACAATGGGAAACAGGGTGCCGGGGCTGGTGACGGGAGCCTCACTCATCACCATGGATATCAGGGATATGAAAAAGAAAAAAGGAAACACGCAGTTCTGTTATTTTTGCAGGAAGCAGTATGTGGCTTCGTGCAGGGTGAAGTAGACTCTGAGATGTGGCAGTTAATGCCATCTTTTAGTAAGGAATAAGTAAAGGTTAAAATAGCTTGGAAATTCAACATTTTGTATTCCTATTGGCTTGGACCACTGCTCTGGCCACACCTCACACAAACTTCCCCCATGTAGTTGGTCCAGGAAGAACTGCTATAATTGGAAGATAAATAATCATTAAATGGAAGCTTCAGAGAATCTATACAAAAATACTCTGATAAAAAAGATTATTTGGGGCACCTGGGTGGCTCAGTGGTTGAGCATCTGCTTTTGGCTCAGGTCATGATCCTGAGGTCCTGGGATCGAGTCTCATATTAGGTTCCCTGCTTCTCCCTCTGTCTATGTCTCTACCTCTTGCTCTGTGTCTCTCATGAATACATAAATAAAATCTTAAAAAAAAAAAAAAGTTCTTTGACCGAAGATTCAAAATCATAAAATGTCAATGTTCCTTAATTTTATATAAGTTAAAACACCATGTCACTAAAAATATCCATAAAAATTTAAGAACTAGAAAATTGACTTTAAAGTTCAAATAATAAAATAAACAAAAATAGCCAGGAGAATTCAGAAAAAACACAGTCATGAGAGAACAGTTCCATCAATAATAAAAACATAATAAAACCAATGCAATTAGGGACGCCTGGGTGGCTCAGCAGTTGAGCAACTGCCTTCAGTCCAGGGTATGATCCTGGAGACTCGGGATCAAATCCCACATCGGGATCCTCTGCGTGGAGCCTGCTTCTCCCTCTGCCTGTGTCTCTGCCTCTTTCTCTCTGTGTCTCTCATGAATGAATAAATAAAATATTAAAAAAAAAACCCACTGCAATTAAAGGAATCTGGTGTACATGAGTAGACAGATAAATCAATAGAACAGAATGGAGGCTAAAAATAAAACCATATATACATGTAATTTAGTATTTAATAAAGATGAAATATCAGTGGGAAAAATACAACATTCAATAGATGCTTTGGGCACAACTGAGAGACACTGGAAAATATAAAGTTGGCCTTTATTTCACTAATTGAAATAAAATAAGCTCCAGGTGAATCACAGTTGTAAATATACAAAAAAAGACCAAAAAAAAAAAAAAACCCATAAATTTGAGAGGCAAACATGGAAGAATTTTGTTGTATTCTGCAGGAAAGGCTTTTTCAATGACTCAAAATCTGAAGGCCATTAAAAAAAATTCTAAATTTGACTGCAAAGAAAAAGTTTGACATTTTTGCACAGTCTAAAAAAAACTTAAGAAAATCCAATGAAAAATACTGAATTGGGAAAAGACTTGCAACACTTATCTCAGAAAAGAGCCCTTTATATAAAGAGCCCCCAGAAGTCAATTAGGAAAAGCAGTTGGGAAGAGCAGAAGACATGAACAAGCAGTTCATGGGAAAATAGAAATCTCTCTTAAATATATATGAAACAATGTTCAATTAACAATAAGAAATTTTCAAATAAAAACTATAATGTGAGGTGGCTCAGTCGGTTACGTGTCTGCCTTTGGCTCAGGTCATGATTTCAGGGTCCTGGGATGGAGCCCCACATGGGACTCCCTGCTCAGCGGGGAGTCTACTTCTCCCTCTGCCTCTCTCCTCCCCCTGCTTATACTCTTTCTTAAATACATAAATACAAATCTTAAAAAAAAAAAAAAAACAGAAGCAACAACAACAAAAAAGCTACAATGTGATACCATTAGATTTACAAAAGCATCAAATGTTAGGTAAATGCTGTGCTGGTGAGGAGCAGAGACTTCTGCACACTGTTGGTGGGAATTTGGTTTGGTATAAACTTTAAGGAGAGTGGCTAACAATACATATTAAAATAAAAATCACACACCCTCCTGATGTAACCAACTTTCTTCCAATTATACTCACTTGTATACTATGTATATATATATATATATATATATATATACACAAATATAATCACTGAAGTATTGTTTGCAGTAGCATAAGATTCAATCTAAATGTCTATTTATAGAATATAAATTGACAGATATATATTAGTAAAACTATTCAATAGAAAATGAAACAATCATGAAAAAGAGTGAGCCGGGAATATACACACTGGATGATCTCCGCAATCAGTCATTTGTTTAGCATCTATCATTTGTTTGTAAAAATAATTAGGATATGTAATACACATATATAAGCCTAAACACGTGTATGTGATTTTATGCAGAGAATAGCTCAGGAAACAGTAACATAGTTATGTCTGAGAAGAGATCTGGGTGGCCAGAGACCTATAGTAGCAGTGATTGTTTAATACTAATATTTTTTGCATTATGTTTGTGTATTACCAATTTTTAAATATTAATGTTAAAAATTCAACTGCATATATTACTGAATAACAACTTTATTTTTTATTTGCATTTCTAATGTTATAAAGTTAAAAGTATAAAAGAAATCATTAAAATTCAGTATTTATATGTCAAAGTCTGGCCGAATACTGACAAATATTTAAGATGATATGCTTGAGACTTACAATTTTGCATCTTCTCTGTAATCATCCAGGCCCTCATCATAGGATTTTGATCTTTCGGTCTTTGAGCTGGGCTGGGCATCGAGGCTGGGAGGTCCGACAGATTCTGTAATTAAAAGCCAACATTTAGACATTTGCAAGTGGTTTCCAGATCCTTTTAATAGTGAGATCAGTTTGTCATAGCATTCTAAGTGAAAAACTGAGAAAGAGAGATGGTTTGCATAGCCACTCACTGAAACGTACCCTGGTCATGGGAGAGCTGGCGACGAATTAAAGGAGCCGATGTGGTGAGGCTGGGTGGGACCATTGCTATGGAGGGTGCCTGGGGTGCCTGAGGTGCCTGGGGGGTGGAGGCTGAGATGACAGCAGAAGCAGGGATGTGTGCAAGGTCATGATCAATGCTAGGGCTTGTTGGTTCATCTAGAAAATAAAATGAAAATAAATATTAGAGGGATGCCTGGCTGGCTCAGTTGGTAGAGCATGGGACTCTTCATCTCGGGGTTGTGAATTCAAGCCCCACACTGGGCTTAGAGCTTACTTAAAAAAAAAAAAAATTCAGAAAAAAGATAATAGGTATCAGAATGCCAAATGGCCTAATTATTAATAATCAATATTCACTATTTCTTAAAAAAAACAGATTTAGATTTTAACACTTACCCACTAAGGCACCAATAAATAATAAAAATCTTATATAGTTATTACTCCAGTAATTCCAAATAATTCTGAGAATGTGGTCTAAGAAATTAAATAAGTTGCTTCTTCTACCAAACAATTAATACTGATTAACTGATAATCAAGATACTAAAGTTTATAGGCATTGAGAACCTGAACCTATAAAAGTGGAATGATAATCTTGTACCACCCTAAAAGAATTATTTTCCCAATTTTAAATGTCTTACACATCATTTCAGGAAGTTAAGCAAGTAACTTGGCTGAGGCTTAACTTTCAGAGTATCAAGTCCTAGAACCTCCCCATGCACGAACTCACAAGTATCTCTTCAATTTTTGAAGAAAAATGAGAAAGGACAATTTATGGCTTCCAGAAAAAGTTTATACATTATGAAGACCACTGCTATAGATGAAATGTTTGTGTTCCTCCCAAAATTCATGTTGAAACCTAATCCCTAATGTGACAGAATTTGATGGTGGGGTTTCGGGAGCTGATTAAGTCAGGAGGTGGGAGCCCTTATGGATGGAATTAGCACCCTTACAAAAGAAGTAGCCTGAAAGAGCTCCCTTGACCCTTCTTCCATATGAGGATACAACTTCCATAAACCAAGAATCAGGACCTCGCCAGCTACCAAGTCTGCTGGTGCCTTGATGTTGGACTTCTAGCCTTTGGAACCATGAGAAATAAATGGTTATTGTTTAAGCCACCCGGACGTCGTATTTAGTGGCCCGAATGGACTGAGAGAGCCACTGGTGGTTTGTTTGGCACTTTCATGCAAATCAGAAATAGGTGCCGTCTTCCCCAACCAAATGTAGGCCCGGGCCTAGAGGAAAAATCCCCATTTGCCCCCTGGTATCCTTGTAGAAACATAGATATTTTAGGTGTTACAAATTTTAACTTTCTTAAAAGCCTGTCACTACCTGTCAAGAGCAGAAATGCATATAGGAATGCATATGCATGCATGCACAGTAACAATAGCTAACACATTTATAGAGCTTAGGAAGTACTAGCATCATTCTAAATACTTAAAATATATTTTCCACTTAATTCTTATGAAATTCTATGAAGTAAGTACTATTTTGCAGATAAAGAAGTCAAAACAAACAGGTTAAATAACTTGTGTAAAGTTACCAAGCAACAGGGACACAATGTAGACCCAGAGAGTCTGACACCAGAATTTATGCTCTAAAAGTATAAATTATATTTTTGCTCTAAAAGTACAAATGATATTTGTTTTCCAAATTGGTGAGTGATAGCTCTGTTCAAAATTCTTATTCTTATAAAAACATCAATGATTTAAATTCTTATTTTCTAGGGGAGTAGAGTATAATTTAATAGAATGCCAGAACTATATTTCCTAAAATCAAATGCTCTAAGTCTTAGAAAATCATAACAAGGGGCACCTGAGTGGCTTAGTGGCTGAGCATCTACCTTTGGCTCAGGGCATGATCCTGGGGTCCTGGGATCAAGTGCTGCATCAGGCTCCCTGCAGGGAGCCTGCTTCTCCCTCTCCCTATGTCTCTGCCTCTCTGTATCTGTCATGAATAAATAAATAAAATATTAAAAAAAGAAATCATAACAAAACCCTTTATAAAGAATATCCTATAATGATAAGACAGGGTTTTGATTTCTTGATTTAAAAGATCAAACTATTTTTTTAAAGATTTATTTATTTATTTATGATAGACAGAGAGAGAGAGAGAGAGAGAGAGGCAGAGACACGGGAGGAGGGAGAAGCAGGCTCCATGCCGGGAGCCCGACGTGGGACTCGATCCCGGGAGTCCAGGACCAGCGCCCTGAGCTAAAGGCAGGCACTACACCGCTGAGCCACCCAGGGATCCCCAAGATCAAACTATTTTAATTTTGACCAAAATCTAAGGCTGCTCTATCATTTTAATGGTTAGCATTTTAATCAAGGTGACTAGTAATGATGCAAAATTATAACATTTATAGCTAAAATCTGTAAATTCTGACTATCTTATTTTATGTTTTTACAAAGTCTTTAAAAGCAGCTCTTTATATTTAAGCAATAGAAAACATTTTTAATGGATGCCTGGGTGACTCAGTGGTTGAGTGTCTGCCTTCGGCTCAGGGCATGATCCCAAGGTCCTAGGATCGAGTCCCGCATCGGGCTCCCTGTGGGAAGCCTGCTTCTCCCTCTATCTATGTCTCTGCCTCTCTCTGTGTGTCTCTCATGAATAAATAAATAAAATCTTGGGGGGAAAAAAGGCATTTAAAAAAATTTCACTATGAATCAAGTTTACTAAGTATATAATATCATATGTTGGTGAGCATGCAATTATTCTTTTTTCAAAAGCAAGAAGATAACTGACTTTATATCTATTGAATAAAGATAAAAATTTAATTTTACTAAAGATTATAGTGTTCTTTAAAACTATCATTATGATTTAAATTATCACAAATTAACCAACTTTTCCAAATGATACATGTGTATGAAGTCAGTTGGGTCTTATGGGGTCTGCTTGGGCCACTAATCTGTTATGGATTCAGAAGCATGGATATGAATAGGAAAATACCATATTCTTGAGAAATTATCTGATGTGTGTAGCACAGAGAGTATTAACAGCAGGAAAAGGCTTCTGTAGAGAAAACATTCACAACTGTAGTGTGCAATACATGTGTCAAAGAGTGTCTAGGAGATGCCATGGGATAAATCTTTCAAGAAAATTTTAGGCCTTCCAAAGTAATTTTAAAAATATTTGTATTTATTTATTTAAAATTAAGTATCACAGAGTGAAATTCAAAATGTTCATGATTAAGCATTAAACAAAATTTCAAAGGCAATTTTTTTTATGACTCTTGACTTCCTAGAGGTATGCATTCAATTTCTTTTGACTTACTGCATTTTGGAGGAAATTTCTTTATTTCACTGGGTTGAATTCATCTCTGCTTTAAGTGGATGTGTGCAAAAAGGCCTGGGATAGACAGCGACCTGCTCCAGGAAGCAAGGGTGAATGGAGGTCTGGGCAGGAGGCTAGCACCCTGGGCTCCCAAGCTTCAGTCCTGTTGCACTCTTTAGAATAAATATATTTACTACTATGTTAAAGACAGACAAGGAAGAGCTAGATATACTTTTTAAAATACAAAGAATTACATTACTTCACATTTATGAATTGTACTTTAATAAATCCAATTCTTCATTCCTTGTAAAAATGTGAGAACTTTTCTATTGTGTTAAAAGTACCATTGCTGTTGTAATGATTAGTTGGAATTTTAAAATTCTAATGTTAACACATGCTTTCATTCATTATTCATTCATGCACATTCATTATTACCTATGGGTAGATTACGTACAAACAAGAATAATTTAGGCTTATCTCCTTTTCCAATATAAGAAAATGAGTACTATTTAGTTGTCCAAAGAGAAAACAAGTGTGTGGTCAGATTTTCAACTGATTTCTATATTTTTATTTTATTTTATTTTATTTTTTATTATTTTTTTTAATTTTTTTTAATTTATTTATGATAGTCATACAGAGAGAGAGAGAGAGAGAGAGAGGCAGAGACACAGGCAGAGGGAGAAGCAGGCTCCATGCACCGGGAGCCCGATGTGGGATTCGATCCCAGGTCTCCAGGATCGCGCCCTGGGCCAAAGGCAGGCGCCAAACCGCTGCGCCACCCAGGGATCCCGATTTCTATATTTTTAATAGTCAAACTTAAATATTATGTCAGATGAAAATAATCATCTTTGTCAAGGTATGTCACATATTATGTTATGACATTAGGTAACACACACAGGACACACCACTATCAAGACTGTAAACTTGTTCTTATCAAGTGGCATAACCCCTCCTCATGGTAAACTTAACTACATAATCAAAGAACTGACTGAACATTGAGGCCTTAATTTACTTTATTCACTAACAGCCCCACAGCTCTTCACAATAAAGAAAAGGTGGAGAAGACACTGAAATTGAATATACTCAAATTCAAAGTGATCACTGATTCTTAATCTGTGAAAAAGACAGACCTAAATGTCCAAAAATTTTATTGGAAAATACTGTTTTCCAAAAATAGATAAATAACTAATTCCCTCAGGAAATATATACTCCATAATTCAATGTGGATTTTTTCCAAAGGGAGAATACTATAAGTTACTATGTTTAAACTGATTATTCAATCATTGTTATCTTTTATCAACTAAAATTCTGGGGGCACCTGGGTGGCCCAGTAGGTTAAATGACTACCTTCGGCTCAGATCATGATCCCAGGGTCCCGGGTTCAAGCCCCACATCACCCTAGCTCCATGCTCAGCAGGGAGCCTGCTTCTCCCTCTGCCTCTTTCTGCCACTCCCCCTGCTTATGCTCTTTCTCTCTCTCTCTCTCTCAAGTAAGTAAATAAATAAATAAAATCTTTAAAAAATGGAATAAAATTCTAGAAGAACATCTGTAAGATTTCACACATCAAGAGAAACACAGGGGCGCTTCACTGGCATAGTTGGTTAAGTATCTGACTCTTGGTTTCGGCTCAGGTCATGATTTTAGGGTTCTGGGATCAAGCTCCGAGTTGGTCTCCATGGTCAGCAGGGAGTCTGCTTGGGATTTTCTCTCCCTCTGCCTCTCACCCCACTTCTCTTTCTCTCTCTCTCTCTCTCTAAAATAAATACATATTTTAAAAAAAGAAAAATGTAGACAGGTAAAAAATCAAGGAAGCATATGGTGAAACTTTACGTGTAACTCTTAGAATTAATTTTCAAACAACAAAGAAAAAAATGGAAGCCTTAATATATACTGAGAGCTCTTATAAATAGAAACAACTAAAATCATAACAGAAGAGCAAAGCACATAAAAAGACAAATCATGGAAGAAATACAAAAGCCTAATAAAAATGTGAAGAAAACCTTGTGAAAACCTAACTACTAATGAAATAATAAAATGAAACCAAGTAAAAATAGGACAGCCGGTTTTCATCTCTAACCTGGCAAATATTTTCATCTCATGATATTTTTATCCTATTTGTTTCTCTTCATCTTCTGCAAAATGACTGCAGAGAATGTATGATGCTAGCTGCCCATCTCTATCTTTGGGGTTCAGTGGGGCTTCTGTGGGTGGGCATATGCACAAGGCATGACCCCTCCTAACACCCTAGTTCACTGAGTTCACAGTGAGTGACTAAGGGTAAAGAATCTGATCTAGTCAGGATAGATCCAGTCTCCATCAGATATGACATATGGATACTGAGAAAAGCACGGTCTTTCTTTTCCAATTCCTCAGAGAACAAGAACTGTAAAAATCAGTAAACTGAGTTGCCAGCCACCATCTTTTCTACCATGTGGAGAAAAAGTATCTGAGAATGAAAAAAGCAAAGCTGAGAAAAAGATACAGAATCTTGATGCCAAAGCACTTGAGTATTTGGATGTAGCCGTGTACCCAACTAGGTCTACCCCCAAAACTTCTTCACTGTAGCTAACACTCCTTTTTGGCATGAGCTAATATGATAAAACTTTCTTTTTTTTTTTTTTTTCAGATTTTATTTATTTGAGAGAGAGAGCAAGGAAGCATGAGGTGGGAGTGGGGCAGAGGGAGAAGCTGACTCCCCACTGTGCAAGTTGCTGGATGCAGGGCTCCATATCCCAGGACCCTGGAATCATGACCTGAGCTGAAGGCTCAACCAACTGATACATGCAGGCGCCCTGAAAAAACTTTCCATCAGGGACTCCTAAACGGCTCAGTGGATCAGAGACTCCTGGATGGCTCAGTGGTTGAAAGCCTGCCTTTAGCTCAGGTTGTGATCCTGGGGTCCTGGGATAGTTTTGCATCAGGCTCCCCACAGGGAGCCTGCTTCTCCCTCTGCCTATGTCTCTGCCTCTCTCTGTGTATCTCTCATGAATAAATATTAAAAAAAAACTTTCTATGATTTGTAACTGAGAGAATCTGACCAACACAAAAGTAGAACACCGTGTTTCTAGTTTGCTTTCACCAACAAGCATTACTCGTTGTTAAGACCTACTGTCCAGTTGCTGCAGATTAGAACAGAGCAAAAAGGGCCTCTTCTACAATGAGCTGGGTTATGAGGAATCTTTCTCACAGTTCAAATAATTAAAGCATGCCATCTGTAGTTTGTATTAAAATTATAGTTGAGAATCATTTTATAAAACTCAGTGAAATTGGTGGAATTTTTGGCATAGACTAGGGCTAAACAGTTCCTCAGAGTAACTTTGCTTTTTATTTCACCTCTGCTAGGAAGAGATAATCCTACCCCTTGCCCAAATAACACTGTTAACAGCATAATATTCAAAGATGAGATAAACTATATTGCAAGAGGAGGAGTACATTGTATAAGTTGGAAGAAACAGTGACTAATGTCAAAGTGTGTATGTAGGGCCCCCTGGGTGGCTCAGTCAGCTGAACGTCCAAACTCTTGATCTCAGCTCAGGTCTTGATCTCAGGGCCATGTGTTCAAACCCTGCACTGGGCTCCACACTGTGTGTGGAGTCTACTTACAAAAAAGGTATATGTTTCCAAAACTGCATGAAGGTGTGTGCGTGTGTGTAATTTTTACTAAACATATGTACAGACCAAACTGCTTCTGTTCCAAGTCCACAAGAAGGGACATGCACTACAAATGACCTGGAAAGTCAGTCTATACCTCAAGCAAAATACAGGTTTAAAAATCTTTGAGATTTTTCCTTATCCTTAAGGAAAAGGAGAATAAAATAATGCTAATGGATTCTTTATCTTAAAAAGAAATTCAAATGGGAAACCTGTTCATTCTACTTGCCTTCTAAGATAGACTAATTTAAATCAAAGGAGATGGATACTAGTTCTGTCAGGTGGAGTTCTCTTTCCAGTAGGCAAGCATAAGCTCTTTCTTATGTATTAACAAGAAATAACTGATTAATCTTTGGTCATACCACCATTTTGTTTTGTTTTTAATCTCATGCAACCACAATGAAATAAAGTCATTCTAAAATACTGAACTCCTAGGCAAATTTTACTTAACCCTATTAGTGGCAATACCAGTTACAGAACATCAGGTGGAAGAGTTTTGGGGTTGGTGAAAATGACACCCTCAAGAAATGCCACACACCTTAAATTTAAAAGGTATGGTTAGAAAGAATGCTTAAAAAAAAAAAGCCACTAATCTATTAACACCCAGCAACAGATCTCTACTTACTAAAACTCTTCATTAGTTATGAATAGAGCTTCGGAAACAGTAGGTCCTATGAACTTTTACAGAACCTGGTAAGGGATGCCATCACCCGGTTCAAATAACCCCATTTTTTTTTAAAGATTTTATTTATTTATTCATAGAGACACACAGAGAGAGGCAGAGACACAGGCAGAGGCAGAAGCAGGCTCCATGCAGGGAGCCTGATGTGGGACCCGATCCCAGGTCTCCAGGATCATGCCCTGGACCAAAGAAGGCGCTAAACCGCTGAGCCACTAGGGCTGCCCCAATAATCTCATTTTTTATAAGAATTCAACTCATTATCATAATAGGACTTATGACCAAACTTCTTTAGTAATCAGTTCAATAACATGCATTTAAGTAAATACTTGGCTCCGGGAAGGTCATTTTGAGATTTGGGGTTATTTGAATAACCAAAAATCTAATGCTGTATCTTCCTATGTGATAGACAATTTTTTCTTTTAAAGATTAGGAAGTGAGGGGATCCCTGGGTGGCTCAGCAGTTTAATGCCTGCCTTCGGCCCAGGGCATGATCCTGGAGTCCCGGGATGGAGTCCTGCATCGGGCTCCCTGCATGGAGCCTGCTTCTCCCTCTGCCTGTGTCTCTGCCTCTGTGTGTCTCTCATAAATAAATAAATAAATAAATAAATAAATATCTAAAAAAAAAAAAGATTAGAAAGTGAGAATTCTGAATGTTCTGCAAGCTTGCTATACCCTATTGGTGCCAAAGTGAAGGGAGCAGAGCTGTAAATCCAAGAGGAACTGTTGTGACAGGAGAGACTGGGAAGGAGGGAGATGAAATCCG
The DNA here is from genome assembly GCF_905146905.1 of Nyctereutes procyonoides. Lineage (NCBI taxonomy): Eukaryota > Metazoa > Chordata > Mammalia > Carnivora > Canidae > Nyctereutes > Nyctereutes procyonoides. The sequence goes on along the minus strand of NW_026575052.1, from coordinate 69,639,904 downwards.
AGCTGAGGCAGGAACGTGTGTGGTCCCATGGTCAGTGCTGGGGATAGTCAGCTAGTTGGCAAGACCGCGCCAAGTGTATTTGCATAGCAAGTGCTCTAAATTTAAAGAAGGCAAGGGGAGGCACTACTTTTAGATTTACCGCAGATAACAGTTCCAATTACTTGGCTGAATTTCTGCAGTCCCACAGATGAGACAAGTTAATTCCATGTTTTAAGATTTTGTGGGTCTGTGTGTAGGGGAGGGGTACCTGTGCACGAAAACTGGCCCAGCTTGCTAGCTGACAAATGCAGGAGGTATTATTTTCAAGAAATCTGAAAATTACTTTAAAAAAATTTCATAAACACTAGGTACCAATTTCATCACCAATTTTTCTTTCACATGATTAATTTTCACACTGAAAATAAGCAAGCTATTAGGGGAAGACTGGGCAGGAGGTCCTGTCTTGTCAGACTATGTGAAAGCCACTTAATTTTCCTGGATATTAAATTCATTACCTCTGAAATACAGAAACTGGATGAGGATTATCAGAAGGGTCAATTCTAGTCAAGAGGCCTACAATAATAAATCCACTAAAGGTGCAAAGTTACCATTTGTGAAATAATTTAAAATACTTTTAAGTTTTTCTAAACCAGGGATTTGCTACGGGGCTTTTGAAGTTTGGATTTATTTTAAAAACCGGCAGATGTAGCTGAGAGTGTAGTTACTATTAGATCTGTTTTCCACATTAAAGAATCAGCCCAAAGTCTAGAAAGTCTAATGTAGGGAAACAATTCCATAGTTTTTATAGGTGCTAAGGTAAAATTTTTTTCCCTAAATAAATCAGCATAGTATTCTATAAGTGTGCTACAGGTAAACTTGAAATATTTTAGAAGAAAAGCTAATGCTACTACCAAATGGAAGGTAAATACACATATAAAATTATTTCATAGTGAATAGTTTTTTTTTTAACAGACTTGGAACACATATACTTATTTACTGAAAAGATACTAATTCAATCTTGGGAAGTCTGAGTTAAGAATGGGGAATATTGAATGCAGAAATATTTTTTAGGTTAAGCTTTAAAAAAGGCCAGGATTTATTTATTTATTTATTTATTTATTTATTTATTTATTTATTTATTTATTGAATTTATTTATTTGTTTGTTTGTTTGTTTATGACATACAGAGTGCGGCAGAGACACAGGGAGAGGGAGAAGCAGGCTCCCTGCAGGGAGCTCAATGTGGGACTCAATCCCAGAACCCTAGGATCATGACCTTAGCCAAAGGCAGACATTCAAACACTGAGCCACCCAAGCGTTTCAAAGCCAGGATTTAAATTTTAGCACATATGTAGGACATTGTCCAAAGAATATGAGATTTGGAGCCAATAGATAATCAATTCTGTCAGTTACCTGCTGAGAGACCATGAGCAAACGACTTAACTTTCCTTATCCATAAAGTGGCTTATTTACTTCTCACCTAAATTCTCCCAGTTTGTCATAGGATTAGTACATGAAATACTTGGTAGGTTATAAATTACTACAGAAATTTGTGGATTTTGTTGTGGTTGTTATATTAAAAATGAACTCCACATCATTACTCAATAGAAGCAATAATCTCTAAGCTGAAGCGCCAATGGAGTCACATCTTGTGGGAATGCAGATATAGGAAAAAGACTGTTAAGATGATGAGTATAATTTTTGTCTTTATAGATTAGTTGTTTTGTAGAAAGACTCAGTATGTTTAGTATAAAGAGGCACTGGGTGCTCCGTGCAGCCCCTATAATATCACTGCTGGCATCAGGAGACTAGAGCCCCCAGAGAGAGAAGTTGGGTGAAGGGTGGCAGTTGCCCACTCCCGTTCTTTTGGGTAAATTTCAGACACTGCAATTTAGCTATATGTCTCACAAGCTTTAAAACCTCTAAGTTGGTTTAAAATGGCAGGACCAGTAAGGCTGTACCAAATGAATTCTATCTTTGCTAACACTAAGTACATGCATATGGTCCAACTTTGGGGTGAGAACAAGGAGTATTAGAAATATGGCAGGAAAAAGAGAGGCAAATGCATTTGAAATGAAATCTGAGTGTGGGTTAATTCAGCTATAGTTTCTTTATATTGATAATTATGAGTCATATAAAGAAATGTATGAAGTGTAGATTGTAGGATATATCTGAAATCCTGCTACTAAATGTCAAATTAATTATAAACTCATTATTCATTTTGTATTTCTTATAAAAGAAGTAAAAATTTATTTTCAGTACTTACTACCAAGCTTTATAAACTGCATGTAGGCGGTAAACAAAACACTGTCAATGACTGATATTCCTTATTTAAAAACAAAATGGTTTATTTTCTTCATTTCTCTAAATCTTTGTGAACCAAAAGAAATATTAGATATTAAATGTGTAACAAAGTGTTTGAAAATTTTCTTGCTGTAAGACATACCATTTGCTCTTATTATAAATAACTAAATAAATGAATTGGCTCCATTCTCTGGTATTTGGGGAATAAAGCAAAGGCACTTAATTTTTTTTTTCTGCACTAATCTATAATGTTTTCAAATGACAAAAAGTAATGATTAAAATTACAGAATATAAGATTCTGGAGTGTGATAATGCAAAAGCAAGCCTTATTTTCTTTCCTTTTAAGTGTTCCATGAGAGAGCATAAAGTATACTCTCTGAAGTGTGTTTTATAATATGTTAAACAAAGATACTCTAAATGAAAGGATTCATGGTCAAATACTTCTGAGAAAAATCGTATTAGAAAATATACCTAGAGGGGTACCTGGGTGGCTTAGTTTGTTGGGCATCTGCCTTTGGCTCAGGTCATGATCCAGGGTCCTGGTATCGAGGCCCACAACGAGCTCCCTGCTTAGCAAGGAGCCTGCTTCTCCCTCTCCCTCTGCTTGCCACTTCCCTGTTTGTGTGTGTGCTCACTCACACACTCTCTCTGTCAAATAAATAGAATTTTTTAAAAAAGAAAGAAAATATACCTAGAAAAATATATATAGTAGTATGTTAATGATTCTAAGAGTCCCATAGTAAAGACAAACAAAACTTGTTTAATTATTTAAATCCAGCACTTCTCAATTTGATCACTGATTTTTTTTTCTCCTTAATCAAATGGAATTCATGTTCCCAGAAAATACACTGGGAAACGTTGCAAACAGTCTCTTTTACTCCATTTCAATGCTGATGTCTATTCTATTTTTATATTTATAGAAGTTAAATTATTATATGTATATATAATAATGACCAAAAAACAGATTGGAAAGAGAAATACCTATGGGTCAGGTAACACTTTAAAGCTCAATAATAAAAGGAGGGATCCCTGGGTGGTGCAGCGGTTTGGCACCTGCCTTTGGCCCAGGGCGCGATCCTGGAGACCCGGGATCGAATCCCACGTCGGGCTCCCGGTGCATGGAGCCTGCTTCTCCCTCTGCCTGTGTCTCTGCCTCTCTCTCTCTCTCTCTCTCTCTCTCTCTCTCTCTCTCTCTCCCTCCCTCTGTGACTATCATAAATAAATTTAAAAAAATAAAATAAAAATAAAAGGATTTCAAGATTTATTAAATTATGGAACTTATACTGAATGAAATCTAAAAGTTCTTTTATTGATTGGCTCTTTACCTATTCAACAACATAGTCTCTAATAAGTATTTTTTGGACTTCAAGAATAAAGGATTTTAGTTAATCGAAGACCTAAAAGGTTTTCACAGTAAAAAGGAAACTATAATTAAGCCAAAGAAATCACACTTTTTTTGATACTGTTTTCTAAAACTTAGGTAAATACTAAAATTCTTTCCATGCCTTTATTTCAAATGGCATACAATCTTATGAGTCATTAAAATGCTGTAAAAACTCAGGAGGCATAGCATTATTCCACATGAGGGCCTAGAAACTTTTAAGAGTTTTCACATAGTGAAATAAATTCTGTGTTTGTATTTCAGCTTTTTTATCCTGCCCTATTCCACTGGTTAAGGTATAACTGGCATACTACAGTAATTAAATTCTATATATTAAAGTTTTAGGAGGTATATATAATATTGTACTATGAAGTACTTAAAGTAGAATCTGATCAGAACTAGTGAGCATTTTTATTTTGAATGTATCTATATGTGTATAGAATTAAATAGATTTTTATTTTATAGCTTAGCTGATGTTCTCTCTTTAGTAATAATCGACTTGTTGATCTATTCAAAGGATTAGTAGATAATTATGAAAAAATTAACAGATATAGCTAGCACATTTTTAATTACTCCAATATAATCTGGTTATGTTGTCCTTATTAAGTAGGAAGAAAATATGATGCCATTATTCTGGTAAGATCTCATGGGCTTATCAAATACAGTTACAGGTTGTAGGGACATTTATAAAAAATCATAAAACAATCACTAGTCCTCAGTTACTTTCTTTAAATATCTAGATGATGTATAAGATTTCACTTATGGCAAAGTTCTATTCTCTGAACTTGGATTTAAGGGTATAGATATAAATGAGTAAAATTTAGGTTGAGATTACCCACAGTGCTTACAACTTGAATACATCATATTTATAAAAAATATAAGTCACATAGAACTTTCTCAAAAGCTGGCTCTGATAGTGTTGCCTGACAATTCAATAGCTTGAGATTTAAAAAATTTCCCTAGGTAAGAAAAACCCCAAAATATTGCTCAAAAAGAAGCACATTATCCTATAAAATTATAGAGCACTATTCATGAGTTTTTGGGAGTAATGGCGCAAGTATGAGTCCGGCCTTGGCTTCCAAAGAAGGCCCCTGCATCACACAGCTCCAAGGGGCGCTCTTCATAATAAATCAATAATAAATGGTGCCCTCTGGAGCTGTGCTCTGTAAGGAGGCTGACTCAACCTGCCAAGTGTCACTTTAGGGAAGTTATTTAGCCTTTCAATAGCTTAAACTTCTCATTATTAAATGAAGGTAATACTAAGGACATATAGGATAATCCTGTTAGATTATGTGTTAGAGCTGCACAATAACTATAATTTTTTTATTTTGAATACATTTAACCATCATCTCAGAAATTATCATTAGTCTATTATTTCAACCAATATTTACTGAGTGCCTTCTATATGCCAGGCAGTGTTCTAGGTTATTAAGGCTACAGAAGTGGACAAAAAGATCAAAAAGCCTGGCTCTGGCATAGCTTATATTTTAGCTCTGCAGAGAAACATGTATTAAAAAACATATATAAAACAGGTCAAGTGGAAACAAGTGGTATGAAGATAAAGTAGCTTAAGGGTACAGAGAATGTCAGGTTCTGTATATGTGTGTAGGGTACCTACTTCAGATAGGTTGGTGAGGAAAGGCTGTTTTGATAAGGTAATACTTGAGCACAGACCCAAACGTAGTGAGGGAGAATCTTGTGACTCTCTGTGGAATGTGTCCTGGGGCTGTGAACTGGCAGTGCCAGGGCCCTGAAGCATGCCTGGCATACTCCAGAAGTGCAAGGAGGCTAGGGCAGCTGAAGATGGGATGCAAGTACCTGGAGGAAGAGAGGTGGAGTGGCCTTGTGGAGTCTATCACAGAGGGCCCTGTAGGTCACAGCAGGATTTGGGATTCTATTCTGGGTTACAAGGAAAGTAAACAGAGGTTCTGGTCAGAGGAGTGGCATGACCTGATCTGCATTTTTAAATAACCACTCTGGCTACATTGTGGACAATACCCCTAGGACGTGTGGGGGCAGACTAAAGCCTAAACCAACACAGTAGCTCGCTGTTGTACACTGGGGCACGTGCTTGTCTTTTAAGTAATTTTTCCAACTCTATCCCAAGATCTACTCTAAAACAAAGTAATTTGACAACGAAGGGGTCTCTTCATTCAGCCCAAAGAAATAAGAAATAATAAAAGTAAAAAGCACTGCTTAAATGAAAGGCTGATTATTAATTATGAAAACTGTTCTACTTGGCTTTTGATTCAGATGCATCATCAACTAGGTGCAATTTGGTTTGCTGATGAGTCCCTTGACCCCAGACAGTGGGAATTCGTTTCATGGAAGGAAGGAAGGAAGGAAGGAAGGAAGGAAGGAAGGAAGGAAGGAAGGAAGGAAGGAGAAAGAAAGAAAGAAAGAAGAAAAGAGAAGAGAAGAGAAGAAAAAAGAAAAGAGAAAAAAGAAAAAAGAAAAAGAAAAGAAAAAAGAAAAGAAGGAAAACTGTCACTTGAAATAATTTTTGCGGGTAAAAGCCTATGGCTCCGGTTTCAGCATAGCTCAGGAAATTGAGGACAAATGTTTCAAAATCACAGCTAACGTTTTTGTGCCCGCTGCACTAGAACTAATACCTTGCTGAAAAGATGTGTAAAGCATTTGACGCGGCAGCCACTGAGTTAAAGGGGAGCTTACCTATGAATGGGATGGATGCCAGCGAATCCCCAGGCGGGCTGGTACTTGAGGCCTTCCTTTCCTCCATTCTTTTTATATGGACCTCTCGGCGTGCATCATTAGGCAGCCAACAGGTCGTGTCTGACCCGGTCTCCTGGTCATTTACTGCCAAGATGTAAGACTGATGCCGTAAAGGCTGTGGTGTCTGGCGACCCGATGGGGGTTTTTCTCTTAGGACGACAGTTTCTCTATTATCTAAAGTATCTGCCTCCTGAATTTCGGCCTCTCGTAAATTTAGATCTTGATTTCTTTGAGGGACCGAGACTTCAAGATCCGAAGCGCCTGAGTTCTCACTGGTCTGAGGGACCGGCTTCCCAGAAGTTCCAGAAGAAGAGGGCGCTTTCCCAGGCTCCACCTGGTGATCGGGGGCACTTTCGGTTCTAAGCCATGTCTGCTGATTCAACAGACTGTTCTGATGCAAGTGATTTACTGGTCTTTGGTCTTTGACAGAAACAAGTGAGTTCTGGCTGAAGGATGGTTTTGTGACATGCGGAGAAGGCGCTTTCAGGGAATTACTCCGGACTTTCACAAGAGGTGACCTGTCTTGTGAAACCCCTCGAGGCAGTGACATTCCACAAGTAGTCTGAAAACTTCTGTTGGGCTGTAGTGTTTTCAGATCTGGTGGCACTTTCTTAAACTGAGACACAGATCCCACTCCTCTGCCGGTCACTCGCCTATTGTCAGAATTAATGCTCGGAGCCACGGTAAAACTTGAACCTCGAAAAGACTTGTGAATTTCTTGCTGCCTGGGTCTTTCATAAATCCCTCGCCTGTCATCCTGTTCTGTAAATCCACTCCACTTGTAAGTCTGCTTCCGTTCTCCATTCGAATCAGGTATCTGACTTTCAGAATTGACATTTTCTATGGGTTCACCCTGTCCCTCGATATAATCCCACGAACGAGTTCTGTGATTGCTAAAACTAACAGATGAAGATGCCAGTGCCCCTTGAGATGCACTTCGTGGACAATACTTCATTAGCACAGAATCCTCCAGCCTTTCCTGGGACACACTGCGCTGCCGGATCTGAACAGACTGGGGCACTCGATCGTGAGAGGTGCTTCGACGTCGTACCTGCAAAGTACTGCGGTTTGGTACCACCTGGTTATAATCTGTTGTGCTCTGAGACGCTGCTCGTAAACTATCTAGCCTTTCTTGAATTGTCCTACAACCTATGTGCAATCGTCTGTTATCAATATACTCTTTGTAAGTTTTATAGTTTTTCCAGTCTATGTGCTGATGGGAATTCGGAGAATAGTGATTAACAGATACAGAAGGGGAATCCACAGCTTGAGGTCTACTGCTTGAGATTCCTTCCGAATGTCCACTGTAATTGGTGGATTTAAGTAACATTCCCGAAGATTCCAATGACCTGGAGCCTGCAGTCTGATGAATTAGATGGGCAGTGGGAATTGATGATGATGGTGATGTGGTCCTTGACACTGTTTTCAAAGAGGTCTGCTCATTTAGGCCATACCTCACCTCTTCGGTTCTATGTGAAGGAACTGTATGGTTGTTTCTATTAGTTAACAAATCTACAACCTTCTCAGAAGGTACAATGACAGTCCTTACACTTTCATTGCAAACACACACTGCTGTGTTCGATTTTACAACATCTGTTGGTGATGGAGGCACTTGTATTTCCATTCTGTAGGCCCTGCCAGGTTGTGTCAGTACTGGTGTACTGGTTTGCTGTTTGTTCGATGATGAATCTGGAGGAGATATTTCAACTGGCTGTGCCATGGCTGAAGGGGCAGACGGCAGCCAGGGATAGCAAATTGGTGGAGGTTCGGGGATATTGCGGGCATTACCACTGTAGGCTTCATTGCCTTTCAGGTAGGCATCTTGCGAATATGCCTACATGGAAAGGAGGAAAAAAGTGTCATTTAAGATTTATAAGACAACAATTTCCATTCTTGCAATGGACTGTTTTACTTTACTGTGCCCTATCTTATTCCTAAATGACATTCACTAAAGCAAGCATGCAAACAAAACATAAGGATGCTCCACACACTTAGAAAAGGGCTAGTCTTTCAGGAATCAAATAAATTATAGAATTTGCAACAAATATAAATTACAACTGCCTGTTTTCTCAAAAGATTAAAACACACCAGTTTTTCCCCCAACCAAATAGAGATAAGCCTTGTTGCTTCTAAAATCTTCCCCATTCAAGTTTTATGATCTTTCAGCATTTGACAGGTTAAATGGCTGCCTGATAAAGCTCAGCAAAAGAAGATTTTGATCTTTTGCCAGAGTGAAGGCGAAGATATTAAAAATCTTAACCAAATACATTTTCACTCTGAGCACTACTGTCAGGACAAATTAATTATAACATATTGAGCAGTGTCTTGCCAATTAATGCTTACTGAGTCCTTAAAAATAATCCATTCTGATTAAATTAAATCCTAAGCCATGCTAAATATTTTAATATTTAAAAGAGAAAATATGTATGTTTAAATTGAGCATGTAAATTAAAGATACAAAAATATGAAACAAAGGAATTTATCTTCCTGTACATAATTTTTTTGTTTTAAGCTAATGCAAAATTATATCGAACGAATTTATTTGGTCTCTTTTACTTACTATAATGAAACATTTCTCTATTACTAACAGGCAGGCATGCAGTTCAAATGATCTTTTATGCATTATTTATGAAGTTATCCAGCAATGTATTTCAAAACTTCAAAATAACTGAAATTAAAGGCAGAGATGCAATAAAACAAAACTAATTGATGCAACTGAGGACTAGGTCACATCTGAGATAGTGAGGTGTGGCATCGTGTTACATATCCTCTCCTAATCAAAACAAGCTTAATTCACATCTATCATCACATCCTGTCTTTGCATTAGATAGCTTGCAAAGCTCAAGTGCAGCCACAAACATAACAGCAAAGTACCAGGGAAAGAGAGAGGGTGAGAGACTTTAAAAAAAAAAAATCCACAAACAGGTAAATGTTATGTTTTAACATCAGTTATGCACAGGATTCAAAAGAAAACCAAACATGAAAACAAAAAATAAAGAAAATCAGGTATCACAAACACATTCTGCAAATTAGTAAGATTAACATAACACTACGGAGGGGTTTCTCTAAGCAAACTTACAGTTTTAATAGGTTGGCTTATTACATATCTCTATAAAACATAACTTAAAAAAAAAAAGCAAGGAAATGGCTTCTGTGCATTTCTTACCAGAGCTGTGACATCCTTTGTAAACTGTAGCTAGCAGAAAATAGGAAAACATAGTAGAAGCTGCTTACTGATATAAAGACAGAATCATGTTGTCATATTGATGCTGGAAACAGCAAGCTAAAAATACATCTATACTGATTTCTCTGGAAGGTACCAAGAGAAGTAAAGGGCAGTGAAGCATAAAGAATAACTTCAGTATCCTTCTGAGCATCTTTTTCTCAGGCTTTTATCTGGCTCTTATTTGGGTTGTCTACCATTTCTGAAAGCAAAATACATCTGGTGACAGGCATTCCTAACAGCTATTTCCTTCAATAGGCACTGCTGTCTGATACTGTGCCACAAAGCTTCCCTTCCACAAGAGCAACATTGATGTCTCTCATTTCCCCTGAGCTTCTTCCATCTCTGCTTCCAGATGACGAAACGGATGCTCTATTATGCATTTAAAATAGTACAACCTCCTCCTTACCCTGTAAATCAGAGCACAACCACAAGCTGTCAGCTGACTGCAGCTGTCTTTACACTATGATTTGGAAAGAAAGAATGATTGTTGGATTAAATGTGTTTAACTCAAAAATCAAGATCTCTCACCACTGTACCTTTTGTCCTGTTTTGCTAGTTTAAGAAAATTATTACTGAATGGACATAAAAATATTACTTCCAGAGGAATTCTTTTAAAACTGATACTGAATATTATGGAACATAAACCAGAATGCAGTGGAAAAGCTGAGTAGATAAGAGAAAACATGCATGCCATAATATTTTTAGGGCATGAATACAGTCAATCAAAATATACATGTTGGGTTGTATGCCACTGACATAACAAGACTATCTTTTTGATGCTGATTATATTCACACCAATCCTTTTCCACGGTAGAAAGACTGTGTCTGGATGAGTGAACACTTTGGTACAGTATTTCCCACAGTATGCTTATACAATTTTATGAAGTATCACCTGAAAGGGAGGGGGGACAGAGTATTCTCTATTCTCAATGATGTGGTGCAGGACTGACTAGTAGGTTTGACTTCTCAAAACCTCTACTACATTACATTGTAAAACTCAAAGGGAAAGGAGAAGCTTATTCAGGCACAGAACTTTTTTTTTCTGAAGGGGTTTTAATACAACTAGAATTTCTGCTGGAAAGTACCATCCTAGAACTAATAATTTACAGACACCTCCTTTATTCAAATTTGAGGACAATAAAACTATATGACAGGAACTATGAAAAACGAAAAAATATCTGACACACTTCAAACATCTCTAAGATTCTTATGTAACAACTCTAAATACTAAATAGCTTACTTTCATGGGTCTCCACTTCTGGGTAAAGTTATGCCAAATGGGTCCTCACATACATGCACATGGACCATGCATTAACAGCAGATTCACTAAATAGAATATCCTGCACAGACAGTACTACTGCCTAATGTAAGCAGATATAATTGAGATGAATAAAATATGAATTCATTCAAGAGCAGTACTGAATTTCCTTACACATTCTCAGAGTTCATGAACACTAAAAAAGCTTGTTTATCTATTTAAAAGTTCCTCATTCTGAGGGCACCTGGGTGGTACAGTCACTTAGACAACAGACTCTTGGTGTGGGTTGGGATCTCAGAGTCACGAGATGGGCTCCATGCTCAACACAGGGTCTGCTTGAGATTCTCTCTCTCCTTCTGCCCTGCTCCCCCAGCCCCACTCATACTCTCTCCCTCCCTTAAAAAAAAAAAAAAAAAAAAAAAACTCCATTTGGATTAGAATTGTAAAGAGCATATTAAATAACATTTAATATTGACAGTCTGGATCCTGATTTTATGTACAGTATCTAACAGTAACTTAATCCTAAAATAATCTTCCCTTCAGTTTGAGTAGAGTTGCATCAAAATCTCTATTACCATACCTATTACCATTATACTACTACTACTATTGCATATTTATTATCTAATAAGTGGTAAAAACAGACAAAAAGTCCTACCAAAAAACCTGCAAAATAAGTTGGTAAGATTGAAATTCCTCCCTACCATTTCACCTTTAACAGGCTGACCTATTAATTTAATCCATTACTTTTGATCAAATAAAAATTAATTATATGTTTGTCTGTATAATAAAATACATATCAAACATACCACAGTGAGGCATGGGAAAAGGGGATGGTATGCATACTTTATAACTTTCTAAATTATTTGTAACTTTTCTATCAATCATGTAACTATTCTTATTATTCAAAAACTGATTTTGAAAAAGAACAAAGTAAATGCAAACTGGCAAAATATGAAAGAACCCTCCAGAATTTCTGGTCTTGCTTCCCTACTCTAGGCAGGACCACTTTCATGCACACTTGACAAATGGTCACCTAATTTTAAATACAATATTATACTGATTATGGAACATATTAAATACTTATTTTCAAGGTAATTCTAGTAAGTCTAAAGAAAAGCTTTGATTAAATTACATTTCCCAATTTATATAACATAGTCACAGAGTGGCAAATAGGGCATTAGACTCAGAGCCTAGAGATGAATTAGAACAACAGCTCTGACACCAACAGCGTGACTGGGCTCAAGCCCCTTGATTCCTAATCTGCATCCAATGCCAGTAAAGAATGGTGGTTTAGTTGAAAGTACAGGTTCTAGTCTCATACCTGCCTTGGGTCAAGTCCTAGTATCATTGCTTTCTTCCCTGTTATTCTAGAAAAGCTGTTTAGCCTTGCTATGTTTAATACAGAACAGCACAAATAGGCTCAGAGTGCCCTGTTCAAACACCAGACACACCCAAGAATCTCCACACTATCAGAACTGATCAATCGAAAATTTGATGTTGAGTCAATTGAGCTAATTGTTTAACAAAATATCGTGATGCATCCACTGAAAAGAATGGCCAGGTCTAGTTCTCCTATCCTGAGCTCATTCCAGGAAGGGTTTTCTTCAGTCAGCATCACTCTCTAGGCCACGTAATGGGTGGTGCCTGTTTCATTCATGCATAGCCAACATTTGAAATGGTGACAAAACCATTTTGTTTCTTTGAAAATGGAATAGAAAGTGTTTTTTATTTTTAATAATACCCTCAAAAACTAAGATATCAGTGTCTAAAATATTGTTATAAAATACTGTCAAAAATAACTAAAAATGAATGTAATACTATTCATATTGTTAATGTAGAAAATTAATGTAGAAAATATATGATGGTTCAGAAAATGAGGCTGCCAAGTACAGGAGCACTAGTACCAGTACTAGTTTAGTAAAACTAGTAATTAGTCTTCATTTTATTTCATGTTTTTCAATATCACACGCTATCATCTATAATCAGAAATTTATTATATACTTATCATGTATTATATACATGAGTCAAACTTTAAACCAAATTAAATTTTCTATGCCGCCTCTCAAAGATGAGCTGAGCACCTCTAGAGCAATTTGGTGCATCCATCCCTTCAGGAAAAGAAAATCCCATTGACACACAATCGCCCCGTTGCCTCAGCTAACATACATAAGCTACAAGAAGCTTTCACTTGGGTAAATAATTTTTACAATGGCTGTAAAAATGTTCATGTTTACTTTTTCTTTACAGTGAATATTCAACCTCACAGTATATATCTTTAAAAGCATATACTGTAGGTAACAGACTTAAGACCAACATAAATACTTAAGGCCATTAGGGAACATTTTAACCCCAGAATCTGTTAGAGAGAAGAATTTCTGCATATGCTTTTTGAAATCCCACATTCTCTTTGCATTTTATAATAGCTTTAAAAAATGACATTCTCAGATGCCCCGGCTAAGTCCTAATGTCCTTTAGGAAAAAGCATAGTAAGCATTAATTATATACACTCCTTTGATTTGTCTCATGAATTATAGTATGTTCAAGGCTGGGTTTAAAAGTGAGGTGTTTTGTTTTGTTTTTAAAGATTTTATTTATTCATGAGACAGACAGAGAGAGAGAGAGAGAGAGAGAGAGAGAGAGAGAGAGGCAGAGACATAGGCAGAGGGAGACGCAAGCTCCCTGTAGGGGGCCCAATGTGGGACTCTCTCCCAGGACCCTGGGATCACGCCCGGAGCCAAAGGCAGCCGTTCAACCACTGAACCACTCAGGCATCCCAAAAGTGAGATTTTCTTTTATCATTAAGGGCATATGCTTGTAATCTCTTAAGATTAAAATTCAAATAACATGTCTGAAAAACAAATTTTGTTACAATTTTACTAGAACCCTTTACTAATGAACTTTGAAGATCTGTGTGCTTATACCACTCAAGTGAATCAATTTTTTCCGTGTGTGCAACACTTTGTATCTTGCCTTTGTTTGAAATATATATATTTTAAGTAAAATATAGCAAATTAACCTTCTTTTCCACTGATCATGAAATTAGACAATTATTCCTCCCAGTGCTGCTGCTTCCACATTGTTGCTCTTCATCAACCACACAGCGGGGTATGATGGTAATTTTGTGCTTGATTCCTGCCCTAGGAGTTCAGTACAATGCCAGCCATGCTGTGAAATGAGCACTGTTTGAAACAGCATCCAACCAGTGTCTTCACCTTGGCAAGGAAAGAGTCTACTAAAGATGAGAAAATAGTTCTGTTTTGGAAGTGCATTCTGTCTTTGAGTCATTGGATTGCCAAGGAGGATTCAGGTAAAGCCTCCCCTACATCTGTGCCTCATCTCCTAGCCCTTTATAACACCATAGTGGATTCCCTCATTTATTTCTAATTTGGTGAGTCCCATTGCCTTCAGTAGTTCTGTCTGCTGCTCTGCCATTCTGCTAAATTATCAGGGTAAGTACTCTACAACTAGCTCTCAATGCCTAGAAAAACTACCCTGCATAGTTGTACCTTCCTTGTTGAGACTCCCCAATGCCAAAAGAACCATGTGCTTAATCTGTTATCACTAAAAAGCCAGTCCTAAATAAAATCCACATGCCTTGAAAACACAAGGTAGATCCCCATGGATTTCAGTTAATTATATTTTACACAAATACACAGAATCATTATGATCAGTTTTAGTGAGGTTTCTGTAAAAAAATGTTTACAGAAGAATACTTAGGACTTAATGCCTTACAAATGAAAAAACATGACTTTGCCATTTCCATTCCCACCACAAAGATTCCATGTTGTACTTGAATTAAAAAACAATAACCACAGTTATTTGCTAAAAAGAATTTAAAAAACACAAATGTCAGTAGCCACTGCCATTTCTTAGATCAAGGTCAGCTTTCAGTGTGTTACCTAAAAGGTTTTCCTCATGCTGTCTTATTCTACGGAACTACAAAGTCAATTGAAGAGAAGTATTTTCTCGAATTAAATTTATATATGTTACCTTCTTTTAAACTGCTAGCAATATTTAAGTTCAACAAAGGAGTTAAGGATTCTATTCAATTCATTTTCTTTCTAAAACTGAGGAAAAAATTTAGGCTAAAAGCTAAAGTCTTCAATATTTCTCCCGTAAGATGCAGACTCCATTCATTGTGAACCTTACTTCCAATAGAATGAATTGATACTGTTACCAAAACTGTAGTAGGTTAATTTACAGTCATACATATTGAAAAATTAAGAAATGGCTTTCATAAAATTTCTGTTCTCATAAGAAAAAAAAAAGATTCTAATTCCTGGGGCTATACACTGAACTTTGGCTTCTGGTCAAAGGACTACCTCGGATGCAATATCAGAGCAAACTCTTTAGGAATCTCATTCCAAATGGCAACAACAGAAGTACACTATAGAATCAATAAAATATTCTTATGTCACTTAACTATAAAAACTGACAATATTTTTTTGTTTTTTGTTTGTTCATTTATTTTGGTAAAATGCCGAGAATTCTGACTCTGCTAAATGAACCAAAGGGAACTTTTTTCCTTCCCAGAATTTATATTCAGTCCACCTCCATCTTTAAAGAATTTTTATTAACATTTGAGACTACAGAACAATTCATATTTGAGTAAATAAAACTTACCACTTGGAGAATGTCTTCATCTTTTGGCATAACACTAAGTTCCAATGTTGTATCACTGAAATTGAATATATATAAAAATTATGTTAGGGGAGGTGCAAGTGTATAAAAGAGAAATAAAAGAAAGATAGTTAGCTCAGAATTATTTTTTAAATTTGCTTATGAGTTTAATTTTTGTTTTTAAAATTATTTACTTATCAAACCCAAATCATTAAAATAAAAAGCAGTTACTTTTATATATAAAGCTAATTATGAAGGAAAGAAGGGATCCTGCCATATGTTTGAGCTATTCATAAGAGTCTTCTTTATAAAGTGTTTCTAATTTAGGGACATTAAATATATTACTTATTTTAAATATTCCTGGAACAGAATTCTTCAGTATATATTTATTTATTATTTTAATTCAAATCACAGAAAAATTATATATTTTTACCACATATTTTCACTATTTATCAAGTTAAAAATATATTCACATGAAATTAACCAAAGAGCCATCAAATTTAACATTTTAAGTCATATAAAACATCTAAATTTTGAAATATTCCCTCTTGGCCTCAGAAGTGAAGGAAATCAGAGTTTACCCTCAAAACTATCAAAATGACTCATTTTTTAAAACCACATAGCATTTCAACTATTTGCTTTCTTCTCTTACTTAATTTTAGAGCTTAAACAGCTTCAAGTCTCACTTTATTTTGGTACTATAAATGTCCTGTTAAAAGATAGAGAAGTTTCTCTAGGTTTAAAAAAGCACCAAGGGGTAAATTATACTCAGTCTTGTGATCTAGAATTACATTTAGAAAAAGCAACGATAGTGGGATGCCCCCATCAAGTAATTCAGTATCTAACCTAACAATATCAGATTTTTTTCCCCCAATACAATCAAGAGATTAAGAAACAATCAGACAACAACAACAAAAAAAAGAAAACAGAACCTAATAGTTTACTGGTGTCACTTTTTGTTAGATTTGAACCCTTATTATCAGGTTCATAAATGCTCAGAATAGTAAACCATAAGAACCACAGGTTCAAATAAATTTTATTAATCAAATATGTAGGTACTTGTATTTCAATATTTAGAGTTGGTAGAAAATACATACTGATGTTTAGATAAATTCTTCTGCAAGGATACATTTTTACATTAATACACTGCAGAATCTCAATGGCTTTGTGCTGCATTATCCATTTGCTACCAACTGCAGACAAAAGGAACACAATTTTTTTAAAATAAAATAAGATCATGAAAAAACAGTATTTCTCTATTTTTCAAATTGCTTTATTGGCTGAAAAATCAAGACTGTCATTCCAAAGTGTTATTAACTCCAAGAGATAAACTGCACCAGTAACAAAAAAATTAATGAGGATTTTGAGGAAAACAAAGATTAAGTTATGGTTACTTGGAAAAAGTATTTTTCAAGAAAAGATGTTAACAAATATACTAAAAAATCCAACACCAATATGTTGTATCTATGATGAACTAATTTAAGAGAATAAAAATTGGGGTGATCTCCCCACTGCCTCAGAGTGGCTTTAAATTTCTTCACAATCCCCTGTTCTCTCCAATACTTAAGATCAAATAGGGATCACTGTCAGGAACACGTAGAATCGAATATTAGAGGCAAGATTTAAGATTTGCTTTCCCTAAATTTAATTAAATATTAAAACAGTAAGAAAAATATTCAGAGAGCAATAAATCACAATCACATCACCTAACTGTAAAAATGACAATGCTTTTGAGCATTCATGTAACTTAGATTACAGCATGAACTGCTTTAGACATAGAGGAGCTTGATAAAAGTCTTCAGAAAATAATGAACTTCACTTTAATTACAAAGGGATGATCTGGACAATGGGACCCCAATCAGGGCCTACTCTTGACAGGAATTCAATATGCTAACCACTTTGGCTTTCAAATTCTTTATTTATAATTTAGAAAAACTTTCTAGGTGTGTGGTAGACAGAAAAATAGCAGGACTAAGTTATCTTTGAGGTCTCAGGTTATTCTGTACATATTTATTTGCCTTTAGAACTCAAAATTCTTTTATCCTGTAGAACGCAGGTAGACAGACAGATTCAAAGAGAATTTCTTGCTGTCTTTGCTAAAACAAATGAATAAATTTGAGCCAAGAGTATTTAAAGATATTGGGGTAAGAGGTTTTAAAGTAAATTTTAATATGCATTTATATTTTTATTACAAATTATAAATTTAATCGTCATTTCAAATAAAAGTGATAAACTTAGAGTAAATCTAAAATATGTTCCTTTTAGATTCTTAAGGACTTTAATCACAAATCTGATATATTTGCCAAAGCAAAGCACCAAGTAAGCTACCATCAGGTATTCATCCTTGGCACTTCTCACATGTATTATCCACTCCAAGGCAAAGTCCCACATCTCCCCATCCCATTATAGAATATAGACAATACTATATTGAATCTACTTGCTTCACTTATTTATAAACATCCATCTTTGGACAAAATTAATCATATTTCGAGAATCTTACCTGTTTTGAATTAAAGCAATTACTTGGGAGTAGGTCTTTCCAATAACACTTTCTCCATTGACTTTTATAATTCGATCACCTTCAAAGAGAAGTAAAAAAAAAAAAAATACATGAGGAATTCCATAAAAGATCATTTCTGACTACTTTTGAAATATTTCTTGAGTAATGTACTTATTTTTGATATATTCCTCCTATTTTTTAAAGCATATTTCACAAACATGAATCTAAATTTTAATGTATACAGCTTCTGATGAAATATAGCTTAGGTCTTAGAAGCTCTAGTCAGGGATGAATTTAGAAACTCCAAAAGCTACAGTCACCAGGTGACCCTGGCTACACTATTTATGCCCATTATTTGTTTTCTGAGTTGCAGAACTACTAGTTATTCCTCTGTTTACCCCGTCACATCCTTGCGTTGGAGACTTAAATTACTCTTCGTAGTGCAATAATTAATCAACTCATCTCTGGCAGATAAGGTAGTTCTAGAACATAGAGATCCAACATTATTTCAATTTTGTCAATACATATCTGTACCATTTTACTATTTTGTAATCCTTATCAAAATTAAATGTAGGCACTTTTAAGAAAGCCTCCAAGAGCCTGTTATCTAAGTGGTAACCAAAAGTGCTCCTAATTAATAATTTATATTAAGTTATTTGTGTCCAAACCCATCTATTTGGGTATCAAGAAACATACAGATAACTAGGTTCCAAAAACAGTAATAACTGACATGAAGATACAGGAAAGAACATACAGAAGGAGATAATGAAAAATATGGAAAATGAAATATGGAAGAAAGAAGAAATAAAGGAAAAAAGAAATCTGGAGGTATTGTTTAAAGAGGAATATCAGTACCTGTACATAATCCAGCTTCAAAAGCAGGTCCTCCTTCTTTAACCTGTTTAACAAATATGGTATCCATTGGTTCCAAGCGGTTTCTTTGTTTTCCTGTGGGAGAGAAAAAGTCCAAGGCACAATCATAGAATGAATGAATGAATGAATGAATGAATAAATAAATAAATAAAAAATACTGAAATAGAAAATGATATTTTAGACAATTAAGCAAAGATTTTTAATGAAGTGTTAAATACATATCCTGAATTTGGATGCTAAAATCACAATTTAGGAGTTTTCATTAACTCAAACATTTATTTTGTTTCTTCTGTAACACAACCACCATCACCGCAAAAGTAATGGTATCCATTTAGTGGGTACATTCTGTATGTAAATTACTACACTGAGAGTTAATTTCCATATCACATGTTACTACTACTATTGCATAAAAGGGGAAACTGAGGACAGGAGAGATTAAATCCTCCAAGGTCACATAGCTAGATTACACAGGCAGTACTTACTCTACTGCTTTTTAACACTCCACTGGGCTAAGTACTAAGTTATAACAATGATGGAAGATACAGTCCTTTCCCTTCAGGGACTACGGTCGGAGAGAGATGTACAAACCAAAAATGGCACTATGGTATAAAAAACAATCATAGGCAAATACAATATACAATTATGGCAATGACGAGTGCATGATCAACTCTGTAAGCCAATATTTCACAAATTGCTATCCATGGATCATCTGCATTAACACTGAATGTGCTTGCTAAAAATCAATGTTTTGGGGTCTAATCAGAAGTCTGCTTTGTCAACAAGTCTCCCGGATGATTCTTATACACACTAACATTTAAGAACAACTAACAGTTTCAATATAACAGAAGTCAAGGAAAGATTCCCAAATCAGAGGGCATGTAAGCTAAGTGATAAGCACTAAGACAAGGACTGTGGTGGGAGGAAGGGCAAAGAGGTAGATAGTGGTTCTCAAAGTGTGGTCCCCAGACCACATAACCAGGGCATTGACATAACCAGGGAATGTGTTAGTCATGCAAATTCGGGGACTCCATTCGAGCTCTGCTAAATCAGAAACTGAGGTGACTGTGATATGCAATCATGTTTGGGAACCACTGAGGTAGGAGACACAGCCCTCACTCTTAAAGAACATGACTTAGCAAATAAGGCAGATATATGCAGGGAGTGATATAATAATACTCATTACATTGCAATACTGGGCAGAAAATGAATGTTAAATATTAAGAGTTTACAATTCTTGCCATATAAAACTAAATTTTCATCATGGTGTATCACAAATGTGGCTCAAAAGTTTCTTTTTTTCCTTTTTTTTAAAATACACCTTAAAAAAAGATTTTATTTATTTGAGATAGCGCACAAGCAGGAGGAGGTGCAAAGGGAAAGGGAGAGGGAGAAGCAGGCTCCCTGCTGAGCAGGGAGCCCAATGTGGGGCTCAATCCCAAGATCCTGGGGTCATGACCCAAGCCAAAGGCAGACGCTTAACCTGACCCAGGCTGAAGGCAGATGCATAACCAACTGAGCCACCCAGGTGCCTCTTAAAAAAAGTCTTAAAAAAGGAATATATATCAATAGCTCCCTTTACACACTTAGCTATTTACTCTGAAAGAAGTCTTCTAAAGTAGTGGATGACTAATTCAATCACTTGTATGCAACAGGGTGGAGTAAAAATTGCTTATTTTTAAGTTTTCTTTGTTTTAAGTACTGTTTTTGTTTTGTTTTTTAAGTTGGCTCCATGGTGGGCATGGAGCCCAACACAGGGCTTAAACTCATGACCCTGAGATCAAGATGTGAGCTGAGATCGAGAGTCAGACACTTAACTGACTGAGCCACCCAGGCACCCCAAATTACTTGTTTTCAGAAGCCAGTAGATATGGATCCAAATCCTTGCTTTGCCACTTCATAGTCCAGTTGCAAGTAAGTAAACATTTTTTACTTAACTATTACTTTTTCTTCTATGATATTAAGAGATAATTATTCTATATTTTTACATTCTTGAAGAGTTTCCATGAAGACTAATGAGATAACATGTGAAAGTATTCAGCATGGCACATAACTGGTTACTCCAGTTATAATTCCTCAGCAAATGTACATTTGCACTCTACACAGTGCTCAAATGAAAACTAGTACTATATTTTATGTCTGTAAGAATTAAAAACTTGAAAGGTAATAAAAATACACTTGCAAAGTATCTATTATACAATTTAGAAGCCTATAAATATGTATCAGATATCTTCCCAAAGAAACTTTATATGGCCTTCTATATTCAGATAACATGAAAATACTATAAATCCTTTTGTCATTTCAGATTAGCTATGATAGCCATGACTACTTTCTCTGTGAGGCTTTGGAGGAAAAAAAGAACTAATGTCAGTTAAATCCCTACCATGAAGAATATCCTAATTCTTAAGAGATGTTTGTTAAAGAAGTCAGGGACTAATTGTTATGATTGTATCACTGTATTGTATTATCATATTTCTATAATTATAATTCTATCTGCAACTTAATTTTCAAATGGTTTGAGGGTAAAAATAAACCAAGAGACCATCCCTAGACATGTGGATAGGCAGATAAAGCAGACAGAGCAATATGTTAATTGGTAAACCAAGACAGAGAAGGTTTCTGCTGTACTTTGAAAATTATAATAAAAAGCAGGAGCGACTTCCTGGATGTGCCAAGCTTTATTTTTCTTCATAGAATTTATCACTCACTACTTAAAAATATGTTTTTATTTGCTTGCATTTTGGGTGTTTGTCTCTCCCACTAAAATGAAGAACAGGGATTTTTGTCATGTTCTCTGATATCCAGAGTACCTAGAATGATGCCTAGCACAGAAGTGGCATTCAAAAAATATTCAGTGAGGGATCCCTGGGTGGCGCAGCGTTTTAGCGCCTGCCTTTGGCCCAGGGCGCGATCCTGGAGACCCGGGATCGAATCCCACGTCAGGCTGCCGGTGCATGGAGCCTGCTTCTCCCTCTGCCTGTGTCTCTGCCTCTCTCTCTCTCACTGTGTGCCTATCATAAATAAATAAAAATTAAAAAAAAATAAAAAAAATATTCAATGAGTGAATAAATTTATTATTTAGTTTAATTCTCATAATAAGCCTGCAAGATATACGCAAGTAAGAGGAAACAGACTAAGTAACTTAAAAAGAGGCAGAGTAGGGATTTGAACTCGGGTCCTAATCCAAACACAGTGTTCTCAGTTATTTCAAAAATAATTAAACTATTTATTCATTTGTCAAACTTTACTGAATACAGGCAGTCACTTATAATTACTTTGAATAGAAAAAAAAGTTTCTTTTCAGTATCAGTCACTTAAAATTATTTTTGGCTAGGTCTCTCTGTAGCCAACTCAACATTTATAAGAACTGGCATTTAAAGAAAATCATGTTTCTTCTTAGCTAGAGATTTGAAGGTTTAGTAAGTTTTGTTGAATCAAATCATTGCTTTCATGAACTTATATAATAAAAGAAGAAAGATTTTCCTCATTAATGTCTTCTAGTCTATTACGTCCAAAAGGTGATTATACCATACTTTTATTTAAAAATACAAAATGTAAATGACTTTAATGAACTCTATAAAAACACTGAGAGTTGGCTGGGCGGCAATGTAGTAAATTCTGAAAATTCTGATAGAAAATTTCACTTATACATAATAGAAGTTGTCCAAAATAATTTTGATTTAATTTCTATAAAAGAAATATTAATTCTTCAGAGACTGACATGATAAAATCAGAGACACTGTCATTGACAAATCTTTCTTTTTTTTGACAAATCTTTCAACACACTATGCGTGAAAACATTTGAAGGTGGAACAGATTAAAATGGGGACAATCTGACAGCAAAAACCATCACATCTGCTGAGAACTACTTTTGATTCTTGCTGTCACTTTTCTTTCTGAACTTTGTCTAAAATCTGACTTACTATTACTACTTAGATATTATCCAATTCCTTCTAAACAACAGAAAACTGATAACCCTTAATTACAGGCAGGTTTCACTAAAAAAATATACTTCATTTTAATTTCCATATTCTCTGATTCTAAGTTAAATACTTGGCTTATTAATTTTAAGGTGTGTCTTTAAGAGAAGTATTACCCAAAGGGTACAAACATAGTGATTCAGAGGGGCACATACATCCCAATGTTTATAGCAGCAATGTTCACAATAGCTAAAATATAGAAAGAGTTCAGATGTCCACCAAAAGATTGTGTGTACACACACACACACACACACACACACACACAGGAATATTACTCAGCCATCAAAAAGGATGAAATCTTGCCATTTGCAATGACATGGATGGAACTAGAGTGTATTATGCTGAGCGAAATCAGTCAATCAGAGAAAGACAAATACCATATGATTTCACTCATATGTAGAATTTAAGAAATAAAAACAGACGAACACAGGGGAAGGGAAGGAAAAATAAGATGAACACGAGAGGGAGACAATCATAAGAGATTCTTTAACTATAGGAAACAAACTGAGAGTTGCTAGAGGAGAGGTAGAGGGGTAGGGGCTAACTGATGGGCATTAAGGAGGGCACATGATGTAATGAGCACTGGGTATTATATGCAACTGATGAATCACTAAATTCTACCTCTGAAACTAATAATACACTATATGTGAACTAAATTGAATTTAAATAAAAATATTTTTAAAAAGTGTCCTCTCTTTATAAGACAGAGAAAGACAAATACCACATGGTTTCATTTATATGTGGACTCTAAATAACAAAACAAAGAAACGCTCATAAATTCAGAGAACAAACTTGGTTGACAGAGGGGAGAGAGGCTGAGGGTGGGTGAAATAGGTGAAGAGGACTAAGAGGTAGAAACTTCCGGCTATAAAATAAGTAAGTCATGGGGATGAAAAACACAGCATAGAGAGAATATGGTCAATAATATTGTGGTAACTTTGTGTGTGATAGGTGGTGACGACATGTATCACAGCAAGCACTTCATAATGTATATAGATGTCAAATCACTGTGTTGTGCACCTGAAACTAATTTACTATTCTGTCAGCTATATTTCAACTAAAATTTTTAAAAAATTTTAAAGAAAGGATAATTTTAAAAAGTATCTTCTTTTTAATATATTCTACTGGAAATGGAATCAAAAATTTCAAGTTTAAAATGTGTTATTCCATCTCTTGTCTTTAATTTTTTAAGTCAATGATTTCTGAATATGCACATCTAAAAGTATGATCCTGAACTGTGGTAATTCACGAAGAAAAACAATTCTTTACTTTCCTGTATTATCATCCGGCAGGGCCAGATAGCTTCAACAGCAATTCCTAGTAAAAAGCCTCTTTTAATTCTATATCCATGTTTTATAATTTCTCATTTTTTGAGAATTCATAGGAAGTGCTTCGAAGAACTGTTTTTATTCAAGTGTTATATCCTTGACCTTGTCAAAGAAAAGGAAAATGTGTCTTTTTAGCACACATACATAAATCTTTCTGTATTTGAGAAAAGAAGTAAAAAGACGACAATCTGAATAATCTAAATGGCTAAATGACAGCAGCTAAAATGGCCAGGTACAGAAAACATTCCATTTTATGCTATTTAACATATAATTAGCAAAGACTTAACAAGTAGACAGAGATCCCATATGTGACTTTACTTAAAGTTGAATACTATTTTGAAATCAGAAAAAAAAAAACCCACATACTTTCACATTATAGTAAATATAATCACTTGGGAGAAAAATAACGAGGAAGGAAGGAATGAAGAAGAGACGAAGGAAGAAAGGGATGAATGAACAAACTATGTGCAGGTAGTACTTGCCATCTAAATACTGGATGAATACCCAGGTAGCTGTGACTTCTATTCTCCACAGGCAGGATAATGCAGTAGTTAACAGCTTGAGCCTTTTAAACAGATTACATAGTTTAAAATCCTAGCTCTGCCATTTACCTTCAAGGAAGGTTATCAAATGTTGCAAAAATTAGTTCAATTTAATTGGGTATCCTGTATTTTACCTGGCAACCTTACCTCCAAATGATTTTAGACAAATGTTTTACTTGTGTTACAGTGAACTCCTCTGAACAATGAGGATGATGGTAATATATTCCCACCTGGCAATGTTGTTGTGAGGATTAAAAGAGATAATCCATTAAAATGCTTATATAATGTCTAATTCAAGTAGGTATTTAATAAATGTTATTACTGTGCTAGTCTGATAATAACCCTTTGGAAGGTTTACATACAGATCAGGGATAATTGAGGCTGGGGTGCTTGTCACTCTGCAAGTGCTTAATTAAATACTGGTTGAAGGAGTATCTCTATAAATCCAACTGTTATATTATGAAGAAATTGAGTAATACAAACCAAAGGCTAAAGAACTCTTTAAAAAAAGAAGGTAGACAAAAATATGAGACTGTACTAAAAAATTTTCAGTAACTCTGGCATGAACTACACCATACCTATTTTCAAAGAAACTGGTATTGAAACTAGAGGACTACATCCCTAGGCCAGTGGGCTTTGTCAGTTAAAAAAGATTATTTAAATCTGTAAACGACCCTCTCCTTTAGAGAATGCTAAAGCCCAAAACATTGCCAACATTTAAATTATTTCAAAATCTAAACTTAGAATAAAAGCAAACAGACTCAAGCAAATGGATTATTTTAAGAAGTGACAATTTTGCAGCGCCTGAGTGGCTCAGTTGGTTAAGTGTCGCCTTTGTCCTGGGATTGAGCCCTGCATTGGCTCCCTGCTCAGCAGGGAGTCTGCTTCTCCCTCTCCCTTTGCTCTTCCCCCCAACTTGTGCTATCTCTTAAATAAATGAAATTTTTTTTTTTAAAAAGTGACAGTTTTGAAGTATGCCACTTATAAAGAGGACCCTGTAAAGAATATCCACAGAAAAGTAGATAGGTATAAGTCAGGGAATCCTATAGTTCTGGGGGCAAGAGGAAAATATTTATTAACAGAGTGAACAAACACATACCTTATACAAAGAAATACCCTCCCATGTTTTAAACAAAAACAAAGCAAGAAAAAAAAAATAATGGCTGTCACTGAGATTATTAAGCTTTTTGGCTTCTTCCTTCTGAGTTCCTGAAGATGCTACTGAACAATTTTTTTTTAAATGGAACCAATCTTCTCTTTTATAATGACAGTTAATTTTTTAAAGTATTCTTTTAATTTATTTCTTTGTTGTAAAAAAAATTCTACACAAGAGAAAGCCACTGAAATTAAACTGGGCTTCATATGAAAGTTATATAAGCCATGGAAGAAGGATACTCTCCACAAATGTGGAAAACTAAAGAGATACATCACATAATGGAGCATTAAAGCTCCAAGCATTAATTATTCAAAGAAAATCAATTAAATGGTTTATGGAAATTCATATTTAGTATTTAGTTTTCAGACCAAAAAATAAGTGAAACCACAATGTAGATCGAAATAGATATCAAAGTTAAATCTAAATAATGAAAAATGACCTCAACTTCTTTTTGATGGGTAATAGATTGCCACGGGGGGGGGGGGGGGAATAGGGCATGAAGAAGAATTTATTGTGCAAAAGTTAGGAATTATGAATCTTTTAAGGCAGAAAACAAATGAGAAATAAATATCAAACCCAGGCTAGTGATTATCTCTGGGGAAAGAGAATAGGTGAAGAGTTATGGCCTCAATCATACTTATAACCATTGGGATGGGGTGGGATGGGGTCAGGACTGGGAGGAAGGACGCTAAAATGCTAACCTGACAAAGATAGGTGGCAAGCATTCGGAAGTTACATTTTTCCCCCTATATTTTCTGTTTGCCCGAAATATTTTGTAAGTATTTCTTAATTGTTGGAAACAGACTTCTAATATTTATTTTGAAGGTTTGGCTTGCTGATGGCATTCAAAATTATCCTAAGAGCCTAACAGAGACACACTGTCTAACAACCAAAAAATCCATAAATATCATTATGAAGCAGCATCCAACTTTAAAAGACTGGTATGGCAGATTACTGGGTAATCCATTTCCTTTGGTTATGGTAGAAGCACTAATTAAAAAATATAAATATATGCTAGTTTATTAAATCTAGGTATTCCCAAATTTCTACTAAAGATGTTCTCATTTCCAGAGTGATGGCTAATACTTTAAAATTATATCTCCCAAGCCTCTAATCTACAGCTCCAACAATTATGAGCTTCAAACTCAAAATTCCAATAGCCTCTGGACATTGTAGGATGTTGCCTGTTGGGTCTCAGTCAAATTCTATCTATAAGCAAACTCATATCCTCTACTCAATCTGATCTTCAAGTAATATCAGATGGAGCAAAATAAAACTTTTTAAAAATCTGTTAAGTATTAAAAAGCAGGCTATATTCTAACTTAATCATGATAAACTTTCAACCCACACCCAGCTAATTATTTTTGCTTACTTTTTATTGTGGAAAATGTCCAACATATACAAAAGTAGACAAAACAGAATAAAAACCCATGAACATAACTTAAATAACTAAAAAAACTTTGTCAATCTTATTTTACTCCTACTCACTTTTTCTTCCTGAAGTGTTTTAAAATAAATCTCAGATATCATGTCAATTCATTCATCAATACTTTAAGATTTATTTATTTACTTGAGACAGAGAGAGAGCATGCAGGGTGGGAGGGGGAGAAGGAGGAGGGAAAGAGAAACTCAAGCAGACTTCGTGCTAGGTGTAGAACCCAATTTGGGACTTGATCTTACCACCCTGAGATGAGACCTGAGCTGAAACCAAGAGCCTAATGCTTAAGGGACTGTGCCACCCAGGCACGTCCCCTACGCCCTTTTGTTTTTAAGATTTACTTATTTACTTTATTTTTTAATTTAATTAATTAATTAATTTTTTGCTTACTTATTTTAAAGGGAGAGAGAGAGCATCCAGGGACATTCATAAATACTTTAAATACTGCAGTATGCATCACCAGCAAATAGGAACTTTACTTTTTCTTAAGGAAAGATAAAACAATCCCAGATTTCTCCATAGTATGTGGTATTCTCCACAGTGTAGATAAGTATAAACCGACAACAAACACAATCTTGCCTTCTACTTTCATCCTCCTAAATGCCTACTTAGCATCAACAAAAAGCAGTATGTCACAACATAGAAAAGACAGCACCAAAAGCTATGAAACAAATTTAGAGAGGTTTCACATATGAAATCACAACAGAACCCTAGATTAAGTTTCCCATCAAGTTAACCATTCCCAATGGAATGCTCTGCCTACGTATTCAAATCAGTGAGATCACACACACACACAGGAGAACATACAATACATGAAAAACTCCAGCACATGGAACAGTGCCTGGCACACAGTAGACGATCAATGAATATTTACTGCTGACTTACCAAATTACAGCTCTGGCAAATGTCAATAGTAGAACTGCCCAAAACCAAGTTAAGAGATTTGTTTTAGGAACAAAGTTGCATTGCAACTGACCTGTAGAATCTCCCTCAAACAGTAGATGGGGCTACTTAATAGTGGCCACTTAATAGTAGTTTGAGTAAAGTACCGCTAGGTGTCAGACACGAGTCAAAATTTTCTGGCATGATTAATGACTTGGGCAAGACAGACTCTGGAAGAGTGTTATTCATTCAACAAATATTTACAGAGCTTGTAAATGTGCCAGGTGCCGATTATCCTGCAATGAGCAAAACAGTCCTGGGATCTGCCCTCTCGAGTATTTGAAATTTATGCAGCATCATTTGTCTCTCTCTCTCTCTCTCAAGTTTCAGGAATTTCACCAAGTATGTCTCACGTGTGGATTCACAGCCCTGCCATTCCTGTTGTGGTGGATTTTAATTTCTCCCAAACCCAGGAAAATTTGTTCCAGTGTTCTAACCACCAGCAACTATCTTTCCATCTCTGACCTTACCATTGCTGGACCCCTTAACGAATTCCACTTGGTACTTGCTTTTATCAACATCTTCCAGGGCACCTGGGTGGCTCAACAGTTGAGCGGCTGCCTTCAAGCTCAGGGTGTGATCCCAGAGTTCCCGGATCAAGTCCCACATCGGGCTTCCTGTGTGGAGCCTGCTTCTCTCTCTGCCTGTGTCCCTGCCTCTCTCTCTCTCTCTCTCTCATGAATTTAAAAAAAAAAAAAAAGACCTTCCATTTCCTTTAGCCCTCCCTATTCTTCAAGATTTGTCAAGCTCCCTCCAGAAATCACTTTCTTTCTTACTTACTAAGATTACCCACGGACCAATACTGCAACAAGATTCACCAACAACTTCAACTTCCTTCCCTGCCCCCTGACCTTCCAAAGCATTCAGCTTGCCAATCTCCAACTATGGAGAATTCCATCCATGTGCCCACTCTGTTCCTCTTCTTGGCCTACTATTTCAGTTGAACAAAACTGCAAATCCCATAACCCACTGATTTATAGTTTCTGAGTTCAGCTAAGTTCTCGATACGGCTCACTCAAGTCTCTTGCTTATGTTTTAATTCCCATTCCTTCACGGTTACTGTTCCAAACTTAATGAGCTTCTTGAACTTGCTGCTCCATCCTGATTTCCTCACACTATCTGGATAACCTTTTCTTTTACGGCACAGTACACTTCAACTGTTGTATCCTGATTTTTTTTTTTTTTTTAATCTTTGCCCATCCTTACTTCCTTTTGTTTTACCTTAAGTAAGGATTTAGTCACCTGCTTCCCTCAAGACTGTTTCCTTCACGGTCTCCTCTCATGTGTAAAACTTCAGTCAATCTCTGTTCTTCCCTTCACTGGACAGACATACATATTCTCAGAGACATACAGTAGCTTCCTGTACTTAAAAGAACAGCAAAACTTCTCCCTGTCCTTCCACATAGCTACCATCTCTTATTTTCCTTCCCTTCCTTTTCATACTTTTTAAGAATAGTCCATATCATATCCTCATTTCTTTACTTCTAATTCAGGGTTTCTCCAACACTGACAAGTATTCCCTTGGGGATACAAGCAAAACTTCCCACCCACCTCATTCCCATCCTCATTAAGTTTCCCTGCTCTAATTTATGTTCCAAACCACGATACTTGGTTTCTGTATCCCCTCCGCTCACTCTACTGAAACTCAGTAACTTTACCAGTGTGCTGCTTGTCAAACTGGGTCCAACAGTATCCTTTTTAGTCTGCATCCAAATCTCTATGCAAAGGATAGTTATCTCCTCTCCCCTTAAAATGACCACCTCTTACTTAGCAGGTCAGCAACTCCTCCTGGTTGTCTTCACCTTCCAAAACTTATTCTCAGACTTCCTTTCTGATTCTTAGATGTTTACCTTCCATAGGGCCCTATCTTTATCCTCTGTTTTCATGCTCTCTGGGCATGGTTTCATTTGCACCTAGGACTTAATCAGCGTATATATAACAATGACTTCCAAATCTATTTTCAACCCCACCTTTCCCAATGGGATCCACAGCCAAATTTTTAACCAGGTACTGAACATTTTACAGGCATCAGAAATGCGGGATCCCTGGGTGGCGCAGCGGTTTGGCACCTGCCTTTGGCCCGGGGCACGATCCTGGAGACCCAGGATCGAATCCCACGTCGGGCTCCCTGCATGGAGCCTGCTTCTCCCCTCTGCCTGTGTCTCTGCCTCTCTCTCTCTCTCTGTGACTATCATGAATAAATAAATAAAATCTTTAAAAAAAAAAAAAAGAAATGCAACTTATCCCAAACTAAACCCATTTCCTCAGAGGAAGGAGGCAGATATGTTCCCCCTCCAGAATCCTGCAGCTAATGGTCCCTCCATCTATCCACTCATTCATGCCAGAGAAGGTAAGCATACTCCTCCAGAAATCATCCTTACTTGGTGACATAAAATTCACACTCAAGTCCCACCACCAAATCTGGGCAGATATAACTTCCAGATATCTCTGAAATCTATTCTAGAACACTGGTCTTCCTTCCTCCTGATGATATCCTATTCACCTGTCAATAGTGCAAAGGAGGGCAGCCCCAGGGGCGCAGGAGTTTAGCGCCGCCTGCAGCCCGGGGTGTGATCCTGGAGACCGGGGATCGAGTCCCACATCAGGCTCCTTGCGTGGAGCCTGCTTCTCCCTCTACCTGTGTCTCTGCCTCTCTCTCTCTCTCTCTCTGTTTCAAATAAATAAATAAATAAATAAATAAATAAATAAATAAATAAATAAATAAATCAATCAATCTATCTTTTAAAAAAAAATAGTGCAAAGGACATCCCACCTGAGACCCCCTTCCCTGGTGCTTAGATGATGACTCCCTGTGCAGTGGTCCTGCCACAACTGTACACACCTCTACTGTTGCATGTATGTAATTATTCTACACTTTCATCCTCCATCAGAGTAGGGGCTTCTTGAAGCCAGAGCCTTTATTTTACATATATGTTCTTTACATATATATACACATGCCAGGAACGGTTTTGAGTTTTAAGCCAAAATAACAAAATAAAGTTCCTGTTCTACATTCCAATTGAGGCAGAAAATGTTTGACAAGAAATAAGTAGCATGAGAGATGGTGATAAGTGTTAGGGAGTATAATAAACAGAGCCGAGAAGGGGAGGAAGGGTGAAAGGTAGGGCTGTAATACTATTTTCATGATAGGGTCAGACAAGTCCTCTCTAACAGGTGACATGTGAACAACTACCCGAAGAAAGCCAGGTTAGAAGCCGTACTTCTCCCTTTCCAGCAATGAGATTAGTGGCTTACTTGTGGTAGTGACTCAACAAATGTTTGCTAAGTGAATGAATAAACAACAGGAAATATATTTCTAGATTTAATATATGTAGCATTCATATACAAATATTTCTGTTCTGGAAAATTATGTTGAACTTCGAAAACAGGGACATAACTATTCCAATTAACTTATTAGCTGCATCTATGAACCATATACTTTGAATGTAGACTAGCTGAAGAGCAATCAGGAAAAAAAAAGGGGACTATCCAGCCAGATGGTGTCTATGATCAAAGTCTTAAGTCATGCAGCAGCTGGGAAAAGACAGCTCAAAATCACCTAATTACAGGGTCACCTCTGCAACATTTTCTATAGAGAAGTTTTTCCAGAGAAAAGCCTAGAACATTACTACTACTCCAATTGTGTACTTTCCTTGACTTTTTCACCTGAATAGTCCTATTTCTAATTAGCTGAGACTCTAGATTTCATATTTATTTTTAGAATGCTTTTAGAATGCTTCCAGAAACTTTAAAAATTGCATTGATTGTCTTGACTACCAAAGTAACTTCATGCCTTTCAAAGTCTTAAAACCAACTCCAAAAAATTGGATTTCTGACAGTGCCTACTTAATCCAATCAAATTCCTTTCATTTTCGATTACTGTAAAAATGGTTTCCTGGAACTTTTAAAGTGAAGTTAGATACATATTTTTTATTTTTTTTCAAAAGAATTATTATTATTTTTTAAAGATTTTATTTATTTATTCATGAGACACACACACACACAGAGAGAGGCAGAGACACAGGCAGAGGGAGAAGCAGGCTCCATGCAGGGAGCCTGAGGTGGGACTTGATCCCGGCTCTCCAGGATCAGGCCCTGGGCTGAAGGTGGCGCTAAACTGCTGAGCCACCCCAAAAGAATTCTTTTTTTGGGCTGCCCCCAAAAGAATTTTTTAAAAGTTTATTTTTGCCTTACCCAGCAGATATCAACCTATCTTCTAATTTTTTCCCCAAAGGTTTCATTTATTTATTGGAGTGAGAGAGAGCACAAAATGGGAGGAAGGGGCAAAGGGAGAAGGAGAAGCAAACTCCCCACCATGCAGGGAGCCCAACATGGAGTTCAATACCAAGACCCTGGGATCATGACCTGAGCTAAAGGCAGACATTTAACGGACTAAACCACTCAGGTGCCCTGCCCTATTTATTTTTACTTTCATGTAAGCTCCACACCAAACATGGGTCTTGAACTCACGACCCCAAGATCAAGAGTCATATGCTCTACTGACTGAGCCAGATATATATATATATATTTTAAACTCTCATCTAACTTAACCATCTGACCAGTGTATTTTACAAAACGGTTTGCCAAATTCCTACTGACATTCAGGATTACAATATTTTTGTTACTGCTGCCTGAGCTTACACACTTAGTGGCTATGTCACATCTCTAAACTTAAAAAATGTCTGACATTTCATGTTAAAAGGGAGAGAGGTGAAAGAAAGGAAGGAAGGCAGGAGACAATAATTTTCTTCCTGGACAGCAGTGGTACAGATATGAACATGCTGAGTTGTGCAGCTTGGGGAAGAGTCATGTCGGAACAGTGCCAAGTTAAGGTTGGTTCATCCAAAGCATTGACTCAACAACATCTGAGCTACTACCAGGTACATACTAGGCCCTGGAAATTAAACAATAAAGGACAATTTCCTTCTTTAATGATCTTTGTTCTTAAAGTAATACATAAAAACGCTGTTTTCATAAATACAATGAATAGTCTGGGTATGGAAAAAAATTTCAGTTTGCATACTCTAATACTAATTTTTGATAAGAAATATATTTGCCCCCTCTTATTTCTGCATTTTCCCATATCAGATCTGTGCTGCTGCCACCACCTCCCAGGATCAGGTGGAGGAGGAGGAGGCAGAGAGTCTCTGCTTGTTTATCACATAGCAGGAACAATTGCTCAGATTAACTGTCTCCAAAATATGAGTAGGGATTTTCCAGAAGAGAACAGAGAAACTAACTGTGAAGCATCAAACAATCTATTTATTCCATCTTGTACAAAATAAGCTTCCCAACATTTGGAGAATAGCTATCACTTTCATGCCCTCAGCATTTCTTTTGCAAGCCACAGCATCAAGTTCTTTCAATCTTTTCAAAAAATACACACCATAGTTTTAAAATTTATATATATCCTTGCTATCACTGTCCTTTATTTCTGAGGCTCCCCAGTGTTTTAACCATGTTCTATTTAATCAGAAAAAGATCCAGGAGCCCTAATTTCCCATGTTTTCCTACCTATCAAGTGGAGAGGAATAAAATAAATATACCGAAGATAAGTTGTTAATAGCAAAATACAGAATCACTTATCTCTCTGTGTGTGTACACATGTATGCATGTGTATATTCATGTGTGTATTTGTGTGTATATAAGCTTATACATTTTTAGATTAGGAGACATTGCCCATAAGAGCAAACTACAAATAACTTAGTAATCTGATTTTATCTATATTGATAGGATATAAAGGTATTTCAATAAGACAATATATGGACAGCAAGTCTTTTATTTTATTTTTTTAAAGCAAGTCTTTTAATAAAGTATCAATGTACTAGCAAATTGAGCTAGTATAGGGGAATGCATAATTTATATTTGAACCATAGTACATATATATGTAAGCCTAGCTGCTAGAAAATTACACCCCAAAATACTATTAATATCAGTAATATATGTCCAGACTGAATAGGAGTCCCTTCCACCCAGCAAGCAGAAGAAAAGCCCAAGTTCTATCTAGTTCTGAATCAATTAAGAGATTGTCCCACATTAATAATAAGGGTAACTAGAAATAATGCTCCCACCAACCTGAAGGCTACCTAGGTGCTAAGCAAAGTAAGGGTGGGGGGGGGGGGAAGGAAACCAATCTCTAAGAAGTAGCTATGGACCAAACTTCAAATAGATTTGCAGCCTAAAAATATAATAACCTGGTTCTGTATAAAAGCAAACACCAATCTATTTGAAAACAACGTTTTCATCCTAGATCTCAAAGAATTCCCAGTAGTAGTTTTTGATGGACAACAAAGGCAAAATAGTCCAATATACAAAGCAAAAAACCCCCCAAAGATCAAAGAACAAAACCTACCCTGAGCTAGAACCAGCAGAAAAACAAAAACAAAAAAGAGAAACAGACCCACAAAGACTCCTGATAGTAAAATTACCAGACACAGATTACAAAACAACTGTTTACTATTTTTGAAAAAACTTTTAAAAAATCCTAAAAATGATAAAGAGAAAACTATAAGAAGCAATCATGTATACTTTGGTGCCTTCCCTAAAGAATTTTTAACAATCAAAATTTAAAACCCAAACAGCTAAAAAGAAAATTATTAGATATATATATTGAAAGAAATTATCTAAATGCAGGTTCTGAGAAAGATATGGGGAAAAAAGGGAAGGAAGAGAGAATTTAGGAGCCATGGGGGACAGAATAAAAACATCTAACATTTGTTCAACTGAACCCCAGAAGAACT
The DNA here is from genome assembly GCF_905146905.1 of Nyctereutes procyonoides. NCBI lineage: Eukaryota > Metazoa > Chordata > Mammalia > Carnivora > Canidae > Nyctereutes > Nyctereutes procyonoides. Next base: position 69,604,908 of record NW_026575052.1, on the reverse strand, counting down.
GAAGAGAGCACTGAAAGACAGATAATATGTGAAAAAAATGCTAGCTGAAAATTTTCTAAAACTGATGACAACCACCAACAGACACAAGAAGCTCAATGAATTATAAACAAGAAAAAAAAAATTCTCACCAAGACACATTTACAAAAGGGCCAAACACAAAAGATATGGAGAAAATCTTAACAGCAGATATAAAGTTTGCCTTCATAAAACCAATACAACAAAATATGAATTAATAAGCAAGAATATAAGCCAAAAGAGAGTGGGATATTAACTTCAATAGGTTAGAAGAAAACATCATCATAGAATTTTGTAGCCAGCAAAAATCTTTTCCAAAAATGAGAGTAAAACAAAGACTTTTCAGGAAAAACAAAAACAAAAAACCCCAAGAGAATTGCAACATAACATAAAAGTAACCTGCAGGTAGGAGGAAGATTAGTAGAGTTAACATATCCTAAAGTCCATATACTGTTTCAGAGGAGAATAAAATATTAATTAGCACTAGACTTTGATAAAGTTGCATATTATGATACCACTAAAGAACCGCAATACATTATTTAATCTTGAGAGAAAAATATATGAAATTCAAGATAAAACAGAAACTTCAAAATAAAGTAGGAAATTAAACAATAAATGTTATTAATTATATTAAATGTAAACAGACAAAAATTTCCAAATTTAACAATGGTGAACTACCTTGTTTCAGAATCAACTCTTCCACCTATGAGCAACAACCAGAAAAGCTGGATGAAGTATAGGTAACATTCATGTGAAGTATAGGTAACAGAAAGCCTCCAAGGCAAGAGGGCTCAAAGGGATAGGATCTCAAAGAGAAGGAAGTTCAGAGAAGTGAGCTCAATGTTTTGCATGGCTTTTAACCCTGAGGTACTTTCTGCTTCCAAAGTAATGGCTGAGAGACAGATGAGCTGTACAGAACTTCCATCAATCTCAAAGGGCCAGGAGGACACAAATGGCTATTTGAGGCCAGACAAGGAGGGTCTGGAAAACACCATAAGCTTTCAGCTTGGGTCTCCCAAGGAATTGCGTGAATAGGGGTGAAAAAGAGAAAGCCCAGCCACATCAAGCATGCAGGTGTGCTGTACAGATTTCCTTCGAGAGAGAATCTGCTGTGGGGAACACAGCTGAGTGATAGCCCCAGCTGCCACTCCTTTAGATCCACTGTGGTCGTACAGAGGCCATATTTCCCCATTAGGGCACAAAGCAGGATTCTGCTCAAGGGCAGTGTTTTTTTGGGAGCTCCTCAGTGGCCTCACAGAAACCTCCTGACGTTGGGCTGCAGTCTGGCATCTTTCCTACCAAATCCTCCCTTCCCTCTCTTCTCTCACAGATGTCAGACCTGCAGTGTGGTCTGAAGTCTTCCCCTGCATCTTCCTCTCCCTTCTTCTTTATCCTTCACAGGCATTTCTCCCAATGAATCTCTGCCATGTCTAATGCTGTCTTGCCATCTGTTCCTGTCTTGGCATGGCATCTGTTTCCCAGAGAACCCAAACTATTAAACCAAACATCAGAAAAACTAAGGCCCACCTTTAAGTAAAGCCAATCCCTGCAGAGAGATGCAAAAATCCTAAATACAACACAAAACCAAACCTGGCAATATATGAAAAATATCATATAATATGAACAAGCTTGGTTTAGTCCAGTCATGCAATGTTTAACAGTTGGAAAAATAAATCAATATAATTCACTATATTAAGAGGTTAGAGGAAAAAAAAATAAAAGGTTTATGCCAAAAGATGCAGACAAATTCAACATTCATTCATGGGAGAAATACACCATGTTCATAGATTAGAAGATTCAATTATTTCAAATGTTTTCATATAATCAAATATTGTAATTAATATAAAACCAATTAAAATTCCAACAGATTTTTTTGTTAAGTGCAGAAACTGAAAAACTGATTCTAAAACTTTGTGATATTGCAAATGGACAAAAATAGCCAATCCAATTGTGAAAAACAAAACTGAAACACTTACTCTACCTAATAGCAACATTTAGTATGTGGTAATTACAGTAATTAAGATCACAATCTTGCTGCAGAGAAAGTGACCAATGGAACAGAACAGAGGTTGGCAAGCTGGGTGTATAAAAAGCCAAACAGTAAATATTTTAGGCTTTGCAGAATACATGCAGTCTCTGCCGCATATTCTTTTTTTAAAACAATCTTTTAAAAATATAGAACTGTTCTTACTTTAGAAGGTATACAAAAGTGAGGCACAGGCCAACCCCTGGAATAGAAAAAAGTCCAGAAACAGACCTACAGATATTTTATGATCAAGGTGGTATGACAAAGCAGTAAAAAAAAAGTATAGTTTTCACTAAACAGTGTAGGGTTAGGGCAGCCCAGGTGGCTCAGCGGTTTAGCGCTGCCTTCAGCCCAGGGCATGATCCTGGAGTCCAGGATCGAGTCCCATGTCAGGCTCCCTGCATTAGAGCCTGCTTTTCTCTTTGCCTGTGTCTCTGCCTCTCTCTCTGTGTCTCTCATGAATAAATTAAAAACATCTTTAAAAAAATAGTGTAAGGTTAAATGCATATCCATATTGGAAAAAAATTAATCTTGGCTTCATACTACATGTAAAATAATCATTACAGGTAAATTGTAGGTTTAATTGTGAATGGTAACACAATAAAGCATCCTGTAGATAACATAGGAGGCTATCTTTGTGGTCATAGTAGAAAAAATTCTTAACTAGGACTCAAAGTATTGGCTGTAAAAGGAAAGACTGACAATTAGACTACATTAAAATTAGGAACTTGCCTTTATCAAAATTACTACAAAGAAACTGAAAGGCAAGTCACAGCTGGATACCTGATATAGATATAACTAATAAAATCCTCATCAAGAATATTTAAAGAACTCTTAAAAAATTATTTTTTTAAAAAAAGAACACTGATACCTAATAACCAAATAAAAAGTAATCACCCCTATAATTTTCAGGAAATTTAAATTAACCTATATTCCATACCAATGTACACCCACTAGAATGACTAAAATAGAAAAACTGACAAATATTAAATGTTAGTGAAGATATGGCACAACAGGGACTCTCACACCATGTGGCTGAGTATATACATTGGTCCAATAACTGAAAAACGATTTAGTGGTATCTACTAAATGTAACCATATGCATACCTATGACTCGGCAATGTCACTCTTGAATGGATATACTCACTAAAAATAAGCACATATGTGCCCAAAAGTATATGGATAAGAACGTTCTACATCTGCATCAGTTGAAATAGCTAAACACTGGAGGAAAATCTAACTAAACTGTCTATGTCCTCTTTGTTTTATAGCAAGTTTAATGAGGTATAACTTACCTATGATAAAATGTACCCATTTTAAATGTTCACTTCCTAAGTTTTGACAAATGTAACCCATGTAACCACACCACAACCAAGATGTAGTACATTTCCATCAGGCTGGAAACTTCCCTTATGTGCCTTCCCAATCAAGCACAAATTGGTTCAGATTCATCTTTCCTTTCATACAAATGGAATCAGACAGTCTGTCCTCTTTTGTGCTTGGTTTCTTTCATTCATCAAAATGTTTTTGACAGAAAAACCAGGAGCAACAAAAGAAAAAGTACATAAATTAGATTTTATCAATATTAAGAACTTTTGTGCATCGAAGAACATTATCAAGAAAGTGAAAAAATAATCTACAGAATGAGAGAAAATATATGCAAATCATGTATCTGATAACAAACCACTCTCTATACATAGAACATTTACAACTCAAAAACAAAAAGATAAAAAAAAAAACCAAAAAGAAAAACAACCTAATTAAAAAAAAAAATAGAGCACTGGATTTGAATAGACATCTCTCTAGAGAAGATACACAAGTGGCTAACAAGCACATGAAAAGATCCTCAACATCACTAGTTATTAAGGGAATGCAAAGCAAAACCACAATGAGACCCCACTTCACACTCACTAGGTTGGCTATAATTCAAAACTGGAAAATAACAGGCATTGATGAGGATGTGGAGAAATTGGGACCTTCATACATTGCTGGTGGGAATGCAAAAATGATGCGGTTGCTGTGGAAAAACAGTTTGGCAGTTCCCCAAATGTTAAACATAGAATTACCATAAAACACAGTAATCCCACTCCTAGACATATACCCCAAAGATTTGAAATCAGGGACTCAAACAAATACTTGCATATGCAAGTTCATAGCAGCATCAATCACAAGAGCCAAAAGGTGAAAACAATGCAAATGTCCACCGACAGATGAATGGATAAAAAAATTGTTATATACAAATGCAAGGAGGGGCACCTGGGATACTCAGTGATTGAGTATCTGGCTTTGGCTCAGGTCGTGATCCCAGGTCCTGGGACTGAGTCCCACATCATCCCATTCATGAATGAATGAATGAATGAATGCAAGGGAATATTATTCAGCCAGGAATGAATTACCAGTACCTGCCACACATGGATAAAACTCAGAAGCATTACACTAAATGAACAAGCCATATAAAAAAGGCTATATAAAATATCCAGAATAGGTGAATCCAAAGGGACAGAAAACAGACTGGACTTTGGGGAGGGGAAAACAGTGAATGACAGCCTAATGGATATGGGCTTCCTTTTGGGGCAATGAAAATGTTTCGGAACTAGATAGAGGTGGTAGATGTACAATGTTTCATACATGTCCTTTAATTCTGTACTAAATGACACTGAATTGTTCACTTTAAAGTGGTGAATGAATTTCACCTTAATATAAGAAATGTTGAGATTGATCCACCATGCTGTGTGTATTCCACTGCATGGATATACCACCATTTGGTTATCTATTCATATGTTGATGAATTCAGTTGAATCCAGTATTTATTGATTGAACAAGGCAACTATGAATACTCCTGTAGGCAAATGTTTCATTTATCCTTAGTAAATACCTATGAGTGCCCTTATCATTTCATAAAAATTAGTGAAAAATACCACAAGAAGTTCTATCAGTCATCAAGATGCAATAGGTACCAAAAATATAACTACATCAAAGATAGAAATCAGCTGCAAATATTAAAGCAATGGTGCCTATCCTTCGGCTGAACAGACTTAAGCCAACAGAATGTGTTCAATCACGAGATGAAGAAAATTTTAAAACAAGTATGAAATGCTAATATTAGCTTAGCTGCAACTGTATCTGCAAGTTGAATTAGGATTTTTTCATACTCTACATTTCAAGGGAACAGAACCCTCTTTTTTATACATTTTCGAGGATGAATTATGAGAGTACATAATTTTCTAAGAAGCCATGGTAGAAACTGAGAGGAAACCCTAGAACTAGATAGCTTGAGTATGCAGTCTAATACTGTCCCTTGCTAGTTACTTAAACACTTCATGCCTCAGTTTCCTCATCTAAAAAATGGAGGTGATACTATCCAACCCAGAAGGTATGAGTTAATTCACACAAAATCCTAAAACAATGCCTGGCATTTTGTAAGTCAGCTGTCACCACTACTACCATACCTCCAATACAACAACCACATCCTCTTCCTCCTCCTCCTCCAACTCCTTTATCATCATCATCATCATCATCATCATCATCATTTTTACTTCCTAAAGTATCTTCAAGACAATGCCAGACACCTGTGGATATTCTATTGAGCACTATTAAAAATTAGTAAAAATATGTAACTATTTAGTATATTTACCTATCTACCAGAGAAACTCAAATAATTTAAACAATCAATACAGTTAAAAATGGGTCCCAAGGGGTTTAGTTAATGCCTAAAGATGTCAGCAGAGACCCATGAACTCACTTAGCATTGCTATATTTTAGAAATAATAAAACAAGTTTCTACTGCCCTACCCCCCACACTAGAGACCATGGACTTGCCCATAATAAGAATTCCCTCTTACCACAAATTTTCCATTTGTGTTCCATTTTTTAGTGGAACACATTTTTTAGTGTTATATTATTCTGAGGGAATAGGTTTTCTGCCTATTAATGGAAATCAGTGGCAAAAAATACACCCAATTTTCTCAGCTTTCCAGAATTTACCTCTTCATTAAATGGAAGAATGATCTCTAAAGCATAGTGGGTATTGTGCAGCTGGCATAAAATGATGAAGTAGCCCAATTAGATTTTGCTCTCAGGAATTTGGAAGTATTATGATGTGAAAGGAAGGACAAACAAAGATACAGTGAGGGCTGTACCTTATACAGATGTCAGCTTATGAGAAAATCAAGTATAATCAAAATTAACTATGAAAGTCGTGTAGATGCTCCAGTAAATATCAGAGTTTGGGTCTTTGTAAAGTCAAAGCCAAGACTTGTTGTTATTCTCTGCATTTAGTAGCTTTCTAGGTCCCCATTCTGGTGCCTGTGGCTCCCCAGGTATCCTGTCACTCTTGACACTGAATTTGGAGATGTCCTGTTAGGTTTTTTTTAGAATTAATACATCTGTCCTGAGGTGGTTTGGAGAAGTTTCTATTTCTTGCCACAAAAGGAGCACTGGTTAGAAAACTCAAACATAGTCTCAGAGCAGTTCTGTCAGAAACAATAACAATCACAAAATACAATTTTTTACTAGTGAGAAAATTTATAATAGTCCCAATTACTTTTTTTCTACTATTAATGCTTAAATAAATTTTAACTCCAAAGTAGAAACCCAACAGTTACTTAAGTACCTACCTAACAAAATAATAAAGACATTGTAAAACACTGGAAATTTCCCTAGAATTAAACTAAGATAGAATTTTTTTACTCCTGGAATAAGTAGAAAAGAAATAATAGTAATTACAAACTTTTAATTGCTCTTATTTTGATTATTTATGAATATCTTCTCCAGAGATTTAAGAGACAACAGGACATCAGCAAGATAGCAATTATCTACAATCAACTATTATCACTAAAAAATATTTTTCTACTTTAATGGCCTTTTTCTTGTAAACATTATTTGTATCATAATAGAGAAAACTAATCAAGAAAAAATAATTTTAAAACACAGAACATTACGTATATAAGAAATGTAATAGAATGGAAAACTTGGGTAAGGAGAATAATCAGAAAATTAAGTGGCAAAAAGATATTCCACTAAATTGCCAAAAGGAAAGAACACTACAACAAAACCTTTCAACTGTTTCACAGAATTTTGGCATTAAAACAGAATCTCTTAGGAGTTTGAATAAAATTCTGGCAATTACTTCCTCTCCAGTGGTTCTAGGCTTTGACTCAGACCATTACACTGGAGGCTGGGATTCTATTTCATTAAAACAAAATTTACATAAAAGGATTTTGTAATCTCACTGTGCTTGAAAATAAGTTTTAAGAGAAAAATGAAACTGTATGATAAAAATCATAACATTCAGTTGAATTAAAATAATAACTAAATGTAGTATGTCCCTATATAGGTGGCATTCTCAAATATGATCTATAAAGAAATTTTTTTCACATAAAATATGTTCTTATGATTGGTTGACCGGATGAGTGGAAATGGTATTACAAGTGCTATACTTTAGCTAACTAGGCCCTCCATGGGCTAATCCATGACCCTGCTACCAACTAGAATGACAAGAGCTAAACTCGGCCCTAGGAGGCCAAGAAAGCAAAAGACTAGTCCCTCCTTAAACACAATGAACTTTCTGAGTCCACTGCTAGCCAGGTATTCAGAATTGGATAATAAGTCATGATTGCTCCCATAAGATATTCAGGGCTTCTAAACTTAGGCTATCCCTGACTTTTATGTGAATTCTTTGTCCTTGGGCATTCACAAATATGGAACAAACTTCTTTATTTTAATTTTCTTGAGGCAGAGAAATACCACAGAATAATTTCATAACATATTACATATACCCTATTTTATCTACTAATTCTCAACTTTACATAAGTCAAGCTATTTTTTAAAAGACAGTATTATTTCTTTTAAAGATTTATTTATTTTTTTTAAGAAAGAGAGAGAGAACCCACACATGTGAGCAGAAGGAGGGGCAGAGGGAGAGGGAGTTAGAGAGAGAGAGAGAATCCTTAAACAAACTCTACACTGAGCGTGGAGCCTGATGCAGGGCTCAATATCACAACCTGGATATCATGACCAGAGTTGGAACCAAGAGCTGGAGACTTAACCAACTGGATCACCCAGGCACCCCAAAAAGAGCATTTTTAAAAAAGATTTTATTTATTTATTTGACCGAGAGACAAGGAGAGAGAGAGAGAGAGCGTGCATACAAGCAGGGGGAGCCATAGCAGAGAGATAGGAAGAAGCAGGCTCCCTGCTCTGCGGGGATGTGAGGCTTGATCCCTGGGCCCTGGGATCATGACCGGGGCCAAAGGCAGACACTCAACTGACTGAGTCACCCAGGTACCCTAGACAGTATTATTTTTAAATAAAAATTAGTGAAGAAAAGTAAGTAAAGAAGAGTTAAGTGCAGATGAACTTCAGGGTTAGAAACCTGGTCTGGAAGTCGGAAGTCCAGCTTTGTCCCTTAGTGGTGTGCTCCTGTATAAGTCATTTCACATTTTTCTCAACCTTGGTTTCCTCATCTACAAAACGGGAATACCGTCTCACATCTCTCAGCATTATTATCAGTATTAAATAGGATAATAACATATACTATGATGCCTGGCATGGATTAAGTCTTCAACCACACGGTGAATATAATTTATCCGTAATTACAGGGTATTCTGGAATGTCTCTGGCCTCTACCCACTAAGTACTAATAGCACCCCCCCAACTACTGCCAATCACAACAACCAAAAATGTCTACAGATATAGCCACGTGTCTATGGGGAATAAAGCTGTCCCCAGTTGAGAAGCCCTTTCTTTTAAGAGACTGGACCTTCGGGTTTTGAAATCACCTTACACTGAAGATACATTTAAAAATAACCATATGAAGGAATGGTATTAAGGATATTATTTACTGTATTACTGTTTTCTATTACGAGGACACAGAGGGGAAATCTGTCTCAGGCTTCACTGAAAACAGGATGTTGTTTTCATATGGATAATGTGAATCCTTAACTAATCCTATTTTCATTTGTTTTTTGGCCACTAGAAAAGCTCAAAAGCAAATTTAAAACCCAGTGTCAGGATCCACAGCACACATGTATGCACAGTAAATTTCCCAAATGTCAGTTTAATTCATTCTTTTTTCCACCAGGAACTTTTTAATGTATCTTTATGATTTAATTAATTTATTTGAGAAAGAGAGGGCGCAAGCACACCAAGCAGCAGGGAGGGCCAGAGGGAAAGGGAGAAGCAGACTCCCCACTGAGCCAGGAGCCCTGTGCAGGGCTCAATCCCGGGGTCCTCAGATCATGACCTGAGCCGAAGGCAGATGCTTAACTGATTGTGCCACCTAGGTGTCTCTTTAGTCTTAATTTTTAATCTTACTACAATACCTGCATTTCTTCATGTGGACACAAACCCTTTTTTTTACATGCAATTAGGTATATATTAGTAAAAAAAATAGGCATTTAAACTATAATATTCCCCAGCAGATCACTCCTGACCTAGATTAGACCTGTTCTCTCTAGTCAAAGCAAATAACTAAACCTATTAACTTCAATGAGCCATGTCAGATAGGTAGTCTGCATAAAGTTTTAGAACTGTGTGTTTCAACATTTATTAGAAGTATATTTCTCCCAATGGAGAGTAGAATGAGACAGGCATGATATTCTAGATGCTGTGTGTCATACGCCATCCCGGGAACAAGCACATCATTCTGCGGGGTAGTGGAAGACAGCAGATGATGCTGGTTTTGTAAGTTTTCCCTTTCCTCACTAACACTACTTCTAACCCAAGCCAAGTAATATTTGGAATTCACCCTGAGCCCCAGTGTATGACAGACGGTGTCACAAGAGTGGCCATTCTTACACAATAGTGGCAACTATGAAGGGTCTTTCCTACCTGGTCCTACACTCACAGATGGCTTTTGAGAATGCTAAAAGGGATTGTTTTCCTCTCATTTAACCCTTTAGCATAGCCATTCTAAGACCTCAAATCAGGTACACGTATTACAAAGCTTCATCAACCACTGAGAGGGTGAATGGGTGAATGGATAAACAGGTGAGTGGATAAACAATCTGTGGTATATTCAAACAAGGGAAAACTACTCAGCAAAAAATAAAAAAGATAGCATATTAGTACCTATACATACAATGTGGTGGAACCTCAAAAAACACTACCCCAAGCCAAAGACACAAGAGAGTACACACTGTATTATTCCATCTGTAAGAAATTTCTAAGAGGCAAAACTGATCTACAGTGATGGAAAGCAGATTAGTAATTGTCTAGGAATAGCAAAGGGGCACAAGGGAACTTTATGGGATGATGGAAAGGTTTTTCTTTTTTTTGAAGGATATAGTTAACATACAATGTTACATTAGTTCCAGGTGTAAAACAGTGAATCTATAGAAAGATTCTTTTTGGTACCTTATCTTGATTGTGATGGTGGTTTCACAAGTTATATATTTACAGAAATGCACCTTAATTATAACTATATACCTATCACAGGTGCTAACATGGTATTCTTGTTAAAAATGCATAACTTTAAACTAATGATGAGAAAACATCAGACAAGGCCAAATTGATGGGCATTCTACGAAATCACTGACTGGTGCCCTTCAAAGTGTTAAGAACATGAAATACAAGGACTGGCTGGAGGTGCTGTCACAGGCTAGAGGGGACTGAAAGGACGTGACAAGGGAATGCAATGTGGAATCCTGCAACAGAGAAAGGACGCTAGAGGAAAGACTGGTAAAACCCAAATAAAGTCTGTAGTTTTGACAGCAGCATCGTACCAATGTTAATTTCTTAACTTTGTTCACTGTACCCTGATTATGTAAGTTGTTGAACATTATGGGGGAGTCAGATGAAGGATATAAGAAAATGTGCTACTCTGGCAACTATTTTGTCTAAAATTATCTAGAAATAAAAGTTTTTAAAATGAGTACATTTTATTGTATGTAAATTTTAGGTCTCATGTTCACATGAAATTAAAACAAAAATATGTGGACATTACTAAGAAATATCCCTATCCCCAGCCTGATTCTCTTTTTAAACTCATTACATATAATACTTAAATAACATCAAGAAGACTCAAAATACTCTAGTTTTCAATAGTTGAGTCAATAAGTCTACTAGATAAAACACACAGCATTTCTTACCTACAAGAATTAATAATATATAACTAATTAAATAAAAATATCAGAATTAAGTTCCTAGAATCCTGTATGTTCCTCCCACATAAATACTAATATATAATTAACAATAAAGTCATCGCATGTTCAAATCATGATGAGACAATGGAATCCATAAAACTCTAAAGTCGATAGTAAGATTATTTGATTTCTAGAACTCTCACATCTAAGATTTATTATATATGTGGACTACAAAAACTGTACCATCTCATTTAATATTACTTAACATAAAGACTTGTAGAAAAACATTCAGAGAAAAATTAAAATTTTTATAGCATACCTCCTCTGTTGCCATTTTCTTCATCCTACAATATAAAAAAAATACATCCATATATGAATATTTATTTATAAACTCTATAGTGAAATCACAGCAAGGTTCAACTCCATTCAAACGGCCCTCTCCCAAAACATGCCAATAATAATCTCATTAACAGTGCCCCTTGTCAGAAGGATGGGGCTTTCATACAGAAGATGGGGTTTGGGGGGTGGGGGTTGAAAGGAAGACAAGACAAAGATAGGAATGGCATTGTGTTTTTTTTTTTTTAAGTTACTTTAATTAATTATTTCTCTTACCTTATATGAAAATTGAATTGCAGACTCTGGGGGATAAACAATAAAATGCCTTAATGTGAAACCAAAGCCTTGAGATGTTCTTTTCAACATGACTGTTTTGGGACCTGGCCAGGAGAATGTTTCATCTTCGGATGGTGATACAGTTTCATTTTGTTCTTTTCCATCTTTAGTTTTTGATATCTAAAATAAAAAGATATTTAAAAGTTAACTGGATAACTCAATATACTTCCTCACTTAGAAAAAAAATATATGTAAAAATCTAATAATCTGAGCAGAGACAAATCTAAAGGGAGAAAAAAGAACCATCTTCTTTGTATTACCAGAAATCATGCAGATCATCAAAAATTAAATTTTTTTCTAGAAAGGAATGCTATGAAAGTCAATCAGAAGTGAGAAAGAGCTCTTGGAAATTAGAAATATAGTGTCAAAAATTTTAAATGCAACAGAAGGAATGAAGCTGACACTATGAAACAAAAACTATGAATGAAGAGACATGAAACTCTTACTGAATAAGAACTCTAAAACTGGTATCAGAGAGTCCAACAGGAACAAAAGATAATTAGAAACTAATAAGCAGGACCTTCGAGTTCTGAGCATAAATTCAGTATTCACATAGATGATCCTTCCATTATCCTGGCCACCAAGTATCTTGATCTCCTCTACTCCACTCTTGGGTTTCATCAGCTCATAACTGAAAACCCTCTGCAATCTCAAAGCAAAGATCTCACTCTTCATTCCCTCTCATTCCACAGCTTTTCTAAAACTGCAACCTGGGCCTACCTCTCCCACCTCTTCCCTGTCCCTCACAGCCCCATGTTCTCACTTCCATCGTGAGCCAGCTTCATTCACTCCTTTCCCTTTCTCTTTACTTCCTCAAAGTCACCTGACAAAACCTACAGCTGGATAAATAATTAACATTGCCTACTCTGGGCCTGCACCTATGCAGTCAAACGTGAGTGGAGAGAAAACAAAACAAAGCAAAACTAAGCTGTTTTCACTCTTAAGTTCATATCCACTAACCTCAAGGGAGCCTTTTATATTGTCTGTCAATAATAATACAGTTCTCTCCATCCCATTCATGATGGATGACTATTTCAACCCTTCTCATCCAACCTCACTTATAGCTAATGACCCTGCTTTCTATTATACTGTAAAAACATGAGGCATAAGCTGAGAACTTAGTCACTTGCCATGTCTACCCAGCCACCACTTGCAGCTGGGCCCACATTCTCCACCTTCCTTCCTATTACAATCCTGCTCCAATGGCTTATTCTTCTAGGGCACCAACCCATGTACTATGTCCCTCTTAACAAAGATGTGGTTCCCGCAATTCCCCCTTTCACATCATCTATTTTCTCTACTATTGTCCCCATTGACACACACACATTTTGTAAATTCTTTAATTTTAAAATAACAACAGAATTATGGAAGCATGTAGCCCTCTCTAGCTGACAAAATCTGACAAAAGATTTGTAATGCCTACTAACTGAAACTCCAAAACACTACTGAGAGGTTAAAAGAATATCTAAATAAATGGAGAGATATACCATGTTCATGGTTTAGAAGATTCAATAATACTCTAACGTCAACTCCCCCAAAATTGATCTAGAAATTCAATGAAACCACAGTCAAAATCCCAGGGGATTTTTGTTTAGAAGTTAGTAAGCTGTTTCTAAAATTCACTTTAAAATGAAAAGTATCCAAATAGCCAAAGCAAATATGAAAAAGAACAAAATTTGTGTATTTCAGTACAAGACTTCAAGATTTATCATAGAGCTACCATAAATAATCAAGACTGAAGCCATCTGTGGAGACTGTGCATTTGAAGCTAATTTATCATAATTGCATTTTAGTTTATCCTCCCTTCTAGGAGTTAGTGATTTTGATAGAAAGAGGCAGTAATAGCAAACATAAACATGGGAGAGTCTCAATAACTGCAAAAGTAACCATATGATTAGGTAAAGTTTGAAGGATAAAGGTTATTTTTCTGGGCTTAATTACCCAAATAGTTAAGATTTAAGTGGTGACTGGATCCTCCTTTTGTGATTCAAATGAGAGAATCAGTTTATACATTCACAAGCCCCTCCCCCCAATTTATTCAGTAAATAAATATTGAGTACCTACTCTGTATCCAACATTGTTCCACCCAGTGAGGATACAAGAGTAAATAAAATATATATAATTTATTGTTTTCCAAATTAAGCTTCTTATTTTGAGATAATTACACATTTACATGCGCTTGTCGGAAATAACACAGAGGGATCTCTTAATCTTTATGCAATTTCCCTCAACAGTAACATCTGGAAAACTACAGTATATACCACAACCAGGGTAATGACATGGATACCATCCATTCAACTTATCCAGAGCAGTTTTACTTGTATCCTGTTTATGTTCACATCTATGCAGTTTTATCACTTGTGTAGGTTTGTATATTCACCACCAGTCAAGAGACAGAAGAATTCCATCACCACAGGATCTCTCCTGTGGCCCTTTCAGAATCAATCCACTCTCTCCCTTCACCCCTCACCCAGGCCCTGACCTAGGCAACCACTACTCTTCCATATTTCTATCATTTTGTCATTTCAAGGATGTTATATACATGGAATAATATAGTCAGTAAACTTTTAGGACTGCCTTTTTTCACTCAGCATAATTCTCTGGAGATTCAGTGAAGTTGTTGCATGTGTCAATAGCTCATCCCTTTCATTGCTGAGTAGTACTCCATGGTATAGATGTACCCCAGTTACTTTAAAGGACATCTCTGTTGTTTCCGATTTGGAGCTACTATGTATAAATAGGTTCTGAACATTCATATACAGGTTTTGTGTGAACATAATTTCCATTTCTCTGGGATAAACATCCAAGAGTGCAACTGTTGGGTAATTAGGTAACTGCATGTTTAATTTTGTAACAAACTGCCCAAACTGTCTTCCAGAGTGAATATGCGATTTTACATTCCCAAGATGTATGAGTGATTAGTTTCTTTGCTTCCTCAACAGCATTTGGTACTGTCATTATTTTTTATTTTAGCCATTGTTATAGGTGCGCAGTGCTAGGTACTGTGACCATAATTTGCATTTCCCTCATGGCTAATAATATACATCTTTTCGTGTGTTGCCATCTCATTATATAATTGTGAAGAACAAAAGACTCTCCAAGACATAAACAAGATCAATAAATGCTTTCATGTTACACATGGGGAAATTGAGACCCAGATGGGTAAGTGATTTATCTGAGATTACTGCTGGCTAGTATGGGGCAAAAATTAAAATCAAGGTTTCCTGAATCTGAAGCTAGAATAGCTCCCCTCTATCATATTATTTTCCATATCTTTTACTCTGTAGTCAGCACAGATTCTTCTCCCCAGTAGCTCTTTGATCTAATTTATTACATTTTTATATTCCACTTTTCCTGCAGAACCCTGACTTTAGCACTTTAGAAATTATAGATGTATAAAATTTATTTTGAGTGCATTATTAAGACTTGGCCTCACAGCTCCCAAATACATTCAAGTTTTCATTTCTTTTCCTTTGACTATATATATAAACCTCTTATATTATGATTTCATGCTTGGAAGTTTCTGAAATAAGCCTTCTATGTCTTGTTCTACTAAGTTCTTCACAAAAATGAAGAGGATGGGATGAAGAAGAATAAGCAATTTCCTTTTTGATCCCTACAAACTTTTAAAGATTTCTGAATGCAACATAGCTCAGTTGTTTCTATTATTCCATCTTCCCAGAACATCACACTGAATCCTCTCCAGCCTCCTATCTTTTCCTTACAGGACAGAAAGGAAGGTTATACTTCTTTCTACATAGAAAGAGAAGATGGAAAGAAATACACATACGTGCCTTCTCCGCTCTTTCTTCTACTGAGCCACAGAGCCATTTGATCTGTTGCATTTTATAAGGGCAAAGCAGAGGCACACAATGAAGGACACAGCAGTTACAGATCCCTCCACTACGAAGACCCCCTTACACATGCCCCTCACCATATTTTTCACCTCCCCACCATGAGCACCAATTCATGTACTAGTGATATCAGAATCCAAGAAGTAAAGAGGTGACTAGAACAACAGCAGTTAAATTCCTGTGGATTAAGAACTGTCATTTGATCCCCTTGAAAGACTTCATAACAAGGTCACTTGATTGAATAAATAATAACTCAAGGTTAAAAGAAGCCAAAATAAAGGACAAAAACAAACTCCATAAAATCCAGATATAACAATTAGACAAAGCAATCTAAAGGAGTGAAAGAAGGTATAAGGGGGAAATGATCATGTAAGAATAAAGGAAAGAATAAAAAAAAAAGAATAAAGGAAATTAAAACCTCACAGAAGAGAATTCAAACTGGTATGAGAGAACTTTTTAGGATAATGGAAATGTTCTAAAAGTAGACTGTGATCAAAATTTCACAACTGTATAAATTCAGTACAAGCCACTGAAATGTATGCTTACAGTAGTAGGTGAATTTTATAGTATGTAAATCATACTTCAATAAAGATATTTTTTTAAAAACTCAGGTAAAAAGTACAAAGTCTAAATGTTATCCTGCACTGTCATGAAAGTAAACAAGAGTAATGAAAGAATGCCTACACATACAACAAATACATAACCCCTCAGCTATCTTTTGTAACTACTTGTACTTTAAGTAGAATGGAGATAGCTTCCTAGTACATTCTAAGAATCATTCATGATAAACCATAAAAAAAGCATTCATATTGCATTCACCTTAAAAGATTCTAATATTGATTCTATTACACCTAAGATTATGAGACCTCCTCCTATCTCTTTGAAAATGATTTATTTCATCTTACCACTGAAAATGTTAGTAGTGCCATTTATTTTATTTTTTTAAACATTTTATTTATTTATTTATTCATGAGACACACACACACAGAGAGAGAGAGAGAGAGAGAGAGAGAGAGAGAGAGGCAGAGACACAGGCAGAGGGAGAAGCAGACCCCCTACAAGGAGCCCGATGCAGGACTCAATCCCTGGACCCTGGGATCACGACCTGAGCCAAAGGCAGCTGCTCAACCACTGAGCCGCCCAGGCGTCCCAGTAGTACTGGTTGCATAAAGTAAGATTTTCTTCCTTATATATTCTGGGGTCAGACTTTTTAACACTGAAGCAACACCTTTTTAATTTGTCACTTGCTAAGAAAACACAAGATTTGAATGTCTGCATCCTTTTCTTCATCCTTTTACATACATGAAAGTGTTCTCATAATCACAGCTGTCATCTGGCTGGATGTTTTTCTATCATTACTGAGGGAGATGGCTTGCACAGGGGGTACAAGCAGGGACTCTGGAGCCAGTCCCAGGGTCCTTGATTCTCCAGATGTGGGCCCTGGGCAAGTCCCCCAACATACCTGTGCCTCAGTTCCTCATCTTTACTGTAAGGATGATAATTATAGTGCCTACTTCATAGGCTTCTCGTGAGATCTAATGAGTCAAAGTTTATCAAGTGTTTAAAACAGTATGTCACACATACTAATAAGCACTAGTTAACTGCTTAAAAAAAAACAAAACACTGAGGTTACCAATGAATGACTTATTTAAAAAAATGTATCATGAAAGCCCTTTCTAGATACCCAGGAGAATGGCATATAAAACACAGTTTTTTTCTGAAAGGAAAGACATTCAAGACAAAATCTTGAATAGACATTAAACTTTCTACTAGATTTTTACATACATCACAGTAAGTCTGATGGAAAAATGGGCTCACAGTAGTTGAGTAATCTGTCAAAAACAAAGGGCTAATATGTGACAGAGCTCTTTCTGCTTTGTCAGAAGCAGAAAGGAAATCACAACAATCATTTAGCTTGCACTCATTCATTCATGCTTTCATTTTTGAGAGAGAGAGAGAGAGCAAGAGCATGTGGGAGGAGAAGGGAAAGAGGGAGAGGGAGAGAGAGACTCCCAAGCAAGCTCCATGCACAACACAGAGCCCAAAGGGGAGCTCAGGCTCACAACCCTGAGATCATGATCTGAGCGGAGACCAAGAGTTGGATGCTTAACCAGGTGAGCCACCTGGGCGAGTCACCCAGGCATCCTTACATATTGTTTATTTTTAAAGCACTTCCTCTATAATCCTAATGCCATAGAGAGTTAACCTTATAACGAATTATTCTTCACATATTGGGCTTCCTTGATATGGTGCTTCTCTGCAAAAATTTTCAACATATGTGGAAACATAATGCTTTTTTTTAAGAGTCTGTTTAAATTCCAATTGAGCTAAGACTCTTGAATCAACTTTTATATGCTAAGTATGGTTGGCAACCCTTCACTTGCAGCTTCTGTTTATAGAGCCCTCCTAAAGTTTTTTTTTTTTTGACAATCCAGGATAACAACTGGAATTACTCTGATGTTGAATATTAGATGTATCTAAATATGTTTTTCCAAGAACTAATTCTAGTTTTCAGGAGATATTTTAATATTTCAGAGATAAAAGATGATGATCAAAGAAATGGAAAAATCTAGATGACCTTACTTTTAAAGTATTTCAAATTAAACACTTGGACTTAATTTAAAAAAATAAAACTCTTAATTTTTCAGTTTATTATTTACTTGGACATTCCTATAGTATTTTCTATCTAGGCCAACTGTTGATATTGGTCCTTTCTGCTGCTGTTCCTAAATGGTTTCACTTACCATTATTTTGAATCAACTAGTATTTGTTTTTATGTGATTCCTTTTTACTCAGAGTTCTGGGTTTTCATGTAATTTTTTACCTAGCAATGCACTTTCCTCACTTCTGTCTCTTTCTCTCTGATTTTCAGATCCCAACATTTCAAAGACACAAATTCTTAATTACTCAATTTTATAACTCTGCCCTCATAAAAGATAGCTATTTCAAAATCTGAAATAAATTAAAAAACATTGGAAAGAATGTTGTGAAATTTCTAGAAATGTTTAATGGTTTAAACTACTATCATGACTCAAAAAGTTATTCCTAACTTTCTTATGACACATATAACCTGGTAACAATATTATCAGTCTCATAAAATGACAAGATGGTAAGAATCAGAATATACTTCCTTCATGACCCATTCAGACTCATTTCCTGGGCAAATCCGCTGAGTTGTTTTATCAGTAGTCCTGATGGGTTTAGACAACACTTATTTCATTCTCCCCCTCCGTTCTCCTTGTGACTAATAAAAATGTCTTCATGATAACTGGGGGAAAAGTCTGAGTTTGTTTGCTGAAACAGAGAAATCACTTTCAAAGTAGTATCTAGAATGAAAATTCTCATGTGCCACCTGGCATTTGTAAAGCTTTCCTTATAATTTGAGGGAATTCCGCCTTACGACTGATTCCAGAAGCAGGTATGACTGAATCTAGCTGGCATATTTTCTGTGTCCATTTTTTTCTTCTTTAACGGTCCCTGACATTACTTTCTAATTCTGTTACTTAACATATTCATTAAAGTTAATTAAGGGAGGGTGGGGAATGTGACTAAGCTATTGGCCAGAAAGAGGAGGAAAAGGGTTGATGAACCACCACCCAAACTCTGATGTGTGATGTGGTTCACTGATTTTCACTGATGTAGAAAATTCCATTGTGAATATAGCACATCTTACTTATCCATTATCCTATAAATGGAAATAAGGCTAATAGAGTTTTTTCTAGTTATTTTGCTATCACAGTAAAAAAAAAAAAAAGCATCTACGAACATCTCCTCGTTGGAAGGATGATGTCCTTTAAACCACAGTTTCTTTAAAGTATTTACATAGGATTTACCTGCTTTCTTTAAGGCATTTACATTGGTTTATATTCTGTTTAGATGGTTTCTTTTGATATTCATCTGGTATGGGATATGTCTTTATAATTTAATGCCTGAAGATGGCTTGTTAATATAGTAAATTTCAACGTGTAATTCAAAAATCTGGTCTGGACAATGGCCATAAGCAAACACCTCATAGTATATCCCTATCCTCCTACTTCACCAAGAGGAACATATGGTTTAGGAGACTATCTCCCTTTGAACACACAGATTTTGCTCAATATTGCCCCCTCAAAGTTTCTCTCATGCTCCCTTGGTACTATCTTTGGAAATACTTAAAACTCATCTCTCATTAAAAAAAAATATTTATGGCTTCGGTTTTAGAGAAAAAAACAACAAATGAAAAATGTTTTTATAAAGTATTCTGTACACACTGCACACATTGCAGGGCTGTTTTCTAAATAGCTCAAAGCCTAAATTCCATTTTATATAGGGGAAATATTTCAACTTCAAGATACATCATTGGGGGGCTCGGGGGGCTCAGTCAGTTGTGTCTGCCTTCAGCTCAGATCTTGATCCCAGAACCCTGCATCAGATGCTCTGCTCAGCGAGGAGTCTGCTTCTCCCTCTCCCTGTGCCCTCCCCCCTGCAAACACCATTCATGCCCACAGGTTTGCTCTCTCTCAAGTAAATAAATAAATAAATAAATACATCATTATACCAAAATTCTTCAAATATTATCTACAATTAAATATGAGAATAAATGATGTTAAAAGTTCAAATAATATCCAGTGAGCATTTACGGAGTCTCACCCATGTGTTAAACCATATTTAACTGTTACTACAACTTTGAGCAATATATTTACATTTTTTTAAATGAGGCTCAGAGAAGTAAAGTGACTTTCAAACCACAGTCATAAAACATACAACTCCAACTGTAGAGACCTTTTCTCTAAAAAACAGCTCTTTATCCAAAATGTAAAAGACCCCAATCTGATACTTATATATTCCAGTGAAATTTTGAATTACTTACCTGGGACTATGTTTTTCATATAAAGAATGTTTGCTAAGCCTTAAAATATTCATGACTTCTAAATATTTCAGTTTTTAAAAAGTTCATCATCCATTTATTAATAGCAAATAAAACTAGGTACACAGTAAATTAACTAAAGTATTTATTTAATCTAATAAATTTTCCTCCTTATGTTACATGGCATACTTAAATCCATACAGAAGAATCATCTACTATATACTTCAATCATTTTCTTTCTTTTTTTTAAAGATTCATTTATTTATTTGAGAGGCAGAAAGATCATGTGGGGTGGAGGGGGTGTGCGCAGAGGGACACAGAGACTCTCAAGCAGACTTCCTGTTGAGTGCAGAGCATGACGCAGGGCTCAATCTCACAACCCTGACATCATGACTGAACCAAAATCAAGAATCTGAGGCTTAACCTACTGAGTCACCCAGGTGTCCCTCAAGCCTTAGATAAAGCCTTAGATAATTTAGATTTTACAGAAATCAAAATTCTAATATAAATACCAGGAAAAAATGGTATTTCACAGAAATTTATCAGTTTGACTGCTGGACAACTTCTGAGCATACTAGGAAGAGATTTATGCCAAATAATGACTGATAACTGGGATGCCAAAATTATTTAAATATGCTTTACATAAACTTAAATATTATTTTTATTTAGCTAAAAGAACACAGAATTATGTACTTCTCTAACAAACCATATAGAATACTATATTAATCAGTATTAAAATTTCTGCTTAGCTGCTTTTTACTTTCCTGTATTTTAATAAATATGGAACTTCATAAAGGCAGGAGAGAGCCAAAGATTGGGAAGAAATAATTTACTTACTAAATGCATATTTAAAAGAATACAGTAGCGGTCAATCACATTTAGCATATATCCAAACAATAAAACAAGAACACAATGTTCACAGTTCAATACCATTTATACAAGGATCATCATTTTGCCCATATCACCAAAGCCTATCTGGCTCTACTGAGAATTTATAATCTTGCGTTTTAAACATATCTACCAAAATGAAGGAAAACAGTTTTAGTTACATTCTTCATTTGCTGCTATCTTGCCAGAAATTATCTGCTAATCAAAAACATCCAATGACAGAATTGATCATTTAGAGCAAGAAACATACCACTCTCTCTTCCAAATATAGTACTGTGCTGCTAGAACTGTCTTCTTAAACATGAAGTCAATCAGTTCCTAAATTCTCATTTCATGAGGTTTTCAAATCATAAAGGAAAGATAATGAATTTCCAAAACACTTTTCTACTAAGGACTTCTGAAGGGAATTACTCTTTACTGTTATGAAGTTTAGTTAAGACTCTAATTAACAATATTCTCTCCAGATAGAGAAAGACACAGAATAAAAGATACTACATGAAAATTGATCAGAAAAAGAAAAACAGAACAAAACAAAACAAAAACAAAACAAAAAAAAAAAAACAGGGGCATCTGCGTGGCTCAGTTGGTTAAGTGTCTGATTCTTGATTTCAGCTCAGGTCGTGCGATGGTGAGACAGAACCCCAGGTTGAGCTCTATGCTGGGCATGGAGACTGCTAAAGAGTCTCTCTCTCTCTCCCTCTCCCTCTGCCTGCCCCCACCAATAAAATAAAATAGAATAAAAAAATAAAATAAAATAATAAAAATAAAAATAATAATAAATAAAATAAAAAATTAAATTAAATTAAATTAAATTAAAATAAATAAAACATCCAACAACATGGTTCTACAGTGTCCTAGAAGATGGAGTCAAATGAAAGTTTCCACACTTCTATCTGGGAATATACAACCTTTTTGCAAACTCACTTGGCAATATTTATCAACAGACTTAAATTTTTTTTTGAGACTTAAATTTTATACCTTTTAACCTAATCACTAGCAAAATAATGAGACAAAAAAAGAAATAATAATAAGAGACAATGGCAAAAATTCATATTTATAAGATATTCACTCAAGGTATTATAACCTCAAATTGGCAATTAAATGTCCAACAATAGTGACAGAAAGGAATAGCTAAAAAAAAAAAAAAAAAAAAAGAGGGATCCCTGGGTGGCGCAGCGGTTTGGCGCCTGTCTTTGGCCCGGGGCGCGATCCTGGAGACCCGGGATCGAATCCCACGTCGGGCTCCCGGTGCATGGAGCCTGCTTCTCCCTCTGCCTGTGTCTCTGCCTCTCTCTCTCTCTCTCTCTGTGACTATCATAAGTAAATAAAAAAAAAAAAAATTAAAAAAAAGAAAAAGAAAGGAATAGCTAAGTAAAATTATGATACAGCTACTGAAGTCATAATCGTGAAAAATTATTAATGGCACAGGAAATGAATGGCATGCCCAAAATACAATCCTTAGGAAAGCAGTAAAATATAAAAGTCAGAATATGATAAAATTTATTTTAAACACACACAATCTTTGGGATCTAGGGCCAGTTTCCTCCTGTTTTTACACAACTCATAGATTTTCTATAATGAACATGCCTGCGAGCACTAATAAATTTTCCTATCAGCCTTTACCGTAGCATGTGCCTTGCTGACAGGCTGTATTCTGAAAATTCCATCTGTGCTGAATGGTCCACTCCCTTGTCAGTGCCAAAGTACCTTGCAGCAGAACTCCCCAGCCACTGTACTCCAGTACTGTGAAGCAGTCTCCCAGGCCCTCACAGAGCTTCCTTACTCCAGAACATATCCTACCATGTTGTAGTTACTTGTTTATACAATTGTCTTTTTAATCAGAGCAGCTTCCTAAGGAGACAGTCCACGTCTCATTTGTGCCCAACAAAAACCTGACAGAAAGTAAGACATAAAAAACGAACTAATTTTTTAAAAAGATTTTATGTATTTATTCATGAGAGACAGAGAGAGGTGGAGACATAGGCAGAGGGAAAAGCAGGCTCCCCGGGAAGCCCGATGCAGGACTCAATCCCAGGACTTGGGATCACAACCTGAGCCAAAGGCAGACGCTCAACCACTAAGCCACCCAGGTGTCCCTAAAAACAAACTAAATTTAAATGAATTAAATGAATAGAGTTTACATAAAACAAGAATAATATAAAATTATTACTTTAAAATCTTGTGTGCAAGTCCTCCTGTTCACTTTTTTCCCAATATTTCTCAAGTCAGTAAATGTTAATAGTTTTGTTTCATATCAAACAAAGATAGAGAAATACACACAAAACCCGAATATAGATAGCCTATTTTTACACATATTTTCTTATAAAGAAGCCTTATTAACATGAGTTATTTTCAGAAGCTACTTATTTTCTGATATGAATAAAATCTTGTTTACTCTGAATCAGAGAAGAGATTTTATTTTTAGGTTAAAAACAATTCTATCTGTACCCTTTGGGCAAGCAGGAATCTCCAATTTAAGCTTAAATTTCAGTTCATTTTAGCTACCAATGAATAATGAAGTCCCCTCTGAGGGGTAGAGAAGACATAGATATAGACAGTCAGACAGAAACAGTTGGTTAAGTGTCTGATTCCTGTGAAACATGACTCTAGTGAAACATGATTTCACTATTTGAAGCACTACAACGATCTAGATAGAATGTCAGGGACTCATCTTGTTAAATGTACATACAAATGAATTTTCCAAATCTAAGTTAATTTAGGATTATAATGACATTACATTGGCAACCAATGTTAGTAGTTGACTCAATTTCATTAGACTGAACTATACAGACTCTATAATTTCACTAAATTTGATGGAGCTAGACTGAAACATAGAGATAATATAATCCAACTTGGTCATTCAGAACATTTCATAAAAGAGAACACTGATTCTCAGAGGGGTTAAGTAACTTGCCAAAAGTTACACCATTATAGGTGACCCAAACTATTCATTAGGGTCCAAACTGAAGTAGATAGAGTAGGTCAGGGAGAGAGTATTGCATCAGACATGAAGCATTCATTTCCTTACTAGCTCTTAATGAATACAGCCTATCATAGTCTGATACTTCCAGGAGTGCAAGGATATCCTGATACATAAGGTAAGATCTGTCCTCCAAGAACCTGTACTCCAATGAATAGAAAGATGGTGTGAAGCTTAAAGGAAGAGGCATAAAAAAGTACTTAGAATTACTGAATCTTAGAAATAGGGTACTTTTTTCTTTCCCTTACATTTGGTTGAAAGGTAGCCTAAAACAGAAGCTCAGGATACAGAGCATCAAATATACAGAACTGCTCTGTTTGGGGGAGAGGGGCAGGGAGAGTTTGTACTGAAACCTGCTCTATTCTACTAGTTCTACAGAAACTCCAATAGTCTGTAAGGAGCTTATAAATCAGAGATCTAGCTCAACTAACTTATTTCATAAATACAGAAACAGGCCCAGAGAGACTCGCCAATGGTCTCATAGCTAAACAGAGCCATAGTTTGGACTAGTTTCCAGTCTTCTAATCCTGGAACTTCTCCACTACACTACAGCACTAATAGACTGTTTTAGCAATTTGGGATAACAGCTAATGGATAATAACCTATCTTTCTTTTTCCTTTCATAATTTGTTTATTAAACACATACTATATGTTATGTTCACTAAAGGCAAATTAGAAAATAAAGCTAAGCAAAAACAAAATAATTCAACTAATCTACCATTCCTCCTCCAGAGAAAATTGATGTCAATACTATGGTGTATATATTTCCTTCCAGACTTTTTTTTTGTAAATATATATAAATACACACTTTAGAAAAATGTCCTTCAAATCTACTTATTTTTATTTAGTAGGTTTTGAATGTCTTTTCATATTAATATATTTATCTGTGCATTGAAGGCTGCATAGTATTTCATCATACGAATAAACCACAATTTATTTGTTCATTCTTCTCTTTTAGGTATGTATATGGACCATTAAACTTTCTTATTCTACTATTGCTATTAGTATTAGTATTATTACTATTATAACTACTTTATAGACAATCTCTGTGAAAAACCACGAGTAGTTTTTAGGATAAATTTTATGAATGGATTTGCTACCTCAGTTTTGTTTTTAGTTTTACATATAAAATTTCAAAGTGCTATCTATACAACAGAGAACAAAGTCACAAACACACTGACAACACTTGAGCCAGCTGTATCCATATTCTAGTGTACAACAGGTAGTCACCTTCTAATTTTTGCAAAGATGCTATGATGAAAAATGATTCTCGTTTTAACTTTTTGTTTCTTTCATTAGTAGTGAGACTAAACATCTTTGCATATAACATCCTATTCTTAAAGACCTCTAATATAAATAACATGGAAAAAAATATACGGAGAGTCTCCAGCTCAAGATTGAATTACAAAAGAACATGTCATCATTGGAGTTCAGAACACAGTTCGTGTACGAGATTATAAATGAGGGTTGACAATAATAGCTTAAAACATGGTTGTAGAAAGCAAAGCAAGATCCCTGGGAACTAGAAGGAGAGCTCAAAATACACAGGAACTCAGAAGCGACCACATAGGGAAACAGACCCCAGATCTTAAAGAGTAAGTAGACAGTAAGTCGCTCCCGGAAAGAGGGCCAAACTGTTTCAGGTTCAGAGCAATCTGAGCACTGGGATGTACCCTAACATCAGGTGGAGACATCTCGCTTTGAGTTGCCAGGTCCAGCAAAGGCAAACAAGATGATGTGATCTAACAGCATCCAGAATCCCCTGGGAAAGACAGGGCTCAGAGATGGAGCAACTGGGCTGCCATCCAATTTCTAATGTAGTGATGTACAGTCTGCATATGCCTTTCAAATGCATCACTATTTCTTGGTCAAACTCAATGGTGTTTTTTTTTTTATTTCAAACACTTAGCTACATAAAAAAATTCCAAATGCAGGAGGATCTTGTTTCATACTTTGTTCATAAAAAGTTATAATTAAATATTAACAAGTATTTTATACACACTTTAGAGGCACTGGTGGAGCTTAGTATTAAAGGAACTCTGAGATAAAGCATTTGGAAGGCAATAAATTATTTTAATCATTCCATAATTTATGTCCTATAAATATAACTGGTTTCAACATAACATATTTCTGGAAACTACATTATAAAATGGATCATTTTTAATAGATAATACTTTCACAAAGAAAAAGCCCTTTAATTAGCTAAACACAGAAATGATTTAACAGTATATCAGAAAAGCAAAGATTTAACAATTTAAAGCCTCTAGAACTATTTAAAAATACAAACTGTTAAAATTTTTAAATAGGCATAAACACACCAGCTGCATATTACACAAAGAGAATCTTTTTTTTTTTTTTTAAATTTTTATTTATTTATGATAGTCACACACACAGAGAGAGAGAGAGAGAGGCAGAGACACAGGCAGAGGGAGAAGCAGGCTCCATGCACTGGGAGCCCGACGTGGGATTCGATCCCGGGTCTCCAGGATCGCGCCTTGGGCCAAAGGCAGGCGCCAAACCGCTGCGCCACCCAGGGATCCCCACAAAGAGAATCTTAAAAGTATTATAAAATACATACCAATACTCATAAAAAATACAAATCCAACATATCATAAATTTTACTAAAAATTTATGTTAGAAATAAGATGAGCCTGAGAAACCAAACGGGAATTATATATTTAAAAAGGGGCTTTTTAATTCCCTTACACTCCTTTGCTTTGGTTACAGCACAGGTGTTTATGGTGCAAAACACAGAGCGTTTCCTTAAATATTAGCTGCCTGGACCATCTCCCAAATCAATTTCCAGATTTTTATTGATGATGTTGATGCTTTTGTTGCAGAATTAATGCAAATTTTGACTAAATAACTGTAATTTCCAAAGGAAGAAATAAGAGTCTACCTTCTTATAAACTAGTCCTATTTTTTGAAGACTGATTTTCCATTCACTCTGTGTCTGGATCTTCTATCTTTAAAAGCCTTTATATTCAAGTAGATAGTGTCAATGAGCACAATATTTAGTAAGTGGTTCTTAAGGACTTCTGACAAATTGAAGGCCTGATACTGATAATAACTTGCTTTGGTTACTCAAATAGAGACTACTCAAAGAACTGAAAATTGGATGACAGTCCATTCTTACGGATTTTTTTAACAGTATACTCAAAGAAATTAGGTAAGAGGTTCTTAGAGCTAGTGAATCAAAGGTAAAAGATCTGAACAGACACTTCACAAGAGATGGACTCCAAATAGTAAATAAGAAAAGATGCTCAACTTCATTAGGCAAATGAAAGTTTAAATCATGAGATACTACTAAACATACATCAAAATATCTTAAAAAAATTTTTGTTTTAAGTGACAATCAATTATTAGCAAGGATGTAGAGTAACAAGAATTTTCAGATACTGCTAATGGGAGTATAAATTGGCACAATCACTTGAAAAACTGCTTATGGTATCTGTTAAGGTTTGGCCATAAAATGTGTATCCTGTGTCCCAGTAACTTCACTTCTAGATATAGTAGAAATCCACACATATAAAAAACTCTGTTCAAAATGTTCATAGCAGTATTTATTTGTAAAGGCTAAAGACTGGAAAGAAGCCAAATGTCCATCAAATGAGTGAATAAATAAATCGTGGTAGATTCATATGATGAACTACTATAAATAAAATTTTAGGGATCCCTGGGTGGCACAGCGGTTTAGCGTCTGCCTTTGGCACAGGGCACGATCCTGGAGACCCGGGATCAAATCCCACGTTGGGCTCCCAGTGCATGGAGCCTGCTTCTCCCTCTGCCTATGTCTCTGCCTCTCTCTCTCTCCGTTTCTCTCTGTGTGACTATCATAAATAAACAAAAATTTAAATAAATAAATAAATAAATAAATAAATAAATAAATAAATAAATAAAATTTTACAGATTTACAGCTAATGCAACAACACAGATGAATTTCAAAGAGAATACTGAGTAGGGGTGCCTTGGTGGCTCAGTCAGTTAAGCATCCAATTCTTGATTTAGGCTCAGGTCATGATCTCAGCTAGTGAGATTGAGCCCATGCAGGGCTCCAGGCTGGGCGTGGAGCCTCCTTAAGATTCTCTCTCCCTCTCCCTCTTCCCCTCCCCCTTCTATCCCTACCCCCCACCCACCCACCCACACTCTCTCCTTCTCTAAAAATATATATATAAACCAAATAATAATAATAATAACACTAAGTAAAAAAAAGCCAAAACAAAAGAGTACACATAATATGATAGCATTCATGAAATTCGAAACAGGCAAACCAAAACATGGTGATTATCTTTAGAGGAGAGAAAAGTGACCCCAAGAGGCATAATAGAGGCTACTGAGGAGCTGATAGGCTATAGCTTGATCTGGTCAATGATCCACAGAGGTGTTCACTCTATAAAATTCATCAAGCTATGTATTCATGATTAATGCATGCTGTAATTGCAAGCATCTGTTTAAAATGTTTACATGTTTATGAAAACATAAATCTGATTATGTTACTGTTGCACTAAAAACCCTGGAATAGGCTTCCCATCACACTGGGAAGGAAATCCAAAGCTCATAGACCCTCCATGACCTTGTTTCTGGATATGACTCTGACCTAATTCCTACTTCCTCTCCCCCTCCTCACCAGTTCCTGCCACACAAGTCTCAAACATACCAAGCTCTTTCCCATCTTAGAGGCTTTATCTTTGCAATTCCCTCTACCTGAGTGCTGATAACTATACGACTTGCTTCCTTAATTCCTTCAGGATTCTATCTACACATTATCTATTCAGAGGAGTTATTCTGTTCGGAGGGGCTTTTCTTAACTACCTTATCTCTCTCTCCATCACTCCATTCTGCTTTATTTTTCCTCATAGCACTTATCACAATCTGAAACATGTTTGTTTGATTGACTGATGATTTTCTGTTCCACCCTCCCCCCCAACCATTAAAATGTAAGTCCATAAGAGCAGGGACTTTGTTTTGCTCACACTAGAACAGTATAGGTACAAATAAAAAACTACTGAATGAATAGAAAATGAGTGTTA
Source organism: Nyctereutes procyonoides (assembly GCF_905146905.1). NCBI lineage: Eukaryota > Metazoa > Chordata > Mammalia > Carnivora > Canidae > Nyctereutes > Nyctereutes procyonoides. The sequence goes on along the minus strand of NW_026575052.1, from coordinate 69,575,514 downwards.
TCTTTTCCCATAAAGGAAATTTTATATTTTAATTACTTATTTTTGTGTCTATTTGTTTAAATCTGTCTTCCCTACTTGATTATAATCTCCAAGAATACAGACATACACGCTCAGGATTTTATAGCTAATACCTATCACAGAAGCCAGGTAAAAAGCAGGTACTCAATAAATATTTGTGGAAGCAACAGATATACATCAATGCAACAGCGAAACTTCATTGTTTTCTAAGCTGGCTACACATTAGGATTACAGTCTGAATTAAGCTCCTTAATTTCAAGGCCCTAAAAAGCAAGCACCATTTCTCCTTCACCACTAGGCATAGTCCCAGAATCATCCATTTAGCAAAAAGTATTTTGACTGATTAGCATTATTTATGGTAAGCTTAATATAAATTCCCATTCCCTCCTGTGCAGAAAAGAGTTAATCTAGCAGGCCTGGGACTTCATCCTGAAGAGAGGCCTGCTTACTAGGTAAGTCCTGGGTTGTCATCTGAGTATTTGGATTCCAGATGGGGGCTCTCACCATACCGTAACTGATTAAAGTGGCTTACTGTATGTAACCTGTGTGTGCAGACAACACGGTTTATGCTGAACGCTTGCTTTCCTTCTGGGAGTCTGGAATTTTGGTCCATGTCAGGCAGGTCATTGTCTCGAATGAGCTTCCCTGGTAGACACTTCACACATAGTGTCACGTTTTGATGCTGGAGGAATTAAGTGTATTGTGTGTGACTCCACTGGATGCGACTCCTGAAGCTTGTGTGGTTTTCTCTGAGCTTTGTCCCAGGATGCCTTTTCTTTTGCTGATTTTGTTTTGTGTTCTTGGCTGTTATGAATCATAGTTTAGTACTGCAACATGCAGAACCTTGTAAGTCCTCTGAGCACATCATCAAACCAAGGGGGTTTGGGGGGATCCCTAACATACTTCCCAGTTCTGAAATGGATTATAATCAATCCCAACAAAAGAAGAAAAAGAAGAGTGATCCCCACCTTTTGGAGTTCATGCCTACAGATAATCCGCTCTGCTTGAGTGTGGGCTAGACCTGGTGAATTCTAATGAACGGAATTCACCAAATGTGATGGGATGTCACTTACAAGATTAGATTACAAAAGACTTGTGACCTCTGTGTTCCCCACACTTTGTGTCTCTCTTGCTCTTCTCTCTTATTCCTTCTTATGAAATAGGCTGCCATCTTGTGAGCTGCCCTCTGGAGAGGCCCATGTGACCAGAAACCACGGATAGTCTCCAGCCAACAGCCAGCAAAGAACTGAGGCCCTCACAGCTCATGAGAAACTGAATCCCACCAGCAACCACGTGAGTGAGCCTGAAGGAAGATCCTTCTCCAGGCAAGCTCTGAGATGATGTCAGCGCTGGCTGACCCTGAGTGTGGCCTCGTAAGACACTGAGACACTCTGGGCCAGAGGACCCGGTGAAACCACGCCTGGAATTTTAACCAGCAGAAACAGAGATAATAAATGTTGTTGTTCTAAGTCACTGGATTTTGTATGTAATGTTTCCCCGCAGTAGATAACTAACACATTCTATTACCTAAAACAACTAAAAATGTAGACAACATACGTGAAACAATGGTTTCCAGACACTGGATATCAGATAACAAAGGACCGTGGCTGCTGGGGGAAAAAAAGGAAATAAAATGAGCACTACTGCCCTAACATACCCCACAGAGTGTCAAAGCCATGGCACACCTGGTGGCCTCCCTAAGTTCAATGAAGCCACGGTGGCCCGTGTTTATAGCGGGGAATAAGAGAAAGTAAGTGGCACAGGGAGGGAGCCCTGAACATTTGCCGGGAGCTAGCGCTGTGTCCTCCGCACCCAGCCTTCAGCTTAGTACTCATGGGTCTCTATGAGGAAACCAGCCAGGAAAAGAACTGGAGGGACCAATCCCCGCAGCTCACACCAGGATGGGAAGAGTGCCGGTTCCCTCCCAAGAAGAGTGGGGAAAACCCTGTAAATCATGGGCACCAGGTAAAATACTCCCAAGTCCTCACCAGCCAGGCAAAATTAGCACAAGACTAAAGCTGCTCTGATCCCACTATTAAGGCTTAAAAACAAGACTCAAAAAAAAAAAAAAAAAAAAGGAAAAGAAAAGAGAAAGGATTATATGTCAATGGAGCTACAGGCCAACATGTATGGTTATGGGGAGAGCACAGCTGGGAGTAGTTGTGAGGGGTTTAGATCAATGATGGAATATAAAGCTGGATAATGGTTAAAACGAGGTATTTTACTTGACACAGGATTTAACACTGAGGCAAGGAATAAGACAGGAGAGGTTCGGACACATCATAGGGATGCCTCTAAGAAGCCTGGCAGGCACAATATCCCATATTAAATGAAATACAGATGCCAGAACCGCTGATGGTGACAAAAGGGATGAATATAAGACCAGAGAACTAGGCCTGCTCGATGGGTCTAATGGGTCAGACCGGAAAACCAACCAGCTAACCATGTTCCTTGGGAGGACCCAAGGACCCTGCCTTTAACCCAGGCAATTTAGAATGTACTGATGCAGGTGGATCAGCTCCTGTCCCATGCAGGCCACACTGACAGCAGTATCTTCTGTTTACATCTGGGCTTCCTAAGGAGCAATGAGGATGACAGGATCACAGAAGACTAGAGCCCAGGAATCAGCACTTAACTTTTAGAGTCAAGGTAGAGAAATTCAGGACTGAATATCAAAATCAGAATGGCCTCCAGGGGTCCTCCCCCAAAATCTGCAGAGACAGATGATAAAACGTGTTGTTCCTAGGGGCCACCTGTCACTGGCTCACACTGGCCCCTGCAGAAGAGGGGAATGATGTCCCAGGGGGGACAGACCTTATTAAAGCACAGATGTGGGACAGATGAAGCTGTTAGGTGCTGGAAGATGGGGGAAGGGAACCTGCAAAAGGGGTCTGGGGAAAGGGGTAAGGGGCAAGGGGGGTGTGGGACAACAGGGAAAATAAAGGGAAGGATGCCTTCCCACAAGTGGAAAGAAGAGACCCCTTTCTGTTTTCCTACCTTTCTCTGTCCCTCTCCTCACCTTTCCTTCTCCCTCTCCTGTTATTCCCTGTTCAGGCCACAATTTCTCCAGTGCTCCCTAAACAGCCCATCAGTTGGAAGTATGCTTTTTCCACGTTATGAATACAGCTTTATAACTCCCATTTTATCTATTTTTAAAATTTTTTTTTAGAAAGAGAGAGAATAGGGGGAGGAGGAAAGGCCAAGGAAGAGAGGGACAGAGACTCTTAAGCAGGTTCCATGCTTAGCATGGAGCCCAACACAGGGCTCGATCTGACATCTCTGAGATCATGACCTGAGCCAAAATCAAGAGTCAGATCCTTAACTGGCTGAGCCACCCAGGTGCCCCCCCCCCATAATTCTCATTTTTAAAAGCTGAAACATTGAACACTATATTCTTCAACCAAGAGTTTTAGAGTGTTATGGCGGGAAGAGTACATTTGGCGGGAAGGGGTGGGGAGGACAAGGGGGATGAAATTCTAAGGTACTACGTAGACAAAACCAGGAAATTCTACAGCTCCTACATCTGTTTCTGTTTGGATACCCTTGGGAAAAGTAGGTACCACACATTTCAATGCACCTACTGTAAATTTGCATTAAATGACAGACTTTCCCATTCATCACCTAAGCTAAAAGCCACTATGAATGGTACCCTACATAAGCAATGCTCCCCCTCAATCATGAATAAACATGGCATGACACAGGAGTTAAAATTTCATTCCTCAAATATATAGTAGCATATAAGACATATCCTGCTTTTCCAAAACTCACTTTTTGTTAGAACTGGAAGAAAGAGCCCTGGGATCATCTAATCAGTTTACAGATAACAACACTAAAGTCTGGAGAATTAGCAGAATTGTTCAGAATCACACAACCAAGCAGTGGCGAAGCACACCAAGCACACGCAGGAGCTTCTACTCTTAATCCAAAGCTCCTTCTTTCCACTGGACCATCCAACTTCTCAAGCAAATGGTTTCCCCCCAAAGATGGGGATTCAAAAGCTAGTATTTTCAGTGCTTTCCTCCTTGTACCAAATCCAACCATCATCAAAAAGCCAAAACAGAGGAGTCTACCATTCCATTCATCCACACACCATTTAGTCTGTCCTTTACAAATCTGCTTCAGAGAGTTCCATTTTGTCTTTCTTATTAATTCAAACCTGAGTCGCCTCATCAACCAGAGCTCCCAGGCCAGAACATCTAGGCCAGACATGGGCATAGCAGACTCTGCGGCTGAGCCCTCTAGTTACTGATCCAGAGGCAGCTGGCTCCACGTGAACCGTCGGCTTGAACTACCTAGTTAAGCTAACTGCTTTCGATTCCAAATGAACCACTTTTCAGCTCCCAAGCAATCACACATATTGTTACATGACATTAATGATGCTACTTTTTAAAGCTTTATTTCAACATCAAGCTCTGCTCAGGCAGCTCGGTTTATAATCACATTGCTTATATAACACTGTCACCAACTCAGAGTATATTCATACATGTACCTACATATTAGCGATGCTAAAGGCTCAGTATCGGAAACAAGGGAAGAGCCAAGAGTGACTCATCGACTAACCCACTATAGAAGGCACCAAAAACTCACAGCCACAGTAGTTATTGCAAAACCTAGTTCTCCCTTCTTCTGTTTTCTTACCTGTCTTACCCTGCTCTCCCCAGCCTTTTATCTCCACCTCCATACTGTGTATCTGTCATTCCAGACATTCCTAACCCTTTCCTCTCCTCTCCCTGCTCCTTAGTCTTTCTTCAGTCCGCTTCTGTCTACTACTCCTGAAACCGGCCATCAACTGAAAAAAAAAACATATATATATATATATGATTTTTGTCATTTCCTCTACATTCTTAATACAGCTTGCCAATTACCAATTTTGAGAGCTGATGCATGAATACTACATCATATCCACAGTAAAGAGGCGGTACGGTGTGGGTGTTAAGAGCAAGGGTTCCAGAGTCTGACTAACTGGGGTGCATCCTGCTCTGCAGCTTAATTGTGTGTGGCCCTGGGCAAGTGACCTAGCATCCCTCCCCTTCGCCTCACCCCATATTTCATCTGTTTCCTGTAAAGTGGGAGCATGAAAATCATATCATCTCAACAGGGTCATTCTAAGATTTAAAGGGGGTTAAGTATGTAAAGTGACACACGGTAAGTACCCACTAAACATTGACTATTCTCTCTTATGAAACACTGAAGTAAAAGTTCCTTCTGACATTTTTCAGTATTTTAGGGGCTTGGTGTTATGGACCCGTCATACGGCACAGGGGTGTTTTTCCTCTCCTGTGCCTTCGACCCACAGTTCTGACAGCTAAGGTTATGAAGCTTTAGGTCATTTGTTATGTTACTGCCGAAACGTAGCAGTGATCTGCTTGGATTTCCCCTCACAATCTCACAATGACTAAGAGGCCTCATCCCTTCAATATTCCCAGCCTCCCTGATCTCACCTGCATACACTACCTGTGCAAAGTCAGCCCTCTGTGCATTGTGGCACAGTGAGTTGTATCCCTACACTCGTAATCAGTCCTGCTAACCCCACATTCACCAGGCCCCCCACCGACAAGTTTCTCCAGTGTTACTTCCCACTGACAGCTTCGTGGCAATCTCCAATACAAGGCCATTTGTATGGAAGTGAGCAGTGAGCATAATGAGGACAGAGATGACTCAGAAGCATGCCACAAAGCCGCACAGAGGGTTGTTCTGGAGGTCAAGCCAAGAAAAAAGTCAATTTACATTATTCTGCCTAGCAAAGCTAAACCCTTGGGGTCCTTAACCAGGAGACCTCATTTTCAGGCTCCCTAATTAAAAAAACAAAGGAGCAATTAACCACTTATGCATTTTTTAATAAATATAATTATTCAAATAAGCTAGTAAGTGATAATACCATAATAATTTACATTTCCCTTAATTTTTAAAGGAAGACATAATGTAAAGTAATATTTAAAGGAAAACAGTTATATTAAGCATTTCTAAAAACAAGACCACATTTAGCTCTATCATTTAAGGCAGAGCTTTAATGTGCAGGAAAAATCTCCGGAGAATCTTGTTAAAATCAAATTCTGATCTTACAGGTCTGGGCTGGGACCTGAAAGTCTGCATTTCCTACAAACTTCAGGACAATGCAGACACTAGTGGTCTGTGGATCACATCTAAGAGTAGCAAGAAGTTAAGGTACCTTAAGTGTCAAAAGGCCTATTCCCAATTTCCTAGCTTATCAATTTAAAGCATCCTTTAACTGGTGTTAGAAGCAGCAGCTTCTTCTAACAGCTGGAAGGAACAAAGTGATCTGCAGGCTACCAACTGCTTCTTAACAAAAGGAGCCAAGAGAAGAGCTGGAGAAGAGGAAGGAGCTTCAAGAGGAAGCAATAAAAATAAATAAATAAATAAATAAATAAATAAATAAATAAATAAATAAATAAATAAATAAAGTTCTCTGCAGCCTCTCTTTCTGTCTTCCATTTGGTTTCTCCAAGGAAGAAATGAAAAATGTACACCGGGGTCCTTCCTCGGTGTGGTTATCTCCTGGTTTCCAACTCAAGGAATCTAATGCAAGCTTCCTCTAGCTCTTCTTCCCTAAAATGGACTTCCACAGAATGACTATTTCTACTAGATAATTAAAGTTTCCAATCATTTTTACAGTCCTCTTTCAAAGAAAAAAAGAAATCTGCTTTAACAGTACAGTTACTTTTTCCCTTTGTAACATTTTACAAGGAATTTGAACAGAACACTTCCTTGAGAAGGGGAATGTGAATAAAAACCTCAAGAAAGTTAAAAGGCATGTCATGCAGAGGTCAGGGAGTGAAGCATTTCAGAAGAGGGAACATTAAGCAAAGGCCCTGGCACTGAGATAGCAGGGAGTCCAGTGTGGTTAGAGAAGACAGAGTTAGGGACAGGACCTTGGAGATGATGGGGCATGCAGGGACAAACACATAGGGCCCTTGGCTTTTATGCTGACTGACTTGGCCAGTCTTTGGAGGGCTCTGAGTAGAGTAACATGTTCCAGTGTTTAGCAGGATCAGACTGGCTGCTGAGCTAAAAGACTGTAGATTCTTTACAGGCATATACAAAGAATGATGATGCCAGGATCTTCAGTGCTTGGCACTTCCCAGTATTCCTTCAGAGTTCCCTAGCTAGATATGTGGCCCTGCCAATATCAGTTGTCACCAGGTTCAAGGGAAAACAAGAACTGGGTTATTGGATATGTCATATATGTGAAACCTTAATGCCTAACATCTTTGTATGACTGAGCTCCACTATTACCCAACATTTAGCCCTTAGTTCTAAATACTGATTAGGACATTTGAAATTTCAGACACCACTGCAGAAAAAAAGAGAAAAACATAGGGTCTGCTCTTCCTAAAGGTGACAGTATTATAACCTATAAAATTTTTAAATTCACTCATCTCTCACAAAATCTAAGAACATTCTACTCTCTAAGATATTCTTAATATAGAAATATATTTTAGAAAAGGAATGCTTTAAAAGTATTATCACCCTAAAAAATAAACAAAGAAGCAAACAAATAAATAATAAAAGTATTATCACTCTGACCCAGTAATTTCACTTCCAAAATGGTATCATATGCAAGTAATACTGAACAGGAAAACAATTTTAATCACAAAGTATTCATCATATTTTATTTATAATCACAAAATACTGGAAGCAATTTAAATGTGCAGTGACAGTTAAATGATTTAATTGATAGTGTAATATATAAAATATCAAATACATTATAATGATAATGTACTATATGTACATTTAATTTAATAAATATTAAATATTATGATTATATTAGAGAGACTCTAGCTAGAAATTATGCAGCCATTAAAAATGATGTCATAATATGTGCATACTATGATTACAACTTATAAAATACACACACACACAGAAGAAAAAACACTGGGCAGGAAAAAAACTGCAGGGTATGTATCAAAATATTAACAAGAGTTGTAAAAATTGGAAAAGTGATTGATTAAAATGGATTTACCCAGCTCAATTACTCAAATACAAGTGACCATGCATTTTGCTTATAATTTAAAAATTAAATTAATGGGACCTCTTTACTTCCATCTTTTTATTTCCAATATGGATCTCATATGATATCACCTCTCTCTATATATATATGCATCAGCCTGGAATATACTAATAATAACAGTAAGCTTTATTAAGCACTCATGGTGCCAGGCACTGTGTTAAATGCTGGATCCAGGCCATCAGATTTAAATCTTCACAACAGTCCATGAGGAAGATCCTCAGGAGATGAGAAAGAAGAGGTGAGTGAGCAATGCCAAGGCCATCAGAGAGTCAGAGATAGCATGAGGCCTTGAATCCAGTTTTTGGGCACAAAAATCTGCTCTCTTATCCACAGCACCAGAGTGCCTCCCTACCGCAATACAGAAGTATTTAATAAAAATAGAATTCCCCAGCAGTATGCAAAAAAAAAAAAAAAAAAAGCACCAACTGAGCCCTGTGCCAACTGTGGCACCCGCCCATTACCATCATATCACTCATGTGCTCTGCTCCTCCTCCTGTCTGCCTCCCTTGCTCCTCACCCTGCCATTTCCTTTACTCCTTATTTCTCTCCCACACTTCACTACCTATATCACAAATTTCCAGCAAAATCAACTGCTGTCCTAAAGCTTTCTAAAAACCAGAAGTTATACACTGGAAGCCTAATGCCACATTTGGCCATAGACGTATTTTGCTTAGATCTCACTATTTTGAAAAATACTGTTGAGTACTATTGAATGAGTCACCAACACTTAAAAATTAGGATGAATTCACATAAAAAGGCTAATTTTAAATGTCTCTCGAAAACTAAATGATTTGATAACAGGAGGCCCAACGGGGCATCAGTCTCCTGAAGCTGATTCTCCATTTTGCCACAGTCTCCACCAGTCCCTGTTAACTCACACCTGACTCTCTTCAACTCTCTTCACTTTTATGGAACCTGCCACCTTGCCCCCAAAGCACTGAGTTTGTGACTTCCACCAAATATTTTAAGTGGTGGCCTAAAGGCCCCAGGAGACGTGATCATATGCCATTTTTACTTTATGCTAAATTCTCCTCTGACTGATGCCAACAACTAAATGGCCTATTGTTGGATGTAAGCCACAGCAAAAGCAGCACCAGCAATCCTGCAGAACCCCAAGCCAATGCAGGTCCAAAAGCACTTTCTGTGGCTGGCTCACTTGATCAGCTCACCCTCAGATTATCCCAAATCAAATATTCCTTTGGGAGTAGCCAGAATGAAGTCTTGACCAGGTTCTACCTCAAACTAGGAAATTTTCTGGTGATGAGACTAACTAATACATTTAGTAGTAACTGCAAACCAGTTACTAAGCAATTTTTTTTTTTTAAGTTTCAGCTTCGGTCGGTTCCTGATATTATGAATTTTACATGCAAAGATAATTGCAGTATCTATCTTCTTTTATTCTCTAAGTAGCCATTCAAAATCCATATTTTTACGGTAATGTAAATCCATTAGAAGAGAACTAGAAAGTGCACCAAGGAATCAATCTTATGCTGGAAGAACTACAGACTAAATGACCTTCTCCATCTCTAATTTCTGATATGTTAGTCTATTGTGCATACCCTGAACCATAAAAATATCCTTTCACCATTCCAGAATATAGACAATAGGACATAACATAACGTAAAGTACTGGAGACCCAAAAGTCCCGCTTGAAACTAAATTCATGTCTCATTAACTTCTGTTCATGCCATGGCTTTGGGAGAACTGAGAAATGGTGCTATACTGGGGGCGGGGGGGGGGGCTACATTTCATTTATCATTTACTACTTTCAATATTTTAATTTTTCTTCTAAATTTCAAATAATACTAAAGAACATTTTTTAAAAAAGGAAAACAAATACCCACAAAGTGATTAATAAACCCTATGAAGGTAATTAAATCATGGTTTTTAAAGATTCATTGATAACTAAAGCAAAGCTGCCATTGCACAGCTATTTTGTGAGAGAAGCCATTATGATGAATATATACAATATTATTTACGACTTATAAAAGCAGACTGCACCTGATAATAACAATGCTGACTGAAAGTTGAAGGGAGAAAAAAGAGTTTTTTCTTCTTAGGGAAGTAAATTCAAAAGCATATGACAATTATCATAAAAAATATACCCAACAAAGTTTCTCTAGTGCAAAACAACTGTTTTCTAAAAACCTGTCCAGGAACAGAATAACTTCAAAAAAGAACTTTCATTTAATCCCACAGTGAAAGAAATCAAGAACCGTATTTCACTAAAAATGAAAAACTAGCTAAAAAGCAATTCCTTTCAAAATCTTGCCTACCTTCCTATAAACACAATATGAAACGCCTCTGAAAATATGTAACATTTACTTTGTTTTACAATTTTATTGCTTTAATTTTTCCTAGTTTTATTTTTTAAGTAATTCATTCTAACTTCCCCTCCCCCACCACTTAAAGCTCTACAAAGTCTCATCTGTGCAACTGAAGAGTTAACCTACTTCTTTTAAGAGAAATTCAGATGATACACCATGTTAAACAAGTATTTCAACAAAAAGTAACAATCTGAAAGATTGCTTTTTCACTGTTATAGGAAGACACTGATTTTATATTCAGCATTTTCAATGATTTTTTTGTTTATACTTATAGCAGTTTTTAATTAAAAAGCAAAATATATATGCATATATATATATATTTATGAAACAAACCTGACCACTCCATGCACAGTACAGATTGCACAGTAGGCTCCAATTGTGGTTGATCATGCAGTTGAATATCCTGAACTGGGCCATGACTGCCTATAGCACCGTCTGCATGGCTTCTCTGACTCAGCTCCTGTCAGCAGGGTAGTGCTGTTACCAGAGCTCTGCAGTGATGTGAGCTGCAAATACGATCTTCCCCTCCCTTTCTTGTCTAAGCAGCAATAACTCACTGGCAGAGCTACCTTGTCTTCCTAAACACTGGTACATTTAAATTATGAAATCATGGAGGGAAGACTTTTCACAAAAGCCTTATTCTATATTTATTACCATCTGATTTTTTTAAAAGACGATGGCTCTCTCCTTTCTGGAGATCATAGGCTAGTATTTATATAGTTAATGAAAACACAGCTTGGGAAGGTGGTACAATACATCAACCGTGTGTTGGCCACATCCCACAACAAACCAGCTCCCAACACAAAGCCATGACAGCATCTGTGCCCCTCAGACTGTGTCCAATCCGAAGGGTATCCCTGAATCCTATCTTCATCTTTTAGTACATCTCACATGGCTACCATCTCTTTAAAGATCCCTCATCTCGGGCACCTTTTACCATTTTTGTGCTTCTCTTCCTACATCTCTGACCATTCCCTCTTGAAAGAGAGCCTAGACTGTACCAAGACAGACTTCACCTTCTCAACTGCTACCTACAAGGAGATGACCTTAACTTTGGAGCTTCAGCTCATTCATCTGTAAAATGGAGATAATACCTACCCTCATGGGGGCTTTAGTAGGAAATAAAATAACATCTTTAACATGCTTAAAAGGGAGTCTAACAGGGGCGCCTGGGTGGTTGAGTAGGTTAAGCTCTGATTTTGGCTCAGGTCATGAACTCGGAGTCTTGGGAGTACTGGGATCAAGCCTGCATGGCATAGGGTTCCCTGCTCAGTGGGGAGTCTGCTTCTCCCTCTGCCTCTCCCCTGCTTGTGCTCATTCTTTCTCTCTCTCAAATAAATAAAATCTTTTTTAAAAAAGTACCTAATAAACACCTGATAAGTGATGATTATTAATATTCTTAAGATGGGCTTCCCTTCCTGTCCACATCAGAATTCTTGCTCTCATTTCTTATGCTGTCCCTAGATGATGTCATTCTCCAGGGCCATGATTTTATAATGATGAATTATTTCCAAACCTGTCTTCAGCCCCACCCTTTCTCCCAAGCTTCAAATCTGCATGTCTAAACTCTAGTCAAGCCCATTCACCTCAATACCTTACACCACACATTCCAGCTAAACTCATTACCTTCCCCCTCACAACCTGCACCAGCCACCAGCTAGGGAGCCCCTCATCTGCATAATGACAGCACAATTCAGCCTCTTAGTTGAAACAGAAACCAGCCATCCTCAACTCTCTTCCTTACCTCTCACATCTGTCACCAAATCCTGTCTTTGCAGGGAAAACGCACAGTAAACCTGTCCCTTTGCTGGTCTTACTACTGTCACAGCCTCAATTCAGCCCCCATCAACTTTCTCTTGTGCTACTACCCCAAGGGCCTCCAGCTAGCCTCCTGGACACCCTGTTTCACTCCTTTCTGGAATCTCACCTCCAGAGGACTACCAAAAGAATCTCTGAAACTACAAACTAATCCGATGACTACCCTGCCTAAATCCCTTCCTTGCCCCTTTCTGCCTAAGGCGGTGTTTCCCAAAAAAATGTTCCTACTTGTTCTATAGGATAGGAATATGAATCAGTTAAATGAAAAAAGTTTTTCAATGCAACATAACTTTACGAAAAGCCAGGCTAAACAAAAAAACAAAGTTGCAAGACTGCTCAGAGTCTAAGCATGAAGATGAGATTCAAAGGCTCCTGGAATGCTTGTTTTTTAACTAGTTCTTCTCAAAACCTTTAGCTCACCTTCCTTCCTCTAGCTTTCCCTTAATTGGTGGTGTTCCATAAGGCTCTGACCTCGGCCCTCTCCTCTCATCTCTCCCAATGAGCTCATCTATTCCCCAAACTATAATTATAGCAGACATTGGCTTAATTGACCACTGCCTAACTGACCTGCCAGACAAACCAAAATTCTCAATTCCAGTTGCATGAACACTAGCTGAGCCCATGGCAAGCTCAACTCTTTCTTATGTTTGGGAAGACAGTCTCTAGCCACTTATTTCTGCTCCCACCAAATGAGACACACACTTAACACACACATTTTATTTCTGAAAAGCTCTTTATGTAGGTTTTATTTGTGTTACTGTTATTATGTAGCTTAGATGATGAAATATGAGTAAAAATGAGAGTATTTGTGAAAACTTGAATGCTTTGAAAATATTCAATAAAGGCTGCTGCTCACTTCTCTACTTTTTTCTTCCTTGGTCTTATACTTTTTTCTCCAGTAAGATTCTAGAAAGTCTCTCTAGCTGCAGCCACTAGGCATATTCAGAGACTAAGGCTGTTCCTTCTGTCAGAAGATTCTTCTTTTTACCTAGCTAAGTCCTTACCTGACTTGGCTCAACACAATCTTCCCCGGGAGACCTTCTCTGATCCCTGCACTAGGTGAGGTTTGTCTCCTCTATGTTTTCATAGATCCCTGTTCTTCTCCTAAAATAATATTCATTGCACTCTATTAAAATTATGTGTTCAATTGTTTATACTTCTCATTATCCATGTACATCCACGAAGGCAGAGACCACACCATGTCTGTATTTTTTCACTGGTGTATCTTCATGTCTGGCACTTAGAAAGTACTCAATAAATATTTTTTGAATGAGGTAAAATGTGGGAGGAAAAATCTAAGTATAATAGGAATCTCTGGAACTAGAAGCATCAAATGTGAATCATTTTAAGATAGAATAACTTTTATCCTGGGAACCAATCGGTCATTATCACCAATTGTGAGCAAAAACACAAACTGCTTCCTTCCTCAAATGATTCCATTAAGCTCTGGAAGCAGATAGCATTCTAGCAAAATCCATAAATACCTACACTGCCATCTATTCTATCCCCACCTTAAGATTCTGAAAAATTCTGGAAGAGGGGAAGGAAAGGTTTTAGGCATCTGTTGTTCAAAAAGTCCCTGGTAAGTACATACCTTACTAGTAAATAATCACTGTACGGTAGCATAGACCCAAAATAAACAAATAAATAAGATTCAGAGACTCAAGGCCCAATTACAGTCAAGCTTTTATAAATCATTCCTATAATCAAATTTTTATAAATCATTACTAAACACAGTGTATAATTCAATAACAATATTGTAGCAATACTAATTTACTGGTTTTGATAATTGCCCCATGTTTACTTAAAATGTACATTAAAGGGGACACCTGGGTGGCTCAGTGGTTGAGCATCTGCTTTTGGCTCAGGTCGTGATCCCTGGGTCCTGGGTTCAAGTCCCACATCGGGCTCCCCTACCTGCCTCTCCCTCTGCCTATGTCTCTGCCTTTCTCTGTGTATCTCTCATGAATAAATAAAATCTTAAAAAAAAAGATGTACATTACAGAAATTTGGGTGAAGAACATAACATCTTCTATATTGCAACTTTCCCATGACCTAAAATTATTTCCAAATAAAAAAAAAGTTAAAAAAAAAAGTTAATGAACAACTGCAACCCAGTAGCAAGGCACATCCCTAACATCCAGATGTGAGCTTGAAATATCATTCACCACGAAAAGGAAGCAGGACTTCTTAGAGAAATGACTGATTCTAGGTCCTAGGCAGGAAATGTACATAAAAGATGAGCTAGAAAACCACACTCGACAATAAGGACAAAAGACAATCTGGCTTGTGTCTAAAGGACTTGGTTGAAAACTTGGAAGAGCCTACCACTGGTCAAAAAGGGGGTAGCTGCTATAAGGATCGAAACCTTTGTCATATGTTGGCATGTGCCAGCTAATAACACTAGATAGATAGGCAGATAAATACATAAATACATATACACACACACATAAGTCACCTTGGAAAGGTGATTAGGAATAAAGGGCAAGAATTAAGGAAAAAAGATCACAGTCATATGATTACAACATTGTTTCCCAACATACCGTTTATACTTCTAAAACATTAGTTAATACGTATGTATAATCCCATATTGACACTTCCGAAATTCAAACATCCCTCAAAGTCCAAACATTTTTTGTTGACTCATTGATGGCAAAACCTGCCCTGCCCTCAGCTGACGCAAAACTCTTCTAAGCTTGTATTTATTCCCCAGACAATAAATATTCATACGTTTTCACCAGAAATTACTGATAGCTGGGTGATGCCCCAGAACCTGCATCATCTTACATTTCTAAAATTTGAAGACTTCTAATTTCTGAGAAACCCAAGAATTTCAGAAAATAGATTACAGATCTTCACGAATAGCCCTGGAAATAAGGATAACTAGACAGCAGGGATCCAAAATAAAAAAAGAACAGAGGAAGAAGACCACAGAAAGCATGACCATTGACCTTGAACTGGGAACATCTTTTTCACCTAGGGTCACTGGGGTCAGAGAAAGCTTTACAAACAGGTAAAATCTGAGCCAAATTTTGAAGGAAGTGTGGGATTTACGTAAATGACAAGACATGAGAAAGGCATTTCAGGCAAAATGAACATGAATAGACATGAAAACACTTCAGACTTTACATATATTCAAGGGACAATGGATCTGCCATTTGCTTTGAGTAAATGTTCGATGTTGGACAGTGAGACATTATGTGGAAGAAGAATGTGTACTCTAAATCCTGTCACAGTCATTCAGCTTTAAATGAACTTTTTCTTCAGAAAAACATTTTTTTTATATATGATATATGATGGCTGACAGGATTAAATGAGGTAAATGATAAATGTTAAGGTACTTAATAAAGGTTCAGTGTTCTCTCTAAAAGCCCTAAAAAATTATCTAAAATATACTTTGTCTTACTGTATGCTTCCAGGAAACAGATGTTAGAGCCTAGCACTTACCAAAAGTATATTAAGATTAAATAAAAGGTTAGTAAATGTCAATAGTATAAATACCTAAAGTGCAATAGGAATAAAGAATATTAAAAAGACTATGACACTCAAAACAAATAAATATCGAATGCTAGAAATCAAAAGACTGTAACTTTTTCTCTGATTTATATATTTTTAGGCAAAAAAAAAGTATACATTATATAGATCTTTAACAACCATTATCACCCTTTGCAAAGACTTAATTACTCTTTTATTTCCATCTATTAGGAATCTATTCTGATGGTCTATACTTTTGCTCTAAAACCAAAAAAATCCAACTAGCCTCTTTTCCAAACTAGAGGTTTGAGATCATCTGGCAAACAAAGTCTTTGGGATTTACACAGTTAATCTAACAGAAACAAATTCACTTTTTCCTGACTTTCCCTGTTAATATTATCTAGAGAAAAGCAAAAACACTACCATAGAAAAATATCCAATGGGAAAAAGTCTCTTCAACAAAGCATGCTGGGCAAACTGGACAGCTACATGCAAAAGAATAAACTGGACCATGTTCTTACACCATACACAAAAATAAACTCAAAATGAATTAAAGGCCTAAATGTGAGACCGGAAACCATACATATCCCAGAAGGGAGTACAGGTAGTTCTTTCTCTGACATTGGCCATAGCAATGTTTTTCTAGATGTCTCAAGGAAAAAAAATGCAAAAATAGGGGTACCTGGGTGGCTCAGTCAGTTAAGTGTCTGATTTTTGGTCTAAGCTTAGGTCATAATCTTGTGGTCATGGAAGGGAACCCCAGCGCAGGCTCCACGCTCAGTGCAGAGTCTGCTTTGGATTTTCTCTCCCTCTCCTTCTGCCCTTCCCCCAACTTGTGCTCACTCTCTCTGTCTCTCTCTTTATCTCAAGTAAGTAAATAAAATCTTTTAAAAAAAAGAAAGAGCAAATTTAAATCACTGGAGCTGTATCAAAATTAAAAACTTGTACACAATGAAGAAAATAATCAACAAAATTAAAATTAAAAGGCAACCTACTGAATGGGAGAAGATATTTGCAAAGCACATATCCAATTAAGGGCTAGTATCCAAAATCTATAAAGAACTTACATAACTCAACTTCCAAATATCAAATAATACAATTTAAAAATGGGCAGAAGACATGAACAGACATTTCTCCAAAGAAGACACACAGATAGTCAATGGGTACATGAAAAAAATGCTCAACATCATTCATCATCAGGGAAATGTAAATCAAAAGTACAATGAGCTATCACCTCATACCTGTCAGAATGGCTAAAATCAACAATACAAGAAATAACAAGTGTTGGTAAGGATGTGAAGGAAAAGGAACACTTATACACTGTTGGTAGGAATGCAAACTGGTGCAGCCCTTGTGCAAAACAGTATGGAGGTTTCTCAAAAGGTTAAAAAACAGCTGGCTCAATCTGTAGACCATCTAACTCTTTATCTCAGGGCTCCTAATAAATAAATAAATAAATAAATAAATAAATAAATAAATAAATAAATAAATAAATAAATAAATAAATAAGGTTAAAAGTAGAACTGCCTACAATCCAAGAATTTCACTACTGGGTATTTACCAAAAAAATACAAAAACATTAATTCAAAGGGATACATGCACCCTTATGTTTATAGCAGCATTATTTACATTAGCCAAATTACAGAAGCAGCCCAAGTGTCCATCAGTAGATGAATGGGTAAAGGAAGTACACACACACACACACACACACACACACACATAATGGACTATTATTCAGCCATAAAAAAAGAATGAAATTTTGACATTTGCTACAACATGGATAGAGGTAGAGAGTATAATTCTAAGCAAAATTAGTCAGAGAAAGACAAATACCGCATGACTTCACTCATACGTGGAATTTAAGAAACAAAACAAATTGAACAAAGGAAAAAGAAAGTGAAAGAGACAAACCAAGAAACAGATTCTTAACTATGATAACAAACATATGGTTACCAGAGGGGAGTGGGTGGGATATGGGTAAAATAGATGATAGAGACTGAACAGTACACTTATCATGATGAGCACTGAGTAATGTAAAAAAAAAAAAAAAAAGAACAACAACAAAACAATAATAACAAAGGTCGAAGACTCACACTCCCCACTTTGAAAACTTACTACAAAACTACAGTAATCAAAACAGCATGCTACTGGCACACTGTGGTATAATATAGACCTATGGATCAATGGAAAATATTACAGAGCCCAGAAATAAATTCTCACATATATGGTAAATTAATTTTCAATTCAGTGCCAGGACCATTCAATGGGGAAAGGATAGTTTTTCAAACAAATGGTGCTGAAAAACCTGGATATCCACAAGAATGAAATAATACCTTTACTGTATACTGTATAGAAAAGCTGCACCCCCCCAAAAAAAAAAAACAGAAAAGCTGGCCCAAAATGGATCAAATATCTAAATTTAAGAGCTAAAACTACAAAACACATATTGTTTTCACATATTGTGGAAAATCTTCAAGACCCTGGATTTGGCAATCACTTCTTTCTTATGATGCCAAAAGCAAAGGCAACAAAATAGAAAGATAAATTGGGCTTCATAAAAATTTAAAATTTTATGCATTAAAGGACACTATCAAGAAAGTGAAAATAAAACATACAAAATGGGGGAAAATATTTGTAAATCATATATCTGATAAAAGATTAATATCAAGAATATATAAGGAACTCCTACAAGTTAACAACAAAAAACATACCCAATTTAAAGATGGGCAACAACCTAGAATAGACATTTTGCAAACAAGACAAATGTCCAACAAGCACATGAAAAGATATTCATCATAATCATTATGGAAATGCAAACCAAAACTACAATGAGATAACACTTCATACGTATGCTGGTTAGCTATAATTTTTAAAAAGTAATTTTTTAATGGAAAATAACAAGTATTGGTGAGGATGTTGAGAAACTGCAATGCTCATACACTGGTTGATAGAAATATAAAATGGTCAGCCACTGTGGAAAATAGTTTGGCAGTTTCTCAAAATGTTAAACATAGAATTACCATATGACCCAGCAATTCCACGTCTGAACATATAATCAAAAGAATTAAAAACAGGGACTCAAAGAGAAATTTGCATACAACATTATAGCAGCATTATTCACTATGGTCAAGGTGAAAACAACCCAAGTGTACATCAACAGATGAACGGATGAGAAAATATAGTATCACATACAAAAGAATTTTATTCAGCCATAAATAGGAATGGAGTTCTGACATGTTCTATACCAGGTCAACCTTGAAAACTTCATGCTAAGTGAAATAGGCCAGACACAACAGGACAAATATTATACGATTCCACTTCTATGAGATACCTACAATCGGCAAATTCATATTAAAAGCAGAATAGACACTACTGGGGTTAGGGGGAATGAGGAGTTATAGCTCAATGAGCACAATGTTTTTGTTCGGGATGATGAAAATGTTCTGGAAATAGTGATAATCATAACACAACACTGTGAATGTACTTAATGCACTTAATTATACATGTAAAAATGGCTAAAATGGTAAATTGTATATGTATTTCACCATGATAAAAAAAGTTAATCAAGAATTTCTGAAATAAAAAATGTAATTACCTGTCATAGCTAAGGGAAACAGTACAACACAGGTTTTTACCTACATAAGAATCTAGTACTATAGTAATTTGTATAATACTTTCATAAGCAAACAAATCAACTACTTTTATTTTTCTTTTTAAGATTTTATTTATTTATTCATGGGAGACACAGAAAGAGAGGCAGAGCCATAGACTGTGGGAGAA
Source organism: Nyctereutes procyonoides (assembly GCF_905146905.1). Classification (NCBI taxonomy): domain Eukaryota; kingdom Metazoa; phylum Chordata; class Mammalia; order Carnivora; family Canidae; genus Nyctereutes; species Nyctereutes procyonoides. The sequence goes on along the minus strand of NW_026575052.1, from coordinate 69,556,068 downwards.
GCAGGCTCCTCGTGCAGAGCCCAACATAAGACTCGATCCCAGGACTGGGATCACGCCCTGAGCCAAAGGCAGACACTTAACCGCTGAGCCACCCAGGCGTCCCTACTTTTTTTAATATATACAGACTGTATTCAGAGTTTACTTATTTAGGTATGCTTCCAAAAAAAATTAAAGGCTTAGATAAAATTAAATTGCCTAAACGTTGCATGCGAGTTTCATTAAATCCAAGATATATCAATAGTTTGTAACTTAAAATCTACAGAATATGTAATTTTTCAATTTTCATATTCAATTACTTAGAAGTTTTCAATGTTAGCTATAATTAAGGGGAAAAAATTTGAAAAATTTTCTCTATTGAAAAACAAAACTTAAGAATGTTGCCAAAGGGCAGCCAGGGTGGCTCAGTGGTTTAGCACCACCTTCAGCCCAAGCATGATCCTGGAGACCCGAGATTGAGTCCCATGTTGGGCTCCTTGCATGGAGCCTGCTTCTCCCTCTGCCTGTGCCTGTTTCTCTCCCTCTCTCCCTCTCTCTGTCTCTCACGAATAAATAAAATAAAATCTTTAAAAAAGAAAAGAATGTTGCCAAACTATTTAGGAGAATAAGATAAGTCCAACGATATGATGTAACATATGGTATTAGAGCTATAAAGTTTTAAGATGTCAACTTTCTGAAAGGTACAGAAACTCTCTCCCTGACTATTCTTGAAAAAAAACTTTGAAATTAGATCTTAGAAATCACAGAAGCTAAAATTATTTTGATTTCCTTCTTTTTAAAAAATATAGTTGGGGGGGCTGCTGCCTGGGTGGCTCCATGGGTTAAACGTCTGCTTTTGGCTCAGGTCATGATCCCAGTGTCCTGAGATGGAGGCCCAAGTGAACTCCCAGCTTAGCAGAGAGTCTGCTTCCCCTCTCTCTCTGCTCCCGCTCCCCCACACTCGTGCATTGCTCTCTCAAATACATAAAATCTTTAAATATATATATATATATATATATATATATATATATATATATATATTTGGAGGATTTCAGAGTAAGGGAAGACAAAACTAATATTCCAGTAGTGGGTGAGGTATTTAATGTCTTAGCTGGTAGTTTTAGTTTTGCCCATTAACTTCTCATTATATTTAGTTTTTTTTCCCTGTTTTGCATTAAAAAAAAAATTATGGACCACTTCACAAATATATGTGTCATCTTTGTGCAGGGGCCATGCTAATCTTCTCTGTATTGTTCCAATTTTAGTATATGTGCTGCTCAAATGAACCGTGTTTTGTATTTTTAATTGCATTTTCACCTATTTTAATTGAGGCATAAATATTTACACAGAATGTTTAACTCTTACAAAGCACCAGCTCTTAAGTATACGGTTCATAATATGCTACAAATGCATGTATCTAAGTAATTCACCCTAATCTCATGAGACAGAACATTTCCATTACCCCCAGGAAGTTTCCTGTGTGTCCTCTAGTCATTCTGAAAGTCTCCTTACCCCCACAGGCAATATTCATCCATCTTGCTGCATGTGTACATAGTCTACTATTTTTTATTGCCAAAAAGTATTCCACAGTAGGAATAAATGAAAATCTAGCTACTTTCCTATTAATACACATTGAGTTGTTTCTGGTTTGCAGCCATCATGAATAAAGCTGTTATGAACATTCCTGAACAAGTCTTCTGTGTGAACATGTGTTTTATTTCCCTTGGGGGTAATTATGTAGGAATGAAAATGGCAGATCATAAAGTAGGTATATGGTGAACTTTATAAGAAACTGCCAAAAGGTTTTTTTAAATATTGTACCATTTTACACTCCAATCAGCAATGTATCAGATGCTCTACATCCTCACCAAAATCTAGTGTTGTCAAACGGGTTTTTTTAAAAAATAAATTTTAGTGCAATTTCATTTATACAGAAGTGTGTCCCCCTTTAAAATGTACGCTGCAGTGAATTCTGTCCACTGCACACATCCATAGAACCACACAACTACCATACAACCAACATTTTCATCTCTCCAACTCCCTTCATGCTTCTCTGCAATCAAAGCCCTCCCAACTTTAGACAACCACTGATCTGCTGCTCTCTCTCACTATAGATTAGTTGACTAAGTTCTGAAATTTTATATAAGTAGAATCATGCACTCTTCCAAGTCTGGCTTCTTTTTTTTCCTCAGCATTTTGAGATTCATTCATGGTGCTAACCGTATCAACAGTTTGTTCTTTTTAAATTTCTGAGTAGTATACTATTACATGGATATACCACAGTTGTCTGTTGATGGATTTGGGACTGTTTCAAATTTGGGAATACTATGAATAAAGCTGTTATGAACATTCATGTATGAGTCCTTTTGTGGACACTGTTTTCAGTTCCCTTGAGTAAGTACCTAGGAGTAGTCCACGTGATAAATGTATGCTTCACTTAATGAAAATCGTCAAAATATTTTTCTAAGTGGCTATGTAATTCTGCATGTCTCTTAGCAATGTTTGAGTTCAGCTATCCTACATACCCAATAACCCTTAATATTTTTATTCTTCTTAAATTTAGCTATTCTAGTGGAGTACAGTGGTAGTTCTTTGTGGTTTTAATTTGCATCCCCCCCCCATCATGATGCTATTGAACATCTTTTCATGTGCTGATACACAATTCATGTACCTTCTTTTAGGCAGTTCTGCTTTTTCCCATTTTAAAAATTGGGTTGTCGGGAAGCAGGTCCTTGATCAAATACACATAATACAAATATTTTCTCCCCATCAGTGGCTTTACTTTTCATTTTCTTAATGGTGTTTTACAAAGAGCACAAGTTTTCATTTTGATGAAATACAATTTATCGTGTTGTTTTCTTTTCTGGTTGGTGCTTTTGTGTCCTTTCACAGAACTCTTTGTCTACCCCCAAAGTCACACATATTTTGTTCTTGACTAGAAGTTTTATTGTCTAGCTTTTACATGTATGTCAGTGATCTATTTGGCGTTAACTTTTTTCCATGATGTAAGGTAAAGATAAAGGTTCATTTTGTCTATATGGATATCTATGTGTTCCAGCACCACTCAAATCATCTCACTGAATACTAATAATCATGTATGCATGGGTCTCCCAATTCTCCACTGCCTTTCATTGTTATATATATCTATCACTAAAACAATTCTATACTAACGATTTTTGTAACTTTAAGTATTATAAAATAACAATATAAATAATATAAAACTAATTCTTTTTTTCAAAGTTGTTTGGTTACTCTGCGTCCTTTGCATTTCCAAATAAATTTTAGAATTAGCTTGTTTATTTCTAATAAAAAATTTGTTAAACCTTGCTGGAATTTTAAGTGGAAGTGAACTGGATTTATACAGCAATTTGTGGCTAAGTCATATCTTAATAATCCTGAGTCTTCCAATCCAGAAACATGGTACTATATCTCTCTGTTTATTTACGTTGTCTTTAAGATATTAAAATAATAAGGCTATTATTTTTGTTTCATTTCTCAGTTGTTTAATATATAGAAATACACTGATTTTTGTACAGTAGCTTTGTATTCCTGTATCTTATGACCTTGCAAAATCTACTTACTAGGTCTAGAAAGTGTTTTTGGTAGATCCCTTACAATGTTCTCTGTGCACAATCACATCTGCAAATAAAAAGTTTTACTTCTTCCTTCTCTTTTTCCTTCCTTCCTTTTATTTCCTTTTCATGATTTATTACATTAAGTAGGGACTCCACAATATTGTCAAATAGAAGTACTGAGAGCAGGGCGGCCCGGGTGGCTCAGCGGTTTAGCGCCACCTTCAGTCCAGGGCATGATCCTGGAGACCCGGGATCGAGTCCCATGTCAGGCTCCCTGCTTCTCTCCCTGCTTCTCTCCCTGCCTCTCTCTCTCTCTCTCTCTCTCTCTCTCTGTGTGTGTGTGTGTCTGTCTCTCAGGAATAAATAAATAAAATTAAAAAAAAAAAAGTACTGAGAGCAGACATCCTTACTCTGTTCCTGATATTAGTAGTAAAGTATTCAACATTTCTCCAAGTATGATACCTGTAGGTTTCTCTGTTATCAAATGGGGTAAATTTCTTTATATTCCCAGTTTTCTGAGAGATTTTATCATGAATGAGTGTTAAATTTTGTCAAATGCTTTTTCTGCATCTACTGAGAGATGATCATACGAATTTTCTCCTTTATTGTTTCTTGTTAAGCTATTAAATATGTTAATTATTAATATGTTAAAATGACAATCTCTCATTTCTGTGATAACTCCAACTTAATCATGACATTATTATCCTAGATTTAACTTGCTAACATATTGTTAAGAATTTTTCTATCTACAACCATGAAGGTTAGTGGTTTGAATTCCTTTCCTTATAATGGTCTTGTCTAATAATTACCAGGCCTATAATGGCCTCATAAAAAGGAGATGGGAAGTATTCCCTCCACCTCATTTTTTGAGTTTGAATAGAATTGGTATTCCTTAAACATTCTAATATACAGAATATGTTAATGCAGCCATCAGGATCTGGAGTCTTCTTTGTGGGTAGGTTTTTAACTACAAATCAATTTCTTCAACAGATTTAGGACTAGTCAGATTTTTTTTTTTTTTAATTTCTCCTGGGGTGTTTTGGTAATTTGTATCTCTCAAGGTGTAATATTGTGATTTATACTAAGAAATACATATTTGGTCTTCATCTCCATTCTCAGCACAGAGCACCTAAAACCCTTGGAATTTCCAAAGTGGTAAGAGCAACAAAGGTGTCTTTTGTTGTGTTAATGAGGTGACTTTTGGACTGCACCTAAAGATAGGGGCTGGTTGCCAAAAGAACCAAACCTGTGATTAGAGAGTTGGAACTTTCAGGCCCACCCCTCTGACCTTAGGGGAGGAGAGAAGGGCTGGCGTATGAATCACTCACCAATGGCTAATAATTTAATCAATTATGCATATGTAATGCAGCCTCCATAAAAATCCAAAAGGATGGGGTTCAAAAGCTTCCAGGTTGGTGAATACGTGAGGATTTGGGGAGAGTAGTGTGCTTGGAGAGGGCATGGAAGCTCTACACCTTTCCCCATACCTTGTCCCATGCATCTCTCCCATGTGGCTGTTCCTGGGTTATATTCTTTTGTAATAAATCAATGATCTAGTCAGTGTTTCTCTGAGTTCTTTGAGTCACTCTACCAAAGTAATCGAAGCCAAGGAGGGGGATGTTGGAACCTCAGATCTACAGCCATTTACAGCTGGTGGGTCAGACAACAAACCTGGACTCGAAATGAGTGGCTAGGATGAGGGGGCAGTCCTATAGGAATGAGTGTTTAATCTGTGGGACCTGATGCTATGATGTGGCCTCCAGGCAGACAGTGTCAGAATTGAGTTGAACTGTAAGATGCCCAGCTGGTGCTGCAGAATGGCTTGGTTTGGGAACCCATTGCCACCATACACAAACAAATCTGAATGGGTACAGAATCCTTACACACAATCTACCCATAATATCTAACTGTCAAATTCATGGACTTAAAGTTGTTCATAATATTCCCTTTTTATCTTTTTACTATCTGCAGGCTCTGAATGATGTCCCCTCTCTTATTCCTGATCTCGACATTTAATGTTTTTCCTCTTAATCACACAAACTGATTTCTAAAGTTTGAAATCCTTTCCAGAGACTGACATAAAGTCGCTCTCTGGTCTGCTGTCAATTCAAAGCCAACTAGAAAAGACAAACTATCAAATTTATGCTAAACATTTCACCATAGTTTGGCAAAATCAAGCAGTATTCACTTTCTAAGCCATGTGTTTTTGGTATCCTTATGCATCCTGAATATATATGAATATTTCAGAGCCTTAAATATCTCTCTACCTTTTTCCTAGAGATCCCACTTGATCCAAACACAATTTTCAGTACTGGTTCAAAGTAGATACAAGATTATGATCACATAAAAAGACAGCCAAGAGCAGTGACAGATGCTAAGGATTAAATAGGGAAAAGTGATTCTTCTTCCAAAGTCCTCACCTAAACTGAAGACAATTTGCATTAGCTCTTGTCTAGAGCGGATGCAGTTCTAGTAACCGTAAACTATGAGTATGATATGAAGTTCTGTCAATATCTTCAACTAGGGATTCTAGTTTGGGTCACATCACCCCAGGAAAGACTCCAGTGGTACCCAGCCTCTCCCACTAAGTCTACAGTGTAATTGTGTGATTTTTAATCAACTGTACATTTTGGTAAGGCATCACTGGTGCTTTAGGCAGCCAAAACTAGTGAGATTCAGAAATGAAGGCAGCTTAAAAAACAAAACAAAGCAAAAGAGAACAATGTATCAATTGAAAAATGTGCAAAGGATCTAAACAAACATTTCAACAAAGACATACATACAAACGACCAATAGTTGTATAAAACGGTGCTGAACCTCGCTAATCATCAGAGAAATGCAAACCAAAACCACAGTGAGATAGCACCTCATCCTGTTAGAATGACTACTGCTAAACAACAAAAACCCAAAGTATTAGGGAAAATGTGGAAAAAAGGGAACCCTGGCACACTATCGGAAGGAATGTAAATTGGTACAGTCAATTTATATGGAGGATCCTTGAGAAATTAAAAATAGAACTATCCTATGATCCAGCAATCCCATTTCTAGGTACTTATCCAAAAGAACTGAAATAAGGATCTCAAAGATAATATTTTTCAGTGTTAAAAAAGAAAGAAATCTTGCCATTTGTGACAACATGAATGAACCTGGAAGATATCATGCTCAGTGAAATAAGCCAGTCATGGAAAAGTAGATAAATACTATATGATCTCATTTATATGTGGAATCTGAAATAGACTCACAGAAGAAGAGACTATATCACAAGGGGCCAGGGAAAGTAGGGAAAATGGGGAGGTGATTGTCAAAGGGTACAAAGTTTTAGTTATGCAAGATTTTGGAGACTACTATAGAGCAAAGTGCTTAGAGCTAACAGTACTGTATTGTATATTTAAAATTTGCCAACAGGGTAGATCTTATGTTAAGAGTTCTTAATGCAGACACACACATACACACACAAATGCAAAAATAGCAGTAACAACAATACTTACGGAGGTCACGAATATGTTTATGGCCTTAATGGAGGGAACAGTTTCATGCTGTATATTTATCCCCAAACTCACTGAGTTGTACACATTAAATATGTAAGCTTTTTTTTTAAATTTTATTTATTTATTCATGACAGACAGAGAGAGAGAGGCAGAGACACAGGCAGAGGGAGAAGCAGGCTCCATGCAGAGAGCCCAATGTGGGACTGGATCCCAGGTCTCCAGGATCATGCCCTGGGCTGAAGGCGGGGCTAAACCGCTGGGCCACCAGGGCTGCCCATGTAAGCTTGTTACATATCAATCATACCTCAATAAAGGCATTTTAAAAAGCCAAGGTATGTCAAATATCCAGAACTCTAACATATTTGGGTATCTAACAACTATTCTAACAGGAGGACCTTTGAAGAAGCAACCCTGGACCTCTGTTTGAACAGCTTTATATCAAAGTCAACTGGAGAATCTGGGATTTCCTATTAACTCTCAGAGGCACTGTTTTTACCTAGGAAAAGAAAGCAAAAGAGAAATCCATTCACCACTGTCATTTCTTCTTCTTCTATTGATATACTCATACCCACTTTTTAGTGTCTCTTGGCAAAACAGATACATGGGGTCTAAACTAAACATCACATCCTAGAAGACAAGAAATACTTCGCATGTATGCCATCACATTCAAGGACGTCAGTTTTCTCCAAGGCTCCTCTTACTCCTTTGAATTCAAATCATTCTCTTTGGAGATGCCTATCAACCTCGGTTATGCCTTCTTCATTTGTTTACCGTCTCACTCTGTCAGAGCCTCCTTATCTTTACTCCTTCTCCAACATCACTTTCAATGACTTCAAGAAATCCTGCCTCTTCTTCAGAATTGGCAACTGGAGTCTGTCATTAGCTTGCATTGTATTTGCACTGTGCTATCCAGTGCACCTCACATTCCATGAGATTGAAAGACAAGACTGATTCAACAGACAGACAGAATAGCTGCTAGTGTTAAATGACTGGAAGGGTATGTGGAAAGAAATATTCTGTTAATGATTAGCTTATTATTATTTATGTTAGAATACCTACTGAAACCCTTTATGATGTATACTTAGGCAAAGAGCATCATATATATATACACACACACACATATATGAATGATAAATATGAAAGAGCACATAGAGAAAGAGAATGAGGATATATACGTTTTATTGCATTGTAATTTTTACTACCCTTGATAGAGTTAATATGAACAAATGACTGACTATAAGATGCACAAAAGAAATTATTCTGTTACTTGCTTAAAGAAAAATACCTTTCTGTAAATGACACAAATTACTTTTATAATACAGCTAAAACATATCAATAGCTTCAATATGACCAGAATCAGAGTTCTATAACTTTAAAAAATATTAACTTTTGGTTAAAGTATAACATACACACAAAAATGTACAACACGTATCATGGTTGAATTTTAAAGTGCTCTTTTGACATAAAGTTTATTTTATCTGGAAAGAATATTACTTTGGTATACTAATGACATGTAGAAATGCATGTGATTGAAAATATAAGAAAATAATTACAATTTTAATCTTGAAATTTTCACTTGTTCAGTCATTTAAATTTTCTCTCCATATTTTTGCCTGTTTTCTTTCTTTCTTTCTTTCTTTCTTTTTTTTTTTTTTTTTTTTTTTTTGCCTGTTTTCTTTACATTGATTTCAATCTGGGCAGAAAAATTCCAAAATCAGGATACCGTAAGAATTCAGACTTTGGAAGGAGCTATGAATGTCATTTAGTCTTATTTTTTTCAAACTTGGAAGGTCACCAGGGGATCTTTTTAAAAGTTAAGGCTTTTCAGTCTCCTTCCAGGGATTCTAACATTAGCTTAATGGTGGGAATAAGAATCCGTGGTTTTATAAGTTGCCCAAGTGATTCTAATGATCACCCAGATTTCCCTGACTTAAATTCCTACCAAAGCAGGAATTCTGTCTGTTATTCCCCAAGTGAAGGTCATCCTATCTATAAAGAATACATTCAATTTCAGTTACCTTCTTTAAAAAAAGTTTTTTTTTTCTGAATACAGAGCTGAATAAATTGGCTCATCTATCCACAGATCCTACCCCTGCCCTTCCTAGCCATTCAAAATAAATCTTACCTCTTTTCCAAATTACAGTACTTGAAAATACAGCATTTTTTAAAAAGTACAGTGCTTTGTAAGTTTCCTTTCCCCATTTACAAAATTGGTAAAATACATGTATGTGTGTCTAAGTATGTATGTGTCTATCTACATAGACATACGTGTATAGAAGGAGGGCTGATACCCACACAGTTCAAAATCTGTATATAACTTTTGACTCCCCAGAACTTACTGTTGACTGGAAGTCTTACGGATGACAAAAACAGTCAATTAATACACTTATTTTATATAATACACTATTTACTGTAGTCTTACAATAAACTAAAGAAACTATTATTAACAAAATCATATGGAAAAATATATTTACAGTACTGTTTTGTTTTTGTCAAAAAATATCTGCATATAAGCAGACGCACACAGTTCAAACCTGTGTTGTTCAAGGATCAATTGTATGTATCTTCCCTATGGGCAGAGAAGGGTATCTATAATACACTATTAAATGAAAAAAAGAAAGGTAAATTGAAAACATTTCCTAAAAGCATTATAATTGGGATCCCTGCGTGGCTCAGTGGTTTAGCGTCTGCCTTTGGCCCAGGGCGCAATCCTGGAGACTCGGGATCGAGTTCCACGTCGGACTTCCTGCATGGAGCCTGCTTCTCCCTTCTCCTGTGTCTCTGCCTCTCTCTCTCTCTCTCTCTCTCTCTCTCTCTCTTTCTCTGTGTGTGTGTGTCTATCATAAATAAAATAAATAAATCTTTTAAAAAATTTAATAAATAAATAAAAATAAAAGCATTATAATTAATATCTGATTTAAGCTGGATGCCCAAAGCATTTCCTTACCCCCTTCACATTCACTAGGTAGATGATACGTTTCCAGAAGCCAATATGTAGAACCCAGAGGAGAAAATAGGACTCACTGACCAACCTAACACAAGTTCTTTTAAATACAGAATCTTTACTTACTATCAAACTTTTGGGGATTAAAGATGTCTGGATATCTTGAGGTTAAAAAAAAAAAAATGATGCCCATTAATCCCCAAGATCACAGTAGCGAAGGCATATCCAGAAGAAATGTAATCATAAACCCAGCTTTCTAACTACTGATATTTAAGGATACTCTCCACGTTTTAAGAAAAAAGAAAATCAAGATGTTCTTAAGAATATAAGTTCCGCCAAGATATACTAAAGATTAATGCACTGAACAAGAGTCTAAGTCAAGAGACTATGTCCTCACTTGGGTGTAAGAAGGAAGCAGTAGTTATGGGATCAGGAGCAAGCACTGCATATGTAGCACTACTCATGACTGTGCCAGATGTGGATCGTGACAAGGAGAAAAGGCAGTAAGAAACCAATTCTGAATCAAAACCACTCCCAGTATCAAATAGAAAACTTAAGAGCAGCCAATGTAACTAAGGAAAAGAAAATACATTCTTTAACTTGCCATTTTTTAATAATAATAGTTTTCTCTGGTCTGCCCAAAAACTTTCCCCAAAATAGATGGACATTCAGAAATATCAAATATGGGTTCTAAATCTATTCTCTTATTCACAAATCTACACAGTGGGATTCCTTGCATATTCATGGAGAACTAGACAAAAGAGGACTTAGAAAAAAACAATTAGTTTCTTAAACCACAGTACAGTGTATCTGCTTGTCCCTCAGATTATTTTAGAAGTACAAAAGTCCATCTTCCAGATTTTATTGTGAAATAAAATATTTGCACAATCTTCAATTTATTTAAGAATATGACAGCTTCGACTAAAAAACGATTTTGGTGGAAGCAATCCAAAATGAAGTTTTTACATGAAGACATCTTCCTACTCTAAACCAATAGAACATATAAAAGGTTCATTAGATTTAACATATTTAATTCTTTATGGTCAATTAAAAGTAGATAAATATAGGACAATCTTTAAGTCTAATAACCTTTCGGTTTGCTAATCTAATCACATCAACCAGAAAGAAAAACAAGTGCCTCCCATATGGTCTTTCTGTAACAGAAAGTAGCTGCATTCAGTAATGGCATCTGTGCGTCTTTACCCACACTAGCATTGCTCACGCTGAAATCACCATATTGTTAAGTATAATAAGATGACAGGTCCCTTCACAAAGCAGAGAACAAAAGAAATGGAATATCACTTTTGTACTAGAATAATTTGACCTGGTAAAAACTGAAGAAATGAAAAAGGATCAGAGATTCTGTAACCAAAGAATAAGGACTTCACAAAATGTTTATCTCAGAAGAAAACAAATGCTAAGAAACACAGACAATGTATTGAGAAATTTTCTGTAGCTGGGGGTACTCATTTGCTGATGGATGCATCTAGTGATAGGTCCCACCCAATTCATTCATATCTGGAATTCTGCTGCAATGTCACTTCATACCTGCTGCTGCTACTGCTGCTGATCTGAATTCTGGAAGGCTTTACCTTTATTCGCAACCCGCAGCATAAAGCTTTTGACATGCAATGGTATTCTGACATACAGACTCAGGTTTACAAAGGAACACATGTTTAAAGTTAAATAATAGTGTTATATTACATGGCACTACAATGAGCCTAGAATGAGTCCTAGGCCTCCCCTGAAAAACAAAAACAAAAAAAAACCACGTTTTTAAAAAATTATTCAAGTACTGTTTTGAGTAAGTGTGTATCCTTCTCAAAAAGTATGTAAGTATTATTTTAAACAGTATAGGTTTTCAAGAAGCCAGAGTTCCACAAGACTAGTGACATACTGCCTATTTTTAAAAATCTGTAAGTGGTGTCTGTTGATCATAGTTTTGGAATTAAGCAAAAAAGAGAAAATACAAAAATAATGTAATCCCCAAATCTCATCATCTAGAATGAACAACAGCTAACATTTTGTCATAACCAATGTCATGATCGTTTTTAACTTGTGATGAAATGTTTATGATATTGAAAAATGTTTAATAAAGAACGTTAATAGACTAGCCGTTCGTTTTAAGACAAAATATTTTACCAATACAGACACATTATCTTTTTATAGTTTCCCCACCAGCCCATGTCCCCATCCACCGGTGTGTTAATTACCATTATCTCACCCCTTAGTGCAAGTTATTTCATACACATGTGTACACACTGTGTGGGTTACTGTTACTTGGCTACAGGCTTCCCAAAGGGAGGAAAGATGCAAAGAAAAAAAGGCACCAAAGATGTGAACAGTAGTCCTAATGAAAATGGAGGTCCAGAAGACAAAATACTCATACCCTACACACTTCTGTATAATCTAAATTAAGTATTCACATGTTCTGTATCCTTATACAAACTCAATAACGTTTTAGAATTTTTCTTAGTCTTGACTCACTCATTCATTCACTCATTGGAAAAAAAATATTTGTGGGCCAGCAATGGGCTAGGTGTTCTTCTTGGCACAGAAAGTACCATGTGAACAAAACGAACCACACTTAATACTAGCATTCAAGATACATGATCTGCCCCAATAAATAAGCAAAATCAGATGGATAAGTATATCAGATGCACAGTAAAGGCAAGCAAGGTGTGTCATGGGAGCAGGGGGAAGGTGTTCGATAAACCCAATGGTCAGCAAAGGCCTCACTCAGGTGACCTCAAGGCAAGACCTGAAAGAGACAAGGAAGCGAGCCCTGCACACACCTGAGTGGGGAGAGTGCTCCCAGTGGAGGATACAGCTAGTGGTGGGAAGGCTCTGGGGAATGCCACACCCAGGAGTGTGCTCAAGAGTCCAGAATGACCAGTACAGAGGGAAGGCAGTGAGAGCAGCAGAAGGTGAGGTCCAGGAGGTAGGAGGGCAGATTGTGTGGGGCTCTGCAGGGCCTATAAGGACTTCAGCTTTTAACCCTGAGGGAAATGAGAAGCCATCAGAGGAATGTGAGCAAAGGAGTGACACGCTCTGATCTACAGAAGGTTTGCTCTGGTTACCGTGTGGAGAACAGACTCCAAGAGGGCAAGCACGTGAGGCTGACAGTCACCCAGATTTGTATAGTGTGCATGAGAGAGATCAAAGATCACTCCAAGAAGCCGGACCTGAAAGGCCAGAGTGCTGGTGCTTGAGAGGAGGGAACTGGGAAGGTGGGCAGGAGGAGTGGATGCAGAGAATCTGGAATCTGGTTTTTGATATGCCTCTTTACTCTCCAAGTGGAGACTCAGTGGTCAGGTGGATGTAGGAATCTGACTTTAAGGGATATAGAGACCAGACAGGGGTGGACACACACACACACAACTATACAGGTGTATATTTGAATTATCAGTATATACTTGATGTTTAAAGTCAGGAAAGTGAGCACAAGGTCACCTGGGTGGCTCAGTGGTTGAGCATCTGTCTTTGGCTCAGGGCATGATCCCAGGGTCCTGAGATGAAGTCCTGCATTAGACTCCCTGAAGGGAACCTGCCTCTCCCTCTGCCTGTGTCTCTGCCTGTCTCCGTGTGTCTCTCATGAATAAATAAATAAAATTTAAAAAAAAAAAAAGGAACGTGAACACAGAAAAAAGAAAGAGGGTCAAACTCAACCCTGATGTATATGAAGATTTAGCAGGCCAGAAAGTTGAGGAAATTACCAGGTTGAGAAGTGAGGAGGAGGGACCAATAAGGTAGGTGGATAATCAAGACAGTACAGTGTACCCGAATCTAGGTGAACACTGAAGAAAAATTAAAGCCCTTCCTACATATTCCTTCACTAATTCAACAGTATTTACTGAGTACCTACTATGAGCCATACACAGTCGAAGCAAACAGGGTGCCTGTTGCTATGGGAGTTGCAGTCCAGGGGGGAATACGGATAAAGCAATTCGCAGGCACTATTCCTAATAAAGCAAAGGGTGTCTGGGAATAAGGCACTGGGGGGTAACTACTCCAGTCCTAGACGGTCAGGAAAGGCTTTCCTAAGTTAGTGATGGTGAAGGAGAGACCAGATTGATGAAAAAGCAGGCAGGAGGGAGGTGGAGGAGGAGAAGCTGGAAGGGTGGAAGGAAACAGTATTTGAAAGGACCCAAAGTGGAGAGAAGCGTGGAACAGTGTCCCCAGTGGAACAAAGTGTAGGAGATTATTTACTATCCTTTCAGCCTTCTCAAGAGTTTGAACTTTATTCCACAAGCGATGGGAAACCAGAAAATTGTTCTCCCAGAGGGAATGTAACAATTGACCTTGGATTGAAGGAGGAGCACTGTGAGTAGGGCAGGTTCAGGGTGCCTGCGGAGGACCAGGCTCAAGGCTGGGAACCGGGCTCAAGGCTGGGAAGGTAGTCAGGGAGCCTGGGCTGTGGCTGACCCAAACTCAGGTAGTGGCTGCGGGATCTGGAATGCAGACTTGGTAGGACTTTGGATAGGAAGAATGAGGAGAGAGAAGGGTCAAGGATGATAACCCGGTTTTTGACTGGGACAGATAAGGAGATAGCTGGTGCTATTCACTAAAAGAAGGAACTCCGCCAGAGGGGAAGGTCGCTGGTAGGAGTAAAATTTGTTAAGTTTGATGCTTGTGGGTGATCCAAAAAAAAAAAAAAAAAAAAAACAACAGTTTAGCAAATAGGTCTGGAGAGCAACTATAACACATGGGATTGAGCTGTAAATTTAGAATCACCAGCAAGCAGATTAAAGCCATGGGAGGGTGAAAAGTGAGACCCTTGGAAGTGAGAAAGAGTAGAGGAATGGCAAGAGCCTGGCTCTAGGTAAAGCCAACATGAAGGGGGGCAGAGAGGAAGAAGAACCCCAGGGAGAGAAAGGGGGAAGGGAGAGAGAAAGAAAGAGAGAGTGCCCAAGATAGCGCCTGAGAAGGAACAAGGGACAAAAGCCAAGTGCACAGTATTCCAGAAAGAGGAGCAAAAGGATGAATTCTCATAGTTCAGACACAGAAAAATGCCTTACTGTATTATCTACACTATTCCAAAATCAACCAATGATTATCTTTCATCAGCTATAATACATTTTAGTCCTGGGATAATCTCAGTCTAGATGAAGAAGCCAGACATCAAATGAAATAAATTAATAAATAATACTGATTAGCATCAGTAAATATGTTTATTTTAACAACCAATTGTGGAAGGGCTGAAAATTCTATTCCTGGGGAATACGATGGCCTACAGATAAAAAAATGAAATAAGTATTAGAAATAGGAAAAATAATGTGGTCTAAAAAGCTGAGGAATGAGTTGGTTAAAGAAAAAGAAAAAAAAGAGGCAAGCTGAACCTTAAAGGATGAGCTCTATAGTGTATCAAAGGGGTGATGATATCACCAAGGATTCAGTCTAAATTAAGCGATTCTGTGAGCAACGCCACTTCAAGGCTAAATGTCGGAAGACTTCACAGACCAGACTGTACACACGCACACAACACACCAGCTCAGAGAGTAAAATGATGTTTTCAGACACACAAAGTATGTAACTCTGCATGAATAGAATTGTGCCATCCTTACTGTACAATCCCAAGATATATTCTACTGAATTGTCACAATTCGTTATTTGAAGAGGATTGTTTGTCATTTGTTTGGTTTTTAACCTTCCAATATATGCTTGGGGAGTGGTGCTTACATTTATTCATGTACCAACACAATTAGATGCTAATACATAAGATGAACAAGTAGTTCCACCTTATTTACAACGGTGGAATTAACTAGGTAAGTCATGAATCAGAGATTCCTATTAATTTACTACATTAATTTCTTCTGTCCTACACCGTTAAGTTTTTGGCTGATTAACAATATTAGTATTAAGATATATATGCTTGTGTCTTTGGTAGGTAGAAACACATAAATGTGTGTATTCCAACACATTTAGGAACATGGCTATCGGTTTCTAAAAGCTTTTAAAGAATGACAGTACTACTCTAGAATGTAATATTTCTAATAAAAGTAAACACAAAAATTAAGTGCAGTGTTTCAAGACTTAAATATGTATCAACCCAAAGAATTCCAGCGGCAACTCTCTTTTTATTACTAATAAATATTCACAACATTTAAAGTGCATCCAAAGTATCAGTGAGAGGTAAATGCACAACAATGAAACAGGCAATAATTACTCCTTAAGCTGAGATATTAAAATGTTGTCTGACAGCATATAGCCCCTTTATTTCTATTCCCACATAGAATTAGGGTAACTATCTACCTATTCTTTAAAAAGCCAAACAATATGATAGCTTAATATCAACCTCAAGTTCTGTGTATAATCTTTAAATTAGCAAAATACAGGCAACAGAATGATTTCTTGGTTCCCAAACTACAAATAATATGGTTATGCCAGCAGAAACATCCAAATGAAAACAAATGTCACAGCTCTTAAAAAAATACATAACTGTCAGTGTTAATATAAGCCAAGTGTGCAACTGGAAACACTGCTTTCAAGCCAAGGACAAGATGTATCTAATATAAATTCTTGGTTTGGGGACATCCCTTAAATGACACCCCTCTCCCCCCCAAAAATCAAATAACATTAGCTTTTGCAAATATAATGCAAATAACATGCTAATTAAAGTATTCACAAGACAATGACGAATAAGGCTTTGGGACCACAGTACATATCATTATGTAACTACAATACACATTAAGCAATCGCCAAGTTGTACGTAGGCCTTCCAAAAGGAGTTATTATGGTTTACCATGATCAGAGGATTGTGGTGTTATACTTAATCACGTTTTTACCTGCAAGCAGGTGTTTACAGGTGTCAAAAAGTAAAGCACGGATTCTAACTGTAACCCCCTTCTACGGAGTTGTATAGTTATGGGACACTGTACCCACCTCCCTGTATCTTCTACATAAACTTTCTAACCCAATATGAAGTAAGCTACATGAAGCAAGTTTCTCTGCCTGCTTTAAAAACAACTGAACTTGACTCATTTTTATTAAAATACCAAAACTCACACACACAGAAGTAGGCCTTGTTTCAATGGCCATGAACTTAAAATTTAACACTTACAAGGCACAAAAGAAATAATGAGAGTAAAGGCTCTTTGGAGGATGTTACTATAACCTAGTCAATCTGTCAATAAAAACATAGACGGCTCAAAAGTAAAGTTCAAAGTGTAACAATAGTCAGTACATTTAGTTAGCAAATTACAGAAACCACCAAGAACTATGTAAACACAATATAGCCCTTATAGAATTAAGTAGAATATAAAAAGAAGATGAATGTATAGAAGGAGAAGAAAGAATATGAGAGGCAACAGGGCATATGGGTGTCATAAATTAATGGATTTTCCGATTTCTGCCCTGCCTACTTAAAAAATTTCAGAAAGCCTGGCCTATAATCTTCCGAGCCTTCCCAAAGATGATGGCCTAAAGCCAAAGCAAGCCACCTGACACCCAAGGGCCGCTCACAGGACTTCCCAGCACTTCCCAGCGGTGAAAAGAAGGGCATAAATAAAGGAACAGGTAAAGGCAGGAAAGGATTTTTCAGCGAGCTGGAATCACAACTTCTACAAATCTGTTTTTCCAGGCTGTGTTCAAACTGTCCAGGGGAGAAAAGACTTGTTTTTTTTCTACCCAGAGCAGAGAGTCACATCAACAGCAAGCCCGAACACCCATCAAAGACCAAGTGAGCCGGGTCCCCTCCCCGTTGCAGCAGGCATGCCAGCTGCCCCCTCTCCACCTCTGAGAGCAGATCCTGGATACAGACCCACAGAATGCACAAAGGCATCCCCGGCATGGCCCAACTCTAAAACTACTGGTGGACGGAACTGACAGAAGACAGAGACACTTGTAGCATTTCCAGTCACCTGAAATGGGAGGATTCCCGGCTCTGAGGTGATGGGGCAAGATGGGGCATTTCTAAGTGAGGAAACCCTTCTTGCGGAATCACTGGCAGTTCCTGGAAGCAAAAGCGGGCAAGGCTGCACTGCCCTGGAGTCAAGCTGGGGAACTCCCACAAACCAGCCCAAAGGCCCCAAGACCTCTCCCCAAGCCCCTGGCAGCTGACCTCCCCCGCAACCCCAACGCCAGCAGGACACCTTGCAGATGGCAGCCCAAGATGCTGCCTCTGCGCTTACCTCACAGGTGGGGGACCCGCACGCCTTGAGCTTGTCACCATCTCCCTCCGGCAGACCAGTCCGGCGTGTGGCCATCATTTCATCTCAAATTATAAAGAAGGGACCAACCCTTCGGGGTCCACATTGGGGGGGCGGGATGCCACCACACACCGAAAAGGGAAGAAATGCCACACCAGGCTCCGAGGAGGTGCAGGGCTGGAGAACCGAGTAATGCGCCCGGGAACGAAACGTTTTTATGAAGGCTCCTGCAAAACGCCCTGATGATCTCTTCGGACTTCAACTGACTTCACCGTCTTCGTCCATCTCTCGAGACTTTAGAAAAAAAAAAAAAAACCACACACACACACAAAGACGACGGGTCTTCTTGGCAGCTACGGAGGCCAACTGCAGAAAGCGGTCCCCCTCCTCCGGGCGCTACTCCGCGACCAAGGGCAATCCGAGTGGGTCGCGAAGGCTCGAGCTCAGCTCCCGGAGAGACCTCGCCTAGAACGGGGAAGAGTTAAAGGGCGTGAACTTTCTCCAGACGCTGACCTTAGCCTTGCCACCAGTCTACACCAAGTTCGCGTTTCCAGCACTCGGAAAGATTATCCGGTCCATGCTGATGAACCTCACGCACGAGAGAGGAAATAATCCTCCCTTAGAAAGCAGAAAGAAAAGAGGAAAAACCTAGAAATCAGGGGGAGAGAAAATGAGAAGCATCCTACGTGCACGGTGTGTGCGCCAAACACGCCTGGGTGGCGTGCAGCCTTCAGGGGGAAAAAAAAATCCCTTTTCAAGTGCATTTTAATGAATGTATTTTCTGGGCAAAAGAGAGCGTGTATGGATAGGCTCTGGGGCATCACCCAGACACGTACACTTAACGGGAAGTTTTCTCCCCCACGAGATTAAAATGGAATGATACTTTCCAAAAGCTCGGATCGCTCCCCTACACCCCCCCACCCCCACCCCCACCCCCAAAATAAAAACAAAAAGCCAGCCTCGGAGGCGGGCAGCGCCGGCTGGGCCGGCGGCGGGCGGACGGGGTGAGCCCTGCGCCCCGAGGCCGCCCCGAGGAGGCGGCTGTTTGGCTTGGCCCGCGGCGGCGCTGGGCGGGGAGGTGTGCGCGGCCGCGGGCGGGACCCGGGCGCAGCTCCCTCTCCGGGGCATTATTCTGGAGCGACAGAAATGAAGCCGCAGCCCGGGCAACTTTACTTGCTGCTCCCCGAACTATACCACTCGGCACTCTCTTTCCCTTGCCCTGGGGCCACCTCGGGAAGGGAAGGGAAAAGAGAGAGAGGAAAAAAAAAAAAAAAAAAAAAAAAAAAACAGAAAAAAAACCACCACCCACCCACCCACCACTATTTCCTCCGCCCCTTCCAGAGGCGGGTCGGTGATCTCGATCTCCCGGGAAGGGCGGCCCAAATATGTACTTCTCTAAAGGTGTCGGGAGACCCGGGGGAAACCCCCAAACCGAGGGGCTTACCCTTCGCAGCCCGCCCGGCCCGGCTTCCGAGGCGCGGCGGCGAGCAGAGCGGGGACGCGGGCGGGCGCCGGGCCCGGCCGGGACGCGCTAGGCCGCAGGCTCGGTTAATATTCATGAGCGGACGGGAGGCGCCCCTCCTCCACGCCGGCCGGCCGGACCTCGGCGCCCGCCGCCGGCCTTTGTGCCCTTCCCTCCTTCCTCCGGCCCTCCCTCGCTCCGCACACGCCGGCGCGGCCCCTCCGCCCCCGCCGGGCGTCCGCCGCGGGCTCCCTCCGGCCCCGCGCCAGCGCCGGGCGGGGTGGCCCGGGGTGGCGGGAAGGGAGGGAGCCCGCGGCGCGCCGTGCCCTCCACCCGCCCGCGGGCGCTGCGCCCTCTCGGCCAAGGCGGAAAGCAAAGCAGACACGCACCGGAGGAAGCGGGGCGAGTGGATCCGCTCGGGGCTGGCGGGCCCCCGGCGGCGCGCCCCGCACGCCCGGCGCGAGGACGATCCGGCGCTGCCCGCCGCCGCGCTCCGAGGCCGCCGCCCCCGGCCGGCCGCTCCCAGGCAGCGCCGCGACCCGCCCCGGCCGGCCCCGGGCTCTCGGCCGCCGCGGGAGGGCGTGGGGCGGGGCGGCGGCCGCCGGACTCTCCCCTCGCCTCGCCTCGCCGGGCCGGGCCGGGGCCGCGCTCGGGCGCCCGCGACCGCCAAGTGACAGAAGCGCGTCGCTCCGCCGCCGCGCCGAGCTGCTTCCCGGGGGCGGATTTCTCGCTTCTTCCTCCCTGGATCCACCTCCTCCCACTCCACCTCCTTCCCCTCCCCTCCCCAGGGGAGGCTCCGGGGCTGAATATTTTCTGTCTTGAATAATACGGTCCCGGGAACCGACGCTGGAGAAGGGGGATTAGCCGGGGCGGGGTGGGGGGCGGGGGGCTCGCCAGCCCCCTCCCGGGGCGGCTCCGACCTGCAGGCCTTCACTTCCTCCCACCCAGACCCCCGCCCCCCAAAGCCTCCCCGGCCTCCTCCGGTCGGCCGAGCGCAGCGAGCGGGACCGGCCGGGAACCGAGCTTTCTGCGGGGGAAGACGACGAGGTGCTGGGTGTCAGGGGCGGACCGGGGAGCAGCTCCGCGGCTGGACTCGCCGGCTGGAGGGGTCACAGGGTCCCGGCCCGCGGGGAACCGATCTTGGCGAATTTCTCGCCCCCTCTTTTTGGCTGCGGGAGGGGAAAGGAGCGGCGAGGCGAGGTGCGACCTGGAGATAACAAGGGAGTGTCCTTTCACGCCCAACTGCAAAATAGGTTCCCGAGTGGGGGGAAGGGGGTCGCAGCGAGGCGTTGTTCATTCACTTATTTCCCCATGTAAATCTGCAGGCGGCCGAATGAAGTCGGCGCGGCCCGCGGGACCGGGGCAAGGCGGCGGGCGCTCCACCCCACAGGTCACCGCGGCTCCGGGCCCCGAGCTCCGCCGCGGCCCCTCCCCACCCGGTCCCCGGCCGGCCGCGGACCCCGGGCGGCTCGCTCCGCCCGGCCCCGCCCCGCCCCGCCCCGCCCCGCCGCGCCTCACAACATCTCCCGCTGCAAACGGCCCAATCGGGAGGCGCGACGAGAGCATGCGAGCCAATCAGGGGCTGCTGACTCAGGCTTCCCTCCACCCTTCGCCCCGCCCCCGGGGGGAAAAGCCGCCGCCCCTCGGGCTCCTCTTCCCACTCCCCCGCGGACCCCCCCGGGGGTCCCCCCCGCTCTCCGCTCCTGGGGAGGTGGCTCCCCGGCTGCGATGCTCGCCGGGCTGCTGTGGGGTAGTCCGCCGAGGCGGCGGCGTTTGTCACCTTGTCACCCTCGTCCTCGCCCCCTCCCGGACACACCCCTGCTCCCTTCCCCAGTCCTCCTGCTGGTGCTGTTGAGGGTCGTTTGTATCCTCACTCCGGCGGGGGACTGCCAGCTATTGTGTCTGCTCAGCTGCCACCACCCTCCTGGGGGAAAAAAAAAGGAACAAAACCAAGAAGCTATGGGATCTGCTTACCTTTTCCTTCTTTCTTAAACCACACTATCCCCTGAAGATTTTAAGACATCTCCCCATCCCCTACTCCCCGCCCGCCGCCTGGGGTCCTGTTTCTCGATAAGGAAACCCCCCCCCCCCCCCAAAACCAACCAAACAACCAACCAAACAAAAACACACTCCCTGGAGCCTGAATACCTGTGCCTTCGTTTTTAATATTCCTCAGAGTGGAAGGTGCCAAACATTTAGAATATACAACTAAATCCTCAGCCTCAATTAGAGGAAAGACTGACTGGATCATCTTTATATAGCCATGAAATTTGCATGTTCATGACAGCCCCTGACAAAACTAGTCAGCCAATAACAAAGAACAACAACAACAATAAAAAAAAAAAAAAGAATAAAAAAGAGGGAATGCCTGCCAGTCATTTGGTAATTTACTGAATAGCCCACTGGGCTATAGCAGTATCCAGTTCTAGATACTGTTGAGTAAATTAACAAGAAGTGAATAGAAATGCAGGGTTCAAGTAGCGTACCTCTAGTGGGCTTATAGAATATGTCCAGAAAGGAAAAACAATTTCAGGCACAAAACAGCTCCTTACAAATGCAAATGTGCATGCATGGCTAAACGGAGTACTGCATAGCTGAGGATATCTAGGGTTAAGATTTTTGCAATGGAAATTTTTATAAATGTTGATTTTAAAAGATTTTCAGCTTGGTAAAGGAGAGTAAATACTGGCCATGGAAGGCGACATGAGAGGAGGTAAGCACATCTTAGGAATTGTTGGGAAATAACATAACCTAGAAAGACATTTCTATAAAAGGTAGATGGAAGCATCAAGATTACAGTCTAGCTCCATCATTTACCTTGTGACTTAAGGCAAATTATTACTTATGTGTATAAAGTACTAGAGCTATCGAGTAATAGTGCTGCCTGCCATCTATATAGCACTGTCTCAGCGCTAGGTATTCCTCCAAGAGCTTTACACACAACTTAATGAAGTAACTGTGTGACAGAGACAGGACTAAGCCCAGAGGGTTGGCTCCAGAGTTCACGCTTTTCTCCACAACACTACACTACCCCTAACGTGGTTTTCCAACAATACAACAACATTAACTAACGTTTACTTTGCTTATTATGTGCTAATTATTGTGCTTTGTGGGTAACTAATTTATTCTTACCTCTGGGTTAGGCATGACTATGATGTTCCATATTGGGGAATGTTTTTAAGAGCCATTATGAGAAGTTATAATGATATGTATCTTATTTCTGTTAAGATGGGAATGATCATGATGTTCTAAAATTTGGAGAAATTTTTAAGAATCATTATGATACATTGCTATCATATGTATCTATGTATATAGACTATCTGGTTGGACAGGGACAGTAGCACAGAACTTAAACTGGGGAAATCTGGGTCCTAGTCCTCTCCTGAGACCTCTGGGTGTGATAGCACTTTCCCGAGCTAGCTGGGCTATTGAGAACATCAAATGAGATAACACAAGTAAAGGAGCTTTCAAAATGTAAAAAATCATTATTCTGATTGAAGTCTTATTACAAAGCAGGTATTTATCCTGTTTCCCCAACTAGGAACTCTCTATACTCTGTATAATATTTTATCGTCATTGATTAGGAACATTTTAACGTGGTTAAAAATTAGGTCAATTCCTTTCTGAAGGTATGAGCAATAATAATATTTTATTAACGGATTGAACTCTCCTTGAGATGCATTCAAAGCAGACCAAAGTGGACGCTCTCTGGGCATCTCTAAAGTGGCAGCCATCAGCCAGTCATTTGCCATTCCAAAGGCGGATGGTGTAACTGGTGGAGAATGCATACCTTTAGAGCTCCCTTCAGCTGCCCATCTTGGGCATTTCACTCATTAACACCTCCACCAGAGGGAGGGCAAGAGAAAGGAAAAGGAGCCAAACTTAAATCCTGTGGATACTTGTTAACTGCTTCAGTGAGAGATTCGGTGAAACAGTGGGTTTGGGGATCACTGTCACTGAAAGGAGGTCTGGAATCAGATGTGGGTTTCACAGTTGGTATCTTGGTAGTTTTCTTTATCCTGAGTATCATGGATAAGCAAGAGCTAACAGTAATTGTACCTTTGTTTTACTTTGAAAGGCTAATGTTTTCCTCTTTTGAGCAAAGCCAATTAATAATCTCGCTTCTTAGAGCCTCCCTTGAAATAGTCTAAGAAATCACTACCGCTATATTAATAACTGCAAGACAGTCTTATACACTATAATTCTGACAGTGTAGACAAGACATTTTTAAAGATGCGAACTATATCCTTAAAAAATAGCTTTTGACTTTGTTAATGACATAATAATGTTGTTTTGGTGAACCACAATCAAGAAAAAATGTCGAAGCCAGAAATAGAGCCAAGTGTCTTAACCCCTGGTCTAATGTCATTCTGTTATAAGCTATGGATGATTTCTACTCTGAATATAGAAGTTGGCAATTCTAAGAGGCACAAGTCTTTGCCAGTGAATTCCACAGATGAAATGTGTAATTTGGGATGAAGCATTTGTAAAACTATGTGTCCGAGGCAGTTAAGACCAATGGCCCTCAGAAAAGTAAACATTTTTTTGGTGTTAGGACAATACTGTAGACTTTATTTCTTTTTCATACAATAGTAAAAAAGACATATTACCTGCTAATATTTCTCGGAAAAAGATCTTCATGTTGAATTGAATAGTTCCAGAAAACCCACATCTCTACCAAGGCATTCACTACTGTTAACAAGAGAAGGGAGTAATTTTCCATAATAAATAGGGTTTCTAAGATTCTTCTTCCTTCATCACCTCATTTATAATAATAATGTAAATGATTTACTAATTTAATGTTCTGTATTCGCTAAATACATGATATTATTTCTGACTTCATGATGGCTATCATCAATTATTAATTTCTAACCTAAAAAATAGTGATGCTACTTAATTCAGTGTGTATAGTACCCAGCAAACTGCCATACACACTAGATATTTTTTAATAATTTCTCTGTCCTTAGCTTATTGTGATCTTTTCCTCCTCTGGACCATATTCTGCTTGGGTTTCTCTTTTTGGTTTGTTTGTTGCTATTAATTAGTTATTTGATCATGAACAATCTTATATTATCATTTAACTGCAACTGAATATTGTCTTCTTTTCTATTAGATTATAAACTTCTGTAGGGAAGATTCTTAGGGCTTTTACTTCTTTTCAGACCCCTGTAATACCTACTACAGCTTTTATACACAGAAATCACTACAAAATGATTAAAGAGTAGAATGATGATTATGTCACTATTGTTGATAAATGTTGATACCTCAAGAAATCCCTGGCTGACCAACAATTCTCCAGAGTGCAAGAAGTACATTCTGTGTGCATATTGCTTAAAATGGAGAATATAAATTACAAGAGTTGTCCACAAAGAGAGCTCTTGCTATGGCTCTCAGCTTCCAGAAATGCCACATCTTATCTTTACTTAACTTCACTTGTGGTGACTAAGCTACTTTTTTTGGCCTCAACACCATGCCAAAAATTAATATCACTTGCATTTTTGTCAGTCATTATAAAATATCAGTCCATAGTTTGTCCAAAATCATGTATCAAACATTTCTCCTAGATTCAAATAATTTTCAGCTCCAACATCTCCATAATTAAACTTGAGTGACATGGTCGTCATATTCATCAGCATTATTAAGATTGTATTTCTATATTTTAAGAAAAGTAAATATAAAAATATACAAGTTTTCATTTTATCCTAAGAATCATGATTTTAATTTTAAAGCATTCCAGTTTTCCTTAAAATCTGAGACACGTTTTTTAAATGTTTCCACCCACCTAGCTACATATGAGTTAGAACATCCTGTGAAAATACCAATCTGGATAGAAAGCCATATTACTGGAAGATTGAAGTATGTTTTTATTATCTTGGAATAGAAAACTAAGTTTTAACCATTCTAAATAAGAAACTGTGCTAGCAATTGACTATGATATCATAGATGTAATTCAGAACAACCAAATCTCTTTCAACAGAATTTAAAAAAAAAAAGAAGCTAGTTTTCCCTTTCATCTTCATGGAGCAGAAGTAGAAGAGATTCTAAAAACCTCTCCATTACTTGATTCAGTAAAACTCTGGGTATCTTTTAATATTCCCTAGGACTGTAGATTCCATTCCTCTATTCCTGTAATTACCTGCATTCCCTGCTAACCCAAAAGTCAACTAACCAAGGGCTCTTCCTTCAGCTAGGAAAAGATTTGCAGGAGTATGTGGCAATTCACATCTGGGCTTAAGTATGAAAGATGCAGGCTTGCATAACTTCTCTCCTAAAAGATTTTTTCAATTAAATTTTAATTTCTAAAAATTGCGACATAAAAGGGAAAAAAATGGACTTTGCAACCAAGAGAGAGCCCAATCTTGTATCCATTTCATAAGTCTTGCTTTCTTCCAAGCTCCTCATTGGTTGGATCTAACAGGAAGTCCAAGGTACTCAAAAATAATTCCTCTGGGATCCCTGGGTGGCGCAGCGGTTTAGCGCCTGCCTTTGGCCCAGGGCGCGATCCTGGAGACCCAGGATCGAATCCCACATCAGGCTCCCGGTGCATGGAGCCTGCTTCTCCCTCTGCCTATGTCTCTGCCTCTCTCTCTCTCTCTCTCTGACTATCATAAATAAATAAAAAAAAAATTAAAAAAAAAAAAATAATTCCTCTACTCTCTTTCATATACACAGAACATCTAGATAGCAAATCCTGATCAAAGATGAACGGGAATAAAATTAAAAGATTGATGTAAACATTTTTAAATGGGAGGGGGTGGCAGAGAAGATGAAACAAAGGAGCACATTAATCAAATGAGAAGACAACTTGCCCCAATAAATGGAAAAAGAGAGAGACAAATGTTTTACACCCTGAAGGAAATAAAATATAAAATATATTAAGAGTGAAATGAGAAGAGAATAAATGAGATATAAAAAGGAGTTAGAAGAGCTATGGAAAGACATCAAGAAGGAAAAAATCATATAATTGCAGGAGTAATAAATGGATCAGGGTTAAAAAAGTAAAAGAAAGGGTATTTAGCAGAAAATAGTGGGATGGATGACAGCCTTTTTAAAGGCATATCAAATACAAAGGAAAAAGACGAGATTAAAGTGATTAGACAGGAGACAAGGACAAATAACAAAAATTGAATTTAGAGAAATTGACATCTCTAACAAGTAATGAAACTAAAAAAGTATTTGAAGATATAACCTGGGAGACCACTAAATGTCCCCTAATAGCTGTTCTCATCTTCTTCTCTAAGAACACTGTTTTAGCTGAGCTCATGCTCAATGAACCAGACTACATCTTCCAGCCTTCTTTCTTAGTAGGTGTGACCACATGTCTAGATTCTAGGCAACGAAATGTGGATAGGAAGGAGTGTCTGCTACTCGGGAGGTCTTCTCTTAGAGGGATTGGATCTGTGCCTTCCTAGTTCTTTTTCCCCTTCCTGATGATTGTAGATAAAGATTGCTTCAATGTAGCAAATAAAAATAGAGCACTCAGTTCAACTGGAATTTCAGATCAACAATGAATAAATGTTTAGTATAAGTATATCTCATTTATTGCATGAGACATATTTATACTAAAAAAAGTGTTCCTTGTTTATCTGAAATTCCAGTTGAACTGGGTGTCCTATGTTTTATCTGGGAACACTCCCAGAGATAGTGAGCATATGCCTTTGACCCAGAGAGGGAAGTCACCTGGAAGATGGCAGAGACCTTGCAGCCGGCCTGAATTGCCTACTTCTGGATTGTTACCCGAAAAATATATAATTTTGTATGTCGCTACTTCTTTAAATAGGACTATGGTATTTATAAGATTTTTTTTTTGGTACACAAACCTAGCCTTTGTTCTGATAGGTGAAAACTTTCTTGCAATTCCAAAGATTAAAAGGCCTAACCGTGTTTCCAGAATTATTAAAAGAGAGTAAGTACTTGGAGAAAGTTGTTAAACTTTGAGTATAAAATAAAAAAAGGAACCTACAAGTAAATCGAAGTGAATCATCTAAAAGCAAACTATAGCACACAGTCTAAATCCAGTCTGCTACCTAAGTTTTGTAAATAAAGTTTTATGGAGTACATTAGCACTTGTTCACAAATCTATGGCCATTTTAACACTATAATAGCAGAGCTGAGTAATGGCAACAGAGATCATGTGGCCTGGGAAGACTACAATAATTTCTATCTGGCCCTTTACAGAAAAGGTTTGCTGACCTCCGACCCAAAGGAAAAACATTACTGACCTCAGAACTCTTGTCAGTATTAATTGACTTGAAAAGAGTTTTGAAGGAAGAGCATGACTTAAAGATCATGACCATGTTGTCATGCACGTTTAAAAGCAGCAGCAGGACATTCTCAAATTGGTAGAGATTTGGAAAATACCTCACCTGTCCCCAAAGCAATGATAGGATAGTGTAAACGACTAAAGGGTGATTTAAAATAAATATGGAAGGGACAAGCATCACCTGAAAGAATGGGGATTATTTTGATGGTACAAAATTTACATGTCATAAATCTTGAAAGAAAAGCACTACAGTGGGAAGTAATAAAATGATAACTATAATCTACTAGGACAAAAATATGCATACAGAAACATTTGAGAGGTGGAACAAGGAGAAATGAAAGAGAATGTTAACTGCTCTTATTCTTTCACTGGTTATGGGGGTTCAGAAAGATAATATTCCTATGTTATCTAAGACAGAATGGTTGAATAACTAATTAGAAATAAGGTAAAAAGACAAGCCACAGACTAGCAGAAGATATATGCAACTGATAGAACACCAAAGATGTATATTGAGACTTTATAAAGAGCCCCTAAAAAACAAATAAAATTGAAAAGATAAGCAGACAATTCATAAAAGAGGAAACACATGTGACCACTAACCATAATAAAAGATGCTCTATCACTGGAATCAGGATAATGCAAATTAAAATGATAATGAGACCATTTCAAACCTATCAGACTGGCAAAAATAAGTCTGATAACATCAAGTGTTGAAGTGTTGAAGAAAACAGAAGCTCTTACACACTGCAGGTGGGAAATATAAATTCATAAAACCAGTCGATGGCAACACTACTTGCTCAGGTCCCAAATCCTGGATTGTCTGCCAAAATCAGAAATGATTGTTCTCTCCACCTCAATATCCAGTACAGGTCTCAAATTTAAGATCCTACTCTACTCCTCTCACATTCTTTTTTCTACAGCCGGAGACTATAACATCCCAGGTAGCCCTGAACCTTTTTTCTCTCACACTCCACATCCTGTCATCAGGAAACCCTGGCAGCTCTCACATCAAATTAGATCCAGAATCTGATCACCTGCACAGTGATCACTCAGATCTATCTGTCATCTGGATGATGATCAGAGTCATTAGCCAATCTTCCAGCTGCTGGTCAATACCAGGGTCAAGGTCACCCTTTTAGGACCTAAACCAGATCACTTTTTTTTCCCACCTTCTATTGGCTTCCCATTCCACTCAGATACAAAACCCAAGTCCTTACCATAGTTTCTATTGGTCCTGTTTGAGCTACCTCCTGGCTATCTGCTTCCCTGTTGCCACACCAATTTCTTTGCTGTTCCTCAAACACACCAGGCTAGTTCCCACTACTCCCACCGCTCACTCACCTGCTGTTTGCACCTGCTATTCTCCCAGCGTAGACTATGCTTTCTCCAACAGCTACTTGGTTCTCTCTCCCTCATTTCATTAGGGCTCTTGCTTAAACTTTGCTTTATTGGACAGGCTTTCTCTGACCACCTTGCTTAAAATAGTGCCATGTTTACCCACCCCGCCCCAGCCCAACTGCTCTCTGTCCACCCCTTATATTTTATGTAATTTTTCAAAGCCCTAATTGCCATCTGGTGTTTTACATTTTCATTTATTTTCTATCTTCTCAGTTTAGAATGTAAACCTCAGAAGAACAGGAAATACGTCTTTGGTTTATTGCTATATCTCTAGTGCTTAGAACAGACCTGGCATATTCTGAACACCCAATACAATATGTCCTAAAGAATAACTAAATAACCACTTTGGAAAGTGTATTTTTTAGGACACTGACTACAGAAGTTGCCCTTATTCCACCATACAGAAAATCTACATCCAGAAGATGTCCAGCCAGAGAAACTGTTTCTCTTATGAATAAGCAGACATATATACAGTACACCTCTCTAGAAAAGTAGAAATAACCTGTTCTTTAGTAGGTGAATGGATAAAATCAGTTTTATGTGGGCAGTGCAAACCTGTTTAGCAGTTAAAATGAATGACTACGTCAATATATATAATTTTTTAAAAAGATTTTATTTATTCATAAGAAACACAGAGTAAGAGAGAGGCAGAGACACAGGCGGAGGCAGAAGCAGGCTTCTTCCAGGGACCCTGATATGGGACTCGATCCCAGGACCCCAGGGTCACGACCTGAACCAAAGACAGATGTTCAACCACTGAGCCACCCAGGCATCCCAATGTATATCAATTTCTATAAAAAAAGTGATGTTGGGTGAAAATGCAAATTGTCAAAGGATGAATAATTTGATGGTATGTATATAGTATACATATGTATCCACATATGTAACATGTTTATGAATCTATAGATATGAATTAAAAGTACAAAAATCAGGGCACCTAGGTGGCTTAGTGGGTTAAGTGTCCAACTTTTGATTTCCACTCAGGTCATGATCTTGGGATCCTGGAATCGAGCATTGCACTGGGCTCTGTGCTCAGCAAAGAGTCTGCTTGTCCCTCTCCCTCTGCTGCCCACCCCCTTTGCTCTCTTTCTCTCTATATATATATCTAAAACAGACAAACAAACAAATAAATAAGTAAATAAAATCTTAAAAAAATAAAAGTACAAAAATCATGGATCATACACCAACTTCAGGAGGAGGGAAGAAGGAAAGAAAAGAACAATGGAATGAGAGTTTGGCTGCAAAATTTCAGTTCTTTAAAATGAAAAGATAGCTCTGAAGACCTATAATTATAGCATATATATTTTATACATGATGCATCAAATAGTTTATCTGTTTATACAACACATTCTAAAACCAGAAATTGTTGACAGTGTTTGTCTTTGGGTGTAGAACTAGAATGGGGGAGGGAAGGAACGAAATACCATGATTATTGTTTGGAGTTAAAAAAGATTATTTATGAGTATGCATTACTTTTGTTTTTAAGATGACAAGTTTAAAATGCCTCTTTTCAGTCCTTGTCAAATCAAGCAGACAGAAAAATAAAAACACTGAGGACCTGAATAATAGAATTAACAAGCTTGAAATAATAAACATCTGTTAAACTCTCCTTCTGAAAATAAAAGACTACCTTCTGCCCAGGCTCCCATGAAATAGTAATAAAAATTGACCATACATTAAACCATAGAAAAGATCTCAACACATTCTACAAGGTATAAAGAACATAAAATATTATTACCATGTACTACTGGAAGCAGTTTGTTTTTGTTTTTAATGGAAGCAAAGCCTTGAAGCCTTTGGAAATGTTCATATGCTCCCCTAAACAACTCTTGTATCATACAGGTGATTGAAGCCAAAGGTCTGAATATCAACAAAAGAAAGATAATGAGGACAGTAGTTATCAAAGTTGGAGGAATGTGATCAAAACTGTACTTCTAAGAAAATTTGTAACCTCATATCCCCTTATTACTGAAAAAGAAAAAATGAAAATAATTATGTTTAAAAATTAATAAAGTAGAAGAAAAAGTTAAACCTAAATAAGGCAGAATGAAGGAATGAACAGACTAAAATATAGAATAAAATTATTCGAAAGCAAAAAGCAGTGGAAATTACAAGTAAACCTTTTTGTAATATAAGCAATAACATAAATTATTTTACTATTTAATAAGAAAAAAGGGAGGAAATAGGAATACATGGAAATAAGAGTGAATAAAGAAAATGGCCACAGAAATGGAGGAAAAATACGAGAAGTAAAGTAAGAACTTGATAATATATCTGAAAACCAGGAAAATAAAAATGTCAAAAGTTGACTTATGACAAATCATGCTTAAAGAGACCAACAACAATGGAAGAAATTAGGAAAGTCCTTGAAAAATTATATTTTAAGAAAAGTACCATAACTAAGAGATTTTTGGGATATAGATATTTTTTCTATAAATCATTAAGGAATAGATCATTCTTATGCCATGTAGATGGTTCTAAGGCACAAAGAAGAAAAATTTCCACAAACAAGATGGTTCTAAGGCACAAATAAAGAAGAAAAATTTCCACAAACAGTATTCTAAAGACTGAATGATAAATATATGACAGAAAAAAAACTATGACCCAACTTCACATGTGAATATTGACATTAAAATCCTACATAAGGTATTAGTATTAGCCTTAAGCAAAATACCACAAAATATTACATGATTGCAAGAAAGGTTCATCACATAAATGGAACTATTGTTTAAAATCAGGAGATCTTTTCATTTTAGTACATCAAGATAGATGCAGCTAAGCCATTCAGTACTCACTCCTAATAAAACTCCTTGGGCTTCTGTTTCTGGGAAGATACAGTAAATGTACTTTTCCCTATTCCTTTCACTAAGTGCAATAAAAAAAACCTAGAAAAAATATATATCAAGGGAAACAGATGAAGTTTAAAAATACACTTAAGTGAAGAAAAATGGAAATACAGTTGATCCATCCTCAAGCAATAGGTATAAGATATATATATATATATATATATCTTATATCTATATATATATATACACACACAATCTTAAGAAGTATCAGAAAGGTAGAGAGGAGAAAGAAGACTGCTAGAAATTACACAGTGATGAATTACACAGGATTTCTTTTTGCTTCGTATTTCCTACAAGTGGAGCTAAAGAAGCTGGCAACCTGGAAAGGCCAACATATGCAAAAATAAAAAAAAAAATTCCCATAAGAAGCCTACTCTCTCTATTCAGAGGACCAGGAAAGGGGTAACCTAGCAACAAAGAAAGTTTCTAAATAATAAACACTCCAGTGAAACACCACAGAAAACACTGTGGCCCCATGACATCTCCACCCAAAACAGCAAAGATAGCATAGAGAGCCTAGAAGCCCACACTTAACAGGTTATAATGAGTACCCTTGCCACCACTGCCCACAATGTCATTGGGGATTCATTGGGGACAGTGGAATTCCATCCCTACCTTGCAGTAAAGAGGTGGTTCTCCCCCTCCTCCCTAAGGTATTGTCTGAGGAGGTTTAGGAAAGAATCAGGACTTTCACTACTTCCCAGTGGTATTGAAGCCATTACAACATGGTACCAATGGAGATGATGTAGGGAGCAGTAACAAGGCACCTTTTACCACTCCTAGCCAGGAGGTATCAGTGAAGGCCTAATATGTATGTACCAAAGAACAGAGCTGCAAAATATGTGAAGCAGAAATGGATAGAAATGAAAGGAGAAACAAATATACAATTTTTGTTAGAGACATCAACATACACTCAATACTTGCTAGAACAACTATACTAATCAGCAAGGTATAATAAGAACTTAACACCATCTACCAACAGGGTCTGATCAATATTAAGAGAATACTTCATGAAAACACAGCAAATAAACATTCTTTGCAGGTGTTCACAGAATATACACTAAAATAGAACCGCTCCTGAGCTTTACAACAAACCTCAACGAATTACAAAAAATTGAAAGTACACAGAGCATGTTAATGGTAATGAAATCAAAACTAGAAATCAATAATAGAAAGATAACAAGAAAACTCAGACACTTGGAAAGCAAACAACACATCTCTACACAATGCATGAATCAAGGAAAAAGTCTTGAAGGAAGTTTAAAAATACATTTAAGTGAATGAAAATAGAGATCCAGTCAATCCTCGAACAACACAGATAAGAAGTGGATGGGTCCACTTATATACAGATTTTTTTTTATATAAATACAGTTTAGTCCTGTAATTGCATTTTCTGTTCCATGTGCTTTTCTTACTAACATTTTCTTTTCTTTAGCTTACTTTATTATAAAAATACAATATATAATACATGTAATATGTGAAATATATGTTATTCAATTTCTTATGTTATTCCCGTCAACAGTAGGCTATTAGTTAAGGTTGGGGGGAGTCAAAAGTTATCCACAGATCTTTGACTGGAGGGGAGCACCTCATTCCCAGGTACTCAAGAAACAACTATACAACAAATCAAAATTCATAGGGCACAGCTAAAGCCATACTGAGAAGGAAGAAGCATAGCACTAAAATATACGTATTACAAAAGAAAAAATTCTCAAATCAATCATCTAAGCTCCCACCTCAAAAACCTAGAACAAGAAGATGAAAATACACACAAACAGAACGAAGGAGCTAATAAAGGCAGGAGCGGAAATAAAAATAAATAAATAAATAAACTCCCCCCCCCCAAAGGAACAGAAATCGATGAAATTGAAACAGAAAAACCAAAGAGAAAAATCAATGAAACAAATGAGCTGTTTCTCTGAAAGACAAATCTCTCACAAAAATAACAAAGACAAAGGAGAGAAGATACAAATTACAAATTTTGAGAATGAGACAGAAGATATCACTACAGGGACACTTGGGTGGCTCAGCGGTAGAAATCTGCCTTTGGCTTAGGGCATGATCCGGTCCTGGGATTGAGTCCCACATTGGGCTCCCCACAGGACGTCTGTTTCTCCCTCTGTCTTTATCTCTGCCTTGTGTGTCTCTCATGAAAAAATAAAATCTTTAAAAAATAAAAATAAATAAATAATAATTTAAAAAAGAGATATCATTACAGACCCTGCAGACATCAAAAGGAAAAGCAGATGTGGCTACAAGAGCAGAAGAGCAACTATATCAATGTCCATAGCCTGGTTGTGACCTTGTGCTGGAGTTTTGCAAAATGTTATTATTGGGGAAACTGGGAAAAGGGTACAGTGGGTTTCCATATATAACTTCTTATAACTGCATGTGAATCCCCAGTTATCTCAAAATAGAAGTTTAACTTAATGAACTCTAAAAACAATACCTTAGCAAAGTATAATTAGAAGCTTACTTCTTCAACATGATGCCTCTTGGCATACCCCCTCTACTATATTTAATAGTTGAGGAAGTAGAAATTCTACTAGAAATTCTAGAAATTCTAACCTAAGGATTTTGACAAGGGAATCAGACAAAAGGCACAACTATTGGAGAAGAGGAGGTAAAAATTCCAATGTTAAAACTGATCAATTATGCAACTAGAATATCCAATAGAAAGTAATGGCAAACTATTAGTAATCAAGAAGTTCGGATAGAAGGCCAGTCATAAATAAAAATATAAAAATGTTCTCATTTGAAATTGTCAAAAATAGGAATAGTTTGAATGTGTATTAAGTAAGGATTGATTAAACACAACATGATTGATCCAAAGAATGCAATACCATGCAGCTGCTTTAAAAAATGTGTAAATCTGGGGCAGCCCCGGTGGCACAGAAGTTTAGTGCCGCCTGCAGCCTGGGGTGTGATCCTGGAGACCCGGGATCGAGTCCCACATCGGGCTTCCTGCATGAAGCCTGCTTCTCCCTCTGCCTGTGTCTCTGCCTCTCTCTCACTCTCTCTGAATGAATAAATAAATAAATCTTTTAAAAAAATAAAAATAAATAAAAAAATAAAAAATGTGTAAATCCATATGTATTTATATGTAAAATATGTTTGTATCAGTCAGTGTAGGCCAGGTTTAAGCTATCATAACAAATAGCTCCAAATCTCAAAGGTTTTTTTTCTTGCTCACATCACATATCCACTGTAAATCAGCTCTACATCATTTTCTCTACATCATCTTAACTCTAGAAGTCAGCATGATAGAACAGCCTCTATATAAAATTTTCTGATTTCATGGAAGAGGGTAAAAAGAGACATGACAAAAGTAAAAGCTTTTACAGCTTTTGCTTGAAGATGATACGTATCATATTTTCTTATGATATCATATCTTCTTATTTCATTGGTCAAAGTTAGTCAATGGCCATGCCTGAGATAAACAAAAACAACATTTATTAACTTTGCACAGACAACAACATCTTAGAAAGGAGAGAACCAGTTGTACATGGGCCTAATATCATCTACCATAACATCCATGAAATATTATCAAGCAAAACTCAAATAAACAGGTTACAGTTGGGGAAAGTATTCAATATAATTACTGACATTTTTTGGGAGGGTGGATAGTATTCAGGAACAGCAGTGCTACTAATTTCTGTAACATTACAGGATTTTGTAATAGATATGTATTAATTTTAGATTAAAATAATATTTTATTTAAAAAGTAAAAAGGGAGAAAATCTGATCTTAGTCTCTTCTGCTTTAATTTAAAACACATGCATTTTCCTTTTGTGTGTAGTGGACATGGAGAATACATGTGACCATTCACAGAATAATGCTTAGAAGCATTTATTAAATAGTTAGTTTAAAAAAACTAATCTTGTTTAAATTGAACACACAATTGATTAAGTAAGAGATTCTATGTGGTGCATCAAGCTATAAGAAAATTCAAATCTAGCCAGAAAAGGAAATACCCTTCTATCCTACATTCAACAACTACAGAGCATAACCTTATATTCAGTATGTAACAGAAAGTTATTCACCAGAATTGGAAACAAATAAAAAACAATAGTATTTCCTAGGGGGGGTTGTGGACTTTCCCTTATGTGGAGAAAGAAAAGAGAGGCATAAAGAAAAAGAAAAAAGAAAGAAAAAGAAAAGAGAGGCATGGTGGCAAAACCGAGCTGCCAGGTGTTCTGGCCAGTGAGTGGCATGGTTCTGCCATTAGGCAGGAGTGGAAGTCCCAGTGACCATTTTTCAGTTGGGAGGCTGTGCGCCATGGGGGGCTGTGTGCCATGGGCAGGTGATGGGGGAGACAGAGGTGATGGGGGAGACAGAAGAAGCTAATAGAAAGACAGAGTGGTGATGAAGTTGTGTATGGCTGAGAGAGAAGAGAACTTTTTAGCAAATATCCATAAAAGTAAAGGAGGACTGGGCAGAGGGGAGGGTGCTCTTGCTGTGTGATATATTATGTAAGACCCCATCCTATCCCCATGAAGAAAGCCTTCCGTAAAGACTTAGAGGCACTTGTCCCAGAGGTAGGGATCCTCCCTATTCTCCTGTGACTTCAACACAGCAAAGCCCTTGGCATTCTTCAAAAATATCTCTTAAGAGCTTCACCAACCCCCAAATTCTCAGGTATACCTGGAAGAACCACATGCATTTGCTGCTGTGACCTCTAGGGGCTCACAGTGGATGGAGATGAGGGTAGCAAAATAATTTGTCCGCAGTTACTCTTCTCCGCAATTAGCAGGGAGCGCAGCTTTGAACACAGTAAAGAAAAGCCCGTAATTTGAAAACCCAGGCAGTTGTCCAATTAGCCAAGGGGTTGAGGACTGTATTGTTTGGAAAGGCGTCTTAAGGGAATGCATTTCCGATGCCCAGCCAGGCCCCTTGGCATGGCCTAGAGGAAGAAAATGAGAAGGATTGACATCACTCTGGGGTGTAATTTAGAATATACTCTCCAGTGAGAGCAGGAACAGCTGCGCAGATTTTGTTGCTTCTAGGAAACTGTTTCTTTCCCTTAATGTGGATGCAGACTATTGTCTGTCTCTGAGAATTGTTTGTCCTTGGGAGAATGTGTGAATGTGTGTGAGGGGATGTAAGTGGGGGTATCTGTAGGAGTATGTTTGAGCATGTTTCTGCAATTACTCACAAAGACTGCTAGCCTCAGGGAGAATGAGGGCTTTCACCCCACTTTGATAGAAAGATTGTAGACAGGGAGCCTTAAAGTGCCAAAACCCACTCCTGGACTGTTATGCCCAGCTGAGCTCACCTGGCTGATTGTGCAGATGCCTGTAAGCAGCCTTTTAATGTGAAATTATCCTCTAGAGCAGCAGTTGGCAAGGTAGCACCCAAGGACAAAACCTGGCCCACTCCCTGTTTTTGTAAATAAAGTTTTATTGCAACACAGCCATATCCATGTATCTACATTTTGTCTATAGAGGCTTTCATATTATAGCAGCAAACTTGGGTAATTGTGACAGAGACTATATCGCCCACTAAGCCTAAACTATTTATTATCGGCTTTTTGCATAAAAAGTCTGTTGACCCCTGGTCTAAAATCAGCACTTCCAAAGAGAAAATTGTATATAAACAACACTACCCTTGAAAATCTGTTAGGAAGTGAAGATAGATATTTTGTCACCCAATAAGCCTCTATCAGTGTTTTCTTCAGGAATAGAGGAATAGTGTTTCTTCAACTGAATGCCAAATAAATGATTGGCATATTGTTAGGAGCCGTGATGTATGAGAAATGCATATACCTAATAGCAGAATTACACTTAGCGAAGCGAAATGAGAAACTTGGAGAAATGCAACTCATAAAGGGCATGCAGATTCATGTTTCCCATCTCATTTACACTTGGTCACAAGCTTTTTAAGAAGAAAGTAGGCAGCATCACCTCCACTATACATATTGTCACTGCTTGCTATTTTTAAAGGAAGCGTGTATAGTTGAATTTGAGTGAAATGAGTGGGTGCATCCTGCAAATCTATATTCGGAAATGTACTTTGAGGGGTTTGGGTGCTATGGATAGCCCAGGTTGTGGGAAAGAGTAATTTCAGACGGAGGGAAAGGTCTTTCCAGTACTAAAAGAATTGGAGAAAGGCTTTTTTTTTTTTTTTTTGCAGAGAGACCTAGGTAGGTAGATCTTGAGACAAGGTAGATAGATCAGGAACTG
Organism: Nyctereutes procyonoides; assembly: GCF_905146905.1. Lineage (NCBI taxonomy): Eukaryota > Metazoa > Chordata > Mammalia > Carnivora > Canidae > Nyctereutes > Nyctereutes procyonoides. The sequence goes on along the minus strand of NW_026575052.1, from coordinate 69,517,787 downwards.
GAATGTGCCAGGAGAAGGCTGTAGGAGAATCGCTTCATTTCATTTTTGTTCCTTACACTGAGAACAGCGATATTTTTGCCTGCCATTTGAAGTTCCTTTGCCTTAAATTATAATTCTGTTCAGTTAGTTGGAAACTTTCAGTAAATCTTCTCATGGGCTCAGGTTGGGGGTAGTGTGGAGAGCCAAATTTGGGGTAGTAAATGGACATTTGCCTACGACCAGCATGACAATAGAAAGTTTAAGAACCTGGGGTCCTAGTAAGGTTTTCAGCAGCAACCAGCTGCAAATGAACAGAAGCCTAGTTCAAAAGCTGGAAGCCTTGGGAGGGAAGAGGGTATAGTTGAGCCACAACTACATTGTTGCATGATTTGAGCACAAACATGAGGTAACTAGCTATTTCTTTTACCCCAAATATACTATAGAAACATGACTGGATCTTCAAAATGGTGGAGAATTTAAGTGTGTGGGTGCATGCCTGTGTGTGTGTGTGTGTGTGTGTGTGTGTGTGTGTGTGTTGGGGAGGGGAGTAAATACATGAATTACATAAACATGTTAATGTTTTACAATTGAATGCTTTGATGTATATCTTCATACCAGAAGCCAGTTGCTCTTTTCACTGTTACCAACACATTCTCTCCTGCTTGGAGGCCATTATCAACTGGAGGAAGGTGTCATGCGCTGAGCTCACCCACAGCAAGCAGAGTACTAGGAAACTTAGTGGAGGCATAAATGCTCCTGCTCTCCAACCCAGAAGCACATCTTATTCTGATTTGTGCTTCTGCCAAATTACAATTTTGCTACATGTCAGAGACTTCCAGCTTGGGCAAAGTGTAATATCTAATTTACAATTCTATTTTTTACTAGTAAAACTTAGAAGTATTTTATCTTTTAACTGTATTGAGGAGTCATTGACAAGTATAATTGTGCATATTTAAAGTAGTTAATCTGATGATTTTATATATATATATATATATATATATATATATATATATATATACTTACCAAGACCAAGACAACTATTTTACAAATTTAAAATTGAACTGTCTGATCACTGAAGAGAGAACTTAGAAGCAGAATGCAAAGTGTGATTTAGAATTCCAGTGACGTTTTTGAAACATGCAGTTTCATTAGGCTCAGAATTGAGTTGATAAAAATGGCAAATTAAGTTGCCCTTAGATGTGATCAAAGGCATGAAATTTTGTACTTCTCAACCCAGGCAGTGTTTGAATCTTCTGGGAGCTCTAAAAACTGTTGAGGCTCAGGCCACACTGGAATGGATCACTTAGCTCCCTGGAGGGAGCGCCCAGGCCTCTGTAGTTTGGAAACCTCCACCGGGAACCCCATCCTGCAGTTGGAGCTGGCAATCAGGCCTCCAGATGCAAGGAAATGGTAAAGGGAATGGCTACCTCACAGAAGCCTTCAAAGACTTGACACGTCGAAACGTGTGGAAGGCTTTCTTCAATTCTAGAGCAGAAGGCATTTTAGGAGTGCTTGTTTCATCCAGAAATGGGAACTGTTCTGTTTAGACTTCATTAAAGCACATGTGGGCGATGTCGCCATGAAATCACTTCAGCCATCTGGCAACACAACAGGAAGTTATTCTGGTTTTGAATAAAGTGCAATAAGGTGGGTGAGGCAGCAATTAAAACTTATCAAAATAGCTGCGATTTTCTGAGTGGTACAGAAGGGTAAGCAACCTTTCTGAAGGGATATTTTTTTTTTCTTTCCTCCTTATTTCCATAGAAAATATTTCTAAAGTGAAGATTCAATTCGATTTAATCGTACTGATTATGTTTTAAAAAGCAAATAAACTCTAGTACTTCAAAGGCTTTACTGAAATGTAAATCTCAACTCCTTTTTCTCCTGGAGGAGAATGTATACATCCAATTAATGGGCACTTGAAGTGAATATGGAAGTACTATGAAAACTAAAACAATTTTTATTTTTATTTTATTTATTTATTCATGAGAGACACACAGAGAGAGGCAGAGACATAGGCACAGGGAGCCCGATGCAGGACTCCATCCCAGGACCCTGGAATCAACACCTGAGTGGAAGACAGAGACTCAACCGCTGAGCCACCCAGGTGCCCCCAAACTAAAACAATTTTAAAATGTGAGAAGGACTTGATTAATCAAGACTAAGCGGGGAACAGTAAATATTAACCTAGATAGTGAGGTGATGGGGGGAATATTCCCTGTAGTATGCTTTTACCATCACTTAGATGTGGTCTGTTGAGGTAATCATCATAATATCCACTGTCTGGTGTTAATACTGTTTTATTTTATTATGTCATTTTTCATTTTAATAGGTTTTTCATTTTCTTTTATGGGTTCTATTTTTTTAGACTCTAATTTGAAGAATTTCTTCAGATCCTGCCATCACCCCACCCCATCCTGCCCTCTTCAGCTGTGAAAGATATAGGAGTGGTAAATCTGGGCCTATCTTTTCATTGCCCTTGGACATAAATATGGTGTTCTAGATTTTGACATGTTACTTATTTCCTTTTCTTAATTGAAGGATAGTCAACAATGATGTTTCATTAGTTTCAGGTGTGCAACATATTGGCTCAGCAAGTCTGTAAGTTATGCTATGCTCATTACAAGTGTGATTATCATCTGTTGCTGTACTATGCTATATAATATTCATCCCCAAACTGAAACACATTACCTGTTTCTTATTTAAACTTTTTATTTGGGAAAAATTGTAGATTCACATGCAGTTGTAAGAAATGATACAGAGAGATTCCCATGCTCCCTTTACCCAGTTCCCCCCAAAGAGAACATCCTACAAAACTATGATATAACCAGGATATTGACATTATTTCAACCAAGATCAAGGACAGTTCTTTTACTGCAAGATTCTCAGGTTGCCATTTTGGAGTAACCTCCCATATCTCTCCATTCCCAATCCCTCCCTAACTCTGCAATTCTGTCCTTTTGAAAATGTTACAAAAATGTAATCATATGGTATGTAATCTTTTGGGATCACTTTTTTTTTTTTTTTTTTTTTTTTTTGCCACTCAGTATCATTCTCTGGAGATTCAGCCAAGTTAATGCATGTGTCACTAGTTTATTCCTTTTTGTTGCTGAGTACTACTCTGTGGTATGGATATATCACACTCGGTTCTACCATTCACCTGACGAAAAACAACTGAATTGCTTCCAGGTTTGGACTGTCACTAATAAAGCTGCCATAAAAACACCTATATACAGGTTTTTGCATGAGTGCATGTTTTTATTTCCTTGGGATAAATATCCAGGAACACAACTGATGGGTCATATGATAGTTACATGTTTTTCAAGAAACTACCACGGTATTTTCCAGTGTGACTCTGCCATTTTTCATTCCCTCCAGCAAAGTATGAAATCAAGTTTCTCACATCCTTACCAGCATTTGGTATTATTATTTTTTTAAATTGTAGCCACTCTGATAAGTGTGGAGTAATTGCTCATTGTGGTTTTAATTTGCATTTCTGTAACAGCTATTGATACAGAAATCTCTTCATGTGCTCTTCTTCTGCTTGCTTTATCTATAACGTATAGAATTGTATTTAGCACCAGCAAGAGGAAAGTTCCACATTTTCTTTTATGATGGGTCAAAATAGAGTAGTAAAGAGAGCAAGTTTTGTTCTCATATGGTCAAGGTCTGAAACCTGGCTTTGCAACCTTAGGCAACTTCTCTTTCCTCAGTTTCCAATCTGTCAAATAGTAATAATACCTACCTTGTTTTGAGGGTTTAATGAGGTAGTGCAAAGCCCTTCAAACAGCATGTTCTATAATTTTTAGTTAAATAGAATTCATAATGCATTTCATAAAATTAATAACATAGTTAAAAAAAACATTGTTTCAAAAATTGTAAGATTTGCTTAACTCTCTTCCAGTATTTAATATTAATGAAAACTCTTGTGATGCCAACCGTATTTTTCCTTTTTTAAGTAACCTTTCCTGGGAATGTCATCACTGCTTGGGGGATTATATTTTTCCTTGCAATTCCCAGCTGTCATCAGTCTGTGTATAGGGGAGTATCTCTTTGTGCTTGATAAATACTTGATAAACTCTTCCAGTCTAAAAGGACAAGTGTTTCAGCAACTCACTGAGTCATGGGTAAATTGGTCCAGATTCTCTGAATTTCTAAGCATGTGTAAGACATACTTTCTTTACTTGATATTAAATTCCTACAATCATTTCCAAGATTAAGAAAAGAGGGCTATATAGAAAGGGAAAACATTTTGAAGCCTGATTATTCTATTCGAAACCCAAGATATAAACCAGATTTACTAGTATTTACTCTTCTTCTAAGTTTTTTAGTAATACTCTACTGTTCTGAAAATTTGCGTTCAGTGTTTTTTTAAAGATTTTATTTTTGGGGCAACCTGGGTGGCTTGGTAGTTTAAGCATCTGCCTTTGGCTCAGGTTATGATCCCAGAGTCCTGAAAGCAAGCCCTGCATCAGGTTCCCTACTCAGCAGGGGATATGCTTCTCTCTCCCCCTGTTTGTGCTCTCTCAAATAAATAAACTCTTTTTAAAAAAAGATTTTATTTTTATTTATTCAGAGAGAGAGTGACTGTGTGAGCTGGGAGAGGGGCAGCGGGAGAAGGACAAGCATATTCCATGCTGAAAACAGAGTCCAACGTGGGGCTTGATCCCAGGACCCTGACATTATGACCCGAGCCCAAACCAAGTTGGTTGCTTAACCGCTGAGCTAGCCAGGGGCCCCTACAATAGTCTTTAAAGTGTAAAATACATCCTTAACATGTAAAGATGGAAAATATTCTCTTGTGAGTGACAAAGAAGGGACCATCAAATAATTGGTAACATAATAATTCCATAGACCTTCCCAATCATTGACTAATCCTTAAAGGATATCTACAAATGTAAAAAGTATCTTCATATTTTTTCATATTTATTGTACAGCAAATAGAATACAGGATTCTAAAGTGAATTTGATTAAGTGTACAAAGCTTTCCCCTATGAGGGGACATTTGGCCAAATGGCTATGACTATGGGACTTGTTACATAAATTATGGTACATCTCTAAAATAGAATATTATGTGGTTGTTAATATGAGTTAGACAAATATATGTGCACTGATGTACAAAGCAGTAGGAGATATGGAGGTATTTTATAGGAAGAAAATAGATTCTATATATGTATCTGTGTGTATTTACATAACGAAACATTTTTGAAAAGCATTTGTTGGCAGAAGACTATAAAACTGCAGAGTGGAACTAGGTAGTGAGATGGAGATTTATTTTATTACCTTTCTGTATTATTTGAAGGTTTTTAATATTGCACATTACAAAAAAATTAATTTTTTCAAAAATTGATGCACCACCACAAAGAATATTGGATGTTTAGATATTCACAGACAAAACACACCATTCCTGTTAAAAAGGGTAAAAAAATAGAGATATGGATGTCAGGATCTAGCTGAACATATAAACGAGCCATGATATCAAGTTTTGTGTTTACTTAAGATGGTATTTTTCTTTCTTTCTTTTTTTTAAGATTTTATTTATTTATCTATTCATGAGAGACGACACACAGAGAGAGGCAGAGACACAGGCAGAGGGAGAAGCAGGCTCCATGTAGGAAGCCCGATGTGGGACTCGATCCTGGGACTCCAGGATCACGCCCTGGTCCAAAGGCTGGCGTTCAGCCACTCAGCCACCCAGGCATTCCTCTATTTTTTTTTTAAGATTTTATTTATTTATTTCAGAGAGAGAGAGAGTGCACACAAGCAGAAAGGGAGAAGCAGACTCTCCACTGAGCAGGGAACCTGACTGATGCGGGGCTCAATTCCAGGACCCCAGAATCATGACCTGAGAGACAGGCAGAAGCTCAACTGACTGAACCACCCAGGCGTCCCTTCAGATGCCCCCCACCCCACCCCACCCCCCCTTTTTTTTTTGTATCTCTTAACAACAAGGTTAGTCCAGGAGAAAAATGAGAAAATGAACAATCTTGGCTGTTCTGGTCACTGAACACTGAACCCACAGGATCTTTAGTATATTTACATAGCTATGCTTGAAATCCCTATTTGCTGACTGATTTTTAAAGAACTGTAGGCTTCTTTGATGAGAAAGAGGAAGTGCTGAAGAATAAATTAATGAAGGAGAAAGAATCTAGCAACAGGAAAGAGACAATGGTGACGTCTTTAGTTCTACAATACTCTAGAGAGGAATCCAGTTATTTCTCACTTTTGGACAGCTACCATACAAAGCATGACAAAAGCTATCAGGGCAGCAGATAAGGTCTTTTCTGAAGTGGCTGTGTATTTTGTATTTTATCTTTGGGCTAACATGTCCTTGAGGCTTTTTTAATTTGTAGTCACAAGTACTAGCCTGCCAATCAAAAATATACATATGTTAACTTTCATTTAATATTCAACATGACATATCATGTAATATCATAGCTCTGGGGCACAACTCCAATTATGTATCAAATGAACTGAAAACACAATTTAATAAGTTGTAGTCTTTTGGGAAAGAACTTCTGTGACCTTAAATTTTGTCAAGTCTTTCATTTTATAAGCGATTTAGAGTAGCGGATGGCATTTAGATGATATAGAATATAATTCATCAGTCCTTACAGATAAACATTTATCTTAATGACTTTCAAGCATAAACTGAAATACTATATGAAAGCATAACATTATTTTTTTATATATGTATAAAGACTTTTTAGGGATTCCTGGTGGCTCAGTTGGTTAAGCATCCAACTCTTGATTTCGGGTCAGGTCATGATCTTAGGGTTCTAAGATGGAACCCCAGGTCAAACTCTGAGCTCAGTGGGGAGTCAGCTTCTATCTCTCTTCCTCTCCCTCTGCCTCTCTCCTCCTCAACCCCCTGCTCACATGCTCTCTTTCTCTCTAAAATAAATATATCTTCTTAAAAAAGATTTTTCAAGTTATAATTCATTAAGGCTGACATTTTACAATGCAAGTGTTATAGCCTTTAAAAACAAGTAATATTTTAAAGTAGACATGCACTCATACAAATACTATCACAATGCACACAAACTAGAAGTGATGGCAGATCAATGGCATATGATTCTAAGGAATAAAACCATTTGAAAATTGCTTCTCTCCTAGATAAACACTTATGTTTGAAGATATTAACATAAAAGTGTTTAAAATATGATTCCTCAACTTCTACAAAAGAAAGATCAATAGAGCACCTTGAGAGTAACTAGAGGGATATATTTTTTTCTTTTAAAAATATATTTTATTTATTTATTTGAGAGAAAGTGAGAGAGAACATGAGCTGGGGGAGGGGCAAAGGGAGACGAGAAACAGACTTCCCACTGAGCAGGGAGCCAACATGGGGGCTCCATCCCAGGACCCCAAGATCATGACCTGAGCAGAAGTCAGATACTTAACTGACTGATCCACTGAGGCATCCCTAGAGGGATATATTTCATAGAGGATAATCTTAGTTTTCACAAGATCATGAACGGTAGGAAGAAACTTATGTTTTTGAGCAAATTTATTTTTTAAAATTAGGAAGTTATAGAATTGCTATGATAGGACATTGAACCATTTCTCAAAATGTGAAAATTCATAGGGGATTTGAATCTTAGCCCTTCTTAGAAGGTGAAGCTTCCACAAGACCCCTCTCAAATGTGACCATTGAGATCAGTTGACAAGGGAGATCTTACAAATCACACAATAGGAACAGACTGGCTGACCAAGAAACCCACTCTTACTGTAGGGTAAGTCTCCACCTTTCCTGGAGGATATGATATAGGGTATGACCTAGTGACTCACTACAGAAATGGTGCCAGTTCTCTACCCCTTCCTCTATTCATGTCCTTTGCCATGTGACTTCACAGTTCTCACTGTCAAAAGACAGTGTTGGTTTCCTCATCCATTGATTCTGACCTGACCTTGTGGCTTGTTCTGCTAATAGCATGCAGGTAAAATGACAGTGTGCCTATTCTGAGTTCAGGCCTCAAGAAGTTTTGTGTGCTTCTACTCTCTTCCTTGGAACCCTACCATCACCATATGAACAAGTACACCATATGTGCTTCTACTCTCTTCTTTGGAACCCTGCCATCACCATATGAACCATCACCTACCATACCCCAAGACATGGAGCGGAGATGAGTTGTCTAACTGACACCATCCTAGACCAGCCAGTCGCCAGCCTACCTACAAGCTGATAGCTGATGCATGAGCTAGCACAGCTGAGATCTGCTGAGCATGATTTTGATCAGAACAACCATCCAGCAATCCTGCAGCCTTGTGAACTTTTGGTATTATCACTAGGTTTGTGTGTAGTTTGTTGTACAGTGATAGCTAACTGATGTCCAAAGTAAATATCTTCAAGTCTTCTATTTCAAAACAAAATGAAAAACTATTTACTCTCATCTTCTCTTCAAATTTCTTAAAAGAATAGTCTATGTATGTATCAACTTCTTTTCTTTTCAGTCATCTCTTGGCAATTCTAAAAACTGTTCTTTTTTTAAAAAAATATTTTATTTATTTATTCATGAGAGACACAGAAAGAGAGAAGCAGAGAGAGAAGCAGACTCCATTCAGGGACCCCGATGTGGGACTCGATCCTGGGACTCCAGGATCATGCTCTGGGCCAAAGGCAGATGCTCAATTGCTGAGCCACCCAGGTGTCCCAATTCTAAAACTGTTCTTGCTAAAGAGTCTAGACTTTTTAATAAGTCCAGTGGGTTTTTCTTCCTTTCTTTCTTTCTTTTTCGAATATATAGCTTTTTATGTCAGGATATCTGGTTTCACTGAAAACTGTAATTGATTTTGCTATAACACATCCACTAAAATTACTATTTTAATACTTAAGTAATTTACTTTCTTATAATTTTTAGGATCCCAATGAGTGACTATTTGTTTTTTTTTTATAAATTTATTTTTTATTGGTGTTCAATTTGCCAACATATAGAATAACACCCAGCGCTCATCCCATCAAGTGCCCCCCTCAGTGCCCATGACCCAGTCACCTCCACCCCCTGCCCACCTCCCCTTCCACCACGCCTAGTTCGTTTCCCAGAGTTAGGTAATTTGGTTTTTTTAATTGAGATACAACTGACGTTACATTACTTTCAGGTGAACAACAATGATTTGTTATTCGTGTATATCGTGAAATAATCACCACAATAAGTCTAGTTAACATCCATCACCACATATAGTTACATATTTATTACATGATAGGAACTTTAAGGTTTTCTATCTTAGCAACTTTCCTATATGTAATGTAGTATTATTAATTATAGTTGTGATGCTGTGCTTATAAGTGTGTGCTAAATAAGTATGCTAAATAAGTATCCCCTGTACTTATTTATTTTATAACTGGAAATTTATACCTTTTGACTACCTTCCATGGGTATTTTAATTCTTGTCTTAGTTAAATTTCTATACTGTTTGACACAGTTGATGACTCCTATCTTGAATTGGCGCTTCAGGATTTTATGGCACTATTATCATATGGTTTTCCTTCTGTTTCTATGGCTATTGCTCTTAATTCACAGCATAAGTCCATCTTCCTTTGCTTTGCCATGAATGTATATGATCCTCACTTATCTGTCTTCAGCACTTTTCTTTTTTCAGAATACATATGTCCCTTGGTTGATTTCATCTAGGCTCAACAGCTTCTATCATCAAATCTAGATTCATTTCTAAGAAGTAGACTTTTGTACTCAACATAGATCCATCAATTTGGTGATATTGTGGAGGAATATTTGAGGGGAGGCTGGAAGCCATTATGAGGACACTTCAGTAGTCCAGAGGATACTGGAGAAATACTTTACCTTGGCCAAAACTGACGAAGGGATGTTGAGAAATATTTAAAAGGCAAAATGTACCAGATATGAATAGTAATAGTGAAAAGTCTTCGATGAAATATTTCTTGAAATTGTCTCCTCTTGTCTGTGCCAATTGGCATGTTGAAATGAGAAAAAAATAAGTTTCTTTCTGTTAATTCTAAAAAGTAAAGAACATCTGTAAATGAAAAATCAGGTAGTCAAGGTTGAAAATACAAAAAAAGTTTTCGCACACTGTACAAATAAAAACATTTTTGAAAAGCCACAGAATAAAGTTTACTCAAACACCATCAGTGCTTGCAAGTTCTATTTCTAGTTTTTTTGACTTTATAGCTCAGTAATATGTCACTCACTTTCCTCAAACTAAATATTTGCTATGCTTTCAGTTGAGTGAATTGTAATATGTGTATTCATTAATTTTTCAACATATAAAATGATTATCTACTTTTTGTCAAGTACTTTGATGGAAGCTGTGGAACACACTAAGTGGATCAGCAATGTCCTACAGTGAATTTAGATTCTAGTAAAATAGACTAAAATTTGTCTCTAAACACTCATGCTTTGAGGTCAAGCATGAGGTACCAAAGAATTGACAGAGAGAAAGAATATCTGTGGGTGGATGAAATCAGGCAGAGGTGAGTTGACATTAAAAGATGGAGTAGAGGGACGCTTGGGTGGATCAGCGGTTGAGCATCTGCCTTCGGCTGAGGACATGATCCTGGAGTTCTGGGATGGAGTCCCGCATCATGGAGCCCGTGTTCTCCTCCCTCTGCCTATGTCTCTGCCTCCCTCTGTGTCTCTCATGAATATATAAATAAAATCTTAAAAAAAAAAAAAAGGTGGCGTAGATTTGGACCTGCAGAGGCAGGAGGAAAAAACATTGTAAAATTAGCAAAATCACAAATGGAGCAAAGTGGAATGGATCCTCAGTGCCCAAGGAATAGCCTGGATTGGGCCGCAGGTTGAGACAGGAGGTTAAAGAGAGAAAAAACCAAGAAGACAGTAAAGGGCTAAAAGTGTAGAGCCTTTAACTAATACAGTCTGAACAGTTTAGACTATATTTAGGAGACAACTAGGGGATCACTGAAAGTTTTGAAGTATGTGACCAGGGCCCCTTTTATGGTGATTAGTCAGGTAACAGCAGCATGGTTGGAGGTTGACCTGCTGGCCTAGAACGGGAGTCTGGAGAAGCAGATACAATCAGTGTGATCACAGGGAACATGGGGCAATAGCTTAGGGATGGGGTAATAATTCTAACCTGACTTAGATAGTAAGCAGTGGAAATAGAAGAGAAGGATTAGACTGTTTGAATCTATTTGATCTGTGATTTAATTGGATATATGAGAGCAATTTGGGAATGGACATCTTTGAACATATTGATTCCAAAATTCAGGTTGGATTTCAAAGTCCACCAGGCATTTTTTTTAAAGATTTTATTTATTTATTCCTGAGAGAGAGAGAGACAGAGAGGCAGAGACACAGGCAGAGGGAGAAGCAGGCTCCATGCACCGGGAGCCCGATGTGGGATTCAATCCCGGGTCTCTAGGATCACACCCTGGGCCGAAGGCAGGTGCTAAGCCACTGAGCCACCCAGGCTGCCCTCCACCAGGCATTTGGAAGGCTGAAAACAAACTCGGAGCTGAATATATATATATTTAGAGAGACTGTAAGTATGAGTGAGTGGGGGAGGGACAGAAGGAGAGGGAGAATCAAACAGACTCCGTGACCAACTGGGAGCCTGACATGGCGCTCGATCTCATGACCTTAAGATCATGATCATGACCTGAGCCAAAATGAAGAATCTGATGCTTAACCAACAGAGCCACCCAGGTGCTCCTGAAAATTTTATTTTTTACCTTGTATTCTCTATTAGTGATAATCTGGAAAAATGAGCCTCCTCCTTAAGTAATATTTCTCTGACCTGTTTTTTGGCCTTTTGTGTTTGCTTGGTCATTGCAAAAAAAAAACCTCATTATGATTTTAATTGAAATAGTATTGAATGGATAATTTAATTTGGGAAGAATTTGTGTTCGGTATGTAAGAATAGAATATTATGCTTTCCCACCCACAAACACAGATTCTTCTCTTCAGTGATTTGTCTTCTTTTATCCCCCACAGTGAAGTTTTATAATTTTTTTCATGTCATTCCTGCCTATTTCTTATTCAGTTTATTCTCAGGTGTTTTATAATTTATAGTGATTTGTGATTAGGATGTTTGCCTGCTATGTTTTCAAACTCTTTACTGGTATACAGGAAAATGATCAATTTTGCATGTTGATTTTATAACTGGACAACTTATGCAACACTCTCATTAGCTCTAATAGCTGCTCTTTACCTTCCTTTCTTATATTTATATCTGTTTATTTTTCTTGTCTTATGTCATAACTAGAATGACCAGAGCAATCCTAAATAATAGCAATGACTAAGAGCAGAAACACTAGAGAATTTCCTCACCCTTGCAATTTCAGGGATGTCATTATGTTATCTTCATAAATGAAACACAACTTCATTTGACCTGTGCTATTTATTTTTACTTTTTCTCATTTTACCCATTATGTTTGCCTTTGCCTTTTTATCTCATTCTGTCATTGTTTTGTCCTTTTCTTTCCTCTTTAGTCTTTCTGCTCCTATTCATTGAGACCGCCTCTTTCTGCACTCTGTTAGAGGAAGTCAAGGAGATTCCTGAAATTCTTCAAAACTTTGTGGAGATTACTCTTTCCCCCTAGTTTTATGCTATATTTTTATAGATCTTTATTTTCTTTCTGTTGTTCATTCTCGAATAAGTTGAAATCTAGATGTACTTTTTTGTTCACAGATAGCAGTGGGGACTGCCCTGGCCTCTTTTTCTACACATTTATTGGAAGATTGTGTTCCCTTCTTAGATCTACTGTTTGAGAGTAGGTTAAAGTGCTACAAATTGTTCAGTTGCCAGTTTTGGTTTTTTTTTTTTTTCAGATTTTATTTATTTAATTTACAGAAAGAGGGAGACAGAGTGCAAGCAGGGGAAGTGGCAGGCAGAGAGAGAGGGAGAAGCAGGCTCCCTGCTGAACAAGAAGTCCAACCTGGGACTTGATCCCAGGACTCTGGGATCATGACCTGAGCCAAAGGCAGATGCTTAAGTGACTGCGCCACTCAGTTGCCAGTTTTTAGAGTAGTTTCACTTATTGTGATTCTACTTGTCTTATCTCACCCCTTGCATTTTGAAACTATGGAGTGTTTGAAAAATTAATATCCCCACTAGGTACCAGTGATGGTTAATTTTATGAGCCAGCTTGACTGGACCATGGGGTACCCAGACATTTGGTCAAACATTATTATATATGTGTCTGTAAGGATACTTCTGGATAAAATAATATTTGAATGCATAGACTGAGTGAAGCAGATTATTCTCTTATGTGGGTGGGCCTTGTCCAATCAGTTGAAGAGCTCCATAGAACAAAAAGGCTGAGTAAGAGAAAACTGCTTCTGCCTAACTGCCTTCAAGCTAGGGCATTGCTTTTTTTCCTGCCTTTGGATTCAGTCTGAAATGCTGGCTCTTCAAGCCTGCCAGCTTTTGAATTGGAACTACACCATCAGTTCTCGTGAGTCTCCAGCTTGCCAACTGCAAATCTTGGGATTTCTCACCTCCAAAACTGGGTGAGTCAATTTCTTATAATAAATCTCTTTCTATATATGTCCTATTGGTTCTGTTTCTCTGGAGAACCTGACTGGAATTCTCCAATCTTGGCCTTCTACCTTTGGAACTTCACACACAGAGTCTATACCTGCAAAATACTACCACCAACTTTTCTGAGCACTACCTTCTGTCCAATCACTCTCTGGAATTATGATCACCTCTGAGTTATAAAAATAAGTATGATCATGAAAATAGGCAAACATTGATGGGAACTTATTCTAGCTAAAGTACTATGCTAAGGGCTTTATACCTACCACTCCAGGCAATGCAAAAATATAGAAAGAAGTGGAGGGAAGGAGAGTGACACAAAGCACAAGAAGGAGGAATGAGGACTCTGGCTGCTGCATAGATCAGAATCTACAGGCTAAATACCACCTGCCCAATGTTCCAAATGGTACCCATATGGTGCAGGAATAACAGAGATGGTAAAAATCGTGTTCTACCTCTTTTCAAGTAGTTTAGGTATACTACAAAGCAATGTCTGGGAGATTAAATTTTTTTTTTATTTTTTTTTAATTTATTTATTTATGATAGTCACAGAGAGAGAGAGAGAGAGAGGCAGAGACACAGGCAGAGGGAGAAGCAGGCTCCATGCACCGGGAGCCCGATATAGGATTCGATCCCGGGTCTCCAGGATGGCGCCCTGAGCCAAAGGCAGGCGCCAAACCGCTGCGCCACCCAGGGATCCCTGTCTGGGAGATTATAGTCAATTGAATTGGACTATAAACTCTGAAAGGACTGATTCTCATTGTATTTGTTTATGATGTATTCCCAGTACGTAGTATAGTGCCTGGCCCTAGGGAAACACTCAATATTTCTCATCAATGTTTGTCAAATCTACTTTTCAGTTAGTCAAGATTTCCCCCAGATCCTGGTAAGTTGTATATCTGTTTTAATTTTCCTTCTGATAATTTTTTCTTCCTCTTTCTGTAGTTTTATAGCTATTTTAGAGGACACGAGAGAAATTTTTAAACCAGAAGACCCTTTAATGAATTTTAAATGACATTGTATTAAAGCTGAGGAATGAGTCTACCAAAGATCAATAAAATTATACATTTCATTAACTGAAGCTGGTGATTAATTCACAGGAGTCAGAAATATCAAGAAGGAATAGGATTTTGTAACTAAGTAAATGCCTTCATTACTCACAGCCCATTTCCTTATCTGTACGTGAAGACAATTATAGCCACCTCTTGGGTTTGGTGTGTGTGTGTGTGTGTGTGTGTGTGTGTGTGTTTGTTTGGCAAAGGAGACTATACTCTATGCAAAACTGCTTTGTGGGATCCCTGGGTGGCTCTGCGGTTTGGCGCCTGCCTTCGGCGCAGGGTGTGATCCTTAGAGTCCCGGGATCCAGTCCCCTGTGGGGAGCCAGCTTCTCCCTCTCCCTGTGTCTTTCCCTCTCTCTCTCTCTCTATGTCTCTCATGAATAAATAAATAAAATCTTTTTTAAAAAACTGCTTTGCAAATTGCGGATCCTATATATATTTTAGTTATCATCACCATGACAGTTTTCTGTTTTGTATGCTAATCTGTGTACAGCATCTTTTCGTGACCAAGATTCTAACTACATATTTTATCCTATCATCCCTAGAAGCCACAGTACAGTATTATACTCAATTTCTCTACCAGATTCAAAGGTCATGATCTCTTTGGCAGGGAGAGAGTTACCATCAGGAAAATCTTACTGTTGGATCCAGGACAAATCATTAAAAAGTTGCGTAAGTCTTTGTCAGCATCAAGCTGTTGTTCTGCAGGTGTTTTGCCATGTTGACACAGCTCTTGTTTGCCCTGTTTTATTTATTGCTCTTTCTTTTGGAAGAAATCATAGAAAAAATAGGACTCATACCACAAATGGAAACCGTTTATCTATTTAGCTGCTGAACTCCTTGGGAAAGAGGGAAGAAATAAGTGAGAGATGCCCAAACGAATAAAAAATATTCACATATTCACTTTCAAAACAGACTGAAAATAGCAATGGAGGATCCAGATTAGAGAAAATCATGGCAGAAACACTGGAGCTCCTGGAAATGGAGAGGAAAATGTGAAAGGCAATTCCATTAATATTAATACTGTAAATTTTTTAAAAAAGATTTTATTTATTTATTCGTGAATGACACACAGAGAGAGGCAGAGACATAGGCAGAGGGAGAAGCAGCTCCCCACTGGGAGCCTGATGCTGGGACTCGATCCCAGGACCCCAGGATCAAGACCTGAGCTGAAGGCAGATGCTCAGCCACTGAGCCACCCAGGTGCCCCTAGAATATATGTTAATCTGCAGTTATGTTCCAGGCTCTGGAGGAGTTATGTTGGTGAGTAAAACAGCAATCCCTGTCCTTGCCTTGCTTATAGCTGAGCAAAAATTAGAGCTAGCAAATAACTCTAATACAAAAGCAAACCATAATAAAATGGCCAGAGCCAGCATCATATCCCTCATTTTAGCAGATCTTAATAAATTTTACTTATATTAACACTTATTTCTCAAATTATATATATATTTTTTCTTTAAAAATCAAATTATATATTTAATGATAAATTCATATAAGAGTTTTATTCTCAAATACAGCATATGATGAGTCCAGTGAATGAAGCTTCAGAGAATAATACAGAGTTGTCTGGGAAGAAATAAAGGTTTTAGAAGATATAAGTAGCTTCTGTCCAAATGTCTGTCCCTGAGCTTGTTGATGGACACTGGAAGGGCTGAGCATATAGGAAATAGTCTTCTTTCTAATATGAAAGGCATATTTGTGTCCCATGGAATGAGAGGTATGCGTGGTATGAGAACAGGACCCAAGGTCATTGCAGGGCTCACAGTTGTAATGCATATTTCCTGAGTTACTATCCTCCACACGGATCATTGCTTGTTGGTTATTCACATCTATTCCTTCTATCAGATCAGTCCTAGGGTGTTTACTTCTTCTACTAATTTTTCATTGTTCTTCTCTTTCTTCATCATACTCTATCTTTGTTATTGTGGAGCTTCACTTCTGTCTTGAAGCCCATCCAATCTCACGTCCAGTGTTTCAGCAGTATTTGTTTTACCATTTCTTGGATTCTTTACACATGGTTCAGCAATTTTTCACTTCTTCAAACTTTTAACTCTTCAATGAAGGAAAGGCTCGGAAATATATACAATCTTTATTAAACACATGCAGTTTAAGGTTGAAGAGATGGCACTGGTTTAATGAGAGTAGAATTGGAAGGCTACTTTTAATAATTGAGTAAAAGATAAAATAAAATAAAAATTGAATAAATATTAAGGAGCACAAGAAACTGTCACTCATCATTCGTATGTTACATGACAAAGTTAATATTTGTTAATTTTCAAAGCAAGATTCAGGTAAAATAAAATACAGAAATCTGAAGCATACATTTTGATAAATATATACATCCATGAAACCACCACCCCAATCAAGACAACTAACATTTCCATCACCCTAGAAAGTTCTTTCATATATTTTTCCAGGTTAATTTTCAAGATCCAGGGGCAACCACTGCTCTGACTCTTGCCACCATGGATTAGTTTTGCCTGTTTGTTCTTCAACTTCACATATGGAAAGACACAGTTTTTACACTATTGTGACTGTCTTCCTTCACTCAATATACTGTTCTTGAGATTAATCAATATTATTATGTGTATTAGTACTTTCTTTTCTTTCTGACTACAAATATACTCCATCGTGTGAATGTAACACAATCTGTCCATTCAGCTATTGATGGATATTTGGGTTATGTCCTGTTATCAACTGTTATTAATATACGTTTATAACTAACTCAAGCTCCTTTCAAATAATATACTACTTTCTGAGTAATGTGAGTGCCTTAAAATAAAATATTATTTCATTTCTTCCTCCTATCCTTTGTATCATTGCTGTCATTCATTTCACTTATAAATAAGGACACATAAGCATATATATTTATCTGTGTATATGCATATGATATATACAGAAGCATATATAATTGAATACATTGTTGCTATTATTCACTATTATTCACAATATTAAACTATTATCAGTCAGATCAATTAGAATAAGAAAAAGGTTTTATGTATCTTACCTTCACTTATTTATTCTTTGATGGCCTTCTTTTCTTCATGTATATCCATGTTTCTGACCTGTAGCATTTCCTTCTCTTCAAAGAACTTCTTTTAATGTTTCTTGCAAGGCAGATCTATAGGCCACAAATTCCCTCAATTTTCATTTTTCTCCTTCACTTTTGAAAGATAATTTTTCAGAGTACAGAATTCAAAGTTGGTGTCTTTTTCTCTCTACATTTTAAATATTTCACTCCACTCTCTTCTTGCTTGCATGATTTCTAAGGATAAGTCAAATATAATTTTTATCTTTGTCCTATAGATAAGGTACTTTTTCCTCTGACCTCTTTCGGACTTTTTCTTTGTTTTCCTTTTTCCGCTTCGTCTTTCATTTTGAATAGTTTCTATTGCTATACCTTTAAGTTCCCTGTTTTTTTCTTCTGCAATGTGTAATCTGCTGTTAACCCTGTCCAGAGTGCTTTCATATCATACATTGTATGTTTATCTCTATCAAATTCAATTGGGTCCTTTAAAAATATCTTCCATGTCAAAAAATATATACCTT
This sequence comes from Nyctereutes procyonoides, assembly GCF_905146905.1. Taxonomy (NCBI): domain Eukaryota; kingdom Metazoa; phylum Chordata; class Mammalia; order Carnivora; family Canidae; genus Nyctereutes; species Nyctereutes procyonoides. The sequence goes on along the minus strand of NW_026575052.1, from coordinate 69,499,725 downwards.
CTATGTCTCTATTTAACTTTTGGAACAGATGGAGTGTAGCAATAGTAACTGTTTAAATGTTCATGTTTGACAACTCTCACATCTATGTTGGTTTGGGGTCAGTTTGAATTGAGGGATATTTCATCTCATTATAAGTTCTATTTTTTCTGCTTCTTTTATGCCTGGTAAGATTTGGTCAGATATAGTAGGCTTTACTTTGTTGGGTGCTGGATATTTTATATTATTATAGATACTTCTTGCACTTTGCTCTGGGGTGCAGTTAATTTCCTTGGGAACAGTGTGATTCACTTGGGTCTTACTTTTAAGTTTGTTGGGAAGAATAAGAGTTGTGCTCAGTCTAGGGCTAATTATTTCTCACTATGGAAACTAGAGCCTTCTCTTTATATACGCTCTACCCAATGCCTGCTGAATTACGGTGCTTTTCCAGTCTGTCTAGTGGGAACAGTCACTACTCTCAGTCATGTGCATGCAAGAGGTTCTTTTCTGTCAACCATTTGTATGGATCTTTTTCCAGCATCAAGTAATTTCCTTACATAGGTCCATTGATCAGTACTCTTCTGCATACTGGAGGGGTACCTTCTTTAGATATCTGGATTTCTCCTTTTGTGCAAAACTCTCTTCTCTGTTACTCCATCCTGAATTCTCTCTCACAATCTTTCTGGACGGTCACTTCCATCTCCTCAATTCAAGTAGTCTACTGAGCTTTGCCTGATTTTCTCTCTGTGTATAGAAACCTAGAAGTTCTCAAACTTTCCAAGGTCATGTGTATAGGCCATCGTAGCACTCATCTTGCTCATTTCCTGCTTCTCAGGGATCATCGTCTTCCCATTGCCTGATGCCCAGTGTCTTCAAAGTCATCATTTCATGTATTTTGTCTGGGTTTCTGGTTTGTTTGTATTTTGTTGCTGTTGTTGCTTGGTTTTTTTAGGTGAAAGAGTGAATCTGGGCTGGAAGCAGAAGTCTCTATTTTGTATATTTTGGTGGTATTTTATTTTATTTTTATTTTTTAAAGGATTTTCTTTATTCATGAGAGAGAGAGAGAGAGAGAGAGAGAGAGAGAGAGAGGCAGATACACGGGCAGAGGGAGAAGCAGGCTCTACGCAGGGAACTTGACATGGGACTTGATCCTGGGTCTCTAGGATCATGCCCTGGACTGAAGGCAGCACTAAACTGCTGAGCCACCCGGGCTGCCCTTTGGTGGTATTTTAAATGAACTTCTAAACCTTTATTTTCCAACTGCTTTTTGCTTGTACTCAGAAGTACAACTGATTTTCATGTTCTCCAAGCAAGTATGATTTTAAAAAGATCATTGCATCACTCTCACATACATCTAAACATAAAGAGCTAAACATAAAGAGATATGATGGATTAGGGGAGCAAGAGCTGGCAGCTGGTTGGGCAAATTATTAGAAAGGCTACATGGAGGAGGTGGGATTTGAAAGATACATGGAATATATTATAAATAAAAACTACAGCATGAACAAAGCACAGAAGGCATAATCAGGGATTCTGAGTAGTTTGATTTGAATGAAAAATCGATTGTGAATAGAGGACCTGAAGAAACCAAAATCTCTCTGTATATGATACATAAACATAAAACTTCTGTAAGAGAGCCTTCTCTGATCCTCCAGACTAGGTAAAGTCATTTGAAATAAACTCTATGTTCCTTTCATAAAATGCTTACAATTCTAATTAACTTTTTGTTCACCTATTCATGTAATGTTTGTCTTCCATACTAGACTGAAAATTCAGTAAGGGCAGGAATCATGCATGTTTTGCTCACTGTTTTATTTCTAGTATTTAAAATAAATATTCATTGAAGGAGTTAGTAAATTGAACCAGGATCAGAAGTCTGAATTTATTTTATTTTATTATTTAATTTTTATTTTATGATAATCACAGAGAGAGAGAGAGAGAGAGGCAGAGACACAGGCAGAGGGAGAAGCAGGCTCCATGCACCGGGAGCCCGACGTGGGATTTGATCCCGGGTCTCCAGGATCGCGCCCTGGGCCAAAGGCAGGAGCCAAACCGCTGCGCCACCCAGGGATCCCAGAAGTCTGAATTTAATTTCATGTTCAATTGGGAGTCTTAAAAGTGTCCACTTTGGAAGAATGATATTTACAAAGTTGTGCTTTAGAAAGATTTTTCTGGAAGCATGTAGTGAATGAACTTGAGAGAGAGGCGCTAGGCATGAGGAAAGCACTGAGGAGGCCACTGGAATAGTTTAGACAGGAGATGAAGTGAGTGGGAATCATGGCAGTGGCATAGGAATAGGAAGGAAATAAATACAAAAGATTCTGTAGAAGGAAAATCAGCGAAGTATAAAAATTCAGAATGAGAAGGAATAAAGGAGAAAAATGGTATCATTCATAGAGATAGGGAATCTAATAGCAAGAGCTGTGTCATGTCAAAAGCTGTCCATCCTGAGTGTCAACTTACCTGTGAACTTTCTAGGTAGGTCTATCTGTTGATCAGGCAATTGGAAACTGTAGATCTCAGGACAGAATTGTGTATTAGAGACATGAAAGTGGGAATCATCCACCTAAAGGGGATACGTAGCCCTAGGGAACAATGAAATTGATGAGAGAGAGAGAGGGAGAGAGAGAGGGAGAGGGAGAGGGAGAGGGAGAGCGAGAGGGAGAGGGAGAGAAAACAATGTACATAGAGCAGAGAAGAAGCCTGAAAAAGCCCAAAGAGACAATTTCAGAGGGCATTAATTTTAGGAGGCAGGAGGAAGTCAACAAAGGATATGGATAAGAAAAGTTTTCTAAAGTTGGAAGTAGAACCAATAAAATATCATGTTTAGAAGGAAAGAGTTTAAATTTACTTAACTGAGTATGTAGACCATTTGAGTAACACAAAGACAGAAAATGCCATTGACTTTGATCATTAGATCACTAACAAACTTCAAGATTATTTAAGTAACTTCCTTTGATTCTTAGGATAACCATAAAAGAGAAGAGTGGTGTTATTATGCTCACTTTCAAAAAATTATTTGTTTGAGAGAGAGAGAGAAAGAGAGAAAGCATGCACATGGTAAGGGGCAGAGGGGGGAATCTTCAAACAGACTCCTCACTGAGCACAGAGCCCAATGCTCAGCTTAATCTCACAGCTCATGAGATCATGACCTGAGTCAAAACCAAGTCAGATGCCGAACCAACTGAGCTACCCAGGAGCCTCAACTTGTAGATGAAGAAACCAAGTCTCAGAGAGTTCAGTGACTTTCTCAAGGCCACACAAGCATGAAACATGAGAACTGGATTTTTACCCCAAAGTCATCCCCAACATTGTCCCCTAATAACCACCCTGCATGCTATTCTTTCTAACATTCTTCAGAGAAATATATTTTTTCTCAGAACTATACTGTGGTTATGCATCTCATTATTGTCTATATCCCTAAGAAATCTATAAAAAACACTTGCCTTGAATGCTAATAGTACAAAGATTGATATTAGTAGCTCCTGTCAATAATGTAGAATGAGTAAGGGCTCAGAATGTTTGTTTACCATCATACAATTTTGCATTTTGAAGTGAAATTTGTAAGTAAACATTATTAAGGAGTTTCTCTTTCTATCAGAGCAGTGACACCAACTCAGGAGTATGTCAAATTTTCCTCACCAATTCTATAAGTAAATTCAATATGCTCCATATTTACTTAGGTTTAAACTTGACTAAAGACTCATATACATATTCACCTACTTTATCTAATCAGTGACATACTGTTACATGAAAGTCATATAAGAATATTTAGGTATCAATTTAAGAATATTTACAAGTATACGATAGTACTCTAAATCCCGAAATAGTCTCCTGTCCTAACATTGTCAAACATTCATCCCAAAAGGCACAGGTATGTGATGAGCAGTACAGAAAAGGATCAGAGGATTTCAAATTACTAATTTACTTTCTCTTACGTCAAGAAAATAGAAAGACATTGGAGATAGTTAAACTGATAGTCTCAATTGTTCTCATATAAATATAAGGAGTTAATATGGGACAATATGTGCTGTTGTCATCTTCAAGAACTTCTAAGACAAATAAACAAACAAGAAAATAACTGTTCTACCTGTAGAAGCTATTTTTGGAATCTATGAGTACAATATTTGGTTTGCTGGTTGCTATGATGGGTATTTACACATAGAACCCTATCATAATCAATGGTAATTAAAATGCTTTCTTTTAAACCAAAGAAGTTGGTTCTTTTAGTTCAGAGAAGAACTGCAATTATTATCATGAAAAGCCTGATGTCTGGGCCTCACAAAAAACGAGTAGTCACTTTGAAGGAACGAGAGCTCTTTATTATGCAGCTAGTAAAGGTGAAGTCACATTCTGAAGTGTATGCTTAGTTATCTGACTACTGCCTCAGCACAATGCTAACACCAAAATTTTGGGTAGGTTGAGTGTTTTTTGTCTATACAGTGGCATGCTGATCTCTTTGACTAGGATTCAAATTTACTATAAATTGATACCATTTTTCAGAAGAAAATAAGGACAATTTTAAGAGCATTTCCATGGATATTCACTTTCCCCCCTGCCAAAAAGTAATGAGACAAGCCTACAGGCTTCGTTCCATTTTGGTCAAATTGCAAATATGTGACATTTTAGAAATCTTGGGCAGTTTTACTCTTCACACCCATTTAATCACAGTTTGGTGACTGGGGCTTGATGGAATAAGGGAGTTGTGTAGATTCAGTGCAGTCCTGTTTCTGGGATTTTGTAGAAACTATGGTTTCAGAAGAGAATGGAAAAAATAAACATACTTAGCAACTCAAACACCAGCTGCCTTAAAACTGGCTTGGACATTCTGGACTCATCACCATGACTTTTTCGATCTTTGTTGTTGTTGTTATTCCAAATTGTAAACAGACTTGTGTGGATACTCCTTTTGTATATTTATATTTGGGGAAGGAGCAGGTTGGGTTATTTTTCTTTTCCACATTTATATAACCTTTAGAAATTTAAAATAATAAGACCCAGATTTCTTATTTGTTAAAACCTGAAAGACTTGAAAGACATGTAACTAATGACTTGGCACCATTTTCTTTCCCCGTAAGTGAAACTGGATAATAATATTCTTCACCTAAATAACACCTTCTAGTCTAGTCTGTCAAAAAGCTTTAGAAAACATTCATTTGGACTCAATGACCTCTACTGTGTGTGATGGCTATTGTACTGACTTGTGTTATAGGGAATGCAGGAGAAATGTGGTTAAAAGCTTAACTAGTAGAGGTTAACTGAATTGCTCAAGTTTATATAGTAGCATAGTTGGGAGGTAACCTATTCATTGAAGTCTCTCCTCCTTAGATCTAGGCAAAGCTCTTGAAATTGAATTCCCACTACTGTGGTACATCTAATAATTTTATACCTTCTGTGATACTCAAAGATCTACATCTTTTATGATATATATATATATATATCATAATATATATATGACTACTTGGGCCATAACTTTTCAGAATCCTCAGCATACACATAGTTATGTCTCACTGACCCAAATTTGATGATGTTTATCTGAGTACTCCCTATGGCGAGAAAGATAAAATGTTTAAGATAGGCCTAAATCAATCAGGCCCATGTCTGGGTCAACCCTACTGGATTCACTGACATTTCATGACTAATGGACCATGAATTTGGAAGAGATTCCCCTCAAGAAACTCAGAGTACATTATTAAGCAAAAGAAGAAAAGAAATAGATTATAGTGACTCACCCTCAAAATATCCACTTCATCTTTACTGTTTCTCCAAAATGATGTCTAAGGATGGGTTAAAATGCCACAAACTAGAGTTCACAGAACTTAGGCAATAGTATAGCTTGATTAGGTTTTTATATTCCTGGGCAGCACCTATTCTAATATATAGATATATAGATAATATATATAGATATATATATAATATATATATATATTTCCCTCACTCTTCTAACTACCTCAAAGGAAAATTCTGCCTCTGGATGGAGTGAGAAGGTCTAGACCTACTAGAACCATGAATGGAGCTGTCCTTAAGACAAAGCTGAAGTCTTAGGGGGTTGGGAGGAAGTCAGGAAAGAGTAGATATGATAGATGAGCAGATAACAGGAGGAGGAACCCAGGCCAAGAACCTCTGAGTGAAGGCCTGGACTATCCTATTGTGTAAGCCAGTAAATTCCCCAATCTTTTAGTAATAAACTTTGAGTAATTTTGGGCCAGGTTTTCGCCTACTTATGACCAAAGATATCCTAATTGCTGCAAAGGGGTTGAATTAGAATGTAGTCACTAGAGTCATACCGTCCAATAGGAGCTTCTGTGATGATAGAAATGTTTTGTAGGGATCCCTGGGTGGCGCAGCGGTTTGGCGCCTGCCTTTGGCCCAGGGCGCGATCCTGGAGACTCGGGATCGAATCCCACGTCGGGCTCCCGGTGCATGGAGCCTGCTTCTCCCTCTGCCTGTGTCTCTGCCTCTCTCTCTCTCTGTATGACTATCGTAAATAAATAAAATAAAAAAAAAATAAAAAAAAAAAAGAAATGTTTTGTAAATGTACTGTCCAATATGGTAGCCACATGTGTCTGAGGAAGTAAGTTTTTAATTTAATTAATTAAAATTTAAATTTAAGTAGTCACATATGGTTAGTGGCTACTATATTGGGTAGCACATCACTAGATGTTCTTTAAGATCCCTAATTGTTCTAATATTGTATGATTTTATGCATAGTTTAGTACATATAACACACATGAATGGATCCAAATGTTACCTAAACTAAAATCTCTGTGTATTGCCAATACACACAAAACAACTTATTTCCAGTAAGAATGAATATATTAGATTTATGTTTTCATTCAAAGCTGCTATGGTAGTTAATTTAATAGCAGATGATAAAAAAATCAATATTCACTACTTCTTTCCACATTAAGCATTTTACAGCTGGGAGGACTCAGGCAAATTACATAAAATCTCTAATGATATTTTGAGGGTTAAGTGAGAAAATGCATGTGAAGGACCTAGCATAGACTCTTGTCCACAGTAAATTTTCAATGAATGGCAGTTGTGTCTCTTGCTGCTACTGCTACTTAAGACTAACATAAATGGCCAGATGCTGCCACTCTTTAGTGTCTAGAAGTGCCAAAATCTGATGGAGCAGACTAGCAATCAATCATTGAGATATGGACATACTGAAGTTGGAAAATACTTGGAAAGCAAGTAATCCAGTAAGGTATAGTTGCAGAAGGTTAAACTAAGTCTTGATCATCAAAATGATCAGGTCTTCAGTACAGGAGAGAAATTAAAACGAAGATCTCCTGGCTCAAAATCCAGGGTCCTGATTGCTGTGCTTCATTTTCTCACACCTCTTCCCAGATTTTTCAAACTGCCTGGTGTTCCCTATTCAATTTAGCAAACAGGTTAATCCTGGCGACTTTTGGGAAATTCAATTTGTCTCCTAGGCAATTTTACAATGCAACAATCTTCTCAAGACCATTTAACCTTGGGATGCCTGGGTGGCTCAGTGGTGGAGTGTCTGCCTTTGGCTCAGGACATGATCCCAGGGTCCTGGATCGAGTCCCACATTGGACTTCCCGCAGGAAGCCTGCTTTTCCCTCTGCCTATGTCTCTGCCTTTCTCACTGTGTCTCTCTTGAATAACATCTTAAAAAAAAAAAAAAAGACCATTTAGCCCCATTGTTGACTCTTTTTTCCCCTCTTCAAGAAGTAATGAGAAGACTCTTGTTAAGTGTTACTGAATGTCTGGAACATAGCTGTTTAAAACATTTCAAAAGTTCAAATGGTTTTGATCTCCTTCTCTATTTCCTTTTTTTTTTTTTTTCTTAGCAGGGAAAACAATCTTGAGTATAGTACTATATCAACATGGTCAAAAGCAAAATCATTCCTCATTGAGTCAGAGATTTTCATCTTTATTTTGCTTTCTTATTCATGGGCTGCCATTTTATTGCCTTCAAAATGGAGCAAACAATACCTAAAAACATATCCCTGCTGATTTAATATTGAGTTAGCTCATCTTTGGGTCGAGGTGGTAGGAGAAAGCCCATCTACAATTTATCACTAAATAAACAGATAATATTTGTTTCACATCTCCAAATTTAGGAGTTTCAAAGTCATTCCAATTCTTTCCGTGGAACTGTAGGGACAGACTGGTTGGAGTGTGAATTTTGTAGCTATATTAATTCATTAAACATTTTTATAAGATCAGTATTCCTATTAGATTGTGATCAGTACTTTATGGTTGGAAAATCAGCATGAGAAGGTAAGACCCTCATTTGAGTTAATTTTCCATTATATTGCTTCTACAAGGGTCTATGTCTTTTAAGCTACCATATGAAATTAAGTATGAGTCTTTTGAAAGAAATATCTGATTTACAAAGACTTTTTGTTTTACCGTCCATCACAGCCATACCCGATGCTTTAAGAGTCTCACCTAAGCTACCTGAAGAGGAAGAAGAGATTACTATACTTCCACAATTAAAAAAAAAGTCAGCAGACTGTTATTTCTATGGCTATAAGAGAGAAGAACGTGTTACTAGGGCTGCCACATTTCTTCCGTTTTCATAAGAAAGTTTAAGGGAACAAACATTTTCTCCCAAAAAATGTACCCTTTTTGATGCCAAAGAGTTGGCTTTCCCAAACATTGTTATATATGATGATTAGACATCTAGGATGATCCATACATAAACACTCAAAAATATACTTCTACTACTTTAGGGATTAAGCTGGCTTTGGGTAGCTAGGGTGGGAACTAATCATGGATTTCAGAATTACTTCTGGGAAATGTCACCTAAGCTCCAAAAGCCAGACTATAAATTTTTAGAATGTAACTCATGTGGAAGTTGGAAACTTACTATGTATCTATCAGATTTAAAGTCTGAATGATATTAACTCAAACATTTTAACAATATAGTTCAATTTATTGGCAACAGTACAAATAATATATCAGATTGTGAAAATGTAATAATGAATATGTTATACAAAAAACTTCAAAACGTAAAATATTAATGCAAATGAAAAACTACCAGATATATATATATATACAGGAAAGCATTCTAATATTGGTAGCCAAAAAAAAAAAAAAAAAAAAAGCCTTGTTTGAAAAATAAATGCTATGGTTGATACATACATACAAAAGATTCAATAGGTCAATGTTAATCATATCATCCATTGCATTTTTTCACTTTGAAAGCACTGAGAAATCCAGTAGTGAGTCATAACTGTTCTTCCAAACTAGATCAATTTTGAAGGAGACCTAGTCTTGAGACTAGCTGATAAATGTCATTTGTAATGGGAAACATTTGCTTTCTGGCTAGTTTAGTGCATTTAGGTAGACAGTAATGAGTTGCAGCTGAAGGGTGGAGCGCCTCTAAAAAGAAGTATATTTTTTCTTTGCCAAATATAATGAAGAAAGTATGATTTCCAACTGCCCCACTATTGATATTCATTCAAGAAGGATTCTTGCAATGTGACTCTTTCACATAAAAAAAAAAAACCGAAAACACTGGAAAATCAGAAGAAAGAATTATTACAGCTCAATAAACTGTACGGAGACATAAGAAGAATCAAGATTTATCACTATAGAAACAAAGACACAAATTAAAACAAAGACGAAAATGGCTTAAAGTATAGGAAAATACGTGTATGATAAACCACATATTAGGATGGGCTAGTTTATGTTTTAGTTACAAATAAATCCCAGATCTCAGGTGCTCAAGACAATAAAGGTTTATTTCTCACTGTGCTCCATGTTTGACAGGGGTCTAGAAGGAGGCCTTGCTCATCCTTGTCACTAGTATTTTCCTCATCAACCTGAGAAGGTGATTGCAGCACTAAAGTACCTAGTTTTAGCCACTAAATGCCTCCTCTTAGAAGTAACACAGATTACTTTCAGTTTCATTTTATTGGCCAAAGCAAGTCACATGGCCATGGCTAGCTTCAATAGGGTGAATTACAATTCTATCATGTGTCTGCCTGGGAATACACTGAGTGTGTGTGTGTGTGTGTGTGTGTGTGTGTGTGTGTGTGTGTGTGTGAAACAAAAGTTTCCCAGAATACACTCACCTTTGCTACGTGCAATAAACTCTAATATATTGTTTTATACTTTGTGTGTGTGTGTGCACGCTGACTTCAGCTCCCCAAGTTGTTTCATGATCTACTAAAGGATCACCACCATAGTTTGAAAACACCGACCCGAGTGGTTTCTAGTTGGAATGCTATAGGGATCCAGTCTGTTAAACATTTCCCCTGGTGGCTTGAATTAGGATATTGATTGAGCACTGATCATGTTTGCAGATGATATCAGACTGGAAGATGTAGCTAATATGGCCCTAATAGGCTGCAACAATGGGTCAAAGAAAACAAGTTGAGGTTTCAAAGAGTTAATGGATAATCCTACACTTGGATCTAAATGATATAAACCATATATACCAAACTTGGAGAAATATTTTAAAATTTATTTTTGTCTTGCAGGAGATGTGGCTTAAAAGTAGAACATATGGAAAATATTTCAAGATTTTAATTTATTCTAAGCACAACATGAGTCATCAGTGTTAGGGGATTGCCAAAACAACCAGGTGAAACTGAGTTGAAGAGAAATCAGATGAAGAGTCCCTGAGAGCCTTTTCTGAGGCCAGAGCTTACCTGGAGCTTTGTGTTTAGTTTTCAGGACCACATTTTAATCAGATGGCCAATGGCAAATGAGAATGAATTCCATAAGGACAGTGGCAGAAGAATCCCATCATGTGAGGGATAGTTGAAGGATCTAAAGATGCAGAGCCTGAAAACATAAGACTAAAAGAATAGTGATCTTCAAGTGTCAGAAGTCTGATGTGAAATCCCATAAAAGAAAGATTATGCTTGCTCTCTCTAGTCCAGGAGGCCAGAACCATTCACGTGTTCATTCATTCAACAAATATCTGTTCAGCACCTAACACTATTTACCAAGGTGGGTTTTAGAGGTACAGGAGCAAAAGCAACTTTCTCCCCTCAAGGAACACAGAGTCTAGTGGGGAAGAAGGGCAGTTTCACTTTCCTGAAGCTTGTGTTTATGTTTCCGTGGGCTGGCATAGCTCCCTAGCAATGTGCAACCTTCCAGGAAGGATTGTTTTATTAGCAGGCTCACCATACCTGACCATGTCACCATCCAGCAAAAATCTTTCCAAGGACCCCAGTCACCTTTGGCATAAAATCTAAAATCCAGGGGTGTGTGGGTGGCTCAGTGGTTGAGCATCTGTCTTTGTCTCAGGTCATGATCCTGAGCTCCTGGGATTGAGTTCTGCATCAGGCTCCCCACAGGGAGGCTGTTTCTCCCTCTGGCTAAGTCTCTGCTTCTCTCTGTGTGTCTCTCGTGAATAAATGAATAAAGTATTTTTAAAAATCTAACATCCAAATTGCCCCCAAGGCTTGTTTTTAAAATTTCTCTGTATTTTCAACAATATTGCCTGCTACTCCCCCAGTATACCTACACCCCTCACTCCAGGCTTTCTGAATAAATCTCAGTTTTCTGAATGTGCTATATACTTTCTCACTGCTTTTACAACACTGCATGCCTTTCATCGCTCTCAGCCCTTGGCTGACTTTTGTTTGTCCATCATGACAACTTAATCCCCTACCTTCCTTGTGAAGCTGCCCTAACTCCCATCGACCCTTCCTCTGGGCTCTCATGCCCCTTTGCTACTCATCTCAGTGAACTACCACTTATCTGTAAATTCCATGAAGACAGGAGTGTCTCCCATCAGTACCTCAGCACCAGGTGCAGCGAGGGGTTACAGAACTGGTCCTCAGCAAATGCCCGTTAAACCTATCAGTGAATGCATGGTGCAGAATGGCTCTTCATAAAGATAAAGCTGTTTATTAGCTTTCAACTTTTGTTTTTTAAGATTTTATTTATTCATGAGAGACACAGAGAAAGAGGCAGAGACAGGTAGAGAGAGAAGCAGGCTTGCTGTGGGGAGCCCAATGCGGAACTTGATCCCATGACCTTGGGATCATGCCCTGAGCCAAAGGCAGACGCTCAACCACTGAGCCCCCCAGGTGCCTCTGGCTTTCAACTTTTGAAAATGAATCTATTTAAAGGAAATATGACAGAGATCCCTAGAAACTCACTTCTAATTTCAAGACCAATATTGATTGCTAAGCAACAAGAGTCACAAACCAATCAGGTATCAGGAAGCACTTCCCCCAACTTGCTTCCTTGGGACATTAGAAGGTGCTCTCCATTGGCTGCTTTGCAAATGGTCCTCCCATCGCAGGAGCACCCAACATTTCTCTCCTGCATGAGGGCTGGCACCAGGCAGTCCATGTGTCGGAGCAGTAAAACAATCTCGCATGAAGGGCAGCACGTTGTCCGTGGGCCATGCCAGTCCAAGGAAACAGTGCCGCCTTTGAGAGACACAAAGAGCCACTGTCCTTGCCTTTTTTTTTCTTCTTCAAAAACTGTAAGGGTCCAAAACTTGCTGTGGAGATAACAAAGACTCCTCGCAGACAGAGCAGAAGGCTGCAGTTATTCACCTGTAGAATTCCAGCCAAAACCAGCCCACAGGACGCAGCCCACAAGATTAGGGTAGTCAAGCCTCCTTTTCACCTGGACTATAATCTGAAAGAAAAATAAACTCTGCAGAAAACAGTCTATCCCCTTTTTCTTTTCTTTTTTTTCCCCCCTTTTTCTTAGCATCTTTCTGTTCTGGGCTGCCCTAGCCTCAGTGACAGTGAAACAGCTCCTGTGTGCGAGGAGGTCTTCTTGGTAACGTTGACCTCACATGCTGGTGTCTTCCACGATGCTTCCATCATGTTTACTTACTATAAAAGCCTTAGGAATTATTTCAGCAGAGACTGAGTGACCATCCATAAGTGTAAGTCCCTCACTAAATGGAAGGTTGGACTGGCTGGCCACTGAGATCCCCTCTTGGCTCTATAATTAGGGAACGTACGATTCATTCAAACCCATGGTCACCTGGTGGTCACATTAATACCAAGATGGCTCAACTATGGCCAGTGCTGCCATGGATTCAAGTGCAGAAGGCAAGGATCTTAAGGAGAAAACAGATGAAAGAGGAAGGCTAAGAAATAGGGCTGCTGTGAAGAAGAAAATTGACTTAACAAATCTACACTGGGCACTTGCAATGTTTCAGGCATGGGCTGAAGGCAGAGCTGAAACTCAGATTTCTTTTAGATGAGCAGTAAAAACAGATCTGCACCGAGACCATTATAATATAGTGGAATCAGTGCCATGGTACTTCTGTGCTGTGCAGTGAGGAGGAGGGTCTGGAGGCAGCATTAAAGAAGACCTTTACTTTTTTTTTTTAATAAATACTTTATTTATTTATTCATGAGAGACACGGTGAGAGGCAGAGACATAGGCAGAGGGAGAAGACATAGGCTCTGTGTTTGGAGCCTGATGCAGGACTTGATCCCATGACCCTGGGATCATGCCCTGAGCAAAAGGCAGATGCTCAACCACTGAGCCATCCAGGTGTGCCAAAAGAAGACCTTTTCAACCGGGTAACAAATGAACTCAGGAATGAATAATGGCTGATTTAGACTGGGAGGAGGGTACAGGAAGATATCCCAGGTATAGGAGACAGCAAATGCAAAGCAATAAGGGGAGAAAACATGGCAGACATGGTTCAATTCAGGTAGTTTCTTGGCGTGGCTGGCATAGAGGATACATATGGGAGGATGACAGGAATCATGCTGGAGAAATAGGTAGAGGCCAAATGGTGAACAGCGTTCTCGCCATCCATAGCAGTAGGGAATTTACTGCAGTGATGGGAAGCAATGGGTTTCAGAACCATGGGGAAGAAGAGCTGCCTCCTGGTAGTGACCTGGGAGGTGGCAGGACTTCAGACAGGGAAAGAGACCACAGGTGCTAGACTTTTCAGCCATCACACATCCCCTCATGCCAGGTGTGGCAGGAGAGTTGACTGTAAGGCCCACATGGGCCAGGGCAGTAGATAGCTCAAAGATTCACTAGAATCCCTTACCCTTCAGCCCCTGACTACATCCTGGTACTGTGTAAGGCTCGGGAACTCTGTTTAGGGATGTGCATAAAAAAGCTTCTGAAGTTAAGTTTCCACTACGCAGGGGGTGGGGGCTCAGAGCATATGTGATTTTAAAGAAAATCACACACACACACACACACACACACACACACACACACACACACCCATCAGAATTTGTGGGTTGAGATTTATGCCTACTACATATATCATCTCATTTAAGACTCACAACACAGGTGCCTGGGTGGCTCAGTCAGTTAAGCATCTGCCTTTGGCTCAGGTCATGATCCTGGGGTACTGGGATCAAGTTCCACATTGGGCTCCTTGCAGGGATTTTTGCTTCTTCCTCTCCCTCTGCTGCTCCCTCTGCTTGTGCTCTCTCTCTCTCTTTGTCAAATAAATGAATACGATCTTAAAAGACTCACAATAACCTTAATGTGTGAGGTATTATTGTCCCTATTTTCCAGTAATTAAAATAGAGGTTACATAAAGATTGAGAAAATAAAACACTCTCATTCGAACGCTTCCTTTTGCAACTAAGGTCATTGAGGTTTCGGAAAAGCAACGTGGGTCTTCAAGTTCACCAGATGGAGCCTGGAGGAAAGACTGGTTATACCAACTTATATATATTTTTTAATTTTAATCTGAACTCTTTTTTTAAAGACTTTATTCATTCATCACACACACACACACACAGAGAGAGAGAGAGAGAGAGAGAGAGAGAGGCAGAGACACAGGCAGAGGGAGAAGCAGGATCCATGCAGGGACCCTGACATGCGACTCGATCCCAGGTCTCCAGGATCACAGCCTGAGCTGAAGGCGGCGCTAAACCGCTGAGCCACCCGGGCTGCCCTTGATTTTGAACTCTTATTATGATTTACCCTTTATAGAGCTGACACATTTGAAAGTCAAATTTCGTGGAGATATCCTACTTTTGAAATATTAATTATAGCCTAGGATGAGAGGTATATGTTGTAGGGCATCAGAGTCCATAGGTCTAACAGGGATAAGCTCTTGCCGAAACTCCTATTGCAACTTTCTAGGAGAGAGACAGCAAATACGAGGAAAGAGGAGAGGGAAACTTCTGGAAGAGATGCTGCTGCGGCTGCTGGGGCAGGGAGGGCACCCAAGGGCATCCAGCCTATTGAGGCGTGCCAGCACCGCCGGTCAGCTGCCAGAACAAGCAGCCAGGCCAGTGGTCCAGCGTATCCTGGTTAGAGACGGAAGTTCCAACTCTGCTGTCAGTCTGCTCTCGGCTTCAAGAAGAAACTACTGTTTCTAAGAGCCTACTGTGTACCAGGAACTTTGACCAGTGTTATCTGATTTAATTGGAGGGAGAATACTCTGAGAAAGATATTTCCACTTAGCAGAGACAAAACCAATGATCAAAGAGTTTAGATCTTGACAAAGCCAGAGAACTAGAAATGGGAGGTGTTGAGATGCAAAGCCAGGTCTTCCTCTCCCCAAAGGCATCTGCTTTTGTTTCCGCTCCTCCATCCCTGTTCCTCGTTCCAGACTGCCCTCCCTTACTGTTTCTCCACTTTTTTTTTTAAATAAATTTTTATTTATTTATGATAGTCACAGAGAGAGAGAGAGAGAGGCAGAGACAGAAGCAGGCTCCATGCACCGGGAGCCCGATGTGGGACTCGATCCAGGGTCTCCAGGATCGCGCCCTGGGCCAAAGGCAGGCGCCAAACCACTGCGCCACCCAGGGATCCCCTCTTTTAATTGTTTCTCCACTTTTTAAAAGGGCTTTTGAAAAGGGCCAGTAAAACCTTCCATACCTTTCTGAAAATCGAGTGAACAACTGTAAAACTATTTTGAAAGAGAAAGATGTGAAATGGATGCCTGGGTGGCTCAGTGGTTGAGCATCTGCCTTTGGCTCAGGTCGAGATCCCGGAATCCTGGGATCGAGTCCCACTTCGGGCTCCTTGCAGGGAGCCTGCTTCCCCTCTGCCTGTGTCTTTGCCTCTCTCTCTGTCTCTCATGAAGAAATAAATAAAATCTTTAAAAAAAAAAAGATGTGAAATATATGCAAAGATATGTATGTATCTTTACATAGATATTTATACGTAAAGATATGTATATATCTTGGAGTAAAAAGACACGTGGTTTAGATTTCGCATTACTTCGTGTCGGTGTAAGTCCCCAGGCTTGGTGTCAACATACAAAACCATTGTAATTCCATTTCTAGTACAGGAGAGGCAGGGAGAGGGACAGACACACTGTATTTCCCAAGGATTGTTTTTGGGAAGAAAAAACAATCCTTGGTGCACTAATCTTGAACTTGAGGAACCGTGCCTTTGTCGTCCAGCTGCTGCCTTAGAATCCTGTGTTTGTGTAACGGACAATCGCCATGGAAGTGTTTCATTTCATCTATTTATTATTCATATCCCTCCAACTTCCAAAGATAAATGCAAGGCATGGAAGGCATGGTTTTTGTAGTTGTTGTTTTTCATCTTCATACTCAGGTCACACCACTACTCCTCTGTTGGGCTGATGCATCTGTTTAAAAAGTATGGAGCTAAAATACAACCACCAGTCGAGAGGGTTGGAGTAGCAGGTACTCTAAAATTCAAATATTTGTATTTGATGCAGAGGTCTAACGGCCAGGACGTGCTGACCTGCGATCGAAGAGCTAAAGTGTGAAAGTGCCAACCTTATTCTCTCTCCTGACTATTTCGCAGGGATGCACTGTTGATTTCATCTCTTTAATCTGCCTTGCTGCTTCCAAAGCCACAATTGTTCTGAAGCCACGCAAGGGCCGCAGGGATGAGGAGTGGGCCCCTGAGCGCAGTGCACCACTGCGGCCACAGATCCCCGCCGACCCTTTGTTCAGCTGGCAGAGGATTCTCTCGGTGGCCAGCTGAAGGCCTTTCTTTGTGTCGTGATTGACAGACATGAATTAAATATCACCCCACTGGGCTCTCTGATTGGTGAATGACTATAGATTACAAGAATGTCTAGGGAAAATGGTGTTTCATGATAGGGGGACGAGACCAGAAAGGCAGGCTTTTTCCAGCTAATCCTGAACTTGACAACAGCAGAGACCTTGATTCCGGGCTCTTGTTTTTTCAGCTTGATCGGCCTTGTTCAGGCCCTGCAGAGAACAATCCTAGAATAGCCTAAGAGAAGAGGATGAAGCCAAAGGAAGTAAAAATTTGGGGAAAAGAAAAGGATTATTTTCTCGAAATGGCTGGTGTTTCTGGAGATGTGCTCTAAGGATTTCTATTCTAAAATGGGTCTGGCATTCTCCCTGGGGCATTTTGCTTTCTCAATTTATCAGAGTGGCAATTAATGTTCCTTATGCCAATGATATGCTCTGCGGAGTCCACTCTATTGGCGGCGTATAATGCACAGCCTTGGGCATAAACAGCTCTGCACACATGATCCTCTGGTTTTGAAAGCAGGAATGATGTGATAAGAAAGTATGGAAAATTGGAAGAGCAAAGAAAGACATCCCAGAGTGTTAGGTGACACGACATATATGTGGGTAACTACAAAGCATGACAGAAACAAACCTGCCATCTAGTCTGAGAGTCTGAGAGCTGGGGGAGGTTTCCAGGAGTGTGGATTTCCCAGAAAGCTGGCTCAGCTAATGACCTCCCAAGACAGAAAAGGATGCTTGTAAGGAAAGTTCTCACAGCAGCTGGGGTAGGCATTATTTTCCTTGGTTTATATTTTGTGAATGGTATTGCACTGTGAAAGTACAGTACATTCCAAGGTGAAAGTAGCCTGGTTCTCAGGTCTGCCCCACAGATTTGCTCTCAGTAAGGCTGTTGGGAGAGAGCATTAGGGAGGAATCTTTTGCCTGGTTTGCAATAAATACTAGATTTGTTTGGCCGTTTACTTGGGTGCAAAGATTTTTTTCCTACAAGAGGAAGAGAAGGGAGAAGTAGTTAAGGGTGGGTCAGACTTCAGGCAGTAGAAGGAAAAAGGGTAAAAAGGTGACAAGCACAAAGAGGGATGGATTCTCACGAGGTCTGGAAAGGTGGTATTCATATTAGATAGATATTAGGGATAGGCTAATAACCTTGTCTAGGAAATACATGGGCCCAGTCCAGGTGGGCAGGTGATCCCAGAATCCTGGGATATACATATACCCAGGTGGGAATACATATATCTACCCTATTTTGTAATATCCAATGGTCAGGGTTGCTGCTGAGTCCACAAGCCAGGCAGCTCAGCCACAGACAAACCTGGAACAAACCTGGAACAGATTAAAACTTGGGTACAGGATCCAGAAAATTAGGGGAAAAGCTGGGAAAACAGTACAAATCCAGGCAAGAAAATTTGGGCAATAGGTTGAGTCCATAGCACCAGGAAGATGCTCAAACCAGAGTTGTCTCTGCCTGGAGTCTGTAATGTTCCCTTAAAGAAGCAAAAGTGAATGTTGGCATGGCCAGGCTGAGTAGGCGGTGTGACCATATGGCTCCCGTGGGGGGTGTTGGAGGGGGTAGTGAGGGAGAAGCACAAGGCAGACACTTTAGTAGGAGTACAAAGCCAAGGAGCTAACCACCTACATCCTCTGACTGCTGGAAATGGCATCCTTCTTTTGGGATTAAAGTTTGAGGATTTTCAGACTCCTATAAATCACGATCAAAGTGAAGTCCTAATTTAGGGACTGCACAGTTATGAGTGAACTGTTTGTGACTCTGGTAAATAGTTGCCTGGGTGTCTGGGCTATTAATGCAGCAATGCCAGCCCCTGGGGAGCCTTCCTAAACTAGAAGAGTCCTACTCTGGGAGGAAATGGGAGTAATAACAAATATGCTTTTTTAGTAGACCAACAGCTTGCTGATCTGTAGCATGGTACATCCCCACCCCCACCCACCATGCTTTTTTTTTTTTTTTTTTTCTTCCTAAAGCACACTGTGTTGCTAGGATGATTTATTAGCTGTGTGTCTCTTCGGCTCCTTCGTGAATCCAAACAGTTCAGTCCTGATGTCGTGGCTATGGTGTCACTGAGGGCATGGGATTAAGTGGGTAGAGAAGTAGACTAGCAAGGGCAGAGTATATTAGTTTGCTAGGGTGGACATAAACAACATGTCACGAATCGGGCAGCAGAAGCAACAGAATTTTATTTTTTCACAATTCTAGAGGCTAGAAGGCCTGAAGACCAAGGTGTTGGCAGGGTGTCTCTCTTTGGCTTGTAGAGGGCCAACTTCTCCCTGTGTTTTCATGTGGTCGTTTTTCTATGTGTATCCATGTCCTAACTTCATCTTCTCATAAGGACACTGGAAATACTGGATCAGGGCCCATCCGAAGGACCTCGTTTGACCTTCACTGCTTCTTTAAAGACCTTATCTCCAAATGTGTTCTGAAGTACTAGGGTCGGGCACCCATCACATGAATTTGGGTGGTGATGGGCAGGGCACAGTTTGGCTCATAAGATGCCACTCATGGCCTTCCTGAATACTCAGAAGATACAATTGCTTTGGGGTGTATAAGATTGTGGTGAAGTAGTTTTTATAGAAAAACAGAATGTTTATGGAACTATAACCTGTGATTTTCCATTTAACTGGTCACAGCCCCACTTACTGTCATAACCCTATTATTATCACTTACCATAAAATTATCATTTCAATATCAATAGATATTTATTGAATAAATGAATAACTCTTCTTTCTTGAAAACACCTGCCTTTCCTCCTTAGAAGGATTGGAAAGTTGAGAGGTAGGCTAAGGTCTCAGGTTACACTGCTGATTGCCTCCTATTGAATGAGTTGTAGGCTGTCTCCAGTGGACAATAAAGCATCATAAATAATTCAAATTGAACAACCTTTGTCAACAGAATTAATAAAGTGCTCTTTATAACAGTCAGTTTAGTTTTTTCAAATCTGTTGGCTTGTTCACTAACTCGAAAACTCCAACACCAGGCGCTGTGGCTGCCTGCCGTGAGCATGAGGTCCTCCTCCTCGGAATGGAGAAGAAATGCTGGGCAAAGCCTCCTTCAAAATGAGTTTCTGTGGAAAATGCCAGATTGACTGGAATGTAGATAGGAATCCTTCATGTCAGGTTCAGTCCAGACTAGAGCCAAATCTGCCCTTGGTTAATTAATGGGCCTGCTCCATGCAAGCTTAAAGGTGGATAAGCTCTGAGAGACACATGAGTCTTGCCCTAGAAGAGTCTAGAATCAATCTGTTGGCTGTAGTCCCTGAAAACAAGCCCCTGCTCTGGAAACAGTTTTCCCTTAACTTTGTCTAACACTTTGTCACAGACACAATAGCTGTGAAACAGCCTTATGTCAGGAGTGTCTCTAAGTCAACACAATACTTACAAGGAAGGGCAAAGTTGTGGATCAGATCCAGGAAATGGAGTAAAGAATTAAATTCTATAATATCTAATGGCCAGGGATAGATTATTTTTTTAGCTGTGATTTTATATATATAATATACATATATAAATAAATACATATATAATATATTTTGTGTATGTATATATATTTATAATGTACATAATAATTTTGAGTGTACATTTTAACCATTTTTAAGTATACATTTCAGTAGCACCTACAGTAGCACTGTTGTACTTTCCTCACCACCATCCATCTCCAGAGCTCTTTTTACTTTGCAGTACTGAAGCTCTGTACCCACTAAACACTAACTCTCCATTCCCTCCTTTCTCCATTACCTGGCAACCACCGTTCCACTTTCCATTTCAATAAATTTGACTACTCTAGATACCTCATATAAGTGGAATCATACAACATTTGTCTTTTTGTTGCTGGCTTATTTCACTTAGCATAATGTCTGCAAGGTTCCCTCCTGTCATAGCATGTGTCAGAACTTCCTACATTTTCAAGGCTGAAAAATATTCCACTGTATGTATATATCACACTTGATGTATTCACTCATTCATCAATGGACACATGCATTGCTTATACCTTTTGGCCATTGTGAGGGATGCTGCTGTGAACATGGGAATGTACCCGTATTCCTGCTTTTGACATTTTTGAGCATTTACTCAACTGCAGTGTCACTGGAAGGTTTGGTTCTTAGTGCCAGGCCTCTCAAACCCAGAGGGAACAATAAGAACAACCAGGGACACCCACCAAGCATGCGGGACACAGGAGGGATTGGGAAGAGACAACTTGGCAAACATGGTCCAAGTCCAGTCAAAGGACCTGTGCAGCAGGACTCTAATCCCAGCCTCATTAGGAAGGAGTTTTGTTTTTAGATTATGTACCTCCATTGGATCTACAGCTCTGCATCTATTCTAACATCTGGGGTCAATTTCCCACTGCTACATTGTTATTCATACATGTACCTTAAACTCCCTACTAAACTGTAAATTTCCAGAAGGTGTCTATGCTTTACTCATCTTGGACACCCCAGTAGCGCCTAGTAGAGTCTCTGGAGCATAGCTTGTGGTTAATAAATATTTACTAGATAGATGAACCTAATATTTAACATTACAGAAACAGAGCTACTTACTCATTTCCTGGAATTCTTCAAGGAAAGCACCGCACTCATATCAGCTTAGATGTTATTAATAGCAGTTGAGTAACCAGAGGAAGTAATAATAGCACTGTGGGAAAATTAGGGCACATCTGAAATACCATGTGCAAATTCAAGCCTGCCTTAGAGAGTCTCTATCCTATGAATTGGGGATAATCTAGAAAGAGCTCAGGGGAAGGGTCAGCAGAAGCATAAAGACTCTAGAAGCTATCAGGTGAGAAACAGTTGAATAATTGACTGTTAACCTTGGAGACAAGAAGACTGAAGAGAGAGATATAATAAATATTTGTAAATATTGAAAAGGTGTTCTTGCAGAAAAGAAAGCTCAGTTTTGATCCAGAGAAAGATCCAGAACCAATGGATTTGAGAGCAAGAAAGCAAGATTCAATGTAAGAGAGAACTGTTAAGCTTTTAAATTTGAGCTCTTCAACAATGGAATGGACTGATTGATAAGATAGTGAGTTCCTGTTAACACAGATAGAAATGCAATAGAAAGGGGAATACAGGGACACCTGTATTGGCTGTGGCTCAGTGGTTGAGTGTCTGCCTCTGCTCAGGTTGTGATCCTTGGATCAAGTCCTTTATCGGGCTCCCTGCTGGGAGCTTGCTTCTCCCTCTGCCTATGTCTCTGTGTCTCTCATGAATAAATAGATAAAATCTAAAAAAAAAAAAAAAAAAAAAAAAAAAAAAAAGAAAGAAAAAGAAAACGAATGGGAAATACAGACTAGATCCTGTAGATTCTTTTTTTTTTTTTGATCCTGTAGATTCTTCTTTGACCATCATGGTTTTTATTTCCAAGCCTCAAATTGTTTCCTTAAAAAAAAAAGTCCTGCCCAGTTTCAGAAATGCAATATGCCCTCATCTCTCTGAGAATATTACCTCTGTGTCCTCAGGAAAATAAAAAGTTTCCATTTACTGAGTTTGGCACAGTTCTTTGAGATGTTAATTTTTCTCAAATGATTGACCATTCTTAGCTGTGAGCTCATTGTGGTAGGTGGAATCTCTTTGTAGCCTATGAATGTTTTCTCTACTTCCTAGCATTCTCAAGCACTAAGTGGGACATATTGTCAGCAAGGTGTGCTAGTAGTTAGTCTTCTGGGCATAGGGATTCCCCATGATATCTGGATGTTTCCAAATCTCATATTCATTGCTCCTTGCCTAAAGGCAGAGCTTCTATTTGGCAAAGAGGAGTCAGACCTTGATCCATCTGACTGTTTCTACCAGTCATCCCTAGCTTTGCCTCTGGGCTCCCGTCTTGCTCCTCATCACTGCTACCTCCAAGAATGGGGTTGGTGAATCTGAGAATTCCAGAACGTTTTCTTCCTTCTAAAACAGACTTTTATGGTTTTTTGTTTTGTTTTACTTTGTTTTTGGAAAGCACCTTCATCTTAGAATTCCAATCCTATCTGCCTTCTCTTATTTAGAAATTCCTTTTTATTTCTGGTCCACCGAGAATATCTCTTCTTGTTTTCCAGTTATACTGTGGGTTTATTATTTTAAACATGTAACTGCATTCTGTCATTTTTAGGCATCTGTGCGCAGTTAACCATCTTAATTCAATCTCCTGTCCCTTCCAATTCTAAATGTTATAATTTTATAGATTCAAAAGGAAAAGTAAACAGAAAACACACAGTGCTTATAAAAAGAACTCATTTTAAAATGTTTTTTTCCAATTATAACAGTAATAGCAGAGATGAAATCCAAGATCATTCACAATACCGAATTCAACTATCATAATACAAGTCACTGCTAATATTTTGAAATATATGTAGAGTATACATAAATATGACTTATAATAAATGTGTATATGATATGCTACTTTCATGACACGGATACATAAAATGAGAATAAACTCTCCAAATTACCTTAACTGTCTCTTGAATTCCCTCATAAACTGTTATGTGATTATTTCTGTTATTATGCCACATATAAATCTCTGGTTACCTTTTTCTCTTTGAACTCTTTCTAGTTTTTCTCTTTTTTGTGCATTTTGTCTTGTAATTAAGTGTTCCTCTTTCACTGGCTGACCACAAGAGATTTGTTTCCTAGACATTTTTTTTTTATTTATTTATTTATTTATGATAGTCACAGAGAGAGAGAGAGAGGCAGAGACACAGGCAGAGGGAGAAGCAGGCTCCATGCACCGGGAGCCCGACGTGGGATTCGATCCCGGGTCTCCAGGATCGCGCCCTGGGCCAAAGGCAGGCGCCAAACCGCTGCGCCACCCAGGGATCCCTGTTTCCTAGACATTTTGTTCCCTTCACTATGAGTAGCAACCTCTTCAAGGTTTAGCAAATACAAAAACACAGCATCTGCCATGCTAGATGCCTGGAATGATGTGTGTCCACTCTGTCTTTTAAGATTAATTAACTTTAATTTTAATTACCGTAAGTCATGAAAATCATTTTAGAAATCTAATTGTAATTCCCATTCTTCCTAATTTATAGCATAATTTTTAAAGATTTATTTGTTTATTTGACGGGGGTGGGGAAGTGGGGGCGCCCGTAGGGCAGAGGAAGAGAGAGAAGCAGACTCCTCCCTGAGCAGGGAGCCCAAGGTGGGACCCTGAGATCATGAGCCAAAACCAAGTCAGTACTTCAACGGACTGAGCCATCCAGGTGCCTCCATATCATAATTTTTGAGTGAATCAATATTCAGAATTTGCATTATTATGACTATGTACTTTTTTTTTTTTTTTGGCTGAGCTAAGTGAAATAACAGAATTACATTCCTTTTCTTATTCAGATTTAAACAATGTTCATGGAGTTATAGTTATACTGAGCCCTGGCTTGGGAGGCAGCGTGGCTGATGGACGGACAGATGTGCCCATCCCTACCCTCCCGACCGGGTCTAGACTCCACAGCAAAGTAGCGGCTGGTGGCCTCCGGGCTGCCGGCCCCCCGCAGCCCCGACTGCAGCCTCCTCGGAGGGCTCCTGTTGCTGCTTCTGCCTCTGCTGCGGGACGGAGGATCCAGCCCAGGGGAGCCCTCCAGGCTCCCGCCTGTCCTAACCGCGTCCGAGGCCCGGCTTTTCCGCTCTGGGCCTTGGCAGTAGCGCAGGCTCTGGTTCCTGGCACCCCTCGGGGTGAGGCTGGGGTGGGACGCGCGGGGAGAGGCCTCGTGGGGGGTCGGGCCACCCTCCAGCTCCCCCCCGCCCCTCCCCGCCGGGTCAGTTCGGTAACAGCCTAACGCGCGCTTTAACGCGCAGGCCCTGTGCGGTGAGCAGCGCGGGCTGCAGGAGCTGGGGGGCGCCCCCCCATCCCGATCCCCGAGGCCCGGGAGGAGTGTGGGCTGTGCAGCTGCCGCTCCCCTGCCTGCCAGGGCCGGGCCGGGCCTCTCCCTCCCCCGAACAGGGATGTGCGCCTGACTCCAGGGACTTGGGGAAAGCCCAGCTGCCAAAACTCAAGTCGCCTCCGCTCCCATCTGGGCGCCCGGGTGTCCCCGTGCCTCTGCCTTGGGGTCCCAGCAGGCAGCTCGTCCTCAGCCAAGGCCCCAGCAGAGGAGGACGCAGAACCCTACCTGTCCCCCCTGGGCTTGAAGGCCTGGAGTCCAGGGCCTGGCCTGCCGGTATTTATTGCATCCTCTGGGCCCCCTGGTCTGCGGTCTCTGCCCCCAGGCTCCTTGCCACCAACCCTGGTGGGACCTCCTGGACCCAGCCGGGAAGAAGGACATGCTGTTGGTGTGGTAGGGGGGCGAGTGGGTGGGCAAGTGTGCCTCCTCCCCTCCCTCCCTCCCTTCCAGGAGCCCCACTCTGCTTCTCCTTTTCTGCCCAGGAAATAAACTCCCCTGAAGGGGAAAAAAATATTCCTGCACTTATTAATTGACTATTTTTTTCTTAATTTGTACAATCATTAATTCTAAATATTCTGGTAGCTCCATAATATGCCTCTTGATTCTGTTTTGCTCTCAGTCCAATACATTAGTTTTGTCTGTTTGTTTGTATCCAGAAAATCTCCCTGGGACCTTCCCTTCTCATATTCCAGCCTGAACAGGTTGGTTTCTAGGCCTCCCCGACAGCTATCATCCTGTGTTAGGTATTCTGGTTCCTGTGATTTCTGTTTCATGGTTTTCTCCCATATTTTACAGAAGAAGAACATCATTCAGTATTTTTCTGACAAGAGCATATGAAAAGCAAAACATCTGAAAGTTTAAATACCTAAAAAGATCTTTTATTCCATCTTTATATGCGGTTAATAATTTGGCTGGACAGAGAACTCTTACATCAGAAAAGAAGTTCCTTCGATTTTTTGAAGGCAATGAATGATCCATTGACCTATAGCTTCTGCTGTCCTTCTGAAGAAGTCCAATGCTGTTTTGATTCCTGATATTTTTTATGTGAACTGTTTTATTTTCCCTCTCCAGACATTTTTAGGGTCTTCTCTTTGTTTCTGATGTTCTAAAATTGCCCAGTGATACTTATGGTTTGGGTCCTTTGTGGTAGGTACTCATCAATGCCCTTTGAAATCTAGAGAATCAGATTGAAAATGATTTTTTCTTTCCCACACATGTGTTCATGTGTCTGTGTGTGTGCATGTCTACATGTGCACGTGTGTGTGTGTGTGTGTACCTGTGTTTGCAGGGGGAGAAAGGCAGTTTGGCAGTACGGGGAAAGGAGAGAAGCTGAACTGTATATGCATTCTTTTATCTGTGTTTTCTTTGTAAGTCTCACACAACCTTTTATGCTACTTAGCGACTCCAAGATCTGAGTTTTTCTAGGGCTCTGGGAGGGCAAACTGACTGTCTTCTCTTTGTTGTTCCCCTAGAACCCATTTAGGTGGCTAGGTCCTCCATTCTGCATAAAAATCTCATCTATCAATTTTTTTGTCTTCTGAAGAGATGGTCATATCATTCGTTTGATTTCATGGACTTTTTACTTTTTTATTTCTGACATTCTGTTATTGACTTATTAGGCTTGTGTTAAACCTACCATATTTTACAAGAAGTCTAAAGAGGTTTTAGAGTGAGTATTTGAAGGTGACAATGGCCATCGTGTGCTATCAAAGGAGTTACTGGGGAAATGTATCTGAACAAGGCAAAGAAAGGGATATTGTGTTTCTTTTTTCTTTAGTAAACTTAACTTCTTGCCTCCTGGCAGCAAATGATATAAATGATGGAAATCAATTCTAGCTTTCCTTTCTTGCCTAAAGTCTTATCTGCTCCTGACTTCCCCAACTCTTCTTTGCCTGTGGACAACTGAAGGATTTATTGTTTTACACTTGGACTGACCAATAAAAATGGGGCAAGGAGTCATTTGGAGGGCTCTTCTACAAATCTGACCTAAATACAGAGGTTGTTAGGGTAGTTAGTTCTAGTAACCAGATGTTACTAAATTTTAAGGGCACTAGGCTCTGAATCCCCCCTCTTTTTTTTACAAAAGCAAAGGCAAGAAGAAATTAAGATGCTGACCCTGTGATGTCATCACAGCTGTGTTGATATCTGATGTATTTCTGATGATGCGTTTGATACACTTTCTATAAGAATTATCTTTCTAATTCAGAGTAGCATATCTCTCCTAGAGTTGCTACAGGCCCACGCTAGAACCAAATTGTGTAGGTTTGAATCCTGGCTCCATCATTTCTTAGCCCTGTGACCTTGGGCGAGATACAAGTCTCTCATTCCCTCATCTGTGAAATGCAGATGCAAAAAGAACAGCCTCATCAGGTATCTGTGAGCATTAAAATCAAATAATGTCTCAGGCATTGTGTGTTTGCTATGATCATTGCTGTTGTTATTTCAAATGACAGGATGTTGAGGTTGTGACTTTGGTTTTAAAGAAACTCATTAGAGAAAAACACAACTGAGTGGTCTGGAGCAGCCTTGGTTGATCAAATACAAGATATGGAGCTAATTCCTTAGCAACCAAGCCTCAAATGACATTCAGGAGACTCCTTTTTGAGACACATCATGTTCCATTTCTGTATTAGCTGTTTTCCAAGGTGAGAAAGTTCGAGTTTGCCTAATAAAGCAAGTACTCCGGATGTGAATAGAGTGGGTCAAGGGGACGCCTCATGTGCCCACGTGATATCCCTAGATTTCCTCTTTCCTTCTCTTCAGGAAATCCCCTTTCTTATCTGATTCTTCTTCTATAAATAGATGCAGTATGTTTGGAAGGCCATGACTAACTTGGGATTTGGAGAGGAAGGTCTGTGAGAAGTGAGATACTTTGCTCTGGCTTATCTGCAGCATTGAGCTCTTGCCCAGTGCTGAGGGAGGTGGGGCTCTGGCAGTAGTGGGGGGCCTGCACATATAGGCCAGAGTGAGCGGGCTTGAGCAGACCTAAGGAGGCTTCTCTCACTAAGGTGGACTCCATGGTGTGCTGGAAAAAGCCCAGGATCCAGAGTCTGTCAGAGTCAACGTCCAGTTTTACCCTGATTCAATTTGTCAAAGCTTTATGAACGATGATGTCTTCATCTGTAAAGGGGATGCTTCTCAGTGTTGTAATGTGGATTAAATGAGTGCATTCACGTATATAAAGTGGTTTGGCACATCATAGAACTCTCACTGTTCCCATTATCCTCTGTTTTCTCTATTTCGCATGAGCATCACTCCAAAATGCATCTCCCAGATTTCCCCTGCAAGACAGGATCTGGCCAGGCCACACCAGGGTGTACTGGGCCCTGGTGATTATCCTCTAGGACATTCACTTAAAGGATCTGCAGAGGTCAGATTTTCAAGGCTATCCTAAATTATCTCTGATAATGGCTTGTTTCCTCTCAGCAATTGAATCATGTGTATCCAATCAATTTAACAGTGTATTTGTTAAGCCCTGTCTTGTGCCCTAGGTACAACAGAGGATATAAAGAAAAAAGAAAAGAGCTTGCAATTTTGTGGATGTAACATAGAACTAACCCAAGTAATGGACTGTGGACAAAGTCTGTGACTCACTGATGTTCAGAGGGGACACACATGACTTTGATGCCCTATTCGCCACCACTATACAATAGAGTCATGTGTTGGGTAGGGATGTCCTCACCTCATCCAAGCTGAGGGGGTCTTAGGGAGTTACATGCCAATATGGGTTAGGGTCTGGGGGGTTCCTGGGAACATTTGCATCTGTTGATTTGTCTTCAGGCTTTGACCAAAATACTTTCCCAGCCCAGAGCTGTTTCCGTTCAGGATTGTTTTCTCAGCTTCTTGAGAGAGAAAGAAAAAAAAAAAAAAAAAAAAAAAAAAAAAAAAAAAAAAACCCAAAGGGAGAGAGTGCTGATGGATACAGAAAATTCTTTTCAGAACATGTTCTAGCTGGACTTGGCTACCCACTGATTTTTAATTTTCAGTGATTTGCTAGAAGCAAGGCCTCGGTTACAGCATAGAGTCTTTTCTGGAGGACAGTTCTCTTCCTGCCTGCCCCCCCTCCATTTTGCTCAGAAAAGATGAGACTCTTGTCTTATGAATACTTGGCATGTCTAGGTTACTTCTCATTCATAGAACTTTAAACACTCTGAAAACACAACTGAAATCAGCCCTTTAGTGCCCTACTCCGTGCCCTTTAGTTAAGATCGTGGTTATTGGTGGTCAATGTTTTCTAGGCAGGAAGTAGAGGTTGATGATGAGCCAAAGCCTCTTTTTCCCCCTCCTCTTATATAAGGATTGGAAGGTAGGCCTCCCCATGCTAACTTCTGCTTTCTGCTCTGTCTGTACCCTTCACCCGGGTTTGACCTAAGGTAATACTAGGTTTCCTTAATTTGAGTGGGTGGCCTCCTACATTGGAGAATTTCCAGTTTATATCTGTAGAATAAGTGAAGGCATACCCACCGAGCTTGGAGCGTGCTTTGGGTTAAATTCAGATGCCATCCTCACATTTTCAGTCTCGGAATCTTCTGGTTTCCAGCTGTTGCTTAACTTTTGATGATGGACCAGCCTGTTGGAAGTTTCAGAGAGATTCTGTTCCAACCTCAACTTTGCCCAGGTCACCAAGGTCTGAGGCAAAAATGGGTCATATTGTGTGAAAAGCAATATTCACCTGCTTCTGGCTTCCCTTTGCTAATGCAGCGCCTCTGGAAATCTTGAAAGTTCACCCCAGTTTTTTGAGGGGTGACCAGTTGCTGTTTCACCTGGGTTTGCAAATAAGTCTTTCCTGTGTTGGCCAGTTGTGAGTGCTCCCACTTTGGCTCCTTCCGGGGCCATTGCCCTGGAAGGCATGGCAAAGCCCCTCATCTGAGCATAAGGATTGACACCTGTCCAAGGTTGCCCTTAGCTGCTGGTGAAGTCACTGAAGACACTGCTGCTCTTGGGATGCTGCGCCTACAGCTGGGCTTTGTCTGCTGCACCAGGACGTGACAGCCAATGCCATTATCATGAGCCTGCCAACGGGGCTGCTGCCCACAGGTGTGGCCCTCATGCTGGTTCTGGATTGGGTTCTGCTACCCCTGTGGGGCAGCCACCCCTAGATTGGGTGCTGGTCTGGGGGTACAGATGCTGATGCCATGTGTTGCTTTCTGGGTCGGCAGGCACACTGTGACCATGGTGCCCTGTGCAGAGATGGCCTTCTATATCGAAGAGGCCTCCCACTTTCAGGGCATGCTCTCATGCCTCAGGCCAAAGTAGCGCTGCTTTGGGCTGTCAGAGGCTTTTTTTTTTTTTTTAAGATTTTATTTATTTATTCATGAGAGACACAGAGAGAAGCAGAGACTTAGGTGTTGTGCCCAAGATTGCGAATCTGAGAAACCACCAAGGAGCCTCCACATTAGGCAGAGGGAGAAGCAAGTTTCCTGCAGGAAGCCTGATGCAGGACTTGATCCCAGGACCCCGGGATCATGACCTGAGCTGAAGGCAGATGCTCAACCACTGAGCCACCCAGGTGCCCCGTGCTGCCAGAGTCTTATAGTGAGTTTTGCATGACAAGCCACTTCCAATTTTTACTTGCCTCCCTCTTCTCATCCACTAAGACTCCACTGCATGTTCACTGGGGTGAAGCCATGGAAACATCTAGATCCCAGGCACAGGCTATTTGCTCCACCCACATGAGCATTATGTTGAATCAAGTTGCTGAGTGCTTTCCTAGGGGTGCTTCAGTCCCTAAGATCATAAATCTGTCTCCAATCCTCCTCTGCATTCCAGCCAGAAACACAGTTTGCAAATCTATCTTGTCTCAGAGAAGCATGATGGTATGAATCATAAAAGACTCTCAAGGATAAAAATCAATATCATTAAGCTAAAAAGAAGTGGAGAAGTAGAATGGATATAAGTTCAAGGAGAAAAATAAGGGTATATCCAAATATTAAATAAGAATCTTCTTGCATTTTTTTAATGGATGAAAATGAGTAATTAAATTGTCCAGATGCTCCGATTCCATCAGGCACATTTAAGAGTCAGTTAAAAATATCAACATTTACAATCTGCTGGAAATTATATCCTTGACAATTATTTAAACTTACATGGGGGTGCCTGGGTGGCTCAGTTGGTCTGGGGTCTGCCTTCTGCTCAGGTCATGATCCCAGGGTCCTGGGATGGAGCCCCGCATCGGGCTTCCTGCTCGGCAGAGCCTGCTTCTCCCTATCCCTTTGCCCCTCTCCCCCTTCTCAAATTCTCTCTCTGCTCTCTCTCTCTCTCTCTCTCTCTCTCTCTCTCTCAGATAAATCAAATCTTAAAAAAAAAAAACTTGTGTTGAAAAGTTTTGGATGTTATCTTTAAACAGGTGAGAAAGTGCATAGCTCTACAAAATTATTTTTTGGTGGAGGTGCTGTGAGCAAACATGCTTGAGAACCTCCCATGTAAAGTGCTTTGCCAAATATGCTCTGAACGACTGATTTCTATGACTTTTATTTCACAGATTGCTTTTTCATTTGAAATATTTTATGTTTGTTTAAATTTGTTTTTCACTGGAAACCTTGAAGAACAATAATTATGTTAGATAGTAACTTAATTTGGCTTCCCCTGCATCCTTCACATGCTTCTCCGTCTACGGTTATTCAGACATGTGCCCAAAGCAAGAGACCTCAGATTATCCATCACCAGACGAGAAATACACCTTTGCAGGGAATCACGTTAACACTCCTATTTTAAAGCATTTATCTGTTCTCATTCTCTGCTGCCTCCTTCTGCTTTTTAATGTTAAAGAAAAGAAGAAGAAGAAAAGGAAAGGAAAGGGAAAAAAAGTGGCAAAACTAGAGATCGGCTTGGCAAGAAAGATGAGTGGGAAGGGAATATAATTAGTGAGTAATCCTTAGTTTTCCATGTGAAGTTATTTATATTGCCACTCCAAGCCTCAAATATCAGTGGGGAGGGAAGAGCTGAGAATAAATCAGTAACTTGATTATCAAGAGAACTCTTTCCTGATTGGAAAAAGAGTCACTGTCCCAGGAAAAATTGGCTCACAGGGAAGCACTTTCCATGAATATCTTTATACTCTGTTGCTTACAAGAGAGACAGCATTCAGGGGCTGGAAGTGGGGAGAAACCTCTGCCAGCTGCGTTCCTTGTGGGCAGAGAGACAGGGATTTCCTTTAGCAAAGGAACTGCAGGGCATTGGGGTCCTTGGGATTGGCGGTCAAAGACAACATTCTTCTGCTAGGGCTGAGAGAGTCAGCAGGAGGTCAACGGATGCCAGCAGCAGGGGGAGGAGTGTAAGGGTTTTAATGCCAAAGCTGTTGCACAGAAGCTGAGCATAAGCCCCTAGAAGGTTCCAGACTCTGAAGAGTCTAGAGTGAGTTCAGTTCCTCCCTTTGCCCTGGTAATGGACATCAGAATCACATTTAGCAGTGGAAACTGGAAAGTTAGCCAGTAAAGAACTTAAATTACATCTCTGTGTTTGTATGTATTTAAATCATGTTCTATATTGCATCCACTTTAACATTTGTAGGCAAACATTGATAAAGTGTGTTTGTTAGGGATTTATACTGATAAGTATATGCACATAGTTTTATCTTTATATGTATGCAGACATATCCACACACATATATGTTTTATGGGAAATATTTAGCTTATGGCTCCTCTTGCTAAATGTGCCATCAGATCAGCACAGCAATCCTAGGAAAAGCCCAGATGGTTGGTTCACTTTACACAACCGAGCCTTCAAACACCAGTGTTTCTCAAACAAAATTGCAGGAATCATGCCTAAGAGGAAATGAACAGTTTCTAGGGCTGCCCTTGCCAACCCAAGTCTCAAGGTGAGGGCAAATAGGCAGTCAAATCCACACATGCAGGAGTGCCTGAGTCCGACAGGCAATGTCTGTCTGTGAGCTACCTTCCTCGATGCCCATTTCTAGCCTGGGATTCAATGTTTCATGTTCTGATGATTTTAGTTTTTCTAGGCAGAAGCAGGGCTGGGGGCGGGGCAGGGGGCGCAAGAGGGAGGAGCAGAAGAAGAAGGAGAGAGAGAATCTTAAGCAGGCTCCATGCCTGGCGCAGAGCGCCACACAGGGCTCAATCTCACAACACTGAGGTCATGACCTGAGCTGAAACCAAGAGTTGGACACAGCCAACTGAGCCACCCAGGCGCCCCTCATGTTTAAATACATGTTCTCTGGTAGGTGGGCCAAAAGAAAGCTTGAGAGGGTTCACAGAGTCACATCTCAAGTTAGTCTCATGGCTATCGTGGTGTCAGTGACCAGGCTGGACATCCCTCCACTTTGTTGACAGCGGCACACAGTGTTTGGCAGTAATTCGGCTTTGTTGCCTTTGGGGAAAGCCATGCCCTGCAGCTGGGCATCACTTTTCCCTGCCTGGGTCAGAAAGTTGTGAATGGAGATTCCATGTGGAGATTGGAAATTCTGATCCAAAAAAACCTCACCTCTGAGTAGAAGAGGTACACATGTTACATCTAAGTAGGCCTCTGCTTGATTTTCTTGGCCGAGTGGGAGGAAGAACTGGAGAGTCCAGAACATTCCCATAGAGAAGTAAGGCCCTGCCCAAGGATGTTGTTCGCAATGCCTTTCTGAGTGAATTCTGCTGCTGCCGCTGAACTGGCTTGGGCACAAATGTTCACAGCTGCATGAAGGATGTTGCAGCGGACATAATGGGTGCTGTGTGTGCTGGAGTACAAACAGTCCCACACAGGCCCGGGCCTGAGAGACAATGGGACAACAAACAGCCTTCAGTACAATGCATTCATTTCCTGTAAGGACATGGGGCTAAGTGAGGCCCGAGAAGCCGGTTCCACCTGACCAAGAGACAATCCGCTTGATACCATCATTTTAGTGGCCTGCTGTTCATTAAGAATGAAGAACACATTAAAAGAAGAGAGGTGACAAGCCTTTGTGTTTTTTACCCCTGCAGAGCAAGATATAAATTAAAACTATTTTTTAATGTGCAGATAAAACAGTGTGATAAAAATACTGAAGAGGTGTTAGAAGCTATTTCAATTTTAAGTCTTTCTGACATTAAATGTGTGTGACTCACTATCACCGCTAAAAATACTGGCGTGAGGCACTCGGGGCTTCTCTGCTTCCCAGCAAGCCAGCTGACTCTGCCATGAGCTCACCTCTCTGCCTAAGCTTCCACCCTCATGCAGATAAAAGCCCTACTGGGAGCCAGTTTAAGATAGATCCTTGATAATGGTAATGATAATTGTAACAGCGGACATCTACTGAGCACTTACTATGTAATAGGCCCAGTTTTGAATGTTTCATACAGGGGTATAAAAAATAGTGAAAAGAATTAAAGTGGAAAGGAGAGAAAATGAGTGGGAAAAATCAGAGAGGGTAACAAAACCTGAGAGACTCCTCACTCTGGGAAATGAACAAGGGGTAGTGGAAGGGGAGGTGGGCGGAGGGTTGGGGTGACTGGGTAACGGGCACTGGGGGGGGCACTTGATGGGATGAGCACTGGGAGTTATACTACATGTTGGCACATCGAACTCCAATAAAAAAAATATACCAAAAAAATGCTTAAATCCTCATGAGAATCTTATGAGGTGGGTACTGGTATAGCCACATTTTATAGATGAAGAAGCTGAGGCATAGAGAGGGTAAGCAACCTGCCCAAGGTTCATAGTTTGTGTTTTCAAATACATACCCGGGTCCCCCCAGCCCCGTCAACCCACTTTGCTGGGTCATACTCCACCTGTGCAGGTACTTGCATCACCCCCACATTTGCGATGAAATAGCGTCCACATGTCTTGCATGGTGTAGGCATGCCTTGAAGGGACAATGAGAGGGCTTCTGGGGTAGGAAGCGTGAGGAGGTGCAAGGGAGGGACGGGAAAGAAGCAACCTCAGCAAGGCTGCTTACTTCCTCAACCACCAATCAAGCACCAGGAGACTCTCCAGGGATCTGCTCAGAAAGCCACAACTGGCACACAGAGTGCTCCTGACTTTCAGACTTGCTGGGCTGTCACTGAGCAGCCAATGTGCCCCCAGACAGTTCAAGATGTTGGGAGAGTCTCAGAGGGGTCAAGTGGTGGTCGTGGGAAAGGACACGGCGAGCTGGAGGAAACAGGATCAAGATGGAAATAAATACATAGAACTTTGGAACTGAAGGACCCGTTAGAAATCATTCAGCTACTTTCTCATTTTATCATGGAGAGGCCTGACACCAGGAGGTGAGGAGCCCCAGCGAACACCACTCATGTGGCTCAAGACAGGGCCAGGAGTAAAACCGAGGTCTGCTCTCTCCATCTGTATACAAAAACAAACCCAGTTTTTTTTCCCAAAATATCATATTTATATATTCATGAGAGAGAGGCAGAGACACAGGCAGAGGAAGAAGCAGGCTACCCGTGGGGAACCCGATGTGGTGCTAAATCCCAGGACACTGGAATTAGGACCTAAGATTATTAGATTATTAGATTACTGTGAGATTATTAGAGGGATTCTCAGGAGACCTGATAGGAAGAGGTACACGGGACAATATATTCAAGCACTGAAACACCAAAAAATATCTACCAAGAATACCCTAGCTGGTGAAACTCCTTTCAATGAATATAGAAATGAACTTTCTCTGGACGCCTGGGTAGCTCAGCAGTTGGGGGGCTGCCTTGGGCTCAGGGAGTGATCCCGGGATCCGGAATCAAGTCCTGCATCAGGCTCCCCGGAAGAGCCTGCTTCTCCCTTGCCTGTGTCTCTGTGTGTCTCTCATGAATAAATAAATAAATCTGGATGGAAGGCTACTGTCTCCTTTCTCTTCTCTGCCAGGCTCATTATTTTGCTCCAAAACGATGACCAGGTCTGGCTTTGACACAATGAGACCCAAGAGGAGGAGGCGTCCCTAGTTCTCTAACATCACATCCCTGTAGATTCCCACCGAGTGCGGTTCAGGCATCTCCACTCCTCCTGAGAGAATTCTCTGGCCACATCCCTGATTGTCAGCAGTCCCTGGGACCCTGCCATTTCATACTTGTCAAGTATGTCCTGAAAACTAATGAATGGTCTTGGCAGGGATGTGACAGGAGAGAAATAGGAGATAGGGTTCCTCCCCTCCCGAGGCGCACGGTCTCCGGGGGGTTCACATGATACAGGAGTGGAAGCACCAAGGGACGAGTCTCACCACTTCCCCGGAGAATTCGGCTCGCGTGCAAGAACACAGGAGTCGGGACTTCCAGGAATGAGCAGGGTGGTAGGTAGTAATTCAGGAAGGGTTTCCAGAAGTGCGCCTTGACCTCCACGGAGGTCGAGGAGAGGAGCGCGAATTGGTAGAGAGAGAGCAAAATGCACGCACTGCAGAGACAGAGCTCACCTGTGCGGGAGGACAGGGCAGCGCGGGGACAGGGATCGCCCCTTCTCTAGGCACGCTGGCTCCCAGCAGACATGCAAGGCGCTTCCCCGGTCACTGGGCTCTTCCCACGTGGAGACCGCTGGGTGGCACTTTGTAGGACAGGTGGGCAGTGGCCTCCAGCCAGAACTCCCCTGGGGAGGCCGGGCCCCTGAAGCAGAAGGGCTTGGGGAGCCCCGTGGAGAAAGACTTCGTTTCTTCTTCTCGGTTAAATAAACGTTGCTGGGTACTTGTATGTGTCCGAATCATTTACGGGAGGTCTGCAGCACCTTAATAGTCTTCTCTAAAAATGCATTTCTCACCACCAGACATTTGAAGTTTGGATATATTTAGAAAAAGGTAATACAGGCTTTGAATTCTTTTTTTCTTTATTGTCATCCTTTAGGTTTTCACTAATCCTGTTTTCTCCCAACGTCAGCTTGGCTATACCGTGGAAAGCCAAGGAATTTGGGGTTGGAATTGGGGTTGGGGTGGGTTGGGGGGACAGGGTTTCTGGCCTGCTATGGGGCCACCAGCAAGAATACAATGAAGGGAACATTTGGGATAATGTCAAACGGAGGTTGTTGAAGGCGGTGGAGCTACTGAGCCTTCCCATCTGCCTCTTTCCTCCTCTCTGCTCGTTCTGTCACAGTTTGTAGGTTTACAGCTTGGGATTTGGGTTCATCTGGGAACTCAGAGTTCTGACAAACCATTGCTTTCTAGGACTTGCATGGAAAACTCGCTATGGAGAGCTCTTGGTCCTGAAGAGATTATGGCAAGAGTGGAGGGAAATGAGAAGAAGGGAATGTCTCTGAGTAGTGGCTCCTCCTCCAAGGGAAGAAAGTGTTGTTAGGACAACTCAATTAGCCCCAGCTTAAAGGGAGCTGATGACAGTAAGGAGGGTCTGGGCTATCCAGCCTGAGACGTCCTACCCCCAAATCTCTGTACCAAGAACTGATCCACTGGGCATCAGGCTAGGAGGGATCTAGTTGCTACATTACACAAGGCTTTCTAACCCCATTTCAGACTAGAATCAGAAGGCTCTGGGCCAGTGGGAAAGAAAGCAGGGGGGAGTCAGAGAAAAGACATGGTTAGTCAGTGGATGATGAATTTGGGCACTGCCATTTGTCAGCTGTGTGATGTTGGCAAATTATTTAAGTTTCCTGAACTCAGTTTACTCATCTGCAAAATACAGAGCAGTCTCTGGAAACAGACAAGTTTAAAGTTTTATTTCCTTCTAGCAGTCTGACCCAGAAAAACCACTTTCAACCTCCGTAAGCCTCAGCTTCCTCTCGTGTAAAATGAGAGAGAATAATGAATTATCTACACCAAAGGGTTAAAAGAATTAAATATAATGCATGTTAAGTATTTAGGACAGTGTCTAGTACATGGTGTTTATGAATGTTAGCACTGTAGGATGCTAACGCAGGATGGATGTGTTAGAGAAACACATGCAAAACATTTAACATATTACCTGACACATAGTGGATGCCTAATAAACATTACGTATCATGCGACTTTGAGCAACCAATAAATACTTGTTGGACAAATACCCAAAGGAGGAATGTGTCTTTTCATGTTTGAATCTCTATTACCTAGCAGTTGTATATTGTAGGTGTATTAGTTTCCTCTTGCTGCCGTAACAAATCATCACACAGTTAGGAACTCATAACAATATGAATTAATTACCAAATAGCTCTGGAAGCCAGAAGTCCAAAAACAGCTCTCCCTAGGCTAAAATAAAAGTGCTGGCAGGGTTTTGTTCCTTTCAGAAGCTCCAGGGGAGCGTCCATTTCCTTGCCTTCTCAGTTTCTAGAGCCCTCCTGCATTTCTTGGCTCTTGCCCTCTTTTTCCATCTTCAGAGCCATAAGTGGAGCATCCCAAATCAATCTCTTTGATTCTGACCCCTACTTCTGTTATAGCATCTCCTTCCCTGAGTCTGACCCTTCTGCTCCCCTCTTATAAGGACCCCTGTGATACCATGGGGCCCCCCGGACTATCCAGGATGATTCCCCCATCTCAAGACCCTTAATTTAATCATATCCATGAAGTCCCTTTTCTCATGTGTGGCAACATATTCATATGCTCTGGAGATTAGGGCATGGATATCTGGCGGGGTGGGGCGGGGCGGGGTGGTTATTATTCTGTTCACCTCAGTAGGAATGAACAGCTAGTTGCACATTACTAATTTCTTCTAGAGCCTCTGCTCGCCATGTAAACTTGCCGAATTTGTCTTATACTGAAACAACTCTGCCCTGAATTCTATATCAATTCAAGGACATTTGACTTCACAGTGAGCTTTTCCAAATGCTAGCACTTGGGCCACCTTGATATTTGCTATTGCTGGTAAGTTTACCTTTCTTTCATTAACACATTATTCCTCATAGCTAACAACGAGGAGGCCTGTTTATCTTGCCTGGGTTTATAGATGTGTAACGCCAAGTCCTAGAGAGGACCCAGTGGGGCCCAGAATGATAGCTTGAAGTTGTAAAGGTTGGAGTTAGTGGATTCTGAGTTCTGGCTTTAAGATTTCCCTTCTCTGCCTCTCACTGGAAGAGGAGAACCTGTTGGGTCTTAACTGTTGAATTTATGAGTTATGCTGAGATCAAAATTCTTTGTTCCACTCTCTGTTGGCACACTTCCTGTTTTCCA
The DNA here is from genome assembly GCF_905146905.1 of Nyctereutes procyonoides. Lineage (NCBI taxonomy): Eukaryota > Metazoa > Chordata > Mammalia > Carnivora > Canidae > Nyctereutes > Nyctereutes procyonoides. Next base: position 69,461,021 of record NW_026575052.1, on the reverse strand, counting down.
TGCCTGAGTTGAATGTTGCTGTAAAGAGTGTTTATGAACTTGTGACACTAAACTCACAAGGACTCAGCACCTCTCTGGTGGCTTATCAATCATTCTGGCTTCCTGATTAAAAATTGGAAATTCCTTAGAAAGTTTCAACTACACTCAGTTCAAAGATGGTCACCAAAATAATTTGTACTTAAAAAAAAAAAGCTATCTGTTCAAGTTAGAACAACACCACAATTATTTTAACCATAGTTTGTTAGGGTAAGTCCAAAAATTAAAGTTTTTGTACCTTTGTAACAAAGTCAAGGTTCAGGCAAACACTACTTGGCCATGGAAATAGTAATTATTTAGAATACATTGAGATGAGGCTGAAGGGTATACTCAGAGATGAACAACAAGAGAAATATCGGCACTAAGTATTTACATTATGACTGTATATTTGTATGTTGTATATAGTTATGTTAATACAAAGTGCTGGGGATTTTAGATATATTATCTTTTTTAATCCTCATGACAACTCTAGAAAGTATGTATTGTCTCCATTTAACTGTACCTCAGAAAGGTTAAGCCACTTGTCCATGGTTGGTTCATAGTAAAGGGGAAATCTGAACTCAAACACAGGCCTGTCTCCAATGCCTGGGACTTTACCCTCATATTCTAGTATTTTACTCAGAGGTGGAGTGAGTTAGTTCAGTTAGTTCTCATGTTTTCAGTGTGAGTTCTAGAAAAGTAAAAGGATGCATAGCTAACAGAGAGGGTAAGTGGTGGGTCAAACTACAGAGTGAAGTCTAGTGAATTTTTGCTATTTGTTTCTAAGGATTAGGAAGGAAATTTATTTCCTAAAAAGCTTTTACACTTTGGGAGGCAAATGCACAACCTAGTGTAGCTTTGAGGTTGCTGGGGCTGGGAAGAGAATGCCTTTGAGTAAAACAAGCTCAAATGAGGTAGATGGGATATCACCTCGGAGCTAAAAGGATAGCCTGCTCCCTGTTAGTTACCACTGTCAAGCTTGGGCTTGAGCAGAAGTGGATTATGGAGGCAGGGCACAAGGCCAGGAGCAGGATGTGAATAGCAAGAAGTGGTGGGGCCTGTGGCCGTGGGGTGAGCTCAGGTCTAGAAGTCATGTGAGAAGACTGAGTCTCTGCAGGCTAAGGAGTGGTGGACAGAAATAAGCTGAGCAGTCATGTTTGACATGAGCCCCTGAGGCCCCAGCACCCAACAGGCTTGGTCTGGGGGCCCAGCACATAGCTCCTGCCTCGAGGCCTGTGCACGGGGTCCTAGACTAGAGCTGGGTCATGGGTGTCCGTATTCAAGGCTAGCATAGATTCTTTTTTTTTTTTTTAATTTTTTTTTTTTTTTTTTTTTTTTTTTTACGATAGTCATACAGAGAGAGAGAGAGGGGCAGAGACACAGGCAGAGGGAGAAGCAGGCTCCATGCACCGGGAGCCTGACGTGGGATTCGATCCCGGGTCTCCAGGATCGCGCCCTGGGCCAAAGGCAGGCGCCAAACCGCTAGCATAGATTCTTGTGAGCAATACTGTGTTGGCCCCTCCATATGCATTTCAGAAATACCACATTTGACACACAACTGGTTTGTTTATTTCCAGAAATGAAACAAGATTCTGTGTACTTTGTAAAAACATGCCTTATATATATCTAGCATTGTGTTGGTGGTCAAGATCATTGTTTAAGCAAAGAGTCATTCTTGGGGTGCCTGGATGGCTCAGTGGTTGAGCATCTGCCTTTGGCTCAGGTCGTGATCCCGGGGTCCCGGGATCAAGTCCCACATCAGGTTCCTTGCAGGGAGCCTGCTTCTCCCTCTGCCTGTGTCTCTGCCTCTCTCTCTTTGTGTCTCTCATGAATAAATAAAATCTTTAAAAAAAAATAAATAAACATAGAGTCATTCTCAAGACACTCCACTGATTTTTTTTTTCCTACTGATTTTTAAAAGGTATAAATCTAGGCATTAAAGGGTCAATTAAATAGACATGCATGGTAAAGAACAAATGCCTACTATATATTAAATAATAAATATTTGTTAAATGAATGAATGAACTTGCGTTGACAACAAAAAGAAGGCCTATCTTTTTTAGAATGCTAAGGGAGATCAGCATGAACCAGGAGAAACTAGGAACTAACGCCCAGGTGAAATACTTAGTGTATTTGGAAAGTGGAGAAACCATCCCCTTCCCCCCAAATGTGAAATTTAGGCTTAGGAAGGAGATATTAGATGATTGTAGATAACAGAGTGAGAGCAGAGAATCTTCCATGAAGGTCACGATCAGCCTTCCTGCCTCTTCTGTTCTTATAGAGTTCAGTGCATAAAGGGATTTATTTTATTTTATTTTATTTTATTTTATTTTATTTTATTTTATTATTATCTTATTTGCTGTTTTATTTATTATTATTATTATTATTTTGTATTTTTTTATTGGAGTTCGATTTGCCAACATATAGTATAACACCCAGTGCTCATCCCTCAAATGCCCCCCTCAGTGCCCATCACCCAGTCACCCCATCCCCCCCACCCACATTCCCTTCCACTACCCCTTGTTCCAGAAAGGGATTTATTCCACTGCCTGAAGTCTATGTGTAACTAGCAGTAGGTCAGGCAATGACTTAAATGCCACATTATTAAATGTTGCATGTGGGAGCATCTGAAATCGAGATTTTAGTCACTTAGACTCTGCCTCCCACGCCCACGTAACAGAAATGGACCACAGTGCATTGGCTGAGTGCAAGAGGTAAGCAGACAAATCACCAGATACTCTGCTATTTGCACCACATGCACATTGCCTGTATTCCAGGTTCTGTTCTCTTTATCTAAAAATCAGTCTCCTGTGACATTTGGTGAGAATGAAGACTTCTCTAGGGAAGTAAAAGTATCAACGGATTGCAAGTTTCAATGCCTCTTAAAATAACACAGTTCTTTTCTAATTTCAGTCCTAAAAATCCTCCTGTCTGAAATCTGGGAACTTCTAAAGCTGCATCAGATTTTGGCAGGATGAATTATTTAACATCTTTGGAGCAAGGAAAGAAGAAATAAGTGCATCTGTTACTTTTAGGGTACTCCGAGATAACAGCAGGTTTGCATTCTTTTCTCACCACAATGGGAAATTCTAAAGTGAAGTAAACTTTTGGAATTAAAAACCTTTCTGAAGAAAGAGTAATTTCTCATTCATTCATTCCCTTTTATTTTATTTTTTAAAAATATTTTATTCATTTATTCGTGAGAGACACAGAGAAAGAGGCAGACATAGGTAGAGGGAGACATAGGCACAGGGAGGACTCAATCCCAGGACCCCAGGATCACAATCTGAGCCAAAGGCAGATGCTCAACCACTGAGCCACCCAAGTGCCCCCTTTTTAAAAAAGATTTTATTGATATATTTGAGGGAGAGTGAGAGAGAGAGAGAGAGATCACCAGCAGGGGAGAAGGGCAGAGGGAGAAGCAGACTCCCTGCTAAACATGAAGCTAGACTTAGGACTTGATCCAGGACCCTGGGATCATGACCTGAGCCAAAGGCAGATGCTTAATTGACTGAGACACCCAGGTGCCCTCATTCATTCATTATTGTGGTAAAAAAATATATATATATATATATATATATATATATGACATAAAATGTATCATCTTAACCTTTTTTCATGTACAGTTTAGTGGCATTAAGTACATTCACATTGCTGTGTAACCATCACTGTCTTCCATCTTCAGAACACTTTTCATGTTTGAAAACTGAAATGCTCTATCTATTAAATAATTACTCCCTATTACCCGCTCTCCCCAGCCACTGGTTTGACTACTGTGGGTAACTCTGATAAATGGAATCACACACACAGTGCAGTTGACCCTTGAACAACATGGGAGTAAGAGGCACCCACCCCTCACACAATCAAAATGCTGCATCTAATTTTGGGTTCCCCCAAAACTTCACTATTATCAGCCTACTATTGACCAGAAGACTTGCTGATTACATAAGCAGTCAATTAACATATATTTTGTATGTCATATGTATTCTATGCTGTATGCTGGCCTTTTTGTGATTGGTTTATTTTATTTATCATAATGTCCTCAAGATTCATCCAGGTAGCATGTGACAAGTTTTCCTTCCTTCTTAAGGCTGAATAATATTCCACTGTTAGTATGTACCGCATTTTGTTTATCTCGTCATCTATCAATGTACAACTGGCTTGCTTCTACTCCTGGGCTATTGTGAATAATGCTGCTATGAATATGAATATGCAAGGAATACGCATTTCTTGACCTGGGTACTATGTTGTTCAGAGAAGAATGAGTGGATTTAAGGTCTCATTAAGAATAGAGACAGGAGAAGGGACATACTGATGACCCTTTGAAATATTAGCAACTCTAGTAACTATGCCAAGACCTCCAGCCATTGTGTTATAAGTATATTCAAATGTATGTATTAGTTTCTCTTCAAAACAAATTATGTTATTTTGTTTTAAAAGATTTTATTCATTCTCTCTTTATTCAGAGAGAGAGAGAGGCTCTCTTACAGGTAGAGGGAGAAGCAGGCTCCATGCAGGGAGCCTGATGCGGGACTCAATCCGGGGACTCCAGGATCACGCCTTGGGCCAAAGGCAGATGCTAAATTGCTGAGGCACCCAAGGATCCCCTGAAACAAATTATGTTAAACCAAGTTGTTTTCTTCTTGGGCTTGATGAAAGTATTCAGTCTTTCATGAAAGATTCAGAAACACAGCTTAAAAAAGAAATTAGAAATATCACATTAGAAATGGTTAGTAAAACCATTCAAAATACCAAATATGCAAATGAACCATCCCCTTATTAGGAAGCTAGAGTAGTTCCATGCAAAGATAAGCATAAAATAGCTTTTGTTGAATAACATCTTATCTCTAATCAATATTAACCTATATGGGATGTCAACATTTTTTTTCTAAAGTTCATTTTTATACTCTTAAGTATCTGGAGTCAATAATTATCTCCTTATCTGCTCAACTCGTATTGATTACCATGTATTTTTAACTCCTGGGGCATTTTTCACCTGGCAAAATGGAAATGCAAACAGAGAATAAGTGGCTTGAGCTAATGTTATTTTTTCCTGAAGAAACAGGAGTAGAAAATTGTAAAAGGATATTATTTAAGCGAATGTAATTCCTGTTGCAGACAACAAGCCTAGTTCCCCACTCCCATTTCAAAGATTAATAAAAAGACTAAAGCAAAGCAGGAACATTTAAAAATACAGGGACATGTTTCAAGAACATTTAATAGCATGAATATCACGCATAGTTTATCTCTGTCTGAAGGACTGTGAGTCAAAAAGGATGTTAAAAACATCTGGAGAGAAAAAAATAATGTGTAGCTAGGAATACATTTTGCAATTTCTGATCCTTATCTTCTCTTTTAGTGGTTGTTAAGGAGACTAAAAAGGATTTCTTAATATAAAATCCCCTAAAAGAAATACTATTCAGCCTGTAAAGTGTCTAAGACTAATACTTTTTTTTTTCTTTTAATTCATTCACAGTTATCTGCAGTTTTCTTTTTTAAGGTTGAGCCAACTCAGAACAAATTAGTGGAAGAGATTTAGGAACTGATCATTACAAAAATTTATTGTGCAATGCTAGATCAAACTCCTGCATTTTTAAAAAAGATTCAATTAATTAATTAATTAATTAATTTGAGAGAAAGAGCACAAACTAGGGGAAGGGGCAAAGGGAGAGGGACAGGCAGACTCCCTTCACCCACAGGAGGGAGCCTGACAGGGGAGGGGAGGGGTTCAATCCCAGGTCCCCAGAGATCATAACCTGAGCCAAAGGCAGAGGCTTAACTAACTGAGCCACCTAGGCACCCAAATTCTTTTAATCTTTAGGAAAAATTTAAGATGCCAGTGTTAGACTACATGGAGAGAGCAACTCAGAGAAAAATGGAAGTCTGCCAATTGCAGAAACACATTGTCCAGAAAAATCACTGATTGTAAAGAACATCCTCTGTCCTTATATAAGCTACCAGATGTTGTTGAATTGAATTTTAAAAAGAAAGGAGGAAAAAGCTGAT